>NW_027094088.1:58835201-60035201 GCF_029207755.1 Chamaea fasciata
GGAAAATTTTGTCCAAATGAAGCATTCAGAAACATTATACGCTACTGAAAATAGGACCTGCAAATGGGAAATTATGGGGAAACTTTAGTAGTAGCTGATTCTGTTCAGCAGTTTTAGAGTAATCCTGTTGGAATGATGAATAATTCAACAAAGATGTTTTCTTTTCCACCTTTTTTCATCAATGCTGATATTTACCTCTCTTCTAACTCATTGTCTATGGAGATGTATGACAGTAGCTGAGACAAATTATTGAGCTTTTCAGAAGCTAATATAAAATATTACCGTTGACTATTATAATCCTGTTCTTCAACATTTTGATCAAATGGGGAAGAATTGGTAAGATTTTTCTGAATTGTTATTATTAAAAGTGAGAACCACTAAAACCTTGAAATTCAGTATTTTTACTGAGTTTCTTGCAGGCTTATCCAGACTCTACCACAACTGTTCATTCCTAATTCAATTGTGAATTTTAACAAATTCTGTGCTTTTGTGTAATGAGATCAAAATCACCTGGAAAATGACATATCAAAATCAGTTAGTTTTCCTCCCTTCCTCTTCTGCTCTGTTCTCAAGTAGCTTTTCAGTAGAACATGTGTTGGCCTAAGTCGACAATAGATTATCAATTTCTTTTTTAAAATAGTAGGTTAGGGAAGAGTTTCTTGGAAAATATTACGTATTGTTTCTACTATATCATCCTTGGAAAGGTTCATGCTTGCCCAAATAAAATAAAAAAAAAGCAGTAGAAAAGAAGACTTATTGAGGTTTGCACAATATGCCTAAATCCATCTTCCCCTCAACTGTCCTGGAGTGAGCATTCCCCAGCTTCCCTGCCAGCACGGGGCAAGGGCCTCTGGCTGCCAGGCTTCTCCCACAAACCAGAGGCTGGATGACAAAAACAAAGTCAGCTTGTTATTGCCTGCAGAGCTGAGACAGCAGGTCCAAAGGTAAGAGGGACCATTTCATCCAGTTCTGTAGCTTTATTCAGCTTTTTCAGACTGGGTTTTGGACTGTTTTCTGTTCATCTTCCTTTCCTGTTTTCAGCCCTGTGCCCTGGTGGGTAGGTGACTGGACACGTGGTCTCCCTCATATTTGTATGCCTGTTTCTGTGCTGCTGGCAGTCAGGAAAAAAGAAAGTGGGCATTGCATCAAGAGTAAAATTGTGCTCATGACATCAGAGGATCCAAGGAACAAAATCCCTATTCAGGGTGAAAAACAGGGGCAATGTGTAGCCTTGACTTCTACACAGAGCCCAGCTGAGAACTATTTTCACCAAATACTATAAAACTAATAGAGATTTAGCTGTCAGTGGTGAAAAAACTCCTTTTTCCTTCCAGACCTCTGGTAGTACCTGGAGATCACCAATCAGCACCTACCAAACTAACTCTCCTCTTGCAGGACTTCTTTAGCAGAGCTTTAATAGCCATGCTCAGAGCACTAGAAAGAAAAATTCAAACTAGAAAATGCAAGACAAGTAATTTGGCACAGTGGCAGAGGATTGGACAGCAGATGAATCAAACCATAACAGGCAATCATTTTGCTCACTGCTTGTCTCTGATTCTCAAGATTTTCTTTTGGTAAATGTGAGTGACCCAGAGTCACTGCTGATGAGAAGCATCATTAGGGCAGGAAGGGGCTGCCAGGATTCTCTATTCCATGCAACAAATCTCCCAGGTACCCATATCAGTCACTGACACTCATCCTTTCTGTAGCTGTGGCTTCGATGGAAGACATCCTTGCATCTTTAAGATAAAAGCATAACTGACAAGTGTGGCAAAAGTTATGTTCAAGAGAATTTGTTATGAACTGGTTTTGGGTGCTTACTAAGCATTTATACATGAGCTCTCAGACCATGTATTTCCCAAGCAATTATTCACTATCCCTGAAGATAACTATGCCCTTTTAGCTGTAATATTTTCCCTTCTTTAAACTCACATTCTTTCCTTTTTTTGGGCAAGCCAAGAAATGTCATTTTCCATTAAAAGCAGTGAATTAATTAAGCTTGTGTCTGTTAATTCACGCTTTCATCAGTCAACCTGGAAAAGGTTGTTTCCTAGGAGTCGTAGAGGCTCATGGGGTTTGTTTTGGAGCCTTGTGTTTTCACACTTTCTGACTGCATCCTTCTCCAGAGCCCTGCAAAGATAGTCACCCTCCAAATCAATAACACAATGAGCCTCATGAGTATAGAATTTGTCAGGAAAAGTAGCTGAGTAAGGGACACTGGCTACTGCTGATCAGCTGTGTTTATCTAGAGTGAGTTAACAAACATGACCGAGTCAAGATGGTGAGTCTACTGTCTGTGGCAGCTGGCCAGGAGTTCCTGGGCAAAGAGAGGAGCTCAGTGACACAGGAAGGCAACAGGCAAATGTTTGCTATTGGTACACAACTGTTGAAACAACTTACGTAGATCACAGTGGGCTGAACAATCAGCAAGATTGATATGATGACCTAGGAAAAGGCTGGTATCCTGGTATGATATCTGGAAAAATAGATGGTTTCTTTCTTCCTGTTTTCTTCAGGCTACAGTTTGGAAAAAAAAAAATACCTAAAGCAGTCTGATGGGGAAAATATTTTCTCTGTACAGAGGCCATCCTCATAGCAAATATTAATCGATAGAAAATGCTGACGGTTTCTCTCTTTTCGTATCACCTACAGTCTGTTTTTCTCTATGTACACACACATACATGCATTGTTGAAGAACCAATAATCTTCATTTTCTGCAGGATACTGTCTCTCTCACCACATACCACAACGTATTACTGGATGACTGGCTTACAGTAAGCAGGACAGCAGCATACAGGTTGAGTTGCCAGCTGAGGCTCTGGGCTGGAAGCTGAGAGATGGAGAAAAGAGGACTGGATATCTGGCAGCCTCTGACTAGCAGTCAGCACAAATCGCTCATTATCTCCTTGACATTTCTTGGCCCTGTGCACCTGGATGCAGACTTAGCCAAGATGCTCTCTCTGCATCTGAGCTTACCCAGATGGTCTGTGATCTTCAAGTTGGTTTACACCAATTTTAAATTAGAGCTTTAGCCACTCTCTTCATATAAATGAGTTTCTCTTTTAATCACAAGTGTTGAAGAACGATTTATTTTAAATCATGTGAAATTGCACTTCATTTAACCTCACTTTAATTAATCTATGACCACATAAATAGAAGACTGTAGACTGAAGAAGTCATAGAAGTTTTGAAAAGTACAATCTTAAATCAATACAAGAAATGTTTATTCTATACTATATCCCATGGGGTATTTTAAAAGTGATTTTTGATCCTCCTCAAGACAGATGACCTGCTGCATCCACAATTAACAAAAGCAACCAAAACAACAATTAAAAACAACAAGGAAGTCATCTCAAGGTTTTGTCTTCTTGAAGTTTCAACAAGACAGTTTCAGGTAATCTTTCTACTGATTGTTTAATGAAATGAGTAACTGATAATTTATTAATTTAATTTCTTTGAAGGGAATTTTGATACTCTGGACTTCTGACAGGCACCCAAACTGGGTGCTCAAAAGCGCTGGCAAGGAATACCTAAAATAATTTTTGAAAAATTCCACATACCTTCCTATATATTCAGAAGCAACAATTCTGATTCAGCCTCATGATGACTACTGACTCATGCAACCTTTAAAAATCAGCCTACAGACTCTAAATATAATTTCTTATTCAAATCTATTCCACTGTTCATGATTTCTAAATCTCTATCCTTCTCTCATTCCACCTATCTAAGGGGTGACACACATTTTTTGGATACTTTTGGAGAGTATTTCATGACAGAGGGGTATAACTGCTGGGATGAGCCACAGCTGTGTACTTAGATTTTGTGGCTCTGCAGGTCTAAAAGGACGATAAATACTAAGAAAGCTGTGCCAACTTTTCACAATAGAAGATGTCATCCACTGTGTTCTGCAAGTATCTGTGCTCAGCATCTCTAGAAATGATCTGGGAAGTGGCTGAGGAGCGAAGTGCCAGAATTTGCCAATAATAAATTAATAATTTGCCAATAATTAATTTATAATGTTATTTAATGTGGTAAAGTTGAAAGTGAACACTGAAGGGCTGCAGCAGCCTATCAGGTTACCTCTATAGTCAAAGAGAAAAGGGTACCCAAAAAATTACTCAAATCTCAGATAATGTTTGATGTTTTCATAAACTTACTACTTCCCTAATCACTGAGAGACCTTAGGAGCCAGTTCCTGACTCATATTAATAGGCATTAATCCAAGTTTTAGTACTGATACCTCATGGAAGATTTCATCTCATCCTGACATTTCTCTCATCAAGGATGGGATTCTTTTTATTCTCTTAATCTACAGGGTCCTAGGGGCATAAGGAATCAGTAGGAGTTTCATTAATTCTTTCTTTAGCCTTTTGGGACAATTGGGAATAGAGAGCCAGGTTCTGGTTCTCAGTGATATCAATGTCTCTCAGCATGCCTGCATAAACACCAACAGTCTTCAATTTCCCCCAAATATTACCTTTGGGGATTTCTCATATGCATTATAAAGTTAGCAAAATTAGTCTTTTAACGCCTCACTCTATCTCTCCCAATGTCCGTGGCATGCCAGTGAGAAAGGGTGGTTTGTTCCTGGCCAATTCTAGGTAATAGAAAGGTCTACTGTCATGGATGGGAGACTGAACGTTAGAGCAGCTCATGAATTTGCCCTAATTTGTGCTGTGGGTACCACAACTGCAGCCAAGAGTCAAAATGGCTGACAAATAGGACTGAGCCAGAGACAGTGATCTGGTGAGCTATGGCAGACCGTGAAAAACTGCAACATTTGTTCATGTCTGGTTCAGAAAAGGTGAGGGGAATTCGGTCTGTAGAAAACAAAATCACAAGCTGTTCCTCTGTTATGTTGTATCGTAACACAAAGAGACATTTGTAGCTATCCCTGTGCAATAATTTAAGAAAAAAAAAAAGCAAATTTTTCTGTAGTCAGTTTATGCAATTCATGCCATACATTTTTAAAAAGTCCAATTCATACCTGGGTTTAGAGTCAGTTGGATAACGTATTTCTAATACGGAGGGATATTTTGTTTCAACTCATAAAACAGACACTTCTTGTGGTCAGAGTGAATATTCTTCAGTTATCTGATACAACAGAGGGATAGTTCAAAGCATCTCTTATGGGTGCATTAGAAGTCTCTAATTATTCTATTATTCTAATTACTGAGGAAATAAAAAAGAGTTAATTAATTTGCAGTAGTTTGGCATTAGATGTGATTCACTCCAATGAATCTCAAATGCTTTTAAAAATTGCACTTGACATTCTCTCCCATTGTAGAAATATCCGTGGATATATGTGAGACAAAGACCCTTCATGTCTGCCAGCTGAGACTTCCAAGAGGGATGTCAGATATGAGACTTCTCCGTGGAGAAGTGAGTGTGTTTCCTACCAAGGTTCCTGTCCTTCCTTCCATGACAAGCGTGTGCATACCTCTCTTTCTCTGCTGAAAGCTTACCCCTGACCAGGAGTTACCTTTTCCCAGCAGCAGAGGCCTGTCCAATTCCCCTCCATTCACGAGTACCCACTCGAGCCTTTCCCGTTCCAGCTGTAGAAAAACACCCTCTCCTTGGCCAGGAACACCCAGCTCTCCTGGAGAGTCCAGACAGAGCGGGCTCCAGGGCTGGCTGTGAATGTGAGGAAAGGACCATGAACAGCATAACGAACAGCACAATACCAATGGCTTGGCCCACAGTCAAGGCACTCAGGGCCCTCCAACAGGCTTCTGGGGGATACACCCATACTTGCATCTGGATAATCTTTGGAATACACACCCTTAATATTCCTTGCCTACCCTGGATCTCAGTACAAAGTGCTCTCTAGGTGATTGATTTCTGAGAAATGTAACATTGGATCTGTGATAATAAGCTACAGGCAACATACAAAATGTTTATGTTCCACCACAGAGTCCAAATTTGTGAAATAAATATTTGTGCTCTCGTATGTCTGTGGGATCCTGCCATAGAGAACACTATGTGCTATACTGTGTGTAAGAGACGCCCATGGCAGGACTTGGGCAGACCTTTCCCTGGTTCAGTGCAGGATTTTCTTCAGACTCTCTGCTCATTTTCTCTGCTTCTTTGGAAAAAAAGCCTTTAGAATGTCTTTCTGTTAATGAGTCATCTACTGTATGAATTGTATATTGAATAAGGTATAATGTATCTCTTTGAAAAGGTGGAATCTTACTGTGCTGAAATGTACTCAGATGCATCAAACAGGATTTCAGCCCAGAAATGATAAAATTCAGCAATATTTAGGAACAGAAATGATGAAGAAAAAAAGAGATTAGAATACTGATAGGAATGTACCACGTTGAGTGAGCACCTGTCCATTTAGCAAATTCTGCATAGTTAAGAAAATTTATCACTAGTATTTGGTTACCTATGCAATCCCTACTGTGTGTCATTTAAAGATATCAAAGAAGTAAAAGTCCCCAAATCACCTCTTGTCAAATGATCAGGTAAGTTCACTAAGAGCACTTTATAAGTAAGAGAGCAAATGTTCTTTCCAAGAATTCTTTGAGTTCTTGTTTAAGGATAACATATGTTTTATTTTTAAGTTCCTTAGAATGAAATTTTGCTAGGGGAACTTATTAAGAAGCAATTCTGATCATAAGAAATGTACAGAGAGGAAAATCATAGCACTAGGAAAATTGGTCCCAGCTTGATTTTTGTATGTACCTCCTCCCCTGAAAATGGCATTTTTCCTTTTGACCTTTAGACAGCTTTACTTTTTCTTTCTGCAGTGTATTAAATCATCCCAGTAAAATTTTTTACCTAGCATAAATATTTTATCACACATTTCTTCAGAATGTTGACATAAATCTAGAGTTTCCTATTATTACTTGTTTAAAACTCATCATTTACGATTTGGAATGGTAAGTAGTAACAGCAAAAATAATCCTTTTTTAGGGGTGAGCAATATTTGATGGTTTGATGATTAATTAATGTTTCATCCTTTTTTTTTTTTTTTTTAATTGTAATAGACTAGCTTGTTCCTGAATTCAATTTATGTATTTGTAAATAATGTAATTTTGGTATGTTGAGCCTTTTGAATGGTATGACTGTACAGTGAAAGACTAGGAGATAGCTCTTCAGATCTAGATAAGAACTTTTCTTCAGATAAGAAGTTTAAATATGGCATCCTTTAGATTTGGCTTATTTCTCTTCCTAGGCCTTTGATCTATCACAGAAAGAGTCAAAGGGAAATGTGGCAGGCAATAACATCATCAGACTAAAGACATTAGAAAAGAGATAATAAGAAATACAGCATGTAGTTCACTACATGCTTAAAATTCAGCCCAGAGCGATCGACTTGTAAAAAGACCTGATTTGTGTCCCCAGAGGCATCCTCTTGGATCATCTGACAGAGAACTACAGCATGGATCAGTCAGGAGACAGATCTGCTCCTTTGCCAAGAAGAAATAAACATTCTAGGAGGGTAAGGGAAGAGGAACCATCTCCCAGGCTTGCATACTACTGTGCGGTGGCCCTTGTGTTGAGTACCAGGGAAAGCCTAAATACTGAACCATTTCAAGTGCCTCTCACCAGGCATGGCTGGCTCACTGACAGCCTTCACCAGGATCCTAGCCACCATGGGTAGTTCCTTAGTTAGGAGTACTAAAGAATGGGGAATGAAGCTTTCAGCCATCTTCCGGCAAACAGAAGCTGACAAGTTTGACTCCCAGTGTGCTTCAGATAATCAGATCCCGTCTCCAAAATTGCTGCATTCTTCAGTTGTGTTGTTGCTGCCTTGAGTGTGCTGCTTGATGAGGGCTGGGGAAGGAGGAAAAACTAATTTATATTCCACCATGGGCACCAAATTTGCTTTTTTTTTGCTCTGCTTGCAGCATTTTTTTATTTTCTCACTCTGCTTTTGCACAGTTAGATTTTAAGATGTGATGATGTTCCAGTATCTCATGGACGACAACTCTCTGCTAGACTAACTAGCTGGAGTAACACTTCAGTCTCATTGGCAGTGACCATGACCAAGACTTGCAGTTCTCAGAGCTACTGCTGAAAATTTATCTTGCCAAATTAGATTTTGTGAATAAATTACCCCTCAAATTTTATACCATGTCTTTATTTATGGACATAAACTCAAATGGTAAACACATATTTTTAATCCCTGAAATTAGTTGCAAATTCTGTGAGCATAGTCTTTGAATTTTTTTGTATAAACTGCATACACTTGAACACTTAAAATCTACTTTACCGTGTTGCTGACTAAATCACTGCAAGCCAGGAGCAGAATAGAGCATCAAAACAAGGAATGCAAGAAAAATCACAGCTTTTAACAAGGAGGTTTTGGAGTCCAATTGCACAGCTTTTGCTTCTTCATACAGCCTGCAAGTGCTGCATGCTGAGCTATGACAACCAGTAGCTCTGCCACACTGAGCTGTTCCACAGCTATGCTGTCAAACCTCTCTTTTAGCATCTCTTGAGTGAGCTATGATGGCTTTATTATTTGTGAAAATTCTGGAAAATGCCTGTCTTCCTCAGCATGAGTTTCTGACCAAGCCAGTACAAGCAATGAAAATAGCCATTTACATACTTTCCAAATGAAATTCAGATCAGAAAAGCATGGAAATTCTTGCAACTTCTACCGGGAAACAGTGAAACCACAGCAAGACCCGACCTTGACTTGTGTGATCTGTGTTCTCAGCTGAGCTACATTCATATTTTCCATGTTTTCAGTAAAAGACACATGCTTTGAGTGAATGTTTCTGCCTTGGCCCATCCCCTCTTCACACCCTGAGACGAAAGGCCCTGTAAAGGGCCAGGACTGCCGTATGAATTCTTCTCCCTGAGGGCAGAGCTGGGGAGAGGCGACTGCCCTGTGCCCATCAGCTAAATGCTGACAGTTGCCTTCATCCAAATGTTGGAAAGAGGCATCCTAGCCACTCGTGACCAGTTTTTTTTCCCATTCTGCAAAAGAAATTACCAAACTTTACCATTGGAGGGAGATAGTGATGAATCTTTCACTCTCAGATGAAGTGTAACAGTAGATGCAGTGGCGAAAGGCAGGAGAAACAAATGCTTCCCGGTCAGGTGGTATACTTCATATATCTAAATTCATAGTAAGTTGTTGATTTCCACAGCATTTGCTATTACTGTTAACCCTATGAATAGATGTTGCTCTGCAGATAGATGAAATGTCTGGTCCCTGCCCTGGAGAGCCTGTGACCTAAGGATGTAGAGGCAAACTTTTAAAAAGCACATAGACTGATGTGGATCAGTGGGGATTAAACTAAAAATATGCTGCTCAGGATGGAATTTTCAATGTTGTATGTAATGCAGTTTTAGTCTTTTAGATGTCTTAAACAACTCCACTGCCTGAAAGGTAAGAATCCTACCTTCCTTTCACAATATGTGGAGAGTTCTAAACCCTCATCAGCTGGAACAACAAAAAGTCAGTGTGGTTATAAATAAACCAGAGGGAATATTATCTGAAATTCTACTTCTTCACAATCTTCAAACTGCAGGAAATGAGTTTTTTTATCAGAATTCACTATCCTCGGCCCTCTTCAATCCCTAGCTGCCTGTGGTATGCTAAATTCACACAGATTATGGCCATTTTGAGCTTTCTTCAATAATATGAGGGCCAACAGAAACAGGACCAGAGGAGACAATGATGTGAAATTAATTTAATTAGTTTTCTTTGCCTTAAAAAACTGGATGCAGTATTTCTGGAAAACCATTAAGTCACTGTGAGTATTAGATGTTCCAAGACAATCTATGTCAAAAAGCAGCATTTTACAGGGCAGAACCTTGAAGAGCAGTGAACCAAGGTAGAGGGGCTGGTCTCCCAGAGGTAAAACCTCCAGCAACATTGCCAAGCAGTCGAAAACTACGGCAGGTGAGATGCCTTCCTGGCCATGGGATTATCAGACCCAAGAGTCTGTAAAATTGTTCATTCTCTTTCTCTGATCTAATGAACATCTGGATATACACTGTAGTTTATTACTCAAATCATCAAGGAGGATCTCAGAGCAGACTATTGCCTGGAATTTATGGTGTTCACCTCTAAATGCTTGGGACATGAAAAGGCCTTTCTGAAGAGGATGGAACTGAGACTGAACCTCTCACACTGCAGTTCAAAGCTTTTCTTGCAGTTAAGTGGGAAGAGGAGGATGGAGATGAATATTATCTGAGGCAAAAAGGTTGAAGCACCTCTCCTGTGGTGAGACTTCATTAGTAGAAGTAAGAACACCTGCCAGATCGGATGAGTGGAGCAGACCAGTAATAGCCTGAGATATGTTGCTTAAAGATTTAGAAATCTGACAGAATGAAAGTGCTTACAATGGCTGAAAGCAGATGAGTAACTGCCAAGAGGGGTTGGAAATTAGAGATTTTCATAGCAATGAGGCTGGAGTTATTTGCTGTGACCTGCTGTGACCTGTGACCTGCTGCACCTGCGAACCCAGCTTAATGCTCACAGAGTCAGAAATTGAATGATAACGTAAGATGATGCCAAGAGTTAGCTGAGATACAGTCACTAGCCAGATATGCATACCTAGTTCATGCAAATATAAAACAAAATTGGGTGTTCTGTCTCATCCTTCAGATAGCAGCTCTTTGGCGCATTATGTTGGGACCTATCATGACCAATGACTGTGTCTTATCTGATGAGATCACTTACTGAATCAAGGTCTTAGACTTCAGCCTAGCAAGTCCTAATACATGTATTTAACTTAATTCATGCTAAACACAATAGTTCTTGGATCAGTTCAAATGTACGTAAATATTTTCAGCATAAAGTCAAACCATAATACATTTTTGGGTTAAATTTATCCGTAACTAACTTTCTGTCCAGGACCTTAATTGTCTGATTCGCTAATGCCAAACTGATTTGAGTATTTGTACTGAAAAAGAAAGCACTTAGAAGTGGGAAGGCTTTTCATTCCTCAATCTCTATCTGAACTTCAAGGATTCAGCACAGTCTGAGTGTTTGATTTTCAAACTGAGACAACGGCAGGTAGAAAGGTCACTGTTCTCCTATCCATGTTAGAACACCAGCTTTCCTGGCATGGGAGAACATTACCAAATTCATGGTCAGATTCCTCAACTAGGAAGAGCTCACCTAATTCTGCTCCAAAACTGTCTGCTTTAAACACAGTCTGCATGGGCCTGAGCAGTACCTCAGCACAGCATGAATGTACTGAAACAGGGAATAGCAGTGGTCAGTCAAGGTATGAGAAGAAGATGGGGGGGGGAAAGATGGCAAGAACCTCATGCTTGCTCTCGTGTATTTCCAGCGGCAAGCAGTCCCTGAGATGACATGTTCCTGGTAACAGACATCCCTTTGGTTGATCTATTAAGTCAGTAACTGTTACATTTATATGTGTATTAAGGTTAAATTATGGATTGAATAATTGTATTTTGGGTTGAACATGCTTTCAAGGTGGGGCTTGACTGCCTGATGATATCACATGGCAAGTGGAGAGAGAAGAAAAGCTTTGGGCATGGAGACCAGGAGGACCTGACCCATGTCAGGACACTGTTTGTCTGGGAAATGCACACAACATTGTGATTACTTCCAGATTTCAGCCAGCACAGGTTCCCCCAGAAGGCTTCTGCAGGCAGCATAAGGGAGGAAAGACAAGTTACTGCTCCCTCATCTCTCCAGATACTTTGAGACACTGGCTGGTCTGGGTCTAGGGAATGATAAAAGCAGTTCAGAGCTGCCTTTCCCACCTATTATATTCAGGTGCCTGATATGTGAACTTCGTGTACAAGAATCTGATTCTTCTCTATGACATCCCTAACATATGGGGAAGAGATTATGCAAGGAGGGATGGAAAGTGAGATACTGCAATATCTATAACTTTGCCTGTAAAAACAAGTGTGCTATGGTATATTGCACACAGTTTTGATGTAATGAAAAATACTAAGTACGTGCAGCACACACAGAAACTTTATCTGGGGTTCTTTTTTATATCTCCTATTACTCAGAGTTTCGTCTTCCCCATTCCCTGTCTCTTTTCCTGTCTGCCCCTTCCAAAGTTCAAGAGCCCCCTCTACACTGAAGCACACTCTGGTTACACCATGCTCACGACATGGTGCTCCACAGCCTTTGACAGCTGCCACTCCAATTGCACACTGAGCTTGGACAAGGCGACTGCTATGGCTAAACACAGCTGGGTCTCCATTACCAAACATATTGAAATCTAGAAACTGTAAAGTTGTGAGAATCATTTCTTTGCCTAGCTCTCATGAAACTTCTGAGTCTAGGGCACAAAACGATTGTAAATATTTCCATTCCTGGCAGTGGGACAGTTTCTCCTCCAAATACACTGTGAAGGATACAGTACAATCAGTGAAGGGGCAAAATGTCATTGCTTTGTTCAGATTGCTATTGGATATTTAATTTTCTTTTATGGCTACACATACAACCTGTAAGGTCTACTTACATGTATCTGAAAGATAACAGCTTCTGAAGTTATTGACACACTTTTTAGGTTTGAAAATTAGAGACTGATTTGTATTTGATGGGAATAAGTAGTTTATGTTCTGTAGAAAAGAAATTATGTACCTAGAAGAAATTTAATCATGATGATACTAAACTAAGATCTTACCATGGTCAACCAAAACACTATAATTGTGCTGCTCTGGTCTATATGAGTATTCTTACAGATTCCATAGTATTTTGAAAAAAAGTGAGGCATCATTTAAAATTTGCCTTTCCAAAAAGGCTTTATTTCCTTGCATTCAATTTCATAGTCTGAAAATTAACACAAATACTTTTAAAAGTAGGTTCCATGGCCACATAAATGGTTTTATTTTCCCAAAATTTGGGTACCTTACAGTTGCCCTTGGAATGACTAAGTCAACAGGAGATGCCTGGATTCCCAGTGCTTCTGAAATTTAATCTATTTCTTTAGGTGCATAAGCAAGAATTCAGGGCTCAGATACATGATCTAATTATGTGGCTTAGCAAGTTGACACTCATCTTATGATGTGTGATAAACAGTTCTTTCACTTAATGCAGTTTCAAGTCGTCCTCAGAACCCAGAATTATTTCTGCCACAGACGTAAATGGCAGAGCTCCCGCTGCCTGGAGTGGAATAAGTTCACTGCAAGCCCAGGATGTTTTGCTTCAAGCTGCATGCACGTTGACATGCCCATATGGCATTTCTTCTGGCTCTGTCATCCCCTCCCTTGCAGCTGGTGTTTGCGCAAGGCTATGGATGCATGCCCTGTTCCAGCTGCAGCTGTGCCAACAAAAAGATGAGTGCCACAGCCTCCTCCCCACTCCACTACTGGAAGTTACCAACCCCTCTGAACTGCTGGCCAGGCTCTACATGTGACTTCCCATAACTTGTTTCAGTCAAATAACTTGTTTCAGTCAAAATAACAGGGGCGGCCTTCTTTAAATTCTTAACATTGTCTCTTCTCTTTTGGACGGATGTTGGATGGGGGCCACAGAGAGAAGGTGATGAGCACATGGGAACGAGGTGCTGCTTCAGGGACCTGTTCAGCTGGTGCAGCCACAGCCAAGAGGGTGCATTTCCACAGCCTATGTGCAATTGCTAATTGAGCTCACTGTTGTCAAGAGCCCTTATATCCTGGCAACAAAATTGTTTATAAGGCCCAAGGAATTCCTGCAGTCAATATTAATGAAGACTGATGAATATGCTAACACTGGTTCATTTAGAATTCTAAAAGTTATGTCAAGAAAAGCAATTAAATGGTTTGTATTAAATTAAATAAAATTAAATGAAAGCAAGCCAAGATTCCATTTGGGATGGTGAAGCTGAACAGAACAGGAACAGAAAAAAAAATGAAAAAACAAAACAGTTGCTGTAAAGTGAGAGGTGGCTACCAGACAAACAAATGTGTTTATTTTTGAGGTATTTCTTACATTTTTGTGCTGTTTCATTTACACTTAAACCACATCAGCATCAGTCACATTTCTCTTGGTTTCCAGTGACTATTTTTTTTAAACTGTGTGCATTGTTGAGAAATACAAAGAGGACTTAATGTAGACAGCTATACTAAGCCTATGACTAATTTTACTTCTGGATCCTTTCTCAATGACTTTTTGTGATGAGTTCCAATCAAACCTCAGTTTATACCTACCATAGTCAAGAGAACGTTTTTCATTCCACGTGCAGTTTCTTCCTGTACTCTCCCTTAGCATTTGAGATAGACTTCTTGGAAATGTAAAGTTGGTGAAATGCACTGTGTCAGTAAATCCCAGCATTTTCAAGAAAGCTGTGCTAATCTGGAATTCAGAGCAAGGCATGAAGCAGAAAATCAACAGGCTACTTTGCACACTATGGCTTGGGAAGTATAAGATTTAAATAAATACAGAAATCATCATTCCAAATGAAATATCTTTCCCAGGAATGAGGTGAGGCCCAAAACACCAGGTTCTATAGAAGGAGAGGGTGAAGACGATCTCTCATGGGATCAGCAGACAGAAGAGTGTCCCAGGAGTAAATCTGTATTCTATCATCCTTTCCCACCTAATGTAACCTTCAACTGGGGCATCTCGGTTGTTCTGGTGCAGAAGATGGTACAAAAAAAACTTGAAATCAGGCAGCCCATGTTATTGCCCTGGATTATCAAGATGGGTTAACAAGGAGTGGAGCTGACAAATCAAAACACCAACGCAGCTTTTGTTATTGTTCAGACTGAGTCATAGTTATGTATGGTACAGTTTCCAGTAAGAGGTTATCGTTCAGACAGCTTGCACATGGATTGCCATTCATCAAGGAATTTGGGGTTACTGTAAGCAAAGATAAACCAAAAGGCAATATACCAAAATAATTTATGATGTGGGCTTAGTGGGGAAAACAATGACTGGCTTTTGAAGGAGTCAGTCCTGATAAATTCAAAGAAATGTATCAAAACGAATATTGGATGTCATTTCTGAATCAAAGGCTATAATCTCATTCCTGAAACTGATGTAAAAAATATGATCCACATTGTTCTCATTCACCAGCTAAAGCAGGGCTACCAGTGCTGTTTCCCAGCAGTCAAAAGTACACAGCACCTGGCTCAAGATACTAACCATTTTTGTGTAAACTGCAATTTTCTCAAATCCCATTGCCACAACAGGACAAAGATGTAGCTGAGCCACTGTGTCTGAATTCTGCCTTTATGTCAGTGGACGGTTGCCATGGTGGGAGAAAAATTTGACACTGAATGTTTTGGGTTATGAGCATTTATTTTACTCTAAAAATAGCTCATAATGCTGGTTTCTTTTTTTCTACGGTATGACATTTTTAGTTTTGTCATGGACTTAATAAGTTAAATTTTCTTTATCTGAGGAGAGGTTTAAACTGAAGCTAACTTAGCCTAAATGAAGCAGCCTTTTTTATCTCGCTAGAGAGTGACCAGGAAGAGACAGAATCCCACGACTTGCTCTGCAGAAGCCATCACGGGGAGATTAACTTTTCCAGATTAATGAATGCACAAAGATATCCATTAGACTGGTGGTGCCTCAGGGAAAATCCCTCCTTTCCTATTCCCTATGGTCTCTATTTTGGACCTAATTTGGTTTAAATTTTGTTTAATCCTGTTTTGCACCATGAGGTTCAATCTGATTCCTCAGTGTGGCTCCTGTGGCAGCATGTTTCAGAAGTGCACTGCCTCTTCTGCAAAGTGACTTTTACCTGTTTAAAACTGAATTCTGTTCTAGAATTGGAGAATTTGGGTGAACACCTTCTCCCTCACCTTCTCCAGCTCCTTCCTCATTGTACAAACCTTACCCATACTGTTCCCTTCAGGTGAGTCATCTCAGCCTGCTCCACCTCATAGCCATCTCATCCCCTGAAATGACCTGCATATATCCTCCTCTAATCCTTTAGGAGTTAAATGCATGAAGGACAAAGTCCTTATGTAGAGTAAAGCAGAGTTTTTGGAGGAAAAAGTTATGCTACATTAACATCCAGGAGACCAATTGTTACCTAAGGCCGCTGTATCTGGTTTGTAACACTGAGCTAGCTGAAAGTCACTATAAAAAAAACACTCCACAGCCTTCCACAGCAGTGTACAAACACACACCTTGTTGCCCACTGGAAGATTTGAGGTATTTTGTTTTGGAAGAATTTAGATCTGGTGGTGAAATCAGGCAGCTCAAGTCCACGGTTCTTCATGGTATTACTCTGTTCCCCTTTCTCAGGAAAAAATGGGCATTCTACCCAGCCAGCTGAAAACAACCTCCCTCTGCACAGCTAAGTAAACCATCATTGTCAGGAATGTGGGCACAGTCCGGTTTGTGCCAGGCTGTGTGTGCGCTCCCTGCGAAAGCATTTCCTTTAGCAAAACAAGCAAGTGCCACAACGGCAAATACTACAACAGTCAGTCAATTGATGGGCTCAAATGCTCCTTTGCCACCAAGAAGTGAATCTCTGCATGGAAAGCACAGGGCCTGGATAATTACTTTTCCTGCATCTTATATCATCTTTTCCCCCCCACCCCACGATCCAAGTTGTTTCGTAAATTCAGAGATCTGAGAGATTATTATGGCAACTCAGTGTAATACAATGTTTGAATGTGCTCTCACTCACCTTCTTCTGCATGACATGAATCAAGCATACCATTGGTTTGTCTTGGTAGAAGTATGGACCTATATGAAGAAGGCAAACAGGAGATGTGCTCTGACAGTCCTTCTAACACTTCACAGAATAGCAGCACCACAGAGATGGATGTCCAGGAATAAAGCAGATATTTCAGGCCATGAACCATTGTCACAAAATTCCTACCACTTCCCTTGAATTCACACAGAAAAGTGTCACAAGAAACAAGGATATTTTGACCCTCCTAAAAATAGCACATATAGTAATAGTGCTTCTCCTAGGATATTTCGGAAACTCAAGAAAAAGTGTATTTTTCTCTCTTTTCCCCTCTAAACTAGTAGAAGTGGCAGTGTGGTCATTTGTTCTTCTTCTGTTTAAAAAATACAGTACATTCCTAACTCCCAGCCACCTTGACCACTAGCTGTTGTGTTTCCTACGTCAGAGAAGATGAAATCATTAATACCACCAGTAATGATGCCTGCAGAAGCTCCTCTTTCTTGCCAGCTCATAGAATGGGTCTGGATGCACTATGGAAAGGATCTACGACCCATTTAAACTCATCGCTGTTTAAATTGGCTATTAGAGTTTATGCCGTCACTGTCATTTCTTGGCTTCCTGATGAAAGAACAGATGACTTTGCTGAGCTATCTTGGCTGAGGAAAAATCCATGAAAGCAGAATTTTGAAAAAAAGTCATTGAGGAGTTAGGCAAGGACAGAACTTTAAATTGAGACAAGTGGGAAAATAAAATAGAAATTTGAGGGAAGAGGAGGAAAACAGTAAATCTTCAAGCATAATCCAGTGAAACAAATTTGTGGTCAGATTATGTCTTGTCGTGTTCTCAAGGTATTCAACAGAGGCCTGACTGTGTCCAAATATTGCTCTAATAAAAGGGAGTGATATGGTCAATGTGTGATTTAATGTTGAAAACTGCTTTTGCAACAAAGCTGTACAGCAATAAATAAGGGTTTTTTCATATTTTACTGACCTTTACCCATAGAAAATAAAGACATCAGAGAACACAGAAAAAAACCACCAATTTATAGATAGCACAAGAAACACCTAGCTCATTCTACTGTGCAGAGCAAGAGTTGTTTACTTTAAAATGAGTAATGACGAGGATGTCTTTGAAAAGCAGCATTCAAGGCTGATATTTAACTCTTCTCTCCATGAGCACCTGAAAGAAGCAATTGAGACTGTGGAACAAGAGAACTGGCTGAATCTCAAGAGGAGGTGGTCTACTGGAGGCTGTGGGCATGATTCTTCAGATGACCCAGTGTCTCCTGAAAAGAGCTTCTGCATCCTTGTGCGATAAAAAATAATACAGGACACAAAGGAAAAAATATTCTTTCACTTGCTGATGCCAGAGAGAAGAGTGTCACAGACAAAAATAATCTTCCACAAAGAATGCATAATGGGACATACTATGATATTTTAATTATCCCTGACCTCAGACCTCCAGCTCAAAGAAGGATAAACGCATTTAGGAATAACTGACAAGACTTTTGCTGCTGAGTATGTCTGCAAGGAAGCTGCCTGGCAGAGTGAGGGCCTGGTCCTCCCTACGTCCAACACACATGAAGAGGTTTGAAGGACTTGTTTGAAGCTGACTGCAATATGGATTCAGTTCTGTTCCTGTTTTTATTAAGGTGCTTCTTCATTTCCTGGTCAGTTGGCACACAAGCTTTGACAACCCCAAGGAGACAGAGCCATGCTCTGGGAGCTGATACCAGCACTACTGATATAGTGCCCTGTGTTTTGGAACAATGCCTTGGAAAAACACAGAAAAATTGGGCAACAAATGGGCGTCTTCTGAACTTGGCCTTCCCCCTTCTACATTCACCCACACTTAAGAGGTTGGTGGAGGCTAGCTGTAATCTATCCAGAAACCAAGTGCTTTAACAGATGTAGTTCAAGATGTTACTTACTATACGAACATATGGGTTGTTTGAAATTTTACTTTCCTTACACACTTTCTATAAAATAAAGTGTACAGCAGCAATAGTTACTTGAATATTCTTACTAACCTTATTCTTTTGTTGTTTCTGCAATGCACTGACTTCAGATATTAACATGATTTCTTTAAAAGAACATATCACATAACTTCCACACTTCTGAAGCATCGAGTGTTTTGAGGTCCCATTGACCAAAATCTCAAAACTTATGAGATTGTGTAACATACAGCTTTACTTCTGTGGGTGCATCTCCCATTCAGGGTTCAAGGCACCACTCAAAATCTCGTTCATAATGAAAAATGTGGGTTAGGGTTTTTTAACTGGATGGTTTTTAAATTGTGCTTATCAGCTGTATCTTGGGCAGATTTTAAAACATCGAAGTGTATAAAAATACAACTTGCTTGCTTTTTTTCTTATATTTACCAGTAGCATCTGACTGAGGAGTCTAGGAAAAAAAGCACAAGAGATAAAGGAGTGATATTGTTGAGGACAAACACCGCTAAAAACCTGATACTGCACAGATGTCAGCCTACGCACAGCTAACAGTCTGACATGCAGGCACTCAGTCCTTTGTGGACTGCTTTGTCTTTTCCCAGTACAGACAGAGTGAGTCACTGGGAATTATACACCAAAAGAGTCATATGCTCCTACCACTAATTTCTAAAGCACACAAATGCAGGCAAAATTTGGTATGTGTGTATATGTACATAGTAAAAGCTGAAATGTACCAAACCAGCCACGTGTCTAGAATATTTACTCTAATAATTGCTTTTTGACTTGCAGATGTTGTTGTGGGATTTTTGTGAGATGCCTACAGAGGTATGTGAGAGACCTTGCTGGCTTCACAGAAAGCTAGAAATCCCAACAGATTACCAAATGGAAGTGGTTCACAGTCTGCAACTGAGTTGACGGTGATAAGCAGAACTTTACTGAATAGTAAAAGCTTATTACTACCCAAAGCTCAGTCAAAACAATTTCTCGAGAGAAAATTGTTCTTCACACAATGGGAAACTGTATTTGATGTAATCAGCACAAAAACACATTGCCCTCTTTCTGGTAGCCATCAAATGCTTTGTTTTCTTAACTTGAAAATAAACAAGCCTCAAGGAATTTGTGGTTTTATACATCTCACATAGTCTTTTGGGTGGGCTTTTTTTTTTTCCAAACCTGGATGAATTTGCAAATATTTGAAAGTTGTGAAGTAACTTTCCACTCTGGTAAAGAAGAATGAGAAAAAAATTCCTTTCTTTCAAAGACTTTAAACAGTCTATCCCCAACCCACATTAAACACTTGGATGCAAAAAACTGCCACTGCTGCTTTGGAGGAATAAAGCATTTTACAAACAGATTTTGTTGCCTTCAGAATGAGACAATAGAAATATAATTTCAAAGTCTACATAGATTGTTTAAAGCCCTTATTTTCCAGTCTTTACTGAGATTATCTGATTGCTGCTTTGAAATTTGTAATCTGTAATTCAGTTTTACTATACAAGACTACTTAGCTTCCCATGTGTGTCTGGGGGGTGGGCCCAGCTCTCTTTTAAGGATGGGGGTTTTGTGATGAGGTATTTGTGTGATTGTGCAGTGACAATTTTTCACTGTAATGCAGAGTTTCTGGAGTGGATTTTTTTTTCCTGAGAACAGAAAATGGCAGCCCCTTCCCTTGGCTTCTGCCACACAAGTGTTACATGGAAACCCAATGTGCAGTTCTAATGGGACTTAATGGTGATGCAGGCAAGCTGTAGATAAAAAAAGATTATCCATGTACTAGAGGAGTGTTTTAGAATGACAGAGCTCTAAATTCCACTTTTGTGGAGACAATTGCATGAAACCGAGCATGTGGTGAGAATTGTGCTGAAACCTACAGGAACATACCTTGAAATCTCCTGGTTATTTAGAAGTCGTGTCTCAACATCTTCATTAAGATTACAGAATCAAATATGGAGATACACTTCTTCCCAGTTTTAAGGGTTGTTCTTCCCTCTTGCAATGATTTTCTGAACCTGTTTAGTAAGGACTGTGGACTGTGAACTGGTTTTAGAGTTCATGAGCTAAACACAGTGGAACTTCTCCAAATACAAGGAAATCCCTCTGAAAAGTTCAGCTGAAATCTTAAGACGTCAATATTTCTATCTCCATCATTAGAAAAAAAGTTAATCTCTGCCTGCCAACCTTGGGGACATGCTGTAAGGGTAGTCTGGAAGGCTTTGATCTGAAGGTTAGACTGATATGCATGAGCTGCTATGGGAGAGTAGCAGTGTAGGACTATTAAGTATGAGTAAAGTCCAGGATTGAATAAATATGCTATCAGATTCTAGCGGGAATTGTGCATATTCATATTATGGTCTGGTTTGTTTCTGCCCCGGCTGTATCTTTGACTTCTTCTGTCACACTCAGACAAGTTACTTTACATATATGAGAGCTGGTATCCACACTGTAAAGTGGCCACTGTGCAGGAAATTAGCCCACAAAAGGCTCAGATCCCAACTAAATTAAAGGTTGCAGTGGAAATTTTGTTCCTCAGAGAAGAGGCTGGGGTTTATTATTCTGGTAATTATCATTTACTGTAGCTACCAGGTACTAGTTACCAGTAGCTACTGTAGCTACTGTAGCTACTAGTCCATTTGCTTCCCCGAGTTTTATGCCAGTGCAAATCATGTAACATCCATGAAGCTTCTCTTCATTTAAAGAAAAGCTGCTGGATACACATCAGCCTCTAAGTGTCCTGGACAAGATGCCACTCAGGCACTTATCAGCTTTTGAGGGGTGTTGTCAGCCTAGAGCAATACTAATTGTATTTGTACTCGGTTTGCATAAGCTCCTTGTGCCTTTTAGAGACACATAAGAGTGATCTGGATAGCAATTGAAAGGAATAGCAAATATGTGGGCCTGCCAATGAGCACTTATGGGAAACAGAGGACTTGTAACTGGGAAAAGTGACATTTTTCACTGTGCAGGAATGTGAGCAACAGAGGAGAAAGAGCCTCTGTACTTTACCTTCCTGCTGGGCTAAACATCATGTCCCCTCAGTAAAGGATATCAAAGGCAGCTGAAGGATATCTTATTAGAACTCAATTGCCAAGGAAGGTGGGCAGGAGTGACCAGAGAAAGCTGTGGGTTTGGATTCCTGTGGAATAACAAACTCCTTACTTCCTGTGCTGCTCTTTCTCTCGGGGATGTGTTGGTAACCTGCCAGCCCCAGTCTGGTAGTAGCTGAAAGGAGGGTGGCCAAGTGAATAGCCCTGGTGGTATGAATAATGATTAAAAGGTTAAAGAAACCCCATATGACTAGCCAGAATCACAGGAGCTCGAGTAGGCCTGGTACTCTAATAAGCAAACAGTGGCATGTTTACTTCTGTAATTGGATATAATCACCACGTGTGGACATTTTTCCTATTTACTTCTTCAGGGTGCATATCCCTAGCTGCTGGGGCATTCTTTCATCTACATCAGTAAAAACATCATTTGCTTGAACTGAGTAAAATAAAATGAAACCCTATCCCAGATTAGGAAGTTTTTCTCCAGGTCATTTCCACCTTTCTTTACACCTTTGATGTGTGACCCTCCCACCCACCACCCTTCCTGTCAGCCAGCCCTCCCTGGAATAGCCTCTGAATGAAACGATGGCCCCCAGGACCAAAGAGGAGGCTGTGGTTTCCACGGATGGCTGCCCACTGCAGGCACTGCTTACTTGTGGTGTTTATTTCAGTCCCTCCTAGCTATGGTGCCTGGAGTTGGAAGGGTCAATCCGCAGTTTGGATTGGCATATTTTTAAGGTCCTTTCTATTATGAAATATTTATGAGAGGAAACAAGGTTGGACATTCCTGCAGCCTGTCCAGTGTAGGAACACTATGTCCCTTCCTCCCCCAAACATGTAAATGCAGTCAGTTATTTAATGGAAGACTCACATACCTTGTTCCTTTACATTTCAAGTGAGCTGTCAGAGGAATGTAAACATTTATTTGGAGCAAGCCCTCAGGTAAAGGATTACCATATGCCACAGAAGGAAATTCCAGCATGCCCACCCAAATTTATGCTGTGGAGAGAGCTATGAATAGAAAGTTTGTACACTGTTATGAATATGGATAAAATACATCACTCACAGCCTGGCCATGAAAAATTGAAAAACACATATTTTGGATCACACAGTATTTTCAAAAATATATTTAAAAGAAAATAAACATGGGATCTTGTGTGTTCATTTACTGTTTGAAGTACCTTCGGGGAAGACAGACATCAACAATTTTTCCTCCAGACCACTCACTTCTCTTGATAACAGGAGGTTTTCTGGGAGGAAGGCAGCAGTCTCATTCCTGGGATCTTTTTGTTTCCTTAGTCAGTGCCCATTTATTGGGAGTTTCTGTTGTATTCATGATTAGCAAAAGCAGATTCATTTAGAGGGCTACATTCAGTCTTAAAGGTCAGAATTCCACATTCTCGGTCACCTTACAAGGTGATCTTTTCATGAGTGTTTCATGACCCTTGTTCACCTCACAAATGTGTTTAATTAGCAAATTTATTATCATTATTATTATTATTATTATTATCATTATCATTATCATTATCATTATCATTATCATTATCATTATTATACAGCCAGACAGTAATCACTAATGTTTTAGTGTGGTCAACATCAGTTTCTTTTGAAGTGAAAGGATTTCTGCTAAATGTTTTTTTAAAACAATGTTAAAATTTGCTTCTGGAAGGACTGCCTCACCATTCAAACCAATGACCTCTGGACACTTCGGCAACGTTTGGTTGGGCAATATAAAGGTCCTGTCCATGCACTAGAGCTCGCTACTACAACCCAAATCTATATAGAGCTTCTGCACCTCAGCCCTCCATGTCAGCTCCCTCCAATGTTGCACACTCTCTTTTAGGTGTGAGGGACTCATGAAGGGTGGTCTGCCCTTCCTCTGGGTTTATGTACTTGAGCCAAATCATGAATTTCCTCTCAGGACCCTTCTGCTGCCTTTTCCTTTCTGCTTTCTCCCTGCAGCACCTCTTTCCATTACAAAGGGATTTTTTTTTGCATGGGTGGAAGTGACAGAACAATACTATGGTTACATGAGAAGAAGTAAAACAACCTTATTATTAGGGAAAGAGGAGTGTGAGGCAGTGAAAGAAAACAGTATTTAACAGCGGGAACACTTAGAATGGCATCAGACCCAAGCCAGAAAACATTAACATAGAGGAAGGGAGGAGTTTGATGTGGGATAGTGAGCTGCCTTGATTATCTTTCTCTGTTATCCCAAAGCCAACAGGAAATTGCACATTAGGTTGAATGAGAAACATATGGAAAGACAAAGTTACAGATTTAAAGTCTTAAAATTTGTCCTGCCTAAGGAATGACAGCCCAAACCTCGCTTAGGTTAGGCAGCTGTGGCACATGATATCAATATTAAAGCCAAATACATTCAAGGCAAATATCCATGAGCTCCCCAGAAACAGACACACCTCTGCACCCCTTTCTCTGGGCTGCTCATACTCAGGAGAATTTGAACCATAAATTTCCTGCACTCATCTTTCCCTGCCCTCTATAGTTATAGCCAGGTAGGGTGCAGTACTCCCTTTGTGGGAGGTTCTGGGTGCAGAGCAGGACCTCAAATTATTGGCACTGAGAGACAGGGAGGATGTGTGTTTTGTGATGAAACAAAAAGGTACAGCTTAAAGAGGTGCAACTTCTCCCTCCCTTCTTCTCAGTGAGACAAAAATAATATCATATATAGTTAATTTTAAATTAATTAACACTTGGTAATTAGAGAAAGAGCCATTGAGTAAGAGCTTTACTACAATGTAGATTGTCTTTTTGCCCCCAGTTGTGACTTTTAGACGGCGGAAGGATACAAATTCTGACATTTTGATGATGAAAAAATTATTAGGAGTAAATATTTGGAAGTTGGAGAGTGAGCACAATGACCTTTGTGATTTTTGCACTAATATTTTGTTTCCTTTGAACATTGGATGCCTTAGCAGTTAATTCTTAATCTGATGGGGCAGATATGCACTCCCTGACCTTACTGTGAAAGGAAAACAAGTACTACTCACTTCAGGCTATAAACACTCAGATAAAAAAAGTTCTGATCTGTAGGTGAAACCTGGTTCCTGGGGCAGCAGAGAGAAATGTTGGAATGAAATACAGCATCATAACAAAATAATGGCTTTAGACTACTTAGCATCATCATGCTGTGCATGGCACATTTGATACAGTGAATGGTTAAGTTGTAATTGCCTTTTTCTAGCTAAGGAAACTTCAACAAGAAGTTATGATTGGTGGTGGCATAGGAAGAAATGAAACTCTAATGTGCTCACTTACAGACTCCTTGAGATGTAGATAATTTGAAACCACTTTGAACTTTTAACATCTGATGAATTTTTAAACATGAGACTCTACACAAAATATCTCAGTCTTGCAAACAGGCTACACAGTTTAATCTTAAAGTGCATCAGTCACATCACTGTAGGTGCTGAAAAGTGCCATCAGAATCCAGCACCCACATTTGAAAGCTGAGTGTGGGAGCAGATGAGGGCAGGAAACAAAGAGACTTTTTATCCTTGTGCCCACTTGCACAAACATTGCAGATGGTCTGAACCTCTGCATTCACACTATGTGCCTCTGTGAGTGCAAATCACATCAAAGAGATTCCTGGAAACACTACCCTGAAAGGCTGCAGCCTGCCCATGGTGGTGGGACCCTGGGCAAGACACAACCCTGCTAATTATGTCCCGTTAGGATCCTCAGGTTGGACCCAAATTTAAATACCACAGTTTTCATGGAAAACACACTGAGATGTAACTGAAGTGGCACACTCACTCTGTGAACTACGGGCTGTAATTTGATAGGAGACTGGGTTCATGGTATGACAACTCATAAACATCTGTGTCCCACTGCAGACAATCTGCTTTGCAAAGGAGAAACAAAGAGACTGTCTTGAAGCATTCCTGACCTGCTGACCAAATGATGACCAGCAGACCTTTCAGCCCAAACCTGGCCAGAATTTGGGCCCATTTTTATTGTGAAAAGTGTTTCTACAAGAAAGATGTGTCATACGGTAATTTACTGGCAAGGCTGATTCTCCCAGACCATGGTTGTTTCAGCTGCAGGAACTTTTATTTGGCACAGTCTGAACTTGATGCCCGGCTTTATTACAAAAAGTCTAGTGTTGAAGTTGACTAAGAATAACAGGTACCTGTGAGTTTGACTGTGACACTCTGTCTCACATTCAGTTGCTCTGTTTGTACAGGGAGTCAAGCTCCCAACAGATAAGTAATGACCCTAAGAGACAGGCAGCACTCTGAAAGAGCCGTGGTTTTAAAGGAAGCTGATGTCTGGGTCATGTAGTTTGCTGTGGGGTGATTGCAGATACAATACACATGCATCCTGTCAATTGCTCCCCGGCTGCACCTCTACTTGAATAGTTTGCCTTGCAAATTAAAGCCCTCAGGGAATTTTCAATCAGTGGCTATCCAAACTGTGGCCTGAGAACAACCTGAGCTCTTTTGAGGTCCATTGTAACAACTGCTGCTATAAGAAAATGTGTATTTGGTTAGCAACAAAGTTGGAAGTTGATCAATATCCTTGGGGAGCAGGTGGAGGTACGTGGCTGGGCAAGGAGTGTGCTGAGGAGAGGCTGCCATGTTAGCTGAGGGCTGGCTGAGGGTTTACAGAGGGCACAAAACCCAGGCAAAGTACCTAAAACCCTCTTTGTGAAATCCTTAAACTCCCTAAGGATTTTTTTTAAAGAAAATATCTTGATTCTTTAATCAATTTTGTGATCTGGTGGCAGGAATGAAGTTACTCCGTAATGTTTACAGTATCATATTTACTATTATTATATGAATTTGTTTTAACTCCCTAATCTGACAGTTCTCAGTGTAAAAAGTTCCAGGTTCATCTGTAAATCACATGGTGATGTTTCTTCCTGTGTACATGACCTCAGCTGCTCTTTCAAACTGGTGAAAAAGGAGCTCAGAAGCAACTTACAAAACAAACATATGAACAAAACTTCATGCATGGATATTTCCAAGATTATGAAAATAGGTCCTAATTTAAAAGTACCATAATTTTATACAGAAAAAATGTTGATTAGAAGAATAATAGCTCAGGGGATCATTTGTTCTGCTGTTGTTATTGATTGCTTTTAATTTTTATGTGATTCTAGTTAGGAGTAATGAACACAATGATTAAAGACTGCTTAGTTTAACATTACCTTGTGGTTCAAGGAGTGAAAAGCGAGAGAAGGATATCTTGCAGTAAACAATTTATAAGACAACACAATCTGTTTCTCCTATGTGAATATTGGTTCTTTTGTATTTCCAGACCAGCTTTGCAAATGTATGAAGTTCAGATGTTTTTGTTACAGAGATAGTATAAGCATCCAGATTTTACATTTTACATTTTTTGTGACATTTGATGTATTTAAATCTTGATGTTATTACTGTGAATATTTGTGTTGACTATCACCGGATGTGTAAGAGACAAATTTGGACATATGGCTCTTTCAATACTAAATCAAAGGCTTGACATTAATTTATGAATAATGAGATCATAAATGCCATCTGCTTTTGTCAAAAACTTGATTTTTTTTCCAAGTAACATCTTTATTGTGAGTATGACGCAATTATCTGTATCATTATTATGACTGCACTTCTCTGGGTTGTGAGTACATTCAAATGTAAGATACCCATCTGAATGTAAAATACATTGTTGTGGGGTTTTTTCCCACAAGAGAAGGAACATTTTTATTTCTTTTGCTAGTGTCAGTGGCTGCATTGATTTCAAGGAAGTAAGTTTGAAACATATAATCAAATTTTAACGTCTATGACTGTATACATAATTTACATACACAAAAGTCAATTAATTGCAACAAACAAAAGACAATACTTTAAAAATGCATGAAAGTGTTTTCATATGCTGCCATGCTGATAATACAGGTATTTTGTGGTGAAATTCTACCAGACCTGGTGTGTGGGCCTGATGTGCTGTAAATGGAAAAGTGGCCTTTCCCTCTTGTTTGCAGTCACTATATTTTGCATCGGCAGGTGAAAAATAAACTATAGATTGACACAGGCCAAGATAAACCAAGGATATTCCACTCCACAGGCATCTTGCTCTTCTCTGAATCTTGGTGACTTCAAAAGGAGACACAGATCTCAGGTATCTTCGCACCTCCCACTGACGATCTCCTTTACTGGAGGTTGGTCTCTGTGTGCCAGGGAGGGATTTGTTGTGGGCTTAGGGCCCCGGTAGGTCAGCATGTGCCTGCCCTCCCTGCTCTGCATGCAGTGTGGGCAGAGGGTCATACAGCCATGCATAACACACCAGCCAAAAAGCAGTCTCTACCCATCTCATGGCTATAATTTCATAAAAGAGCAGAAATTTCACAGAAAACCTGACAATCTGCTCATTTTACCACAGAGGATAAAGCCCTAATTGTTACTTAACTCAGCAGTTTCAGTTAATGAAAGAGCCAGGATAATTGCTTGTGGTTCTGCTGCTCTTTTTGATTTCCAGACTCTTCTGATTTTGATGACTGAAGTAGACTGTTCCAAACATGAAAAGATTTATTTCCTATAAGGCACATCATAAATTTTCTGGAAGAGCTGTTCTAGAGTTGCTCAAAGTGTTTGTGGAATGTAACTGTGGTCACAGGATCCAGCAGAAATTTTACAGAGGATGGTAGTGTCAGGAGGGGTCTAGAATAAGCTCTCTGGATCATCACAGATCACTTACCACCTGAAACACCAGACACAAAATATTCTCCTCCAGAAGTCCCCTCTAAGGAGAATTCATGTATTCATATCTCCCCCTGAAGTCACAGGGGAGATGCCAGCTTCAAGGAGAAGAGCTGAAAAGCTATTCCTGATTTCTGTAGATGTTACATACTTACTCAGTGGCTCAGTATGCTGTTCATTAGCAAGAAAATTCTGACAAAACTAAAATTTACTGTTTTTTCCAGATATATTTCTACCTTTCCTTTAGTTCAAGTTCAATTATCTGGAAATTAAGAAGGAAATTCTTAAATTTAGCTTTACAGGTATTTATCACCTAAGAGGAAGGAGCCAACAGTTGAAATCCACTCTCTCTTTTGCTGTAGAGGATGACATTGTTGGCTGCCTAAAACAAAGTCTGTGTAAGAGTGATCAACATGCTTAAAAAAAAATTAAATTCTGCAGGAAGTCTAGCATGGTGTTTTTCCTGGTTTAGAAATTAGATAATCTTTGAACAGATAGACTTCCAGATTGTGGAGTATGATATTTGTTGTTATTGTTGCTGCTATTGCTAGGTTTAGTCTCACCCAGTCACCACTGATGTAGCTTGTCCCTGAAATGTAACAAAATTTCTAGACTGTGAGAATGTCAGATAGGTCAGAACACCCCTAAGTAAAAGACGTCTTGATAAAATGTGGTTAAAAGCAGACTGAATTTTACGCAGTTTTGCATAACTAGTACCTTTTCCTATCACACCAGGCAGTTAATGCTGAGCTAGATCATAATTCAGTTTACAGCTCATTCTTCATGCAACTTCCAGAGACAGAAATTATAAATTTTGTTACTTGGACTGTATTTACATAAATTTGCTCTCACTTTATTCATTAGCACTTGAATGATGTACTCCGATTTCCTGTCAAATGTTTCCGTGATTCTCCTTCCTGTTAAAAGGATTCTCCAACTCTGTGTGACCTTTCCTCCTTGGTGGATCCACTTTTACAAGGATCAGACTAGAAGGACACCAGCAAAGCAATTGTGGATAGCAGATAGAGGTAAACGATGTGAAAAGGTTCTTTGACAAGCCACAGATTTTCTACTGCTCTTATGTTTCAAACACCACAAGACTGCTGCTCCCAAAATCTTAAACTGTCATTTGCTGAAGCATTGTGGCACACCAAAATTGTTTGTTAAACAGAACAGTGAATTAGCTTAAGTATTTTGGAAGATTAGAATTTGTTCCATTTAGTCCACATGAGATTATAAACTTGCCCATACTTTCTACACATTTGCAAAACATGTTTGCATGTGCATTCCCATAGCTTTAAAAATAATTATGTCCTGTGTGTGATAAAAAATTTACAGGGACATTACCAGTATTATTATTGGAAAAAACTTGGAAAGGATTGAGAATAAATTAATTGAGTCTGATTAAAAAATATTTGCTTGTATTTTTATAATCTCTCTGGACTCATAGGGAGTATGCCAGGCATGTCTGGTACTGCAAATACAGAGTGCTTTCACTGTATTATTTTTGCCACTTAGTGGTGAGAGGTGACATTAAAATGATTTAGTAAAATTTAGAACTTGCAGAATCTCAGTTAATGAGATCTCTGTTCATTATTCTTGGCCCCAGCTCAGTTTACTATGTGATGTGCCTCATATCATAAGACTATGATCTAATCATTGAAGTCACTGGGCATCAATTTCAGTTTGGCCTGATCCCTTGTTTTTTCAGGAAGATGGACTCAGAATTAATAGATCTTTGCTTAATGTCTTTTCTAGCCTGACCTATAGGTATAGCACAAGACCAGTGCTGTACCTAACCTAGAATTCTAGTGAATGTTTCCTCTGTTAGGAAGAAACAGACCTCAATGTTTTTTAGTTTTGTACTTACAAGTGTAATTATTAATTAATATTAATAATTACTATTTTTACAGGTCATGCAGTAAGCCTTGCAAAAGCTCTACCAGCCTTTTCCTTTTCCCCTTGAAGTCATACCACAACTTCAAAGGGATAAGAAAACAGGATTTCATGCATTTGGGATATCTAATACCACAGCACTGGATCAGCACAGAAACTAGTGCAGATATCTGAAATAAATGGAGCTTCTTTATATGAATATGTATTGGATTACTGATCTCCTCGCTATTAATTCCTAATTCTATTAACTGTATTACATCTATACTTTCTCTACTTCTTTAGATTATCCATCCAGTAGGATTCTGTGGTGAGAAGTGAGCAAGCATAAAAACAACCTACTGGGTATTAACCACTATGCTCTACTTCAAAAGATGTGGACATGGTGCTGTACATTGCAAAACTTGTAGGTCCAGCTGTTTTATGAAAAACCAGATCCTCCCAAATATTTTTCATTCTGCAATATTTTCACAAAATGTTTAATTTATAACTGAAGGAAGGAATGTGATATTTTATTAGCATTTACTTAAAGCAGCATGATTTTTTTTTTTTTTATGACAGCAGCTGGAATATAGTAAGTAACAGCCTTCTATCATGTTTTCAACAACCCAGTGCTGGCTTTGCACCAAAGAGTTTTGAAAGTACACTGTGTATATCATACTTATGTGTCTACCTTTAGTTCTTCCATCCATGTTATGCTGCACAGGTTCAAGGGGAGGTGAGATATGAGAGTGGACACTGTGACTAAAGGAAGTGAGACAGATCCCATAGAGCAGTGTCTATGGTTAATTTATATCCAGCTTCTAAGACATGCAATGGACCTCTCGATTTTGCCCAAATGCAGAGAAATTACTGTAGTTCTGGGGAGTGAAAGGAATTAGGATAGTATGTGACACTGGACATGGTGTGGCATGGCATGGTCAGTAAAATGTAGAGCTTTGCCATCCTCTAGGGTTTAAACTATAGAAAACCTTCTAGAGGTTAAACACAGTCATATGTAACCAGAGCTGGGTGCTGAAGATAAATAAATAACATCAATATCATTCAGTAAATATCTGGTCAATTGTGCATAATGAAATGGTAGTTTTAATTTAAATAATCTCAAATTAATCTTCAGTGACTACACTGAGCAGACAAAAGTGTCTAATTGGGCAGCAAAAAGACATTGGAGGAATATTCTCCAGTACCTAATGAAAAGGAGTAGAGAATGAAGGAATGTGATTTTCCCCCTCATTCTAGGGAGTTAGAAGGTGAGGAGCAGAGGTTTTATTTTTATAACTACTGCCACCCCAAAAAGCAGGATTTCTTTAAATGGGAGATCTGAAATGAATTTATCAAAGAGTGAGAAATGGTCGCTGCTGATTTTTTTGTTTTGTTTTGTTTATATATCCCATGACAGGAAGATGATTGGTGCACCCGGTAAATTGCCACAGCAGCTGTCTACCTCTTGTGAGTCTGTAGCGCACAGATCTGTATCGCATTGAGCTGCATGTGTCTCTATGCTTGTGCATGACTCTGGAGCTCTTCTGAGAAAACTATTGCCTTTCAGATAAAATAATCTGAGCATCATATGCTTCTTCAATTTACTCTCCAAAGACAGAATATTTTTTGGATTTTCTCTTCTTGCTTTTCTAAGGACCCCAAGAAATCATAAGCTGTTCCCAGCAATGATGAATATACATGCATTCAACTGACAGGAACTCAAAACAGATCTCTCCCTGACAAAAATCCAAATGAAAACACTCAAATAAATCTCGAGCAAACAGTATCACTGATGCAACAAAACACATCAAGACCTCATTAATATCTTGTAAACACCATAAAAACCACATCAAATACGGGTACACAGCAGGAGAGATGTCAGACAAGGGGCAGGGTGGTTTTGAGCCACAGTTATATGGTATCAATGTCACCATCCATAGCCCAGTAGTGAAACAGAGAAGCTTAGTCATGCAAAGCATATGTTAATGAATTCCTTTAAGGCAATGTTTTAAAATTCCCCACCATACTTATCCTAATGTTTAGAAAAGCTTTTATTGACTCCTGATAAGAAAAGTATGGATTTTCTGAGCAAAACACAACAGAAAGAATGATTATTTTTTAAGCACATTTACTACTGGGAGATAATCTGGGAAAGAACTTCAATGGATTACCCACATGCATGCTTGTTATCTACAAGATAGCATTATCTGTGCTTCAGTTGCTGAGGGATGTCACAGTAAGTTAACACCATAAAACGTATGAAACACTTGAGACTAGAGCCTAAAGCCCTTTTAGCAGAGAAAAAAGCAGTATTAGTGTAACATTAGGTACAACCCTCACTTTAGGAAACTAACAGTGCTTTCTGTGCTTCTAACACAAATACCATTAACTGTCCCTGTCCTACTGAAATCTAGTTGGGTGCCAGCAGTTGTGATACAGCAGGATTTGCCTTGGAATTCCTAATGTGGTATTCAGAAAAAAACACAGTAACAGTTTATGTGTTGTAAACCCTGCTTCAGATTTTGCTGTCTTGTTTCCTCATGTGCTGTTACCTGCCTATTTCTTTAGGGTATAAACAGAAGCAGGAACACTGTTTTCAATCTCTATTTGCATTGCAATTACCATAGGGATACAATGCTCCAGGCAAGTAAACATTTTTACTATTTCTATTTTTCTTTTTTTATTATTTTTCTTGTTGGTACTTATTAAAACAACTATTATAAAGTAGAAATGGCTGCATTTTGTCTTGCCCCTATGGAGAAAAGTCTGGAAGACAAATCTCTTGTCTGTTCCATTGAAAGAACCCTTTATCAGCCACAGAAATGTCAGCACTATTTCTTAACTACTGAAAAGCTCCTCCAATGATGGACTTCAAAATTTGATTGGTGGCCTAGCAACTTTCGAAGCTTTTCCATTACTTTTCTTAATCATATGCTCTTAGGGAATGAGTTGGCTGGGAAGCTCTTGCTACGTTCATGTGTGACTGCATTTGCTATCTTCCTGTTTAAGAAAAAAAGACACATTAGAAGTGTCATGTCTAATATCAACACTATCCTACTTTATGAGCAGTTGACCATTCATGTGGTGAATGATAACATGAAACCAAGTGGGCTTGGTAATCTTAAGCATGAGCTGAGGCCCCAGAAACAACTATGCCTGAGTTTTCAAGGTGAGGAACCCTGGAGGCTGCTTGCCTGGCAAATCATAGGGATGGAATAGGGCTATTTATGTGCTCCTCAGCACCTGGGCAACATTGCTCTGACACAGTCCTGTGGCATCATATGGGCACTTTGTCAGAGCTGAACAGGAGCAACGGGGAGCTGAGAGGGCAACTGAAGAGCTGGTCATCTGCTTTGCTGCGGGCAAGTGAAGATGGAATCCAGGGCAAACACAGCTACAGCAGGAAGGGAAGGTGTGGGTGAGGGAAAGAATTGCTCCTTCTCACTGGGCTTAAAATTCCAACTTGGTTTTAGCAACCACAGGGGATTTACTGCCCTTTCAGTTGGTGGGATGAAACCCAGTTGGGTGTCCTCTGGTGACCCACTTTTGGGTCATGCCCCAATGCTTGTAAGCTGTTGGTCTGACAGATCCCAGCAATAGGAAGTTTATTCTGATGTGGTTCTTGTACTGGTTTAGGAGATGTTTGGGAGGGTGGTTTGATGTAGGTCATGGAGCACTGATGTGGTCTGCCCGTATTTTTTCATCTGTTTTTGTTCAGGGAGGGACCTAGTCTGAGTTCCTTTCACCACATGGCAAGTTCCTCATAGCACAGATTTTTTCATGATCCCCCTGCATTTCAGGAATGCCTAAAAGCCAGACTTGACAAAGTGTAGGAAGTGTCTGATCCTGAAGAGCTGCTGGAAAAATCTCACCCAAGATAGCATGCCATCACTACCAGCATTGGCACACCAGAGGCTTGATTTCAGACTTTGTTGTGTAACCGACTTTTCCTTGGGTTTTCAGAAATACTTAAGGACTTGACCGGTTTCATTGTGTTTGAAATCTCTATTGATTGCTTTTTGGGATCCAGTGAATTGAGATTCAGCACATCAAAGCCAGGACCCTGTGCCATTATCGGGGAGTAGTCATAGCTGGACAACAGGATGTTGGGCGCTCAGAAGAAACTACCATTTTCATTTGGAAGTGGTAGACACTTTCTGGAAGCAGATTGGCTTGCTTAACAGGGTAGAGGGGGAGCACTGAAAGCAGTCTGTGTAGGTCCTCCTAATACCTGCAAATGAATCTGTCTCATTCCAGCAACTGAGTTTAGAGATTTTCACAGCTCAATTTCCCCAGATCCTTTTGAAATCTGATTTTAGTTAATAAAGGAAAAATTGAATTTTCTATTTTCTTCAGTATAAGTTACATTGATGTTGTGAAAAAAACATTGTAAAAGGATTTGTTATATTTTTCTCCTAGTTTTCCCTCTTCTATTTGTGTCCTTGAATGAAAAAAAAAAACCCACAACATTGTCTATCCTAACTTCAAAAATTTCAAGTAAAAATCTTTGTACTCTGTAAAATACAACAACAAAAAAGCCATTTCTGACAATGCCATACTGACAAAAGCCCTACTGACAGGAAATTCATTTGTCAGATTCCCTTTTGTGATAAAATCTGAAAAATTCTGTGTCTCATACTAACAAACAGGAGACAAAAATAAAGTTACAAAGTAGACATTAAGTCTTTCTTAACATCTTGGACAGCAGCTGCTGTCCTCAGAGAGAGACTGTGAAATTGGGAGAGGAGGTAGATAGGGTGGTATGTAGCAGCAGAAGAAAAGGATGATGTAAGAAACATAATTATGATATCCCATTTCCTTGGTGAATGACTCAAGAACTCATGACTCCTGCTTTCTATGATGAACAAAACAGAATTTACTGGCTTTTCCTAAGAAACACTGCTTACTGGTCCGTGGACTATAATTGACCTATGGTCAACACTGGCTGAGGTAGATTTCTCATAGATTGCCTGGTAGCAGAGTAAAGAACTGAAGAGGAAAGACAAAATACCTAATGACAGCTTCCTAACCAGATCAGAAATTCTCATCGTAATTCAGCCTCTTTCTTGTAGCACATAAGTGGCATTTTGGTAGCAAGTGGAAGTGATTGTACCAAGAAAAAATATTAGCAGATAAGCAGGGACTTCCTTTTTCAAAGTCTGAACACTTTAAAATCATGCTGGAATTCTGCTACAGCTCAGTGTGTTTGGGGATGGAGGGCGGGGCAGATCACTTTAGTTCTTTGATCCACGTGGATAAAAAGCATCATATTCTATGGCAGTCCAAACATATCTTGATGTAGACGGTGTAAATTTAAGACTAATATTAGTGTTTCTCTACTCTGCATCACCATTTCTCTACTAGAAATGATTGTGTTCATGCAGTACAAATAAATAAAATAAATCCCTAAATACTGAGATAATCCAAGAAAATCTTGGGCATTCTGGCATGATTGTGTAGAAGGCTCTTGGCCTGTTTGTGGTGTCACCAGTCTTAAAGACCTCATGGACTTGGAACCAAAAGGAAAAGATTTAAGATGAGAACATTGAGGTTTCTCAGGTAACTGCTGTTGTAGAGCACCAAAGGGAGGCTTGCTGAGCCAGAATGAATTGTGTTAAACTACATTTTCATGGATTTTGTTGTTGTGCACTGGCACAAGAGCAGAAAACGGAAGATGGTACTCGGCAGCCCAGCTGCAGAATCAGTAAAATGTGTGACAGGAAAGAGCAACTTGGCAATCAGACTCAGGCCACGTTTCAAGAGCAAAACTGAGACAAATTATCTTTCCAAATGATTGCTGCATAGACACTTTTTTAAAAAACAAAAAATACGTATTACAAATAATTTTCTGCTGATCCCTCTTCATGTAATATGATGTTTAAAATTGAACTGCAAAAATCAAAAAGTACATTCACATCAACAAGCTGAGAAAAAAGAATTCTCAATTTTGTGAACCACTATTTGGAATGGTACTTGCCAGAATTCATAGTGTAATATCTACTATAGCTAGTAGTAGAAAGGTCAAAAGTTCCACAAACTATTTTTGAGAGAGGTAGAGCACTAGACTTAACAGAACTTTCTCTTCCCAACTCAGGTGTTTTCTGCAATAGTCTGGGGAAAAAAAACCATCAAGAGGTGAATTACATACAAAGGTAGCATTTTTTATTCAAGAGGTGCCTCACCACAAACTGCCATAGGAAGGCAGTTTTTTCTTGGAAAATACTTCTATGTTCTTCATCTGTGTTTATACTTTTCTCTGTTTATCCACACTGACCATTCCTGGAGCAGGGCACTGGCTATGGGGACTTTTGGTCGGACATATCCTGCCCTAGATCACATGAAGTGCAGCAATAAGAAGCATGATGCAAAACATTCCTGTTGTAGTTTACTAGTAGTTACTCAGAGAAATGAAAACTGTGTATCACGGCCATAGAAAACAGAGCCAAAATACAATTGATAAGCTGGAAGAAATGGTCAAATGATACCTCTTTAACAACAGATGTTCATTTCCAGCCAGAGAAATGGGCCTCTGCATTTATAAAGGTGATCAAAACGAGATATTGCTATTAGTTACCCAGCAATCTTGTGAAGCAGGTGCTATTTCTTGCCAGTATCTGGCAGTAGAAGGGGCATGCACAATCACCCTATATTTTAGATTTGGGAAGGAAGCATGTAGAAGCAAAGTTTAACATTATGTATTGTGAAAGTTTCATTTTAGTCATGATATAATCTTCATGTAGTTTATGGGCATCCCACCTGTGGAAGAGAAGCATAAACATTGAAACTGCCATTCCTTGAAAAATTATGTCCATTTTTCATGGAGCTCTCTAGAACAAAAGAAGGGAGAAATGCAAGTGTGAAGCCAACAACACCTGTAGATGGTGAACTATTCATTGTATGACCATGAAGTTACACTCTACTAAAGTGTGTAAGCCTCAAATCTTGAAAAATGTGCATTTGAAGAAATTGCAACTTCCCTGTTAACACTACCTTTTCAAAAGGTTTTTTGCCAAATTTACTTCCTTCTTAAAACCATAGCTACCTTTTTTCAATTCCCCTACGTATTATTTCATAAGTCTTGGGGAATTAGTATTGATAGAACATTGCAGAAAAGGTTAAAATGGGGAAGGAGCAAGTGGATGGTGAAAGAAGTATTGTGAAGTGAGGAAAGTACGTATTATCTGTGAACTTCAGCAAAAATTCTTCCTAGCCACAGTGGGAGGTCTCAGAGAGGGCTGTGAACTTTACATGTTTGATGGAGGTTGCAGGGAGGCATATTTTCACTTCAAAAAGAGATGTTGCATCCTGTAGGCTGAAACAATATTGAACTGCACATGCTAGCAGACTACCTACATCCCAGAGCAGTGGAAAAGCCAAGAGAAATATCAGGGAGTCTGTACCTTTTTAGGGAAAAGCCTTAGAATTTAATGAAATACTACAAGAATGATGTAGGGATTTCCATAATTTATGGTTAAATCCTGGAAGGATAGTTTGCATATCTGGTAGAAATTATATTATTTTTAGCTACATTCTGTAGTCTTTAAGCCCAGAGGCAGGAAGGATCAGGCAAACTCTCCATGGCAGAAATTCAACCCCCTTAGGTATTTCCCATCTGCCACTGTGTGTTACAATTCTGTGTGTTTCCATCCATTTGCTTAGGCTGCTAACAGAAAATATACAGGATCTTGAACAAGTTTCTGCCTCCTCCATCAGCACTTAATGGGTAAATCAAACTTAGGCTAATAGGAATACAATTAACAACATCTGAGGTACTATTCCAGCTAGGATTTGATTATGACTGATTATGTTGCGCACGTCAACATCACTGCTAATCTTTGGCACGAGGAACCGATTAAAAGGGATTTTTTTCCTTTTTTACATCAATTATATTTTTCTTTACAAACTCCCTACAAACAATCTGTTGGCATCACAAAACGTGTTCTAATCATTGGTGGAGGTTGGGCTGAAGCAAATATTTTGAGTGAAAGCATGCCAGAAGTTTTCCTAAGGATGATGACATCCAGATAATTATATGCAATCTTCTTTTCCAGTTTGTATGTAATGTCAAAACACTCGCCCATATGCTCTTTGCATTTTTCTGGGAAAATGATCATACTCACACTTGCTGTCCCAATTCCAAAGATAGTGTATTTATTTCACAGGAAAAGGAAAACAAACCAAAAAAAAAACCCAAAAAAACCCCACCAACCAAAAAAAAAAACAAAACAACCAAACCAAACCTAACACAACAAAACAAAAAAACTCAAAACCCAGAAAAATTGGCAACTCCACTGGTATGAGTATTTTTCCAAGTGGATTGTCAGAGCAGATCCAGATTTGCTACAAGGCAACCTTGTAGAAAAGCTACAATTCTACAGCTCACAGCTGGAGGCTGGTCCAAGAATCAGTGATAGTTTAGCAAGCCACCACACCACTCAGTTTATGTAGATTGATGTAGGAAGCTGGAACCTACTTGGAACCTTTTGGGGATAGGCTGTTTTACCACTTTTGCACAGGGGAGAAGAACATCAATGATCTGAACCTCATGGCAAGAAAGGGAAAGAACGAAAACAGTGACAACTTGTTGCTGCAGGAACACAGGGGTGTCCCAAGGGCTCAGGCACAGCTCCAGATAGCTCCTATCATTTTTGGTAGGTTCTTGACACTAAAAAGGAATTATTTGAAATTAAAAATACAAGTGGAATTTGCTAGCTTTGCTCCTATCTTTGATGGATTTTAGCACCTTTTTTAGCCTTCTTCCCTCCTCTGAGTCTAAGTCACCTGCTGTAGTCAGAATACATTCTTGACAAATCTCTTGCAGACTTGCTTGGGAGATTCTCTGCCACAACATGTGGTAACTCCAATGTCTCTTTAAGGGCAAGTGTTTTATTGACTGCATCAAATGATCTCACTGAGTTTCAGGGTTCACCTGAAAATTAGTTTGAACACTGTAATACATATGCACATTCATTTAAAATTTCAGTTTTTAGGGACAGCTGACATTTTTCAGTTTCTCCAGCTCCAGTATTCTAGAGCTGATTGAACTACTTTTCTTTGAAAAAAAGGTTGATCTGAGGCCACAGCTCAGTTGTTTTGCACAACTACCATTTTTTTGCCAATTTGTACTTGCCAAGAAAACAAAAGACTTCCTGAAAAAGTTTCTTTTAAAAAAATTTCATTAAGAAGTTAAACAAGTCTTAAAAGTACTCAAATGGTTAAATATAGAATATTCTTTTTCTTTTCAAAACATCTGAAATACTGACTTTGACTTAACTTCATTTACATTTTTTATTTGTCAGATGTTTGACATTGATACTTTGTCATTTTAGTTTTACTGAAAATATTATTTTTGTTTGTATTTAATTCTAATGGACTGAAAAATCAATTATGCATGACAGATTGGAAACAATAGATAGACAGTCTGCTTAGTGCCTTCACTGCTAAAATAAACACAGCTAATTAGATATAGATGATAACAGCAACTCTTCCAAAGCTAAATAATAATTCATCAGAAAGGATGGCTTTGTGATATCACCACTTGGTCAGGGCTTGGGAAGTCTGGTTCCCAGTTTTGGAAAGATTCCCAGTTTTGCTAGTCACATCATCTCATATAAGTTATTTCATCCCACCCTGGTACAAACTGACACCTTCAAAGCTGAGTCAACTTTCTTGTGTCAGATGCCTGTCTAGGATAAGATTCCAGGGAGTGACTATTTCTTTGTACTAACTCCAAAACTATTGAGATGAACCCCCCCCCCCGCCTCCCCTTTTTTTACTGGCATAGGCAATTATTTTATATTTAAGAGAAGAGAGTCTCTGGACAAAGACCTCTGTTTATTCCTCACCTTCCAAAGCTGGCTAACGTAGTCTGCTCCCTGTCCAAAACTATAGCAGTGTCTTCAAAAAGGCAATGGTTTGGGTTAGTGTCAAAGGGTGTGACTGTCATGGTTGAATGGCCTGCCCAGCTAAAGAATAAAGACACAAGTCTCTCAAAACATTTGTCTAGTGTAGATAGAAAACATTATCCTTAATATATTCCTTGCTGTTCCCCTCCTATGATCAAAATAATGTGTCTGCTTTGGCCAGAACCATGCCTGCCTAGACCACAGGACCCAGCTTCTTTGTCCATGTTATTCAGATGATTTGGTTAAATCCTCATATGACCCAGAGAGTTAGCACAAATGATTGTAATTGATAGGAAGATCTGCACCTAAACTATGGAAGAAGGCATGGATCTTTGGGAAATATATGCACAATGACAAGAAAATTGGAAAAAAAAAATTGTACATACTGAACTACAGTGTCAATGATGGGTGTCCCAGCACTGACAAAACACTGATGTTTTGTGAGGTTCATTTCATGGGGATATTGTGCAGGGGACTAAAGACCTGTGGTCTGTCATGAGAAGGAGGCAGGCAGCATCTCCTGGGGCTGGAAGAGACTACAGCATCATTTTGATGGATACAGCCTGGCTGTTAACCATCTCACCTCCTCAGCCCACCACAGGGGCAAGGGCCAAATACCAGCAACAAGCAAGTCTGTTACTGCTGGATTACAACCACCAGGGCCACAGCATGCAAGAGTTAGTATCCTTTCCTGGAAGATTGAGAAGGAGACTTTGTCTCTCTGAATTTTAGTCAATATGCTTACAAGATAATTATCCTATCCAATCCAGTTTTCTAGGTGCTATTGAGTGGGGAATGACTGACACTTACAAGGACAATGCTCCATTTCCTAAAATAGGTGTCGCCAAGAAGTCTTTCATATGAGCTAAACATAGACTTGTTTCTCTCTACTGCTGACAGAGGAAACATAAATGACCAGTTTAGACTAAATATGTTCCTTGAGGACATCTGAAGTTAGGTGAGATGCATCCTGATTCCAACAGTCTCAACCCACACACAGTCTCCACTTTATTCTCCACAGTTACAAAATGCAGTTTCAAGACATTCTTCTAAAATGTCCTCCCTCAAAAATGCTCTTGGTTTCAACATTTCAAACTGTTTCTGCCCAAGGCTCATTAGTCTGGGAAAAGTGATCCTACCAGTTCTCATAGATCTGGGCAGAATTCCCATGGATCATTGTTTTTTCCAGTCATTATTTCATGAGCTGCTCTTGAGTAAGTCTGCCTTCTTATATCACACATAAGTTTATTCAGGGCCTCATGCTTGCATTATAGGGCAGAAGAGTTACCATGAAAGTAGTAAAAGCCATATGTGACATTCTTAAGTACTAAGCAGATTAGTGATTTGTGGCATCAATAGTGATTAAGAAAAGTCTGGGATTTGTGGAGAGGTTTGTAATTTGGTATTTCCCTACTAAAGTCCTAAAATCCTAGTTAACCCATGGCAGTTATATGGTATCCCTGCTACTCAGGCAATTGGAACTTCATTTTATTCAGAACAGAAGATGTTTGAAGATAGTCTGCATGAATGAGTACAACATCAAATTGGTACACTGGATGTTGAGGGAAGAAGCATTGTGAGATTCTCAGTATCCAAACTACTCAAAACTAACTTCTACCTTTGTTACCTTTTTTGCCATTATCATTGTTCACATCCAAAACCACATCAGGCAAACTTTCTTGGCAGCTTCAGCAAAGAAGCAGAGAGTTGAATTGCCACAGAAACTGGACTGTCTTGTCATAGCTGAGGACGTTTCCACAAGAAAAGATTGGACATATGTGTCCATGGCATGAGACAGTAGTGCCACTATAAGTGTTTTTACTATCCTGGGAATAACGTGAAGAACTACACGCCTGTTCCTGAGCACTACACTCACTTCAAATTGTACATATATCCACAATATGTATTTACCTAGTGTCTTGGGTTTTGTAACCGAAAGACTGTTATTCTATTCCATCCGTTGGGGCTGAGTGGGTCAGTGTTACTTATCAGATGGTGCAGTGTTGCTTATCTCTCTTCATTGTTCTACTACCCCCATGGGGTTATCTTCTGCTAATGGACTATTAAAGCTCACCAATGACATGACACATTACATCATACTATTGTAAGATGCTCCACACAAGGAGGAGGAGCCAAACCATCTTCACCTAGACAAAAAGGAGGCACAAGTGCCACCAGGCATCCAGTTTTCCACCGGATCCCTGGAGGAAGACCGGACCCATCTCACCATTACTGGACCCTTTCTTCGACGGGACCATCTCTACTCCAACAAAGCCACATCTGCCACTTCAGGAGGGCTTACTTTGGACTGCTTCCAACACCCTGACCAACAGGGCATCAGGTGGTATTTCTGACTCTGCCAGGGTTTTCTAGGATTTTTTTGTTTGTTTGTTTGCTTGCTTATTCTTCTGTACTACAACATTTGTATTTTTATATCCCTAGTAAAGAACTGCTATACCTATTCCCAAAATCTTTGCCTCTTAATTGCAAAATTTATAATAATTTGGGAAGGGGGGGGGGGGGCTTACATTCCAAGGGAGACTCCAACCTTCCCTGGCAGATACCTGTCTATCTAAACTGAGACACCTAGTCAACAGAAGAACTATTGTTACTGTTTACAAAGGCGCAATGTAGTTCACAAAAAACCCCAAACTTGTTCCAGAGCTCAACCATTTTGATATGTGGAAGACATACATAAACATACAAGTAAGTAAACCAGTTGTAATAATAATACTAATAATGATTATTATTACTAATATTAGTCTTAGATAGTAAAAACAAAAAAAAACACCATATGTTGTATGTCTCTGCTGCCAACAAGTTACATGACTATAGAAACATTCTAGGGACAGTTTCTGTACCATTTCTGAGCTGGCTGAAACAGAAGATCCCTGGAATATGCTCAGGAAATGCAAATCTGATGAAAATGTTTGCCTATTTCCAAACCAGCAAGGCTTCTAAATGCATTCAAGCTTTTGGATGTTTAACCAAAACAACTTCATTTGCAGTATGCCCATTTGTGATTGATACCATGTGAAATTGTCCTTGTGAAATTCAGAAGTATGAAAACTCATCTGGTTTTATTATAAAGTTTCAACTCAGCCCTTGTACATTAAAAAGCTCATGTTCACATTAATCTTGTTTAGCTCTAACACCTAGGGGAAACGATAACCTCTTGACATTTGTAATGCTAATTAGGGATGTTCAACATGGAAGTGATCCAGCAAAATCTGTTTTAAAATCTAAACAAAAAGTACTTATTTTTCAAGCCTGAGGAATGGCAAGGTAGGTGGGAGGAGTTGAATACAAAAATAAAATTTACACCAAATCCTGAATATTGCTATGCTGGTGCCTCTCTTACAGAGAGCTTTAACATATTTTCACTCACTGACATTTCCAACATCAGCAATGCTTGCTGTATTTTCATGGGTGGTCTTTGTCTTGTTCTCATTAACTGGAGATCAGCAAGAACTCAGTGGTGGTGATTATAATTCAGATGAATCGTCAAAATAAGAGAGAAGTGATCAAGCAGTAGAGAAGAGAGAATGAACAAAAGAGACCTAGTTCTCAAAAAACCAAGGAATATGAAACTGTAAGGTTTCCTGGAGTTTCACATTGTTGTTGGAGTTGGAGTTTCTTGTACTCCCACCCCTCCTTCAGGAGTATCCTGTGTGCCACCTCCCTATATCTTGGCACTTCAAGAACTCCCTGAAGATCTAATAGGTTCCCACAGACCAGACAATCTGTTAATCTTAAATTCCTTCTCCACTTAAGTCCTCTGTGTTTCCTTCTTCTCTGGTCCCTACCAGGAAAGGCAGTATATCCCTCACGCTTTTACAGCCCTCAGCGTTCTCTGACTGTCGGTGGGTTAATATGTTTTGGGAAGACTTTTGGATGTGAGACAAGAAAACTGGGATGTGTGATCATGTTAACAGTTGCTGTAAGCCTGTTTTGCCTTGAGACAGTACTAAGGCATTGGAGAAGCTGGTACCAGTACTAACTGCATGATGGAGCTCCATGGTCTCCTTGCTTGCCTCTCTTGGCTTTCACCAGAATCATTTGGGTTCGTCCCACGACATTTAGATTATTCTCTGAGATTTTGGAATTGGTTCCACTTACTGAAATATGGAAGTGTTAAGAAATGGAGCTAGGGCTTAATTGCCTTCAGCTAGTGATTATAGGACTAACAGAGATCTCACAAAGAATGACTGATCAAGACCATGGCTCCCACAAAGGCTCTTAATACAATTCACTACATATTGAGCTTGCAGAATCTATCTTCTACCTCTCATTTTAAAACTAGAGAAGCTGTGTTTGTACCCATCCTGGGTTTCTCAGGATATTGTCGCTGTGGCTGACGGCTCAGTGCTACCACTTCAGGAGTGGTTCCAGCCTGGGTCCCATTCCAGCTAGGCAGCCTGAAGGACCTTTCAGGACTCTAAAAATATTTTGAAAAGACTCACTCTCTTCCCAAAGTGCTTCTGTGGCCCACCACTTTTTTCAGGCTCTACTTCTACCAGCACAAAATGGTTGTCCAGGACTTTGTACACAGGTTTCTCCTCTTCTCGTAAGTGACTGGGCAAGATATTAACCATAAAACTGGGCCTCTGGAGCCGAGGGTTGCCTTGGTAGAAGTCTGTCCCTGGTTTCACTTCAAATGCCCTTAAACTATGCAGAAGATTTTGGGGGAAAATTATCTTGATTTCACAATCCACAAAGGGTATGACATCTCTCTTCTTCACAGTCACATTGTGAGGCAAATTGAGTAACCTTTACCCAGTACTTTGTGAATGACAGTGGAAAGTATTCCTATAAATGTTTCCATTATTTTTTTCCTTAATTAAACATGTCACCTCTCAAACTAAGAAATTCCCTCAACATTAATCAATAGAAAGAGCCTGAATGTAACTTTGGTCATGAGTAGAGGGAAACTGTAAAAAGAAAGATTTTTCGAGCATTTTTTGTCACTTCATAGTCTTTCAGGGCAAAGGCTGAAGTGAGTCCTGAATGCCCCAGCATAAGCAGGTTAAATGTGATCTTCTACCTCTGACTGTGACAACCATGTAATTTTGACTTCTCATGTGTAAGAGGATGACACTCTAGTGAGCAAGTGTTTCCTCTTCTCAGTTTGCAGCTTTCACCATGGGGCAGCTGAGTTACAAATGCAGAGGGATGAACACTAGATGGAGACAGATGCTCCTGCCATTGGGTGTAGACGATTTCCTGGGGAGAGCTGACATTTTCTATCAAACAAAGAGCTAAGGCTAATGAGGTGCTGACTGTTCCGAAGCAGCAGGAGGATTTAAGCATTAGGGAGGTTTTACTTCCCCCACGTCATCTCAGACCTCAGCAAGCAGCTTTTGAAGCTTTTAAATTTGAGCTTTGCTGTCATGTGAATGTTGTATTAGTTCATAGCGAAGGTGCAGGTTATATGAGATATTGCATAAATCATGCGGTTTCAAAAGGGTGAATCCAAGGAAAGGGTAACTTCCATTAATCTTTTTCTATTTTGCCTATGCCTGTGATCACAGGTCTTTGCTAAAACCAGAATTGTATTTGACTTTTCTGACTGAGCTACCTTCACTTTTTCATACTATATCCTGAAGACAGATACTCACTGCAACACTGGAAGCAAAGTATATAAAAGAAGAGGTGAGTGAAAGGTTTGGAGCTGGGATAAAATAAATATCTGAAAGTTTAGAGGTTTTTTTCAGAGTGTATCAAACAATCTTCCCACTTGAAGCGTTCAGCAATGATAAAATCCCCATATATAAACAAGGCATGATAGATGGAGATATGTTAATAATTCTCTAGATTAGAGGTGTCCTTGTACTCCAGATGAGCATCCATGAACTTTCTGGTTTGAAATTCAAATCTGACTTTGAATACAATAGTTAGTACGTGATCAAACAAGCAAACAAACCCCCATAAACCCCTCGAAAAAGCAAACAAACAAAACCCGACAACTTTACTACTAAAAGTAACAACCAAGCACTTCTAGTCCCAAGGGAACATTGGAAAATTCTGTTCCCAGAAGATTCTCAAAGGCTATGCTTGTATGTTTTTAAAACATAACTCTTACCTCTGATTTCAATTACCGAGAAAAACCTGTGAAAGAGAAAGAGAATGGCTCCAGAACTGGCCTGTGGGAGGCAGCAGAGCCTGGGAAGGGAGAGCAGGGATCTTGCAGGAGGTGAGCCCCAAGCTGAGTGAATTTGAGTGACTCACCACCACCAGTCTGCAGTTCTTCACTCTGAGGTCACTGGGAAGTACCAAGGGCACCCACATGAGAAAGGGAGATAAATGGCTGTGCAAGGATGTCACGTGTATAGGTGTGGTCTGCCAGCTGACACCCTCTCTGTCTCCCAACAGGGTCTGTGTACCCATATCTGAGACTCAGCTCTGAGCTCTGCTCTGGCCTTGACCAACAGTAGCAGGAACCTGGAGGAAATCTTTTCATCAAAGTGGACCTTCCCTCGCCCAGAATAAGGAAAAAACCCCTCAGTTCTGCATGAAGCAAAGTGAAGTAAAACCAGTATGAGGATTTTTCCTGAGGAAAATGAAATGTGATAGACAATGATGTACCTCATGACAACAGATAAGGAAAGGTCATACAACAGAGGGGAAGAATTCATTAAGTTGAAGCTTTCTGTTCTAAATTACTAATTTTTCCAGTAACATGTTATTTGGGTTTTTTTGGTTTGTCGTGGGTTTGTTTTCTTTTTTTCTTTTTTTCTTTTTTCTTTTTTCTTTTTTTTTTTTTTTGTTGTTGTTGTTGATGTTTTTTGTTTGGTTTGGTTTTTTGGGGAGGGGTTGTTTTGTTTTGTTTGTTTTCTGTGGGTTTTTTGTTTGTTTTTTTTTGTTTTGTTTTGTTTTGTTTTGTTTTTTGTTTTTCTTTTTTCCTAAGGAAGAAGGCAATGACATGAGTATGCATTTATGTAAGCATACCTGAGCAAAAAGATTCAGAAGACTGTCTATGTCACAAACGAGTGCACATACAATAATCACCAGGTCAAAAGAAAATGAGACAGTGGGGAACAGCTGAACACACGATTAAATTGGTATGTTTTGTGGAAATAAGACCAATGAAGAAAAAACAGCCTGGTAAAAAAAATGCATTTGCCAGGTATTTTTGGGTTAAAGTCCATTTTTTGTCTGACCTGAAAGCATTTGGGATGCAAAACTAAACCGAGGTCTAAGTCAAGGAAAATCAAAGACTGGAACAACTCAGATTTGTCAGAAATAGGGGGAAGATTTGTTATCTTTCTACTGCAGAATGAAAAGCAGTATCTACTATATAATTAGACATGGTACTTTGTGAACAACTCTGCATGGTTTTGACACCTTGCCTCCCCCATTCCTTGGCTTTACAAGCAAAGCAAACATGGGGGAGCTGTCAAGAAAACACATATATTCTTTGGAGGGAGCACTCTAGTCCACATAAACAACTTCATCACAGCTCTGAATTTCATTCATGCACTGAATAAATTACTTCTTTAACACTTTTATAGTGAAGTAGGCTGCTCTGACAAAGAAGCAAAATAAGGGAGCTTCAATGAATGTAGAAGGGAATATAAAGTCAAGAGTCTCTGAGCAAAAATCCTTCACCATCAATTAGCACCAGCAGAAAAAAAAGTAAATGGAGCACTGGCATTCTCAAAAAGCTGATATGATCACCTCTTTTTGGCTCCTTAGGCAGTGAGAAAGATGGGATTTCTTCTGAGAAAAGGCTCCAAGAGAAAGCTGAAAACCATTATTTTTGCCAGTGTTGTATAACTTTAGGTAAGGTGCATTGAGAGCTGGGGCTTGCACTTCTGATTTCCGAAAGGTCAAGTTCACTTATGGACAATTACCTGCTAGGCTAATACTTAACTCCGTAGAATATAGTATTTGTTGTGACTGAAACTTCAAAATCGGGGACTTATTTCTTAAATAAGGCATACTATCTTTTTTCTTAAAAATTTATTGATTTTTTTTAATGTAATAATTCTCTTCCTTGGAAAATTGAATAAACGCAGCTGCACTGGCTTTAGCTCAAAGGATTAATTAGTTCCAATAGAGGCAGTTGAAAGTTTTCCGAAGTTTGTCTTAGATAAGTATTCAGAAGACTGATGCTTTATTCAAAAGTTGTCCAAACTATGTGAACCTGTTTGGCACAGAAACACTGAAAGATTAAACCTGAGAGCCTTTTACTACATGCTGGAATGACTGCCCTTCTTGTAGTGAGAGGTGCCTGATTGCTGCAAACATAGACTTGGAGAATGTTTGTTCACATTCCATCATTCAATTTGTCTGTAATTCTCTCCCTTTACCATATTCACACAGAGAATCTTTATTTTTAATGTCACTATTTTTAAAAAGTCAGTTCTTTTCTTATGTCCATAACTAGAAAAGGGTATTAAGCACAAATAATTAATTTGTTTAGAAACTTTCATCAGTCCAGTCAGAGACCAAAATGCAGAGAACAGATCCTACCCCTGAACACTGAATACCAAACAGGCAAAATTAGTACTCATGAAAATCCAAATAATACAGGCAAGACTACCAACATTCAGTATGCAGAAAGAAAGCTTGATACAACAGATTTGTGTCAAAAAGTTTAAATATATCAGATAACTTTTCTCTTTTTTTTGCCATTTTTGGTAATTCAGACCCACTTTAGTGCTTTTCAGATTGAGAATACAAAGTGCTAGTGATGATGGAAATTTAAATGGTGACTGTCCTTAAGCCACAGTTTCCTGAGCTTTTAGGTCATGTTGCAGAACCCCAGTCTTTGCCCTTCCACTTTATTTTTGGTTTTCAAAGTAAATTCATCTTTTGAAAACTGATTGTCTCTCCCAGTTTTCCTGTATGCCAGGAAGGGCATCCTCTGATATCACCATATTAAATCCTTAGAGAAACACCAGGGGAAAAGTGCTGACTCACAGCTTCTCAGCTTTAATTGCAACAGCATAGAAAGATAGGGACCAGATACAAAGTGTCTTTACACTTCAAAAGCAAAATAAACCAATGACCATGGTGAAAATATTCAAATTTTCATGGCTTAGATTTATATTAGAAATTTTGGACCACTTCATGGGCCAGTTTTTGGAGTCTTGAGGAAGCCTCATTCAATATTACTGCTCTTTGGGGATGAGGGTGGTGTTAGGGATGTACCAATTCTCAAAAGATCAACCCCTCCACAGATCAGGCTTACGGTGGAGGATATCAAGGAGGATGCAAGCATGATGCTCTGCTTATTAGGGAAGGACTGAGGACACCACTGCGTCCCAGAGTCCCACTGCCTTTTAGGACCAGTCCTGGGGCAATACACACACTCCTCTGCCCGGTACAGTGGCTAAAAGTACAAGTAGGACAGAAAAAAAGAAAAAATACAGGGGCTCTGTAAGCTGCAATCAACAGTTATTCATAAGCAAGTTTGTTTTTGCTTACAACTCACCCCCTCTTTAAGGTGTAATTAGACAGTGAAGTTATTTGGCAGAGAAGAGGGGGAGCATGGTTTGTAGATCAGAGAACCTGCTTCCTCTCCCAAGCCGTGCGTCATTGCCTTGGGGGACTGTTACCATGAGCAAGCTCCGAGCGAGTCAGTCCTGCTGTCTCGCCACAAAAGCTTTTTAATACAAACACTGGAGCTGAACACTGCTCCTGAGCACGGCAGATGTCTGCAATCAGCTATTGACTGACTACTGTGTTTGTCTCATGGGCCGGCCAGTGCTTCTGGTCGGCAGTAGATGTCTAGGCTATGAAGTAATGCTGCTGAGGAGGAGCATATAGGCATGGAGATTGGTACTGTCTTACAGGAGTTTACTAATCCTTTTGCAGCAGTCAGAGACAGCAGACATGAAATCAACAGTAGGAGCATGCTCTGAAATATTTGGTAATGATTAATCTTTCATGAAGGATAAGTGTCTTCCTGTAGCTCCATTGCTTCTGTGTAGTTTTGATATAACCTTCATAGACATGTTGTAGTGTTCCCTAACACCCTGATAGGCTATTTCCAGCTCTTATAGCTTTAAGCAGAATACCAGGCACCTTATCGAGTTTCCACTCAAACTTCCTTTGGAGCCAGGAGGAGTTTGTCTGAATGAGAGCAAAGAATCTGAGCATCTTGTGATGCGTATCTGAGGGCTGTCACCACTGACACCTGTGACTGACTGTAATGACAGCGATGGCAGACAGCTTAGATTCAAAACCTTTCTCCTTCCAACTCAACTGCTTTTCCCATTAGCCCCTGTTCTCATTAACCTACTGAGCTTGAAAGATTTCCCCCAAATAGTAGCAGATCAAACGCCTTTCTGGGGGCAGGTGCAGTGATTTTTGCAGCATCCAACTTACATCAGCAATCCTCAGGCAGACATCACTTACTGCTTGTGCACCATCATTCATTAGTACCAAGCCAGATTTCTCTGTATTCTCTGGGTCTGACATGTATTTTGGTGGCTCCTGAAGGTCTCAGCTGGGGTCCAGGCCCCACTGTGATACAGCAAGGCATGTAGCCCTGGTCTTTACACTGCAGAGATTAATTTGTGATTACTATCCATGTTTCCACTCGCATTATTTTTTTCAGTGACTGAACAGCTTAGTGTCTTTGCTTTGTGTTGGAGTAGTTCAAGTGGTATAAACCTTTGCCTGATGGAAACTATCACCACTCCACTAAAGGTATACTTCTGTAACTTTTCTATAGAGAATGAAAGTCTTGTAACTAAGGCACATTTGCATGTGAAGACTGGTGTTTCAACTTGCAAAGACTTTAAGGCTCTCTGACTTTTTCCAGTTCTGTCTTGTTTCTAAAAGTAAGTTAGTGCAACAACTGAAGTAATGCCACACAATTCAGCTAACCAGGAGGATGTTTATGAATAGCAAATGCTGAAAGCAATATATTTCAAGGAAATATATTCTGTAACTTATAAATGCATCTTGTAATTTCAGTAATGGGCTTGCTGATGAAATGGAAGCCTGTTTTAGAAAACTGGTGAGCAGGCAACAGTGTTAGCAAGAAATAGATCAGTAATTTGCCCAGACACTGCAGAAAACTACTAGAGACTCAGGAAATGGACAGTGCTATGCTTTCAGATGGTTATAATTGTCTAACTCAGTCATTGGACAATTAAACTACCATTACACTTTCTTAGACAAATATTATGCAATTATACCACTATACAACTATTAGACTTTAAATAGAACAGCGTGTTCTTCTGATTCCAGCTTACTAGTGAGGCAAGCATAATCCTGAATTTTTTGTGCATCCAGCAGACCATGGAAGCAGAGAGAGTGCAGACCCTCTTGCTCCAAATACAGGCTGTCCCTTAAATATGCTTACTGATGCAAATCCACAGGTCACAGTTGACTACAGTATTTGCATCCCATGTCAGTGATCCCACACAGATAGTGTTGAGAACAAGGTGTAAGGTTATTGATACAACTGCACCTATGAAGATCTTGTAGCTGTGCTTTATGATATTCTGTTTTTTAAAAAAATTGACAAAATGTGGAATCATTCATTAGAAAGTCTAATGTTGACATTGAGAATCAAATAAAAAGCACGGTATGCTTGTTTGACCCAGGTTTCGTTTCCCCGTTACCACATTGCTGCATTACTAACAGCCTCACCTTCCTAAAGTCTACTCCTTTTTGTATTTCATTTGTCACCTCTTGATTAATGTAGAACTGGAGGGCTATTAGCACAGTGCTGTACAGACATTTTGTTTCTTGTATTGAGTATGCAGAAACAAGAAGCCCTCTCCTACAAGAAACATCAGAGAAAAGATTAAATTATTGAATAGCCTCACAGGTTAAACACTGAAATATATATCCAGCTCCTCTTTCTGGGTCTTGCATAACGTGTAACCAGAAAAGGATAAAAATGGAGTAAGATAACAATAAAGGTGATCAAATATATGTAGACTGGAGTTACAAAATTAAAGGTAACATTAAGACAGAAGAAAATTGAGAAGAGAGGGAAAGGAAATGCATTTTCAAGCAAAATGCTTTTGGGAAAGAAATTTTTGAAGAGTGAGCAAACACTTCTTTATCCTTCTTTGCTCATCTCTGCAACAAATTCTTCCCTCCTCTGGGACCCATCTGCAAGTTAGGGGGAACATCTGAGTTAGGCTAGATTTTCATGTCAGGAGAGGTGGTATGCTCTTGGCACACTGCATGCCTTTTGCCTCATTAGCAACCAAATCTCTCAGAGCACACCACTTAGGAGACCTTTTAATTTCTTACCATATCCATTGCCTTTCACACAGATGTTTTGCATGCTGAAACCATGCCAGAGAGATTTCTGAGAAATCTCCATCTGTTATATGACATCCTGAATGCCACGAAGTAGCTAAATCCCTTATCCAGTCTGACTTGCCAGTGAGATGACTCTGCAGACAAGATGTGAAACTGTGTGGGCTGGATTTCTTCTGCAGGCGTATTTCCACTGAATGCAGTTGCTTTTAGATGAACACAGGTCCATGGGATGGCAGAGAACCTGTTCTTCCTTGAATCTTTGTTTTTTCAGGGTTGATGATCTGACTTCACAATGGGCAGTCTGGTAGGAGATGGCTTTTTGTCCCCAGGTTTTACAGCATGAACAGGAAGAGCTAAAAGGGATGAGGCACATTTCCCTGAACAGACACCATTATTTTTCTTCAGAAGAAAACTGTTCCTTGATACTTGCTTGCCTATCATGCTGGTAAAAGAGGATGCTGAGCCAGATCAAAGACTTAGGAAGCTACTACTAGTAATCAGTAATTGCATAATCTCCTGTCTATGAAGACAATGAAATACATCTGCCCTGTATCTTTGAAAGGTGGTACCAGCAGCTGTTAATAGGAATCTATCAGATGAATCTCTGAAAATCTATCAGATGAATTTATCAGATGCTCTCTGAAAAATCACAGCACTGAAACAATTTAAAACAGCTTTATGCTTGCCTAACTACAGGTAGACAGGTTTGAAAATGTTGTGTTGAAAATTGTCAAGTTATACCTATTAAAGACCATGTAAAACACAAAAACATTCAAGACGTGCTGCTATTGTACAGATGATTTCCAGGAAATCCAAACCAACAAAAAATCACTTGTATCACACATTTTAACATGTCTTATTCTTTCCTTCTGCAGCTGGGTGGTTGTCTTACACAAATGCCAAGAAGTGAATTACAGTATGTACTGTACCTGTAGCTTATGCGTCTGTTATATGTGCAGATTTTTTCCAGGAGTAGATCATTTTGGGCAGGAATTGGTTGCCAACTAGGAAAGGAGAGAAGGAAAAACAAAATAACGTCCCTTAGGGTGGGTGGTACTAATAAGCAGAACATTATTGCTCAGGGCAGGCAGCAGGATCTGGATTTGATGGTGTCACTGACATCTTCTCTGAACATGGCAATGGAGAACTATTACAGGAACCACAAATTCGGCATGCGCTCAGGGTTAGGTAAAGGGATTGAGTAATCCTACAATGGTTGTTGTTATATAACTTGTAAAACTGTGCCCAGGGAACAGAGATGTAATTTAATGCTACAGAAGCAATTCTTAACACTGTGACTGCCAAGGGTCAGTTGCTATTCCCATTAAAACTGTCTTTTTGCAGCTAATTTAGGACTCAGACACTTTAATTCACAGCAGTCTAAAGCTTGGCATAGACACTATGTTTTTTCCACTTTAAAATCTTAAAATAATTAGATAACAATAAAAATATGATATAATTCTAGCTATTGTTATCATTAATTTAGACCAAAGTCATTCAAAACAGTGAAAGGAGCTTGAAGGTTTTAGGCTTTTATTTTCCTGTCTTCACATGGGTTCAGTTTATAGCTCATATATCTTTAAGTCAGTCACTGTACTGGAAGCCTTTTCCTTTCCAGTCCATGTACTGCTCTGTTTAATATACATTTAATTTACATCCCATTAGTTTATATTTAATCTGAAACATTAGTTCTGGTTCTCAATACCTAATAGTGGAAAATTTGAAAGAAGCATGAAGTTACTTTGCTTCATAAGCCAAATTCCTTTTTTTCTTGTTTCTTCAGCATATTTTCCACTCAGGTTATTTGGTTAGTAGTGTTAACGATTATTTTGCAGCAAGATTTTCCACTTGTAATTGTCATCTACCTAGAGATTTTTGCTATAGTGCCACTCAGCTGTAAAAATTCTAAAATACATGGAAAAGCTTCATTTGAGGGTGTACTTAATTTCTGTTTATAATGCATTCTTCTTACAAATTACTTTTTATTTTATCTTTCACATCATTGGCATCTACTCAACAGTAAAAATGTGAACATGGCAATCTTGTGTAAAGCAGCCAATAAGAGAAGCTTTGTTTAAGATCACAGAGCTGGATATACTAGACAATGACTAAATTCAGACAGATTTCTCCTCGCCTGTGGTCCTGAGAAAAGCTGTGTGGTTGCAGGGCAAATCAGTGGGGTGGGGCTCCACAGCTCATCCCCAAGTGAAGGTTGCAATGTCTTGTGGGCACACAACACATATTTCGTTGTAACAGGTCTATCACAGTGTAACACTGTGGGAAATTAGGGAAAAACCTAATTTTCAACCTATCTCTACCCCATTGCACCATTTCAGGTGTACTCAAGGTATGGGCTAAAGGGTGCTTTGTGCTACTCCTCAAAATAACCATGTACCTGGACAAAGAAAAAGAAGACCAAAGGTATTGCTCATTAAGACTGTTTTTTTGCTAATCTATGGAACTGCATGGCAAACACTTGTAAAATATGCAAATGCAAAAATTTATCAGTCTAACACAAAGAAGTTGGACTTTTTACCCCCTTCTCAGACAGCCTCAGTAGGTTTAGTCAAACTTTTTCCAGGATGATTTTGTAAAATAGAGATTAGAAATGTACATACAATATTTCAGCTGAGCTGAGATGGCTAATTTTGTGTTCGGTTTTAGCTCTTGTCCTTGGGAATTATTAAAAATAAAATGAGCTTTGTAAACACGACTACTGAGCATTATGGGAGGAGATTATGTGGTGCTGGAGGGTTATCCAAAATCAGATTATGGATGCTTCATGAATATATGAGTTGAATAAATTTATAACCATTATCTTAACCAAAAAACATGTAAAGGATTACATTATGTAAGTGTACTTCTGTAATAGTGTTGTATTATATCCTTCCATGCCTTTGCAAAATGTTTTATTATTCAGTTAATTCTTATTGTAAATATTTAACTGATGTTCATGTTTATACCTAATATTTTCTGAATTTACAAAACAAGCATTCATAACATAAAAAACAGACTTTGAGTTCTAGGTGGCAAACAGCATGGGGAGGTAAAATGAAGAAAATTAGTCAAAAGCTGTTGTAATCATGTGGCCCCAGGAGACACCTAATTTGTTTTTTGTTCCTTTTTCAGTGTATTATAATATTATTGGAGTTGACTTCATAGATCAAGTGTCGCTAAGAAAGTCAAGTGTCACTAAGAAACTGCACACTTTATTTAGCATTGTAGGTTTCAAAGCTGCCAGAGAGTCAATATTTATCAGGCACACTACATTTAAGTTTTTTGTTTTCCAAAAAGCCTAATCCGTGTTCCAAAACTGGGAACATAGTCACTGCTCTCTACTCAGTCTACCTTTATCTGTAATTGTGTGCATGGGCTCAAACTGCTGACTGCCAAAAGCGAGTCAGAGCTAGAGTCTTGTTGGTAAATGTTGTTGGTTGCAGTTATTGAGCTATCCATGACCAAATTCAAGTTTGGTGGTGGCTTTTTGGTGACTTTCAGTCTTAGAAATGAAGAATTTTCATGTGTTTTTAAACCTACGTTGTTGACAAAAATGATCTGAGCCTATTCCATCTGATTCATGGCCTTAATCAGGCATACTCTATTCCTATGCTCAGCCACAGAAATAGCAACAGCATTTTCTTTAATATATAGGATAATTTTGAAAGTATTTATGTTTTCATAGGAGTAGCGAAAATCTTTTTTAGAAGGATCAAGAATCTAAATTCATCAGCATCCCGAATTGCCTTCCTTTTGGTTTTCATTAGCTGTTCAATTTTCTGGATTTAATCTGCATTTAAAATGCCAGAAATAGGCCAAGCTAGAACCCAGTTCTGAGATTTCCAAGTGACCAGATGAAAGAACTAGAAATCTCACCAAAGTGCCTGTCCATTGCCCAACCAATTTTGCAGACTACCTCTTGCCAATACTTACCCAAACTCAGCTGAAATTCCATCTGAAGTCTTTGAAGTCCTTATGGAAAAATAATTTTAAAAGGTGACTTGTTAATCACTCATTAACTCAAAAGTACATAACTTTAAACTGTCAGTTATTGGAACTGTCAATAAGGCTGTTTCTGTTTTCTTTGGCATTAGTGTTTTGACATTTGGAATTCTCAGAACCCAGCATCAAGATCTAAATATGAATTAGTGCTTTTTTTCTCCTGATAAAACAGTCACCTACTTTTTCCAGAATTGATTTTACTGTGTTTACACTTAAAACATTTTTGGTTCAGCCACCTTATGTCAGAGCTATCTTTGATTTTGCAGTAGCAGAACAGCAAGGATTTAAGGAGATGGACCCAGCACAGAAGCAGAAGATGTAAAGCCTATGTAGAGTTGCCCTGGTCCAACTCCCTGCGACAAAGTTACCAAAGAGCAAAAGCCATTGTTCTGAAGAGCAGTAGGCTTTGAGACCCTCTTTTTTTGGCCTTGTTTTTAAGAGATGTTACCTGATATCACTGAAATATAAGAGGCAAGGGCAGGAAAAGAGGGTACAAGGATGAGTCATCAGGCAGACATTCCAGCCTTCCTGTGGATCAGAAGAATTCCTCTGAGGTCAGCCACAGAAATCTCCATCTGTATCAACAGCCCAAGAGAGAGCCAAGAGCAAGTAGAAAGAATGGACCTGTAAATTGCAAGTTGCTCCTTTTGAGACCCTGTAAGCTGCAAATTGTTCCTTCTATTAGCTGCAAGTTGTTCCTTTTGAGACATCTCAATACCTTCTCACACAAAGCACCTCAGCAGTTCTGGGAAAGACAAAAACATGGGAAGGAGTCCACGACTGGTGACTACAGTTGTTAGAGCCAGCACTTTTTGTATGAAACAGTGAAAAGTGTAAGAATATTGAGCAGATGTGATGGTTGCTTCCAAAAATATGTGAAGTTACAGAGCAAGCATGTGGACTCTTATATTTAGCCTTTTTCATAATGCAAGAAATATGGTGTGCCAATGAAATTGAAAGGTAGCAGATGTGAAACAAATGGAAATGTTCTCAAAGGTCTGATTAACTTGAGGAACTCAATGACACTAGACACTACTGAGGTCAACAGCTTAAACCCAGGCAAGTAAGAAAAAAAAGTCAAAACCCTGGCAGCTACTCTCATGTTTAGTTCCAGGCATTCCCCATTCTGCAGAGTGCATCTGTTTCACTTGGTATTTGAGAGCAAACTGGTTAAGAAGTTTCTCTCAATATAAGTAAAACAAGATAATGTTTGCAGAATGGAATCTTCAATTAGGATTAAAGACTCACTTTAAAAATTTTATAAAATTGAAAATCTCTCTATAACAACTGTTTTAAGCACTTTACTATCAAAGATTAATTAGAAATAGCTGTAATAAATTTTATTCCAATTTCCAAGCAGTAGCCCTTATCTTCATGCTGTTGTATTTCAGGTAGAGGAGAAATGTTTCTGTTGTCCTTCACTTTACTCTGGATTAACAGCCTTGCTAAAATTTTAAGAAAAACAAGAACTGAAATCTATGTATAAGCTGTCTGCAGATTGAAGAAAAAAGTAAAAAATTAAATGAGCTCACCAAAAATAATGAAGTCTGGCTGAAAACTGGCTGGGCAAGAACAGAATTTAAAATCTGGAGTTACTTTGAGTACTGAATCTGGTTCCAGTAAAGCTTTAGTATGATTCCAGCAAAAATCCAATTTCCCTGCCGTTGTTTTCTCTGGGAACTACTTTTTAAAACTAGTTGTACCCGTGCCATCCCTTCCAGAAAATGGTTTAAACTGGATATAAATAAGGAAAAAATTTTGACCACCATTTTTCCTTTTGAATGTCCTGATAATTGGCACAGATACTTCTGTCACATAAATCCCTTAGCTAAGATTGAGGAACAGATTGGATTCAAGAAAGTCCCATTAATATCATAAAGAGCTACATTTTGATGTCCACAGTGCATGAAAGTGCAATGAAATACCCTCCAATAACTGCAAACCATTATATTGTTCAGTAGACATGACAGGGTGATATGAAATCTTCCAATAAATTGTGAAGATGTAAGCAAACATAAAAGTGCCTTAAACAGAAAATCAAGAAAAGATTAAGGGAAAAGTCTTCTTTTTGATGGTATGATCCTGTAGCCAAAGGAGCAGTGTAATGAAGCTTTCAGTAATAACAATCAAAAACATGTTTGTGAAAAACCATTTGACTCATTGTAGGTCAAATGACAAAACCAACAAAGACTACAGGAAAAGAAATGCCTAACCTGTGAAAATAGAAGAATGTTGTTTTAGTTTGTAAAGCAAGGATGAATGAGGAATGGAATAAATTAGACACACTGTAAGGGAGGAAAACCCTATACAGCAAATTGCTTTGAAATATGGAAATATTGTGACTGTCACCAAGTCAAAGGGACAGTGATATGGAGTTGCTGCCCAGCCAGTGCCACAGAGCTAGCTATCCTTCTGAAAGCATACTCAGATATGAGTTAAAAAATTAATTTTATTCCAGTCTAAATGAATGCCTAGTACAACATAGAATATGCAACAAACTGCAGTACAATTGTAAAAAATAAACCCTTTAGATAAATCACCATTACGTGTTGTTTGTAGATTAGACCATATGTTCACACGAAGGAAAACATTGCCCAGAACTATTTCTAAGTTGCTACCATTACATCAGCCCCCAGTTATAAAAATAATAGAGAACCTTTTTCAGATAAAGTCATTCTTAATTCAGCAGAAGGAAATGGATTGCACAAAAACATTATTGCAACAGAAAACGGCTTTTATTGCCCCCACAAGGTCTCAGGATATTAGCAGGGACTTAGTGAACGCAATCACAGAACAAAAATGCAAGCAATACATTTGCCAGGACGCATCCCATTGACTTTGCTACCAAATTTGGAGATGACCTTGGAGCAAGAGCTGGAAAAATGAAAATGAATAAATAAAAAGGAAACATCATTATTGAAAGGAAAAAAAATATGAAAACTTGCAACTTATTAGAGACATTGAAAAACTCAAGAGCATCACAAAATGGTCACAAAGTCTGAGAATGAGAAGGTTGCTTTGGACAAATATATTTCAACATTTTAAAGGAAAAGATGTTATTTTGGAGAAAGAAGCAGTGATGAAACAGAAAACAAATGATGATTTGAACACATTAAAGAGAAATTTACAACTTGATTTTAGGACATTTTTTACAGAAAAATGAAACCCTTTACAAATGAAGATATATATAAAAATTGTGTTAGTGTCTTTGAAAAAGACTGGAAAGACCAAAGGAATTGACAGGTTTCTAAGCTACATTGATGGACATTATGGGCTTCACAGTTTGGAATGAAAACAGATCATCAATGGGCTATTTTCAAGAAAACTACTTTTCATATCCACTTTTTATTTCTTTGTTTCATAAGATGCATGGCACATTAAATACCATTTACATTTTTCCTTAATTAATTTTAATAATTTTTAGAATAGTAAACTATTTACTGGGAAGGTAGTTTTCTTTTTTGTGTGTGTGTGATTTTTGCCTGGAAAAAATTGCAAAAGAATTTTGGAGCTGATTTTGGGAGCTATGTAGACAAATATTTCATACAATGTTACAGGAAAGTAAAATGGGTCATTTAAGCAGTATGAAATTGGAGACAATGTTAAAACTGTGAGGCAGACAAACAAGAGGTGCATTCTGTTCCCAATATACCACTTTGTTCCCAAAGTTCAATAAGTCTCATCATCATTCCATGATTACTTCTTCTCTCACCTCTTTTCTGCATTCTCAATAGGGATTATTGTCCTGGGTGGTAGTATGGGATGTGCACAAACTATTTTATCACCATCTTCATTAACTGTTGAATCCAGGTGGGACAGTGTTTTCCCAGACCCCCTCCCTCTAGGCCATTATCTTCTGTTAATGGCCCATCAAATGCCTTGCCCATGACTCATAGGTAACTCCCTCTGGGAGTTATCTCTGTTTAATGGGCCATCAAGGACCCCCTGCATGACCCATCATCCCATTGTGAGATGCTCCGCCCAGGGGGAGGAACCAAGCATTCTCACCTGGATATAATCTGGGGTTTGGGACAGTACAGGGGGCCCTTACCCACTGGATTCCCAGAGGGCCAGAGCTAGCAGACCTTTCTACAGGATCTCTGTTTCAGGAAGACCACCTCATCTGGACTGCTTCCATCACCCTGCTCAGGTTATATTCTGACTCTGTCAGTAGTCTTTTGTATTATTGCATCTATTTTATTTTACTTTCTTTCCTTTCTTCCTATTAAATTGTATCTCTGACTTGGAGCCTCTCATTGGTTTTGCTTTCAAACCACTACAATTATATAGTCTAAGACAGGACTTGATCCTTACAAATTTAAATGACATCTCACAGAAAGGCTCCAAAATTAGGTGCAATCTAAAAGGAGCAGATCAATAAAGAGGGATAAAAGCATATGTTAATATATTTAGATATGCTAAATATCAGGTGTTCAATGATAAACATCGAAATAATATATTTCCTTTGGCTAGCATCGTCAACTGCAACTGTCCCCATAACAAATTGCTGAAATCCCCATGGAATATGTAGAATGCAGCCAGTAAGGAACTCAGCGTAAACACTCATTCATTTTTGAAAAGCGGATGTGTTTCTCACAACTGGTATTGCGGAAGAATAGCACTACACACCTAGCCATAACGAGGAAGTTCTTCAGGATTTATCAAGTCAGTGGGAAGAAATAGCTTTTAGAGTACAGTGAGCTTCTGGATAGCAAGAGGCAAGAAGCTGGCTACTGCTGTGTTCATTGACAGTGACAGAATAGAAAATGGCCAAAAGCTATTGAAAATACTTATGTTAATACACAGGAAACCTAGAGTTTTTTTGTAGTCTAATACTTGTCTGAAGAATAATTCCATTTGCTTTGTCATTTGGCTTCTCTGCCAAGTTTTTCTGAAGCCAGTCCAGAAAAGACAGGCTCACATGTAGTACTTCTATCTGCATTTCTTGAACATGAAAGACCAAAAAAGAGCAAAGTTCTATCATCAATGAAGGCTTTCTTACTTACAGAATTCTTTCTTTGTTCCACAGGTATGACTCAGTGTGGCCATGACCCATCATCAGACAAAAAAAAAAAGTAAATAAGAAAAAAAAAAAAAAAAGGACTCCCACTGAAAGAAAATAATATTTTTTCCCTCTCAGTAGGTGATTTTCTCTGAGGTCAGCCAGGTATGTAGGACTTTTTCTTTTTCCCACAGTGTTGTGATTTGTTTCCTGTTGATAAGAAATGTTAACTTTTGTGGTAGGAATATAATTTGCTTTGGAAATTGTAATATAACTAGTGCCCTAAAGCCTGTTTTTTGAATTGGTGAAAATTTGGAATACCCCAGAAATAAAAGGCTGACAAAAAAAAATTACAGAGAAAACATATTTCCTCCAGTTTGGAATTCTCATCTCATTCTTTGTTAATTTTATGGAGTGGTTATGCCATTTGCAGTAATGTGAGATAGGTCTAAGAGACAACAGTACTTTTTCAAAAGTAAATAATACTTTTAAAACCTTGCATAGAGTCTTAGTTTAGTAATCTTGATGATAGAGAGGTTCTAAAATGCTCATCTCTATAAACTAAAAGCATATTTAAAATACAGATACTACAAATATCAGTAAGCAATCATTTTTAAATAAAAGAAAAAGAATTCAATTAATGGATATATCAGGACTTAATAATAGAACTTTTTAGTATAGAAAGACAATGATAATCCAGAGCCAGCCCACTACTCTGTGTCCTTGATATTTGTGTGACCAGCAACATTTATAAGAAAAGCTGCAGTCACATCTTAAAAGTCTTTTAGTGGGAATGTGTCAAGAAAATTTCTCAGGTCTTCCAGCCACACTATACTCTGAGAAGATCATTTCTGACAGTCTGGAAACACAAACGGGAAGGTATTTATGAGATAATGAGATAGCTGATGGGTTTTGTGGTTTGTTTGGGTTTTTTAGTTTCTACTGTACATGCCCAGTTTGCACTGTGCAAAGCCAGCAGCAGAGAGTAGAGGAGCAATTTTACTGCACTGAAACACAAAAGAAAAAAACACCAGGTGCTAAAATGGGCATAATGGAAATTAGAAACATTCATGTTATTTCTCTAGTAGAGGTGGCATCTCCACCGGAGCAAACTGATCAATTGTAAAAACAAGGCCACTCTTTAGGTTGCTGCACCTGGTTTTCATATATTTTCTTCCACACATTATGCTGGTCATTACCTTCACTCTACACAGTCAAAATTTTCACTACATGCTTTTCCAGAGTGGCTAAGCAAGGTGTTATTTGTGAAAAATTATCATACATTGTAGACTAATACGTTTGACATATTTTCAGTTAGACATTGGCAGACATCAGTAAAGATCAGTACTTTGGAAGGCATGTTTTCATTGTGAAAATAAAAGATATGCTTTGTGTTGGAAAAACACATTCAAAACTTTGCCTTGAACTTCCTACACTTCCCTCTCGGATGTTTTTACCATTCCCTGAGCCTCTTTGGAGGCCTCTCTTCTCTCTTTGTCCTTCTGGTAATCAAGGTAGCTTTTCTTCTGAAGTTCCCAGCAGCTGAGTTGTTTTTTGGCACAATTCCTGCCACTGATTTCACTTTACAGCTGTGCTCTGGTTGCAGACATAGCGGGCATGCCTCAAGTGAATTTAAACTTGTAATGGTTCCTGACGCACCTGGGGCTTAATCAGTTTCCTATTTGAAGCCCTCAAGAGGACAGAGAACATTAATTATTCACCTCAAGATGTCAATTGCTCTGATCCTCAGCCTAGGACCAGATAAACCCTGTGTTGAGCCCTCCTGAAACAGAATGACAGTTTTCTGTGCAAGGCAAGCTCACACTAAACTCTAGGAACATTTCATCATAGCCACTGATTTCTCCAGAGTATAAGAAACACTTTTCTCCCGTTTCTTCTGTGTTTTTGGCTAGGCCAGTCACAAAATCCAGCTATCTATATGAGTTTTTTGTTTGTTTGTTTTTGTGGTAGACTGCAGTCTACAGAGAAAATTTAATAGAATGCTTTCAGGTTTGTGTTTGTTTTTTTTTTTCCTATTAATGAAAACAAAATACTGGAGGAGCTATTCTTCACTCAAAGGATTTTGTTTTTTGTATTTAAGTGCCAAGGTGTACATGTCTGAGATCAGATTATTTTACTGTTATTGTTACTGTTGTCATTAGTTGGCTATTACTTCATTTTGTCTATAACCCCTGCCTGATTTGCTTCTGTCTCAGCTGTGCTGACCAGTCAGGTGCTCACTGTTAGCAGAGTCTTCTCAGCCAAACACAATCAGAGTTGTGCAGGGTCATGTGTAATTATCTTGCCCTGGTCTATTCTCATTACCCAGAAAAAGGAGTTCAGGATAACTGACCCCTTAGCCAACCCAACAAGGACTGCCTAGATATTTCTGCTTCAGCTCACCATCTCAGTTTCACCATGTTAAATATACTGTGCTCATAGTCTTTGCCAAGGACACATTAAGTTGCTCTCTAAGGTTTCAAGCCACTGTTGTATTAGATTGTTCAAATCAATAATATCCATCTTTCCACATAAATTTGGGGATTATATATATTTAATACAAATAGAACCAAGAAAAAGAATGGGAATACATCTATGGAAAATTTAGAGCAGTTACACTGGAGATAAATTTGAGCCCTATTTCTTCAGAGAAAACTGTTGAGCAGTGGAGTAATTTCCCTCCATGAATCCTTGGATGTACCACCGTACAGTCTGGTTATATGTTACAGGATGCAATTCCTATTTAAAGCCCAACACAAAATCCTATTCTTTCCTATGAAACAGCTGATCTTTTTTGCAGAAACATTCTTTCAATCTAAAGACATTAGTGGAAAACATGAGCAATTAAAGCATTTATGTTACAGTCATGCATGTGCAGTATGGACAAACAAAATACTACGCGTGTATTCTGAGAGAGACACATTACACTTTCTGCTTTAAAATAATCCCTCTGGCACTTTTAAGATGCCAGAATATTACAAAGTATTGCAATTTTCTAGTGAGCAAGGGAAAGTAGTAAGCAGATGCAGTGCCCTCCTCCTAACTGTTGATCCCATTTATTTTGTGCACAAGGTAGAAGGAAACCTTTTTTCAGAAAATGATAACAGCTTTGAAATAGAGTTCAGCTGCAAGCAGTGCTTACTGGCTGAAAAGAGTTTTCAGTCAATTTGGTACAACAATAATAGTCAAGGTTAGGGAACCATTTTTCTCTCTCCTAAAAATGTCCTAGCACCAGCATGATTTTAACAAGATAGCTCTTCGTTTTTATTTCTTTCGCTCATTCCTTGGGTTTGTTGCCAAGAGCAACACAAAGAATGCACCAGGGTGTCATAATAATCCTCCATTAAATCCCTAGTATTTGAATTTTAATGCTATAATTCAACAGCTGACAAAAGCCCATTGAGCAGGTCTAAGGAGAGGAAAAGAGCTGGTCCCGTTTTCTCAGGGGGTGATGCTATAGCAACATGGAATGAATTTGGGGTCAGGGAACAAGCTGTCTCCAAGCTTTGTTTGCATTTCCTGGCTAAAAGTAGAATCTGGTGTTATAAATTTTACCAAAATAAGTGGTTATTTGGAGTTGCACGAAGATCGTTCACTCTGTAAAAATGCGTGCCTTGTAAAAAAAAGAGCGGAGACAACAAAACCTGTAGCCAGAATGACAGCAAACAAACAGACTACTTTAGAAAGTGCCAGTCTAAGAATTATTTCACAGTCCCTCTTCCTTCTCCAGTTTCCCTACCTTCCAGTGCAAACCCTGCACCAGAACTTGAAATGATGCAACACACTAAGTCCATTCTAAAGAAATAACACAAAGACAGCAAAGTCAATAATGGTGGAACAGAGACCTCTTACAATCATCAAAGACCTCAGAAAAGTCTGGTATGTCATTTGTTATGCTTAGCTGTCCCCACACTGAAGGCTTTTGTGCCCTGGGAAATGTTGTTTGGTGGAGACAAATGAATACACCTGGAAGACAATTGTCCATTGTGCCAAATACTGCTCATTGGGTGCAGCGCAGCCCCCTGCCCGAAGCCCTCCCTTCTCTGAGCACTCCTCTTCCCTCAGTCACTGTGCAGCTGTTCTCAGAGCTGAGTGGGGATTAGAGCTCAGAGTAGGTATCAGAGTACATTTGCAATTTCTGTGCCTTCCACTGTATTGTGAGGTATATTTTAAAGAAGAGGACAGATTCATTCATCTTTGCATGCATAATAATCAGAGATTCATTAGATAATAGTGATAGAATGAGATATAAACGATTAGAAATAGTATGATAAGCAGTTCTCTGTGTGGGCATACAGATTTTGTCACTGAAGAAAACTATCAATGTTTTATTGAATTTGAGATCATGGGAAATTTTTCTCAATTTTTCCTATTTGAAATCCACTGCTGATCACCTGTAGCCAGCCAACTGCCCAGCTCCTCTGGAGATGGCAGCAAGGATGCCTCAGTTCTGGCAGTTCTTGCTCAGGCTGTGAGATCAGGGTCACATCAACACAGGCAGTATGACTCTTAACAGTGATGAAAGGTGGGTGCAGTGTGTTTGCTAAGTGAAGTGATGTAGGCAATGTGGATGAAGGAAGAACTGCTGTGACTGTAGGGTGAAGAAGTGAGATGTAGTTTTGAGGCCTTTGAGGGATTTGTACAGGACAGAGCAGGGTGGGTAGGAACAGCAGCCTCTCTTGCAGCTGGTATGTCCTGCAGGTGTTGTAGGTGGAGTAAAGCTCCTGAAGCAGAGAGTGTTTTGAACTGCAGTGCCTGCACATCTTACTGATGGGCTGTCATTTTCAGATCACACAGATCCCTCTGACAAGGGTTTGGTGCACAGCAAGAGGTTTAAGGATCCTTCCTCCTTCCACCCTCCTCCTCCAAAGCTCAGTAGCAAAAACTTTCTACAAGAAAAACACAGCTATGGAGTCTTACTCTGTAATTCTCAGTCTTTCCTCCCATGTGCCTCTGTAGCAGCGAAGCCACTGGGCAGTCAGTAAACCACTCCTCTCTTCAGCGTATCCCTGATTGTTTTTGGTCAACAAATTAATTAAAACAAATTATTGTTTTCCCAAACCTGCATTTCAAATTTATCTGGACCAAACTTGCATTAGAGCTGCTACATGAAATGCATGTGATTGTTGCTAGCTGTCCACACACTGCTTTTTGGAAGTAGTACATCCATTTCTGATCTGCATAGTACATGCACTCATTTCTGTCTGCTATTATACCAGTATCATTAAGCTGCTCATTCACAGTCCCTTAAAAACAGAGCACCTTGTGCCTACAATTTTTTCCCATGTTTGTGAATTGCCTTCTAGTTCAGTTTTGCTTTATCTAAGATGAACAGATTTTTTGAAAATTCCATTCTTTCACCCTATAGAGAGCCATTTTTCAATAGAAAAGCTGTAAGCACTGGAGCCCTACTCCAAAAGAGTTCAGCTCACTTGACTTCAGGGTCTTTAGAGCAGGAATGATTCCTGTCAGCCTGCTAGATCTAAAAGGGAAGCAGTTCATGTGCAAACAGCTTTCCATCATTATTCTGGGAAGAATCCCACTGGGAGAATAGAGTAGCCATAGGAGAAAATTTCTGCAGTAATGGCATGTCATTCCCTTGACCCTCTGCTGAAGTGCTCATTTTTGTTATAGATCAGGCAAGAAATATGACATTTTATTGTGTGAGATTTCCAGGCAAGCATTCCTCAATGGGGTGCAGTTCTCATTGGGTAATAATCTACAGGACAATTCTAGAGAAAGCAAGAAACTTCATTGTCATAACTAAAAGCCGGGAAAGCTATAAATTGTGAATATCCTTTGTGAGATATTTTTTATTTAGTGTCCTTTGTGTGACTGAACTGATTTATATACAGAACTTATTTGATTTATATGTTAACCACATTGATTCTGATTATTCCAAGAAATGAAGAGCGGAGGCAGAGTTTGAAAGGTTTGCCAAGGTTTTGGAGCACCTTTTCTGTTCTGGAATTAGGGATCCTCTGGATAAAATTAAAATCCCGTGGGTTGAATCAGGGATCTCCCAATTTTGCTGTAAAATACCCTTTCATGGTACCAGTGTGACTGTGGTGCTACTGAATCGATGCCTACTCTGGCAGCAAAGTTTATAGATATGCACGAGTGGCACTGCTTGGGATTTGCAATTCTCCACTGAGCAGCATTTCACTGTGTAAGTGCAGGTGCTGCTCTGCATGGTCATGGTGCACATCGAGTTGCTTGGAGTGGTGTGCTAAGGCCCCCAAGCAAGCCAAACACACACATGCACACGTTTACTGAGAATGACAGTAATCAACCCTCAGAAGTTGCTTGAAGACATCTCTAGTTTACAACAGTGCTATTGGCAATAGGTCTTAGAATCAGCAAAATAAATGGCTTCAGTATAAATGAGATATGCTGGAGAAGGAGAGCTGAAACTGAAACAGAAGGGACCAAGATGAACAAACATCAAAAGAGCTCTCTGCATTTGTGGTGCTGAGTATGTCTATGCTGGCTTTGCACTCTCTGCTATGGGTTTGTTATGGACAGACATGCATCAGCTTCAGTCTAAAGGCACACAGTTCAACGATACAAGATCAGGCTGATACTGAGCCACAGATACCTATCTGAACTCTGAAATATCTAAGGACTGCAGTGACTGTATTCCAACTACCTCCGCTTCCTATATGTGTAAGGTAAATCTGCTCATTACTGTCTGTGGAAGTCCCTTTCCATCCCTTGCTACCTTGGTGCTAATCCTCTGTATCAGTCTTAACTCTATTTTGGATCTGCTTAATTTTGTTTGATGCTCATTGGACTCCTTGATATTTTTTGAAAGGCAACAAGTGATACTCCGGGCAGATTTGGCTAGCCAGTCTTTGACTACCCTTGTGGTGTGCTAGCCCTAAGTCTATCTCTTCCCTAAGGGGTTCCTGTCAACCTAGCTGATTTCTCTTTTTGAGTATCTTTGGGATAAAATAAGCCTTAGGGAAGACAACAGAGGGCAGACATATCAATAATCTGATGCCTAGAATGAAGTCAGCATTTAAGTTCTCAGTCAAGGGCTCTCAGAATCTACTTAAGTGGCTTCCTTCAAGTTTTCCATGGTCCAGTACACAGAGTTATCAGAGAAGGAATCCTTTTGCTAGAAAATGCCATCCAGAATCAAATCTGTGATCACAAGTACATCCTTGTGCTTTCTTCTCTTTATTTTCTATTTCCATGACAAGCTGACATGCTTCTCTGAACAGAGATGAGGGAAAATCTATCTGGGAAGCAGAAAGAGATGTCCTCACACTGAAGGTGCTGTTGAAGCATGCAGATGTTCCCAAAGAAAGACTATTCCCTTGTAAATCCATGTGAAAGGCTCTATGACTTCACACTGCCCAGATTCCCATGAAGAAATATCACCCAATCTAGCTGATGTACAACAGAAAAAACAATAACACCTTTCAGAATTAGCAAAAGCAAGGGAATTTGTAAGATTAAAGCCAACATTTTGCTGGTTGCATAAGATCAATAAGCCTGTGGTGTTAATTTGCTCAGGAAGTCTGACCTATGCTTTACAGAGTGGGTGAGGAAAGCCCATAGTGAAGATGAATGATGGCAAAGGATATCACAATAAGATACAAGATATCTCAAGGAGAACAAGAAACATATAATTTTCCTTTTTTACAGCTTGTTTGGAATTTGTTGGTGGCAACTGTGGCCAGTTAAACAGCAGTTTCCTGATGTTACTTATCTGTCAAAGGAAAGGAAAGTTATTTCCCACGATGAAAACAACAGATGTACTCTGGAAACTGAACCTCTGGTCAAACAAGTACTTCTTGAGAGTGAATAGGGTTTAAAATTAAATTAAGAACAACTTAAATGACATTTTTGGTTTTAAAAAGTTGAGACTTTGTTTTACCCTCTTCTCATAACCAATAAATTTCTTTGCTGACTGTAAGTTTCTGTGAGGAAGATAGGAAGCTATTGCAATATTAAAATAATTAAAAGTTTTGCTCTGCGTTTGGATGAGTGCTTGCATCCATGTGAATGAAAGCTGATTTGGTGAGCTGTCTGTGTGCAGGGAAGTGAAACATGGACTCAAGTCATGCCTAACAATGGCTACTCCAGTGTGTGTATAGTAAATGCTCCCGTGTTTCTGTCTGGGAAATCCTGGACTGGAATATATGTATGCATGCACTGCACAGATGGCTAACATATGTGATCAGGAATGTTTTTGGGTGCATCAGACTAGATGCTAAGATTAACTACTCTGAGTACGTGCAGTGAGCCCAGGGTGTCTGGAGAGTCAGCTTGCACTGGTGCTCCAGGCACTGATCCAAGAGGTCTGGACATGCAGCAACCCATTGATAGCTGCTGTTGTCTGCTCTGGCAGCAGGACACCCTCTCCAGCCTCCGGGCAAACCACCACATCCCTATTTACCAACTGAATTACATTTTGGGCTGGGTTAAAAAGAGGGGACATGACACAGGAAGAAAGATAAACAGAAAAAACACACAAAAAGCCCCTACATTCACATCATTGCCCAAATGTCCAGATGCAATGGGTCTAGCTGAGATGGAGCTCTTTTTTCCCACTGCAGCAAAAGAAAAGTATGAAAAGGAGGAAGGGTGAGCATTTGTTCTTTACAACATTGGCCTTTTGGAGCAACTGCTACAGGTGCTGGAGCTCTGCTTCCCAGGAAAGGGCCGGGTATTGCTTGTCGATGGGAACTAGAGAATAAAACCTTCAGCTTTTTCCTTTGCTTATGCGTGCACAGCCTTTCACTTTTGCTTTTGTAAACCACCTTATCTCAAACTATGAGCTGTTTTCCATTTTATTTTCTCTCCCTTGTCCAGCTGAGAAGAGGTTGTGAGAGAGTGTCTTGGTGGGCACCTGGCATCTAGTCGAGGTCAACCTGCCACAACAGACAAATCATTTATTCTTAAGTTTTCTTTGCTTTATCATTTTAGATATAAATTAACTCTTTTTAAAGAAAGCTGCTCAGAATAAATGTTCCCACCTTAAATATTTTTACAGCTATGATTTTGCAACTCTAGATGTTAAATTGGCATGGAATAATATAGCACAGTCAGATTAAAAAGACCACCTTTACCCTCCTAATTTGTAAGTGCAGTTCCCAGTCTCCTCATCTTGTCCAGATGCAGAAGTAGAACTGGGGTCTTGCTCTTCATGTGCAACTCATCTGCATTTGTAGAAGTACTGCAGGAGCATCATCAACATCCTACTTAAATTCAGTAGAAAAAGTAGTTTTGTTTGCTATATACTGAGAAAGTCATTGAGAGACTACAAAAAAGTGAAGAGTGAACCTGCCAGAAATCTAGGACAGTCTGTTGCTGTGATATTGGCGTCTTTAAAACAAAGTGATATATTTTCCCTCAGCTTCGTCAGTCCAAAATCAGATTTTAGGAAGTCTTTATATTTTTTTTTCTGCTGCTGTTCAAGAATGCAAGTTTATCCTTACACAGAGACAGTTGGACCAATCATCTTCCGAAATAAAATTAAGAAAGAAATATTCATTCCATGACAGATTGCAAGGTTTAAAGTTTCTGTGGGAGTTTTTCATTTTGTTTTATTTTTTTAGAAGTTATTTTCACACACAAGAAAATCAGCCTCACACAAGAGCTGCACTCCGCAGCTGTATCTGCTTCCAAGTCTCAGTCTGAAGGTGGGGTATGGACTTTGGATATTTTTAGCCACAAAATATGTGAACTACAGAAGTATGTAAACTACACATATATTTGCTTGTTCTTTCAAAGGAATTCTCTTCATTGCAGTAAAAAAAAAAATTGCCCACAGAAAGTTGGCAGAGTAGCAGTCCATGTCCCAGCAGATGCCTATGGAATGTTTCTGACTGCTCTGCTTGCTAAAATGTGTGGCTTTATAGATAGTGTTAAAATTTTTGACTCTAGTTTAAAAAAAAAAAAGTTTAAAAACCATTCATTTATTCACCCCAATGCACATGTAGTATGGACTGTAAACAATGCACTAATAAACCAGCCATTCCCCAAATGTTTTTCTCATCTACTGCTTTAAGAATGTGACCAGAATGGTCTCATTTAGGTCAAACAGGACCATTTGCTAATTAAAGCAGTATTTGGGAGAGTGTTGTTGATGCAATATGGTAATTCATCACCAATTTCACATCTAATTATGAGACTTCCTAGATTTAGGAAAGCACACAGATGAATATATAAATAAGTTTGTCTTCAAGACAGGGTGTAAATACAGTATTGTATTTTAGCTAAGTATCTGTACCTGTTTTTTCTTATTAGCTAATTTTAACTGCTACTTTGCTTAACATGAAAGTCCTTTGAATGGTTCTTGAAAGCATGCTTAATTCTCTTAGACAGGGAAAGCTCAAGGATAATTCGGGTGGTTTGAATATAGCCCAAAATGGTCAATTTTGAGAGGTACTTCAATGAAATAGCATTTAAAGGTAAGCTTGAAACTCATGATGTTCTTATTTTGCTTTCCTAAGAAAAAGTTATTGTTCTATTAAAATGATTACACATACAGCTAATGAAGTTTGTTCATTACTTTAGCATCTTTTAACTGATGATCTAAAAATATGTTTTAAAGGTGTGTACATAAAGCAATTAAGTATTCCTCTAAAATGAATAGCTACTTGAATTCTCAATTCCCTGAATTCTCAATATTCTTAAGAAGATGTACATTTAATTACCCTTTTCTTTAAAGATTTGTAGCGATTGAATCTGCATTTTCTCAAAATAGTTATTTGAAAGTATTCTACCTTTGCTCTTCCTGCATGGACTTGCTCCATCACACCACTTGATAGTCTAGGTCTGAAATCCAACTACTTCCTGAATTAAACGATTTGCTGTAGTTATACAGTATTTCTGTTCCTCAGTGGAATGTCTGTTCATCACATGCTGTGCTCAGCTGTGAATGTTCATCCTCCAAGGCTTTTCTAGCTCATCTCTTCTTCACTGCCATTCACCACTTGTATGTCACCATTGGTACACATTTAGCTATTTACTCTGAGTCAATAACTCTGCTTCAAAAAATGTCTCCTTTTTTCCTTCTTCAGCTTCTTTCTGCTTAAAATGTTTTTTAATTTTGTTTTTCCCTCTGCAACTTTGCATCTTGAATGGCTTAAGGTCAACTTAAGTGTAGCCTAACTGAAGCCAATCTTTTTATCTGGCTTCCAAAAACCTTTCTTTCCACTCACACTTTCTGTGGCTGTCAAAATGATCCTTTCCCTTATAATCCAAACAATCTTTGATTCTTCTTTTGATATCTCTCCTCAGAGCCTAACTATAAGTAAACAGTCAGACATGCATAAATTATTTTGTCCATCTTTGGAAAGGGTACAAGTATCATTTATCGAAATTCAAATTTTGCATATCTGTGTCCTGCTTATATTTTGAAAGTGTCTCCTTTAGTCTTGTGATTAATTTAATAGCTTACCTTTAAGTAAAATTATTCATAAAGTTCTTTTTATGTCATCTTTAAAAAGATTTTACGACAACAGCACTTGTAATGCTATCATTACATAGCATTATATTGCCATCATTATTATTGCATTTATTATAGTGCTATCATTGTAAATAATTTCCAAACCCTTCTTCATGATTCCTTTTCTTCCTCACACATTTCCCATTATTATTATTATTATTATTATTATTATTATTATTATTATTATTATTATTATTATTATTATTATTACCATCTTCATCCTCCTCCTCCACATCATCATCACCATCTTTCACATAGTAAGTATTTGGAAATAAAAATTGCTGAAAGTTCAGGTCATGCACACCCCCTTTCTTGTTTTTCAGCAAAGATCTGGCAATATGTGCGCATGTGAAAATACAAAAAATATATGAAACTCTTCGGCAGCCAGGTTCCAGTGGTTAGCATCTTTCTTTGGAGCTGTCTCCATTTCAAGAGTATCTGTGCTTGGTGTGGGAACTGTTCTGTTGACTTCATAATGCTTCTTTGTTTGGGAGGGAAAATAAACACCTTTTGAACCAGCTTTAAAACGCATTGCAAGGACTCATGAAAGAAATAGATTTTTTTTTTTTGTCAGATTGAACAGGTCAAAAGGTAAAACTGCAACTGTGTTAGGCTCTGATTGATAGACCTTGCTGTAGAATGTCTGCCTGCATGATTCCCCAGGGCTGTTCAGCTGAGAAAGTGTTGTATGATCAAACCCGCTCTCAGTGGCTTGGGTAACAACAAGGGGAGTCAGGGCATGGACGGTAGCTTACTGCAATTTCAGTTTTCATAGTTCATCTGGGGTTTTTTGGTTTTTTCCTAAGTCCCCATTTCCTGAGAGGAAAAATCCACAACTCAGTTTGGGCCTAACCTTTCTTGAAATTAAAGCAAACTAAGTTTCATGTTACTTTTTGAGTACTTTTTCATGTTACTTTTTCTATCTAAGGATATCAAAACAAAGTCAAGGGGAGATGTTGCTACTTCTCTTATAATGGAAGTTGTTCTGAACTGAGTATAGATTCATATTACTAGAGCTTCAGCATCCACTCTTCTGCAGTCCTAGTTCCACACATAAAAGAATCCTTAACTAAGAAATGATGTTTGTGATACAAAACTAGGTACAAACCTTACTGATGCTTCTGCCAGAAGCAGAGCTTTCATCAGGTCACCTTTTTGTCATATTTTTGCCTGATGTTTAGCTCACCACAGTCACTCTATAGTGGGCATTCATCTGTCTTCTACATGTATGCAATCTCTCTTTGCAAGCCTACTGAGTTTGATTGAAATTTGCTCATGGGTTCAAATGTACATTTACTGAAATATCTGACAGAGATACTCACAACAAGATCTCCTAATCATTAGCGTTTCAGGAAAGAAACCAGACTAAAAGGTTATGAAATAGAATCTCCACCTCCACCCTGCCCTAAAAATTGAGGCATAAACTGAGTAATCTTCTGCAAGATTTTTTCTTCTGAAAAAAGCTCTGGTAAGGCTTGGGTATCTAATATGGGTTCTGACACTGCTCATGATTTGATGTTAATGTCCCTTCTATATCCAAGTGTGATGATTATCAGTACACAGTGTAGAATAAACCTAGACAGATAAAATGTGCCCTTCGACAAATTGCTTAAGACAATCACCAAATAAATTTATAGATCATGATTGTCCCATGCATGTTTTTGCCATCGTTTTTTGTCAAATATCAACATATATCAACAGAAAGAGTGGTATAAATATAACCACAGTTTAGAGAGCATTAGGTATTTTCTAACTTCTACTTTGTATCTAGAGCAACAGATAAAAGGAATTCGTTTACTATCTAAAAATGCTCAACCAGTTTAAATTCTGAGAAATACTTATACACAGAAAAATCATTAAGTTCTATGAACTGTGTTTCTCTTTGAGTTGCATTTTTCTTTGAGCTGTTGCCCTGCCTCCCTGCTCATCTTCTTTAGACTTGTGTTTGTTGTACAGGTATGAAAAAGTGCTATGCAGTTTAGCCATAAGACTCTTGAAAAACAAGTCTGTAGGACATTGTTTGTTTGCCTCTGAAAGGTTTCCCTGTTTTCCTCCATTATATAAATACTGAAAAAAAAAAGTCTTGAAACACAGGCCCTGTCATAAAAGTTTAACCAGGCAGGTGAAAGCTTGGTTTAATAGCAGATCTCTTCAAAGAAATTTCAGATTTAGTTTGTCCAGGTTGTATAAACTGTAGGAAAAAAAAGCTGCCTTTCCATAGTTTACTGAGTTGCAAATATAATTTAATGTTTTACATTAGCAATTCAATACATAAACTATCAAGGTCAAAGTTAAACATGAAGCTTTGGCTTTCTGATGACTTGATTTATTGGTCTGTTACCAGCTCTGCTTGAGCATGATCATTTCCCTTACCTGTGAGCTTGGATTAACTGCTTATTGCAAAAATAGTGACTGTGCTGTGGCCAATGCATTATGACCTGCTCACTGACTCATGAATTTCGTTGTCCCTAAAGGCAGGGGGAGAAAGAAGCACCCTAAACTCTCAGTTCATTCCACTTGCTACCCTTAAAGCTGCATTTTGCCATTTCTCTGCTTTCTATTATCCATGCAGATGACTTGATATTATGATGGTTGCAATCTACGTATGCATCTGAATTAATATGGATTACAGATCAACAGAAGACAACTTGCAGAGCTAATTAATGCTGAGGATCTGACATCCAAAATCACACACATGCCAGGGTTTTTCAGGCTTCAGACTAACTATTTCCTGGTGCCAGGTCTGACTTGTGATGGAGAGTGCTAGCTGTGGTCCCGTTGTTCAGCTGTGGGAAAAAAACAAGTTCATTAATCCTAAACCAGTTCTATTATGCCAACCAAAGGACAGAAAGTGAGTAGGACTGTCATATTCACCTCCAAAGTACAGTCCTGGTTCAGTGGAATTCTAAAGTGGACACATGTTGTCTCAGAAAAAATGATCTGCCTAGATCGCTATCCTCTCCAGTAGAAGGCAGTAGCTTAGGGGAAGGATGCAAGGAGAAGGACGAGTATGTGGTGATTCTTAAGGAATATTAATGTCCACAGACAACACAGATTCACTGAAATGGTAAATCCTGAGTCAAGATTATGAAGAAGCCTCTCTGTGAGGGTTCACAGGCCCCAAGAATGATTTTCGACAAGTTCTCTTATAACTGTTGTTAAATCCATCCTAATGGCAGCTCTGATATGTGAACACTCCGAATATGCTTATCTGTAGAGCTTTAGAGCTTTCACTTTCACTTTTTTTCCTTCACATCAGTGTCTTCAGGCATTTCCAGTGGTGTAGCCAAAGTGTCTTACATTGGATCTCTAGAAGGAACCAGACCCAGGATTTACTGATCATGTAGCTCCACTGTGCTAATGGAACAATTTTTGGACCGGAATGTGCTGGAGTGATGACTGTGGTCTCCAAGTCAGGCATGCCTCATCTCTTCCAAACAACATTCTTGTACAGATTAGAGGATAATCTGACAGGCAGGCCCAGCCAATTAAAACAGTAATTGAAATAGTTGAGAGTGTTTTATTTGGCAGACACTGATTGTTCTGCTTCATTTTTTAATGAGCAAACAATCAGAGTAAATCATAATAGTTTGATTAATATAAGCTGTTGTTTTTCTGTTAAGATAGTTCCCCATCTTGTGTTTATAAAATAAAAAATAGAAAAGACAGACAGAAAGAAAAGATTCCTTGGGCCCTTGGTGGGACATTATAAACATCAGTCAATGAATAAAATCCTGAAATGATGGTGAAACCACAAAAAGCAAAACAGTTCCCCTTTTGGCTAGAGGTAGGCAAAGGTATTTCAGATGCAAGGAAGGAGGAAACCTCAGGAAGCCCAGAGTCATTAAAGGATTGAGGTTCATTTTCCTGAGTCTCAGAAACATTTAGGAAAACAACATTAAACAAAAAGCAAACTGAAACTTCCCCTGCAAGTTCTATAACCTTATTGAGTCTCCTGCAAAAAGCCAAGGACTTTCTTTCATTTCACTTGCTTTTGACCAACCCTGTACTATAAGGAAAAAAACAAGAAAAAAAACCTAGTCCAAAAGCAAAATTTCAGTGAGAAAAGTAAATGTATTTTAAACAACTGGCACGCATCACTAATTGACAGCTGCCTAGTAATTTACAGGAGACAGCCTGTTAGCACTGGTACAGGGCCAAGTGGTACCCACATCACTGAGAGCATCTCAGCTGCTGCTTGGGCATGGAGAGCTCAGACTCTCCTTCCTACTGTCACCACTTTAGGAAAGTGCTGGTATTCATCTGAGTACTTAGGCCACATGCTTAATTTTAAGCATGTGCCTTCCTGAAAAATGATGCATGGGAACATGTGCTAGGAATTCAAACATGTGCTGGAGTTTTTTATGGAATTGCTCCGTCCAGGAATGGCATACGTCTGAAGGCAATATGGGAAGTATTGACTGCCAAGACGAAGACTGTGTCTTTTCTGTGGGTGAGTTGTGGATTTGAGTTCTCAGACCAGCTAATTTGGCACCTTGCAGAAGGAATTTAAAGATGTCAACTGTTTCCTGGAGATAACATGTGTGAATAACAATACATGGTGCTCAGTCAAGGGCTGGAATGATGCATTCAGTAATTCTGACAAGGAATACAAACATTGTTCAGTGTAGTTTAGTCTGAAGTGAGGGTGGCTGAGGGAACCACCATGTGTGTTAAATTCAGTAATTAAGTACCTTCAAATATTTTCATTTTTGTTAAGTAGGTGTTAGGTTTACCAATACTACATGAATGCAGGGGTAAAGTTGGGTTAGTCAGGGATGTCATTCCCAAATAGTGAAAATGCCTTTCTGTGCCTTACATTTATTAATAAAATTTAATACGCATTAAAGCCTGTCTTCTGGGGACTTATATTCCATATTGTGAAAAGTGTTGAAGACTTTTTCCATTGGTCCTGTCTGATTTCCTGATAGCAAGAATAAAATATGAAGTCCAAGAAGCAAGACTTCTTTTACAGTCCCATTGTTATAAAGGAGTTTTTGCAATTTAGTTGTAAAAAGGATTAATCACAGGAGTACTGAAAATATGCTCATGAACTGATTTTGTCAGTGAGCTGGAGTGGCTGGTCTGGATTATGTTCCATGCAGTGAAATGAGCTCCCATGTCTGGCCAGCTATGAATCCTCCTCTCTTCTTCCTCACTAGTCATATTGTAGAATTTGTGGAAAATATTGTGGGAAAGACCACATCTGTACCAACTGCCCATTCCACAGGGACAGTGCATTCAACATGGACGAGTCCCTCCATTTAAGGATTTCATTCAAATTAGGTACAAGATTCTGGTGAGTTTCTCCTTAGAATAATTTGAGGAGATTTGATTTTGATTTTTACTTGCAGAAACTGCTGCTCCTGCCGTTTCCTCATCATTTGTTGAGTCAAGAATTCTCACAGCTGGAATGCTCCAAGGCCATGTTGCCATCACCATCTGCTCTAGGATTCTCCCTCCATACCTGTCTCCTTCTGCCCCTTTGATTCAACTTATTCCAAAGCCTATTGTTATTTTTTCAAGATGACCAAAGGTCAAATGTTTTAACACTTACAAATCATAGTATATTGCAGGAAAGCCATGAGGAGTGCAACCAAATATTTATTTACACCTTTATTTCCTTCTGCTTTCCCTATGTAATAAACACAGCCAGGATTATTAATATTGTAATTGCTACTTAAAGACCACAATTCCATGCTCTGACTGAATTAACACTGAGGTTTTGGATGTGAGAACCTTATTCTAATTATATAAACAACAAGGATGTATCATTGCGCAATCATTTTGTTGATATCTTATTAGGATACTTAGACTGTTTTTCCATGCTCAGGATGGCTTAATAGGATTACCTTATTATGAAAGAAACATTTCTCCTCAGGTTCAAGAGGTGTTTATTAAAGACTCATGTGCTCCACCACAGAATGACCTTTACCTCAGGATGTGTGTGCCCTGTGTCAGGTATAGTTTGTCCTGAAAATAACATCAGATTTGCCTCCATTTGATAAAAAAGGCTTTTCTGGAGGCAACAGAACAAACAGCTTTCCCAGTTAGCTGTGCTTCTTAGATTGTACTTGAGAGACCTGCAGCATGTTTGAGATTTTTGTAGTAATACAATAAATGCATTTTATTATATAATAAAGTAGAAGTAATTTTATTCTTTTAAATCAGGATTGTTGCATATCATAGCATTTGAATATGGCAGGTGGAAAAGAAACCACATTAAGGAATTGCACTATGAAAGAATACTTTTCTAATGCCTTTAGTGGCATTAGTGATTTTCTAATGCCTTTCATTTGAGGATCCAAATACACTTTCTAAACTTACATTACCTTTAGCAGCATGTTTTAGAGGCTTTAGGAGTTTTATCAATTCACATTAAAAAAATGAGAGAGAGAGAGATAGGTGAACCAGCCTAGTGAGGTATATTTATCTTCTGCAATCTGTGAATGTGAGAATATTCAGTCTGAAAAAAAATCCAAACTGTGGTCCCTATGTATCTGCTCTAAACAAATTTTATTTTCCTTACTGAATGATCACAAGCAACATGGGAAAACAGACTGATTGAATTTAGATTATGTCCAAAACGAGAGAAAAAAATTCTACATTTTATCTACTATATCTACCATTAACTACCATTACCATGATCATGTGGTCCTGAAGTATTTCAAAACTATGAAGACAATCGAATTTCTAATAATACCCAGGAACATGTGGCAGCATCATTGTGTTGACAGTTTTTAAACCAAAACTTTGTGATAGGTTTCCAGTCTCTGAATCAAAAAATACATGCATAAATAGATTTTTCTGCTGGTTCAAAAATGCTTACTGTGAAGGTAACACTGGGAACTCAAATTCTTCAGGCTGCCTCTGCTGTCTGTAAAATACTCCTGGAAATATAACGATGTTGCTGCTCTCCCCCCATGTGTTTTTTGCAGATAATAATCAAAGAAACAGAAAACCAATTAAAAAGTCTTTTCAGCCTACTGTGTTTCCTGTTGCCCAATATCCTTCTTAAGGGTAGTAGTTAATGAACTATGAACTGATGCTGCACTATTTGTCATTTTGGTAATGTCTGATAAGATCTGAACAGTCTTCCCAGCAACTTAACCTTTTGCTGTCAGGAAACTGAGAGCTAAAAACTCCAAATAATGTTATATGTTTAAATTCTGCAAACACAAAATGACATTTCAGTAGGTTTGGTAAAAATTTCATGAAAGTCAGTCGTATATTTTTATAATGACAGTAATCAATCTGGCTGCTGAGCAAATTACCACTGTCCTAGTGACTACTGGATGCTAGAGAATTAGACAGAAATAATGCCCAGCTACTTCCAAGTATATTGCTCATCACTTTAATCAGCTTACAATGTCTCTCCTCTGATGTGTATATTTTAATTTTTAATCCATGTTTGCAAAAGTATGACAGTATGTCTAACAGAAGATGGACTATGTTCACTCCTGCTAAAGCACCACATACTTTAGCAGACAACACAACAGAGATACCTGAGATTTCTACAGGGTATTATTGAAAGTTATGATGCTAGATTATAAACCCAGCTTCAATTTCACACATAGAAAGTTCTAGAAAGAGCCTGTAGGAAATCAAAGCATTAGATCAAGGTCTGCAACAACTTAGATGTGTCTTGGTTTGGGAAGACAGGTATCTGCCAGGGAAAGCTTGGGCTTCTCTTGGAATGGAGAATGTAAACTACTCCTCCTTTTTTCCAATTATAAATTTGCAGTTAGAGGCTTTTAGGCAAAAGATTTGGGAATAGAAATAGCAGTTCTTTACTGGTATGTTTAACCAAGCAAACAAAAACAACAACTACAGCATTAATAACAAAAACAGCACCAAGAACCTTGAGGGCTTTGCTTTACAAAAACCCAGGGCAGTTAAGTCTCTGTGCCCCTGCAGGATCCTCAGAGCACCAAGCTGGAACAGTGGAGAGTCCCAAGCTGGTAGCTGGAATGGCAGGATGTCCCAGCAGGCCCGGGAGTGCAGAGTCACACTGTAGCAAGAGGAGCAGTGCCGAAGAAGCCGCAACAGCGGAACAGGGCTGGCCTAGCTCCCGCAGGGCAGCAGAGAAGCTCAGAATTCCAGGGCAAGCAGATGATGATATATTTCCCAGGTTTGGACTCCTCCAATGACAATGAACTCCTCATGCAGCAAGCAGCAACCCAGCCGTTCTCTCTCTCCCCAAATGCCGAAAAGGACAGAGAGCCGCTGCCTCAAGCTCTGTCCTTTACCTGCCAAAAACTTGCGTTATCTTCCCCTCCGAGCTTTGGTCACTTCTTCGTTTTTGGTTAAGTACTCTTACATAGCTAACACTTGGTCTCCTTGGTAACTTATGGGGAAAAATTTCTTTAGAGTGAAAAAGGGACAAACCTAACCCCCAACAAGGTGGCTTCTCCCAAATTTACTTAATGGAAATTTGCAAAGAGCATGATTCACAGTTATACTGCATCCTTGAGACTGCTGCCTGCACAGGAAAGCTGTCTTCCATGTAGTTACAGCCAACAGGAGAATTATTATTCTCCAATTTACTTGCTTGATGTGTGCTGCCCATTTTTTCAAGTCATCATGCCCTATCATGAAGAAACCATTAGTTACACAGTGTATTTCATGGGAACTATTTCTGTCACACTACACAAAGAAGGTGCCATGGCTCTGGTTCCCAGAGAACATCTGTCTTTCCCAGGAGCAAGAAATAGCTTCACTTGTAACTTGCATTTTAAAAGCAGGTGCAGGGTAGTAAAGGAAACAAACTGAAGGAAGGGGAAAAATGGAAAGAAAAATGTTGGTCTAGGGAGTGGGGGCCAGAGGCAAGCAGGCAGCAGAGAAGGCACAGAGGTTGTCTTTGTCTGATAAAAGTTGTAAAGGTCAGCTTATTCCAGTTGTTGTACCCACTGTTGCCAAACTGTAGAATAAATGTATAAAGACTTCAAAACTTCTTCATTCAACTAAACAAATACCAGATGGGAGAATCTCTTCTGTTTGGTTTTCAGCTGCTGCCTGGTATTCCCATATTTTCCTGTGATGCTATATGTTATCCAGATACTTGACACATTACTCAAGTAGACCCCCAGGCTCATATACTATTGTCTCCCACAGCTTCAATCAGACAGATGGTTTGACCCAACTGGATTACTTTTAAAAATATTCACCACTACAGGTATTTTTTAAACACAGAGGTGTCATAATTCAATGATTCAATCTCTTTTCCAGTGACTTGGAAAGTCCACATTAGGATGCATCATTTCATGGCCAGCTCTACTTATGTCTATGTGTACTAAGATAAAATTGGGTAAGCCATATGTATAACTGGACGAATGGGAAGGTTTACTCCACAGCTCCCCACTGTCCTGCTCCTCTCTCAGCTGAATTTGGAGCCTGGCCAGTGACTCTCGTCTGGAATGCAAGCCTCAATTTCCTCCCTACGGGGAGTGTAGGGATTACAACAGGAAGCAATATGCATCCCATCCTCACACTGGCATGAAAACTTGAATGGAGCACTCACTCGATAATGGTCTTGTTTTCAGGAACCACAATTTCTGATGCAGTCTCAGGAAATGTATGTGTCATAAGGACTCTGAAAACTGTACTTTAATAATGCTTGTAAACATTACTCAGCTTCATGGATGCAGTCCTATCAATTGCTCCACTGCAGTATCCACTGATTGCTCCTAAAGAGCACCCATTCACTAATACTTTAAGAAAGATCGTCCTGGATTATTGTTTATCCTTAAATCTTGAGGAAAAAATATCACTGAACTCTTTGTTCTTCCAGCTTATATCTCTTCTGCACTTCCTTCAGAGATGGATTTCCCTCTTCTCCTTGGGGAAATCCCTGAACTACATCTCTCTCCATTCATACACTGTACAACTATAACTGTATGCCTAAAATTTCAAAGGTTTCTGAGAAAAAAAATTCCATAATGAAATTTAATGGATGCGTGCTTGCAGAAGCAAATTAACCATTGATGCCTTTTAAGAGATATCTGAGTTGATGAGTTTTCTGAAGTTCACTAAATGAATGCAGTGCTCAGCATAGCATGGGCAATCAATACTCACAATATCCCATGTGTGTTGTAAATCTGATTATTTGTTTCTACCTGTCCCTGCTGACACCCAATCACTGTGCATGTCCAGCTTTGCTCCAGCTTCGCTCCAACCACCTTTTAAATAATTGTAGACATCAGTTCTACTTCAGAACCTTTTTTTAGGCTGAGAAAATGCATCTTCTTCAGCCTCTCTTTGTGCATTAAGTGGTCCAGACCACTGACCAGTTTAGTGAACCTAGGCCGGATGCTCATGTCTAGTACTGTGGAGACCAAAACTAGACCCTGCACTCCAGGTTGCAGTCACACAAGTTCCGTGGAGAAGCAAATAATCACTTCTCTTAACTTGGTGCTCTGACCTTAAACAGCCACCAAAAACCAGGTTCTGCTGACCCCTTACCCTTTCTTTTCACATGACCCCTTCCTTTGCTGGTGTTAGTATGTGGGTACGTGTTAACCAGATCACATCCTATACACTTTGGTTTATTTTTTGTACACATCATTAATAGATATCAAGTGGTTTTCACCCCTATAAATGCAGACTGGTCACTCTTTCTTCACGGGACCTGCTTGTTTGAAAAACACAGTATGAACTGTGACAGAGCATGAGATGCAAAGAAGAAGAGTACACATGTCTAACACCATGATTCATGAAGAAACAAAGTGAGAAGTATCAACATGTATTCCCACTAGACTAATTTCTTTTTATAAAAGTATCACTGTTTTGGGAACATTTAGCTGCAAAGAGGAATAGGGTCTAGTCCAGACTTCTCACCTCAGAAAGAAAGGAGAATTTTGTCTCTGACTTCAACGGTAGTAAATCCACAGATCCTTTGCCAAAGCATACAAGGAGCTGTATAGGGAGTAATATGTGTCACAGCCACTGCTGTGTAATGCACAGCTGCCATTAACACCCCTTAGTGTAATGGTCATAGACCATCCTCTGCAGCGATTAAAGAGTCCTTTTGCAACTTCAAAACATAAAAGGGAAAAAATACTGTATACTCTGCTTGTCCTAGGGAGCAAAATGAATAGATGTAGGAAATAAGGTAGGCTTTAGGCCCCAAAAAACCTGCCAGTTTTCTGGAACAACCCAAGAGTTTCAGATGCTTTCCAGCCTCTGGAATCTGTCTTGGACAAAGGAATTTGCAGAGCCTGAAAGAAGAGGCAATGCCACACTGCCTGCCCCTAGCAAGGAGTGCTGGACGGACTCCACAAAATAGCTTTTATGTCAGGGAATAATTATTTTGTACTGAGACAGAAATTGTCTCATTTAAATAGCATTTTTCTTACATTACTTTCTCAAGGCCTAAGGGCTGCTCTTCCAAAAAATGAGATTTTTGGCAGCCCAGAGCTTTTCTCATATTTCTGTCTGTCCTACTCATACTATAAACAGTATTCTTACAAAATAATTTCTACAGTTTCTTCATCAGTCCTCTGGAGAAGAAAGGAAAAAAAAAAATCTATATTTTATGTAACTTAGAAGCTGCAGACAGTTACTCAGTCGTGCTGTACAAGTCTACCTTTTATTAGTCAAATAATCCAGTTCTGTGGGATGGGGTTATACAGATGTCAGATGAGATGTTTGAATAGCCACTTTTGGCATTAAAAGCTAGAAAAACAGCTATTACTTCAATATCATAAACAATGCCATTAAATACAAATTCAAAGTGTCTGTATGCACGCTTTAAAATTTTTGTATTGTCTCGGAGTTACTCAACATACTGAATATACTTTACAGTTTGGGGACAAATTCAGGCTTCCTAGAGGCTGATCATCAACACATACTAATAGGAATCCATGAGAAACTAAACTAGATTTGGTGGAACTGTGGCCAAAAAAACAAAAAAAACAAAAACAAAAAAAAAAAAAAAAAAAACAAAAAAACAACCCCCAAAAACCCTTTATAATTCTGCTTTCAACTTCAAAAGCAAATACCAGTTTCTGTTCACTACTGTATTCAGTTTGCATCTCATAGACAAAAAAGTTATTGGTTAGATCAGCAATATTCCCTTTGCTTTTATACCTGTACATTTGTGAGTAACTGAAATACATCCTTGGCCTGCCTAAACTAACAGGGATTTTGCTTGAATCTGTGAGGGCTTTTGGCAACAGTGATTTTTTTAGTTCATTTAAAACGTGTGAATATTTTTGCCCTGCGCAGATTTCCAGGGATATAGTGGATAGGTGCCGAATGTAGGCAATGTAAATTGCCCCTCCTTCTGGCCAGGGATGGTGACTGACGATTTAGCAGTCCTATGATGCTCAAAAATATCTCGAGGAGCAGCAACCCTCCAGGAGACTTCAAAACAGAATGCAGTCATTCCACTCCCTGTCTTGAGCCACAGCTCCAGCAGAACCATGAATCAGAGACACCCAATGCCCTAATCACCATAGCACCTCCTCAGTCATTTCTTATTAAAATAAAATAGAAAGAGGTCTGCCAAGGTACTTTGAACTTTCTGGGGAGAGGGAAAAATAGTCGTGCAAGCTGAAGCAATTAGAGGAGCTGTGAACGGCTCCATCAAACAGATGGCTAGAGGAACAGAGTCTTTCCCCATAGGTATAATAAATAATATTTTCATATTTTATATGTTCTATAAACAATTTCAAATACAGTGGAATTAGTGGGGATGAAGGGAAATATAAGAAGTGAGCAGGGTGAGAGAGCAGGGTGAGGGAGGATATGAAAGACGAGCTGTCTGAAATAAGATCATAAGTACTGGCATGTCTGGTTATTTGAGTGTCCCTAGCAGTCAAATAATGAGCCTTCTTCATGTTTTGCCTTTCTGGACTTGGCTTGCTTAGACAAATTTGTAGGCATTAGGGTCTGTCTCGAGTTAGTTCCAAGATCTCTATTTTTTTTCCCTTAACATTTTGCAGCTGAGGCAGCCTTGTGAAAAAGGCGCTTTGAAGAGAAACATTACCAAATATGTCTTTTCTCCTGCCCATATCTTCTGTTTCCACAGGAAAAGGACGAAGGCACAGGCAGCCCAATGGAAACACAGGAACATCCACCGTCACTGCGGGAGGAAGGCAAGTCTTGCCTTGCAGCCCTGCTCAGAGAAGGAAGCAGCTGAAAGTAAACGTCTTAAACATCAGTAAAGGGGACGCTGACAACTTGACTTTTCTGCCAGGTCTGTAAAGGTTTTACTCAGCGCTTCCACCACCTCCAGCCACCCTTGGCCACTCCTGGCTGACCACCTTAGATGATTGTTTTGCTTTCCTCAGCTGCTCTTTGCAAAGTGCAGACAGCAGGGGCTGTCTATTTTTGCTGGGGACACCACTCACACAGGCAGGATAACTGAACCCTGTGCTATGAAATGCTTCCTGCCAGAACCTCGGCTGCAAAAGCAGCCACACAACCTGCTCATTTCTCTGTGTTTCCAAAGATTTTAGGTAATCACAGAATGAGAGTGGAAGAAGAGAGCTGCTTGTTCCTTTCTACTGCTACTTCTTTTCTGATACAAAATGTTAATAACACCTGCGTGTAAAAGCCCTAAGGAGGCTGGCCACTGTGCTAGGATTGTATAAACCAAAACCAGTTCTCACCCCAGATGTTTTGCTGTCCTGCTCATTGATGTCTCTCCTACTATATCTCAGTAATTTTTTCTCCAAAAAGTCCTAGCCTCTGAAGTCACAATTACTCAAAATTCCTGATTTACAGGTACTGAAACTCCTCTCCCTTTTCCCCAAAGTGTTACTGTGAGCTTTAAAACAAGCAAAATCAAACTACTTAAATAATCATTGTTATCCCTCCACCATTCTTCCCTGCTACTTTCCAATAATTTTTTTCTGTAACTTATGATAGTCATACCAGACTACAGACCATACAGACTACAGTTCATCCAGACACTCATAAAGGATGGTTTCTTGTCTGGTCCCTTTTCTGAGTGAACAGGCAACTGCTGCCAGGCAAAATCTCCTAAGGCTTATCTCTGCCTCCTTCTCATTCTGGAAGGAACTCACTCTGCTTCCTTGCTTCTAACCAGCTTTCACAGAACTTGAATATTTGAACTTTGTGGCAAGTCAGGTTGAAATTACTGAATGTATTCAAAAGATGCCAGACGTGGTCAAATAGATAGGCCATGTCAAAATTATGATATGCTATTTTCCTTAGGAAAATGAACACAAATATTTCTAGATCGTTCTTGCATATAGGGAGGAAATATTTGAGCTCTGGCTACTCCATTTCAGACTAGGAACAAACCCAAATTACTACAGTAGCAAATTCTATTTTGAACAAAAATTTTTGTTCTGCTTTGTGTACTGCCTTCTTGTGCAATTGTATTGAAATATAATTTAAATCAAGTGACACTTGTGAAATCTTGTTCTCCACGAAGAGCTGGAGTGACATTACACTTTGACAAGCCAAAAAGTTGAGTTGAGACGTAGTATGGAAGCAGCAGATGGCAACTTCATTTTGTAGTTAACAGATGAAGCTGCAGATAGGATTGGGACCAATAAAGAGCAAAGAATTCAGAATATAGTTACGTCTAACAATAACCTTGCCCCGAGTTTTGAGGGCAGTAGGCAGTCTCTGTGTAAGTTTTCTGGCAGTAGCAATATGTGACTAAGGTTTATGATGTGCCTCATTTGGTGATGGCAGACTAGCAGAGAGATAAACCACAGGTGACCTACTGGCAAGCCATTAGATCTTAGTTTATGACTTGTATGAAACCTAAGGATTAGATGTAAGGCAGTTTTTAAATTGTAGGGGGTTATCACATGATAGTTTTGGCTTGTTTTAGTAAATGCCTGCTGTCCATGACTATCTTAGGTTAGTTAAGAACTAGAAGGAACCAAAGACCTGAGAGTCAGTTTGAAGCTAATGAAGTAGCTGGGCTAGATCCTAAACCACGCCAGACTGGGTTCAGGATTTTGGCTACTGGATTACTTTGGGATGGGACAGAGGATGAATCCAATTCACAGTGTATGTACAGTCAAAGTTTGGTAAAATAAGGAGCTCTGTGTTACAGTTGTGGTTGAGTCAAAACAGTGCTGTGGGTGGAACAGGGATGCAATCCCTCCTTGGCATGAGAGGAGAGGCCATTAGGAAGTCTTGCACTAATAAGAAGTCTGGAAACAACAGACTGTACCTGATTTTTCTCTAATCTGTCTGGCAGTGTTGAAAGTGCAGCTTGTGACTGGACTCAGGCCAACATTAGCTTTCAGGCCAAGGGGTGACCCCAGGCTAGCAAAAGTTAGGTGAGATTGCATTGCCACAGGGAGAGGCTAGTGTGGAGGATTCCTGCCAAGGCAATGGCCAGAGCTGGTAGGCACTGCCAGAGGGCAGCTCAGGGCTGGTGGGGCTGCAGGTCAGCAGAGGTGGGCAGGCTAAAGAGATCTCCAAAGGGAGGAAATCCTGGAGCCTGACTGGGACCTGGCATGGCAGGCACTTTGCACGAGGTATAAGGTTGCAGTGTAAGGCTACAACAAATAATATGAGGCTGAGGCCCAGGAGGTGGTTTTCTTTCAACTATGGGCACTGGATGGATTACAATTATATTGCCATGTGGTTTTTTGGGTTTGTTTTTTTTTTTTTCCTAAAATAGTGTTAGAGGCAGTAGGTGTCTGTGAGGAGAGGATCCATTAAGAGTCAGTCAGTGTCTCAGCAACAGTGCTCAGGCAGGTTGGAGTTAGGCTAAAGACTAAATCTAGTAAATCAGTATGTGAACAGCACCCTCAAAATATTCAGCTTTATATTTTATGCTGTTGTTTACCAATCCTCAATGCAAACTCAAGCCACATTTATAGCAATGCCTTGAACTATTTATCTTCCTGAACTCTAACTCATTCAAATTTGTTAAGAGGAAATAATCAGAATTGTATTCAGTGTTGTCTTTTGGCTTCAGTCCTAATCCAATTCACAGGTGCTTGCCTATATCAAGAGCTCTGAAAAGCTACTGTCCATTGTGTATCAGTACTAAGTGTCATCTGAAGCTAAGTCTGAAGCAATAGGTTGTTAAGGTCTTCATGCCAAACAGTGCCATGGGCAAGTTTCATGCCAGACAGCCTGGCCAATACCTTTAAAACAAAGACAGAAATGATATTTCTCCACTGAACACCTGCAATTACTTTATTAAATTCCTGTAGCTGCACATTATTCTTCAGCATAACAGAGAAAAGCACAGAGACTCAGTTGCACCAGCCCGTATGAGGTGCAACCAGAAGTGCCTTACAAAAACTCTCAGGGACTGTCCTGAGGAGGGAGATCATGTCTGCACCTCAGGAAACACTGAGGTTGCTGCATGGCTTCTTCTGAGCAACACCTCATGAAATGCCACAAGCTTCTGCATACATCTGTGATGCTTTCATTAGCAGCAATAAATAAAACTCCTAAAATAGCAGAAAATAAAATTGGCAGTGGAAAGAGATATGCCTTTTCAACAAAAAACTATAGGGGCAAAAAGAGGAGAGAGACATTTGGATTTTCAGGTTTAATATTCCTTCTGGCCTTTCATCTGAAGTATACGGGGGAAGTTACTTGTTAGTTTTGTGCTAACTTAAATCATCAAATGACTCTTCATAATTTCTAACCAATATTCTTTCCCCTTGGAGTAACAATCAAATAATGCATGATACTCCCTGTTTACTTCCTGAGGAGAGACGAATAACAACTCCCTCCTGTTATGACTGCATACAGATCCAGCCCCTCCTGCAAGTCCCCTGTGTCAGTCACCCCCCTCTTCCCACAAAGCCCTTGTGCCTACAGGGGTAATTACAACCATCCTGAATTTTTGATCTCTTGGCTTTTTTTGTTGTTTGTTTTTTTTTTTTCCTTCTTTCCTGCTCCCATTCCTCTCCCCAGCCTTGTAATTCTCTGCAGGCTCTGAACAATGGATTAGCTGTTCCCTCCAGTAAAGTTTTCCAGAAATAGTTTTTAGAGTTTTGCCATATGTTTGTCTTTCTTAATACTCTAGTGAGTAGCCCCCTCATGACTCATGGGCAAACAAAGGTCTTGAAAGGTTTGTTTATTCTTCTCAGCTAGATGGCATTGCCTGGGGCAAGCCATGAGGGCAGCAGAGGAGATCTGAGGAGGTGCATACTGTTGCACATATTTCATTGCAACCAACTTAATATCTGCCCTGGCCCAGACTGCTATGAATCAGAAAGAAAGCTGGAAAATCTAGCCACCCTCAGGTAGTCCCACTCTGATAATTGTCCCATGTGCCAGCGTGCTTCTACATGTACACCCATTCTCATGTGGTCCCACTGGTGGGAGAAGCAGAGGAGGAGTGGAGAGGAAGTCACCCTAAATAACCCACATTCTGACCTTTTCCCTCTAGGCTGTCTTTCATTTCTGACACAATCACTGAATAACCCTTGCCCGTCAGTGGTAAGGTGTATTTTGGCTCACAAAGAACTAAGTCAAGAACAGTGCTGGAGCCCAGGAATTCAGTATTAGATAAATAAACAAGTTTACCACTCCTGACAAAGACAAAAACATAACAGTCAGTCACAGATTTAAATACACAGCAAAAACAAATGTGCCCGGAAGACCTGAGCTGTGGAGCTAAGCAATATTCTTCAGAGTGGTGAATATAAGAGTAGGTCTCGTGGCCAGAGCTGGGTGTACAAAGCCATGCAAAACATTCAGATATAAAACCTTAAATCACTTCAGAGGCTGAAGAAGAATTGATGAGGTTACTCAGTTGCCTGTCCCCTCAAGGGAAAGGATCAAGGTGAAAGAAGCTAAATGTGATCCAAGTAGGTACCCAAGCAACCAGCTTTCTTACACTTTTAAACACCCCGTTGTCTCTAAGGGGACTGTGCTGGTCTGGCAGCTCTGATTAGGAACATCTATGAGCTCTTGCTTTTAGAGAGGTGTTGAAGGTTGGGCTATTGTGTTGGAGGATGCTATTTAGATGTCTTCTTTTACGGCTCAGAAGCTTGAGACCTGTCCATTCAGTAACCCATATATCTAGTTGAGGGACACCATGGCATGGATTAGGGTCATCAGTTAAGATGGAAAGGTTACCTGCATTGTGTGATATTTTGACAATCTCTTCATGAGAGAGAAGCTATGCTATGCTATGCTGGGTGAGATAGATGGGGCTGCTGGGATGCAGCTATTTCTTTACACACAAAGATGTAAAATAAAACTGTTTGAGGAAAATATCTGAAGTCTACACCTACATAGCAGAGGTCCCAAAGTGTTTATGGTCCTCATTTAGAGAGGGCTGAACAGCAAAACTTGGAACTAAATGAAGGGGTGACCAAGTGGCATGAGATCTCAGAAGCATTTTGCAGAGGTAAAAAATTGTCAGATCACCAAAGGAAGATTAATCAAAACTACTGCATTCTGAAAAGGAAAAATCTTTGTGACTGAGAGGAACCTCAACATCTAAAATGCAGGTTGGTACCAAGGTGTCCTACCTGGTATCCACCTCTTGTTTCAGAATAACATGGGCCTCCTAAGAATATGAGCTGTGACATATATCTGGTACCACAGAGCACTTAAAATCTCACAGGTGACTTGGGCAGGCACTTGAGTGGGTCTCAAACTGCCTGTCACCCATGTGAGCACTTTAAAGTCAAACTTGGTAAACAAGGATGTCTGACCTTTCTGAAATACAGTGAAATGATGGAAGTTCAGTCCCTAAGGACTGACTACATTTCTGTTCTTCAGAAGGTCACAAACTATCTCCAAATGCTTACTCACCATGGTAGGCCACCCCTGGAAGATCAGCAGAGTAAAGATTTAGGGACCCAGGAAATCAGTGAACTCCAGCAGGCTGCTGTAGTCAGCACCATTCCCTTGCAGACAGGGACCTTCTATTCAAAAGACTCTTGCTGAACACAGCTGTGCAAACAGCAGGAGAAGGAAAGTCTTTTCGGAAGGCAGGATTTATGTCTTTCATTGGTCAAGCTTCATCAGAAATTGAGAGGAAGACCAGGACAAGGTAGTGAATCATGAATATAATATATACACTTCAAGATAGTATTTAGTGTATGAGATCTTTTCTAAAGATTAAAAAGATATTGGTAGTGTCTTGAGTTTTCAGCATACCTTGGAAATACTGCCAGATTTTCAAATTTTCAACATCAACAGTAAATGGAAGGTAAACTCATTTTATTAAAGGGTAGAAAAGGGAGATGAAGGAAGAAAGATATAATGTTGGCGAGTATTTTGTTGCTTTCTCTGAGCAACCCTAATCGTCACAAGTCAAAATATTTTGCAACAGGAAAGAAAGGATAACTTGTTACAGTGAGGTCTTTTATAAGAAAGGAAGTTCAGTCAGAGTGTGTGTTTCCTAAGCATCAGAGAAACAAATACATCCAGCACCAAAAAATGGAAAAACAGAACAAGTTTTCCAGGCACAGCTCACCTCACAAGGCAGGTAGAAGTCCGACAGGAAGTAGATGAGACATAGTTTCAGATGCTGGAGACCTAACACAGTATCTTGCTGCACAGTCATGTTAAATTCCACCAATACTCAGAAATGAAGGCACAAGATCTGAGTCTTTCTGTAGACAAGCTTTTGAGCACATATTTGTATCTTCTGCTTTATATATTTATCCTCTACAGCATACTATCATCATGTACTGCATTGTTTCATCTTATATGAATGGGCCAGCGTTGTATTACCTTGGGAGCACCCTAACTGGTACACTGAAAAGGGAACAGGTCCCTGCCCCTGTATTTGTAGGCTGCATTTTACTTCTGGAGCAGTGGGTTTGCAAAAACCAAGAAGCATAATTTTTTACTTAAATGTTTTGGACATTTACAGATAAGAATTTTGTTTTGAACATAAATATGTGACAGAAATTTAAGACTACAAAATCAATGTCTGAATCTTCTATAATAGGTATAATATTATACACTGTAATTTAGAGACAAAGAATCTAATGCAGTGTGATCCCTCTGGCCTTTTTATGGGCAGTGTTACATAAAAGAGAGTAAAAATATTATTTTATAAAATATCACTCTATATCAATATCCATACCACTGCAAATTATGATGGCGATTGCGTGAAGGTGCATGAGACATGTTTTTCTTCATAGGTTTTGGGCTATTTGTGTAGGCCATGAGAATCAGAGAGGATTCTGTTCTGTGTTTAGTAAATACGTAGCAATCTCCTCTTTTGTGGAAGTTCACCATTTCTGCTGATTTTTTCCCCAGGCCTGTTTTTTGCAAATCTCACCATTGCATGTGACATTTTGAATACACATCACAAGAGTTGATGGCTTCAGCTACGTAGCTGGAAACATTGAATTATTCATGCCAATATTCATATATTTCCTGGAGTTTTCAGGCAGGATGTTCAATAGAAAAAAATTGAAATCCACATAGGTACTGTGTCTACTCACAAATGAAATCAATCATAATAATTAATTTGCTTCTTATTTTATCGCCAACAATAACCTTTGCTTTGACATCATACAAGTACAAAGAAAGGTTTTTGTGAAGGTAATGTTGATGCCTTGAGAGGCTACCTAGAACAGAAGCTAGACAGAGTTAAAGGAATAAAGTAGGCATTTATTAAAAAGCTTTCAAAGGATCCACCTGGGGCAGTGCAAGAGCCTGGCTGAGGCTACACCCAAGATGGACAATGGATCACACATTTTCTCACTTTTATAAGTTTTGGTCCATTTACATGTTAGGGTTAATTGTCCAATTACAGCTTCAGGTTATGAAGTCCCACCCTCCCAGACTGCTCTGCTCAATTCACTGTTGTTTATGCCTTTTTTGGGCTTGAAGCTGCAATGGTGTCCTTGGTTCTCGGGCTGGAAAAGGATTTTTTTGTTTAACTAAACTGTGAAGAGAGCTTGCTAACACTCTATATGAAGTTCAGAGTTATATATACTAATGCAGTACAGAATCTGAAAAATACATGAGAGCTAAAACTTAAGGTGTCAATGTGGAGATTTGTCCATGCTGATTTTCTGGGCATCCCCTTACCAGCTGCCAAATCATGACACTCCTTAATCATCTAGAAACTTCACCGGGTTTTGTTGATGCAAGTGCTTTAACTTCAGGGATCAATAACTAGCTAACTGCACAGGATTCATTATTCTTTCTGTGCCTGGTTCTGTTTCTGTTGAAGCAGATGTAACTCTGACCATCAGTTCCTATCAGCTCCTTTATCTCTTATGTAATTCAGCTTACTTTTCTTTATGAGACAAACTGATAACCATAGGACCAATAAATCATCAGCATAGTTCTCTGTCATATGAATCAGAAATACTGAGAAGCACTGCATGGGATAAATGTAATTTTGGCTTCTTACACAGCTTATTCTTGTCTTTTGCTGAATGCCAGTGTTGACTTTCCATCTTCCTCTCATGCCTGGATGTGTAGGCACCTTGACTAGTTTGAGAGGACAAGCCTGAACACCTACCAGTTACTTATTATGTTTAGAAATTGCTCCTTGAATTGTAGCTTACATCTGTCATGATGTTAAAACAGCATCGTGATCACCTGAACTAATTTCCTAGCGTCAGGTTATGAAGTGTCACACACAGATTTCTCACAGGAAGAAAGGCTGAGATTGTCCAAAATAGCTTTTCAAAAAAGAGACATTCCCTTACTTAAGGTCTACTGTACTGCTTAGTACCAGATTATATATATATCTGATGTATATTAATCATACTATGTTCCTATTGTGCTATATACTACAACAATCTAAAGTATTGTATAATATGCTATACATAAATCATTATTTATATGGTGCATATTATTATTAATTACATACAATATATTAATATCATAATAACCCTCTGCTAATGTGATTATTGCTGTCTTAATTCCATACATCTGTATATTATTATAGAGACTACATGCAAATCTATATATCCACACATTGTTGTGTGGATACACATGTATGTATATCTATACATGCACCTGTGTATACACACGTGCACACAAATACCCAGGCTGCAAAAGTATTTACAGTACTTACAGCTGTGAATGGAATGGTGGTATAGAATAACAACCTAGGCATGTCCACATGGCTCCAGGCTCCTCCCTCTCACAGCTGCTGCCATAAAATTAACTCTGTCCTGGCTGAAAACCAGGACACAAGTGATAGTCCATTACTGTTTTGGATTATTACCCATGGCACCAGGCCAAGGTGTGACATATTTTAGAGTCTGTCCAACCTTCAATCTCACTGTAGCAGTGAGAGTTAACCACCAGTTGACTCCTGGTGTGCCAGTGAATTCCAAGAGCCATGAGCAGTGCCAGAGGGTGGGTGGAAGATGCGCAGTGGTGAAGCAGAAGAGGGAAGGAAGCTGGTGAGCATGCTGGCACCTTCCCCTCATGTTACAATGAAGACTGTCAGTGCCGGGGGCTGGGAGTCTACAGTCCAGCTCTGGTATTTCGAGGGACAGGCCTGCTCACCCAACTCAGGACCCTTCCCATCCCTCTGGGTCTTCTCCTTTGCAGAAGCTTCCTGCAAGGCCTTGAAATTCCCCTACTTTCTCTGGGACTTTGGTCTCACTCATTACTCCAGGGCATCATGCAGTCTTATTTTTCTCTACATGTTTTTTATCACTGATGGAGATGTGATGTTTTCAGTCAGCAAAAGGTTACGCCCATGTTATTATAATGGCAGCAGAGGCAATTCCTTCCTGGCTTCTGGCCTGATATACCAACTAAATAATAAGTGTCTTCCGTTTGCTGTCTTTCAAGCTGCCTCCTGAAGGCAAGTGGCTGATTAGCATCTGAGCTCAAATAATGAGTCTTTTCCCCTGTCACCACAGGAACCTCCCTTTCCTAGTCTTATCTCTTATAAGGAGGTAAGTTTTGAATTGTCCCTTCCCTTGAATTTTCATATGACAAATACCAGAGAGATATTTTCCTGCAGTGTGAAAGGAATATTTTCTAAAAGCCATGTTTAGTTCCTCAATCAGTGCAGATTTGTATAGTGTGGAAAACTCCATCATCTCTTACTTTCCTTCCAAAAGTCTCCTCTACACAAACTGAGAGGGAAAGTGATATCTAGGAAAGGGGAGGGCATTGCTATTTTTTGGGAAAAAAACTCTCTAAGTATTTTTCAGCATGTTTTTTAGTAAGTGTATATTATGCAATAAATTAGGCCTCCAGTAACATTTTTTAAGGCAGCTGTAAGGCTTCACAAAATCATAAAAGTCAAGGACTGATTAAATGATCTAAGACAATACACTCATTTTTCCATTCCTCTCCTGGTCAACGATTGTTCTCTGAGCGATGTTTTTCCAGTGCTCTTTCTCAGTTTTGTTTAAAGGAATTAGATAATAGGGGACTCTCATTGTTTTCTCAGGAGATTATTTCCAGAGCCAGAAAATTCTCCATTGATATAATCAGCAAATGTTTCGTGCTATTATTGTATTTTCTTGTAGCTCATGTTGTTAATTTTACTCATGCTCGAATCATATGTTTGTGCTGCTTACACTCTCAAAAGCCTGACAAGTTGTTTCTGTGCTGTGTGTATGTTCTCCCAGTTATGCACTGGTCTTAAATGAGATCTATATCCTTTGCTTTCCTAGCATTACTTTGGATTTAGTAAATTGGTTCCAAAATGGTGACTTACAAATTCAAATCCCTCAAAATAAATTTTTCCTTGCTTTAATTTTTTTCTACTGCTCTCCTTTTATTTCCTTCCAATTTTCTGTTTTTTTCCTCACATTTTCTATAAATTGAATGTGATACTACAGGTTTAATATATGTATACTTTTGCTTGGGAATAGATATTAATGTACCAGCTCCTCCTACTGAAGTGGATGTTTTCAGGTACTTTGAGTTAATAATACACAGAATTTATCTCAGAGATAAACACCATATTTTTTAAAATGCTCTAGCACACGGTCATTCACATTTATAACTTGTAAAAGTCACAGGCAAAATTTAGAAAGATTGTTTATATTCATGCCGAAAGTTAGACAACTTCTGCCACTTGTCAACAGGTGTGGTGTTTAGTATGACCCACAAGCCACCAAAGCCTTGCATATGATGTGGTTTGGTTTGCAACACAAAACAAATGCCTTTGTATTTACTTAATTTGACTGTGAAAAAGCAAACCGGTGGAAAACACATTCGCACAGAGGTAAAATATGGCTATAAAAAGTATTCCTCTATTCTTAAATCTCAGTTAGTGACTCAATAGTCTTCCAGTCCCATACTGATGTGATGAATGTCTAAAAAAACCCAAGTTAATTATTGCTAAAACTTCATTGATTCAGAATGCACTGCAGATTTTTTTCAGAGTACTGTGCAGAAGTGTTGTCTGACTACAGCACTTAGAAGTGCTGGATGTTACAAGTACCTAATGAGTATGGTATGCTAAAAGTGCCTCAGTTCCATTACACTTGAGATAGTACTTGAAGTAATTTCCATTTGGCTGTCTCTCAAGCGTTTGCTGTCGTCCCTTTCTGAACTACAGCTAAACAAAAAAGTAAGAAAGGCTCTTTTCAACATTGCATTCCACATTTCTCAGCTCAGATTTTCTCTTTCAAGATCCATATAATTCATTAGACTGGAATGGTAAAATGAAAGGAAAAAAACCCACTTTTCAAGATGATGTAGCCTGTATTGCAGAGTAGGTCAGGGTAGTAGTCGCAGCTAGAGTGGAAAGGAAAATGGGTGACTTTCTTGTGCAAGGGCAGGGAGGAAGAAGTGAGGTACCTTTACAGCATGGATATCTCAGCATTGGCACTACATATGGCCATCAAGTTATAAAATCACTAGTACAACATATTATCCCCTCTGCACAAGTGGAGAGAAGAGCCTATAGACAAAAAAGAGATAAACAGGGAAAAACTAGAGTTGCATGATTCCAGCTTTGTGACACATCATGCCTGCTAATGCTGGTTTTGGCTGGGGCAGAGTTCATTCTCTTCGTAGTAGTTCATATGGGGCTATATTTCGTATTTCTGCTGAAAATGGTGTTGATAGTATAGAAATATTTTTGTTATTGCCAAGCAGCACTTGCACAGCTTCATGGCCTTTTCTACTTCTTATATTACCCCACCAATGAGGAGTCTGGGGATGCACAAGAAGCTGAGGGGACAAAGCTGAAATAGCTGACCCAGGTTGACCAGAGGGATATTCTAGACCATATGGCATCATCCTCAACATATAAAATGGGGAAAGAAGAATGAAGGGACAGGATGTTGAGAGTGATGATGTTTGTCTTTCCAAGCCACTGTTCTGTGTGATTGCTCTCCTGGAGATGACTGAACACCTGCAATCCCATAGGAAGTTGTGAATGAATGCCTTGTTTTGCTTTGCTTGTGTGCACAGCTTTTGCTTTACCTGTTAAACTGTCTATCTCAATCCATGAGTTTTCTCACTTTTACAATTTTCTTCCTCATCCCACCAGGAGTGGGTTCTAGAAGGCAATTTCTATGATCCTCCCTACAGCCAGCAAATAGGACATGACTTGATCTTTCAAGTTATCTATACCCTTCTATTTGTGTGTATGAGAAGGTACTTGCAGAGTCTTTCTTCCTGCATTTGTCAACATAGGTTCTTAGACCAACAGACACCTCACAGAGAAGGGGAGCTGTGACAGAGAGTTAATAGGAGTAGGCAGTGGGCAGTCAGAACAGCTGTTCCTTTCCACACTGAAGAAGTGCAGCTTTAAATATAAATACATAGATATAGCTGAAATTAACTAGACAAAGTTTACTATGCTTATATGTTTTTTTTTGGCAACCCACTTGACTAAGTAATAGAGTTTACTGAAATTACTGTTGTGTGAATCAACTCTTTTAAATCTTTCTAAATGCCTGTTTAAAAGACTCTTGTGCCTTCGTGGGCAAGTATGACTGTCTTCAAAAGACAATATTGCATGATCCACTGTGTCATGCAGAAGAAGAGGAGCTTCTGTTTGTTATTTTTAAAGGAAAGACTCTTTTGCATGTTGCAAAAGGATGGTATTTTGATTTGAATTGTGCAACGGGATTTCAGACATATTGTGAATGATTATTTTGTGAGTGTCACAAATTTATCAGGATTTTTTAAACTCTCTCATCTGTCAGCCAGTTGTTAACATGCATAGGTGTAAATTTTAGTTACAGCTACACAGAAGTAAGAAATCTCCATTTGCCAGCAGGGTTTACTACCATCTTGGTAGTAAAGGAGAAAAGCATGAATAGCATGCAGAGATGAAGTCTGTATCCCACCCATGAGGCTTTCAGGAGACTTTCATTCCTGTGAGTTCCTTGAAGAGAACAGGAAGATAAAGCTGGAGCATTTAGTGCTAGACCCACCATCAATGTGCTCCCCCACACAGGGATATAGCACTATCCTGATTTGTTTGTATTGAGCCAGATATCTCACCAGAAATTCATGATTTACAAACACTTGAATTTTCTCCCCACTAAGTCCATATATTATAAAAAAATTAATAGTGAAAAGTATCTATCAGGTACACAGTCATAATGCCGTTTTCCACTTTTAGGAATTAGTTGCTTTCTACAAAAAACAGGGAAAGAGGAATGAATTCCCCCAGAACTCTCTAATCCAGTAAGCATGAAGCCAGTAATCATTTATGCTTAGATTAGATTCTAACATCCAAACTACAAGGCTACTAAAACTCCAGGGATCTTCATATGTCAGATGAATCATGCCTCCACTTATCATTCAGGAATGGAAAGAGCAAGTAATGACTCCATTCAAGCAGTAAATCCAAAACTACTGCTCCAAGCCTTTGAACCCTGAGCAATGCCAGTGAGGCCCAGACAGTATATCTGGCCTTCAGAGTTTGGTCATGTGTGTATTTGTGTGCAGTCATCCTCTTCTATTTCACGTAGCAGGATTGTCTTGCATACAAATTCAGAGCCAGGTGACCTGAGGGGAACTGTAGACCAAGTTATTTACACAGTATCCGCATTTTGCTTGCTGAGCTGTAATGGTTTTAAAAACCTCTAGTAAGGAGTACACTGTGTTCTCTGCTGTCTAAATGTGCTGGAAAATATACTGCATGTGTTGTCTTACCAGGTTTTTGGGATGTGAGCTCCGTGCCATCCTCCTGCAGGTAAGCAACATGTAAGGCTCTTTTTGAATAGTCCAGGCATGATGTGGTAATCCCAGACTTGAAATCCTAGGGCAGGCAGGGATGCAGAGTAGTCATTACTGGGAAGCTAAAAGGCAAATCTGGTGTCGTTTCATTACCTAAACAGATACTCAAGGATTTTCTCCGAAGATCTCACCTTATTCATTGATGCTATACATGGTTGGTAAGGGAAATAGCCATAAATGCTTTGATACTCCATGGAAAATTGTGTCATTCCACAGAGATGTAAATTGTTCCTATCTCTAGATCTTCAAAGGATATACAAAAAGGGTAAATAAGAACAGAATCTAACTTGCTCTGAGATCCACAAAAAGGAATAGGAATTCCTTTCCACAAAAAGGAATAGGAATTTCACCATTACTACAAATGGCAAAGTTGTCTTTGAATATGAAATCTTTCTTACCACAGTGGGTTTTTCCTTTTTCACCTCTCTTACTAGCTAGTAAGCCTGTGATAAAAATACATTATATTCTGTTACTGAACTTCAGTTGCAACTAGTTACCTGTTTTACTGTGTTAGAGGACTGGCAAAGTCTTTTATTTTGAAGGCTTCCACTTTCATTAAAATTGTGTATGAAGACCTGGTTCAGCAGAGTTTGCCCACATGGTTTTGAAAATGACCAAACTCACAAATAACCATTGTGGTATATGGAACTGCAGAACAATTGTCAAGAGTGGTCCTCTTTAAAACACAAACCTCTTCACTGACTGTACATAGAGGCCTCCCAAATTCTCTAAAAAATTTCTTTGAAAGGTATTGTCTATGAAAACATTTGTGATCAGGAAGCAGAATGAGGTCAGAGGAAAAGCTGTGACGAAAGTAAACTCAGTGGGAATATTATTAACCAATCCAGACAACATGCTGGTGCTACAAAGTAAACACCACCTTCAGGTAAGAAATCCCTCCCCAAAGGTCTTTGGTCAACACCTGAGCTCAATTCAAACTTTTCTGGAGGTCCAAGAGAAACATTGCATTCTTCTTAGGTGTTTTCCTGTTTTTCTGCCTCTGTCCTCCTGAGGTGCAGCCTGAATTGAGTCACCCAGCCTTAGAATTCATAGGGGAAATTGTACAGCGTCAGAATGAAATCATCATTGTTGCAGGGTTCTACCTTAATTTACAAACCTCAGAGGGTCCAACAGCAACTTTACACAGCCTGGCCCTCTAAACAGGGTCAGTATTGATCCTCTTGCGTGGGTTCCCATGAAACCAAGCAAACCGGCATTAAGAGTGAAGCTAGGCAGAGATGAGAGGCTTTGAGCTGCTTCTAAGCTAAAGCAGAGGCTCCTTGCTGGTGCTGAGGCTGCCTGCAGCTGAAACTGATACACAGAGAAGTTTGTACCAAGGAGAGAATAGCTGAAGTTGTAAGCTGGGAAAATAACACAAAAGAGGAAACCTGTGAGCAAAGAGAAGTTAAGAGGGAGGAGAGCAAAGTGCAACCAGCATTAGGCCAATTTCAAACTGCAAAGGCTTTCGCTTCTCCTGAGTTTCAGCCATGATTAGGACTGAAGAGATTGAGCATTTGTTTCATCTACAGAGAGTCACAAGTGACTGAAATCCCTGATGTTTTTCTCCACTGACATTTATGACCCTAAACAAATGACCTGGAGCCAGGTATTTGAGATCATCCATCTCACCTGACTGCTCAGGGTGGCTCTCCCGTTGTGTTCCTTCTTCTGACAAGCCCTTGCTTGAGAATAGTGTGTGGTCAGACACCCACTCTGCTGGCTTTACATAGGCAGGCTCAGACCATCTCAGATATGAAAACTTAATTGTCCCAAAGACTTGCCCTGTCACAATCTGGAAGTGACACACAACTCCAGTACAGTCAGAGAGGCCCTTTCAAAGCCTCAGAAGTTATCTGGTCTCTATAATTCATCTCCCACTGGGATTTCAGTGGTTCCTGGGTTTAGTCATCAACCTATTTGGTGTAGAAAGGCCTAAGGAAAATGGGATTCACAAGAAGCCCTCAGCACTCCCCTAGACCTGCGTCTATTCAAAGGAATGTCAGCAGCATTCAAGAAAGTGCATTTCCAAAGGTCCTTCTTCAATCCCACTTTTGTGACGTTGGGGTAAGGTATTTTTCTTTCTTAAACTTGATCTTTCCCACACTGTTTTGTCAATGGTGAACAATATTAAGAGGGTTTCTTACCTCAAACTTTTAGGACATTTTTAACCTAGTCACCTAAAGGAAATTAGTTATACAATTTTTCCTCTCTGAGAAAAAAAAAAAAAGACCTTAAAAATTGTACATCATGATAACCTGAAAAACCTACAAAGAATAAAAATTGGCTTTACAAGCAACTCTAAACAAGTGCCACTACAATATATTTTTATTGCTTCAATGAGCTCATTTTTCAGTGACTTTTTTTATCTGATATTCCTGAAGGGTCCTTGGAATTCCTTGCATTTTTTTCCTTTTGCTTTCAGATGCTTTGTAGTGCCCTTTCTACTTCAATCTTTCATTGAGATGCTAAGTTGATTGACATACTTTAATTAGGTGACATTTGTCGCTAAGGAGGCATGCTTATTTAGACTAAATAAGATGAGGTTACTTTAAAATCCAAATGCACTATAAATGGTAGCTTTATGTGTGGAAGGGGACAAGAGTTTTATAGGAGAGGTCGTTAGCATATTTCTCCTCTTTTTTGGAAAGAAACTTACAACAACATTTATTTTTTTGCTGCTCAGCCTAGCTCCAGTCTTGCCAGTCAGCCATGTTAATGAAATATTTTTCATAATTAAGCAGTGAAACCTGGTAGTACTTGGCAAGTGCTTTGATTTAAATCCTCTTGGAGTCAATGTGTATGCTTCTAGCATGCTTATTTTGGCTTTTTGTTAGTCCTAATTCTAGTAATGATAATCTAAATCTGAATGATAATCTGAATCTAAAATAAGCAAATAGTAGATTTTCAGAATACCCAGTTTAATAAGGTCTTGTCTGAATTCCCCATCTAGTAAAAGGAATAACAGATGGAGGACATACAATATTAATTAAGGGAACATGTGTATAGGAGTTGGTAGCTAGAGTAAGGTTAAACCATCACATGTCAACACTAAGTCCATAGGGATATTCATCTGTTTCAAACTGAACCACTAAGAACATCCTTGAATTAAAAAAAAAAAAAAAAATTGTATAAGATTTATAACGGACTAAAGGATCAAAGGAGCAAAGAGGGGCAAAGATTCATATAACAGATATTAATACAAGTATGTAAAATCATGTAGTCAAATAATATGTAGCTGCACAGTTATAGAGACATCCTGGAGAGATTAATGGATTATATACCAAATTCCAGAGAGTTCTGAACGATTCCATAGCTATTCTTCCTGAAGTAGAACTTCATGTCTTTTAGAATATTGTATCTTATTAAATCTTGGTTTAATTTATGTATGTGAAAGTCCTATAAATCCTTGAAGACCTTTCCAAACTTGAAGCAAAAGAAGTTTAAAAATTTGTTTTGAAGTGAATTTAAATTAAATTAATTTTTTAGTATGATAAAAGAGAAAAATAACTTGCTATCTCACTTAAATAAACATTATCAGGACAGGAAATAAACATTTTTTGTTGTTGTTGTAGTAAGAGCAAAGATAATAGAGATCATGACAGCCATCTTATGCAGCAGGTCTTTGTCTTTGACCTCGCCTTTTTCCTGGATAGCATGCTTTGCCCAGTCTGGACAAAATTATTGCAACAAGACAGGAGGAAGAATGAAACTTTTCCAGTCTGAGTTACAAGTGGCTTAAGGAGCTGGTGGTGCCTTTGAACTAATCCAGCCAAGCATTTTGGGTTAGATGCACACTTATGATAGCAGAATCCATGCATCACATTTACAATTTTTTCCTTCCTACCATGGTGACTACATTTTTAACTATTTGTTAATTAAGCAAAAAGATATAAAATGCAAAAGATATAAAATCTCAGTTCAAAACCCCTCTTGAGCATCTCAATGGCAGTCAGAATATACTTAATAATAAAGATACATTTCTAAGTGCTTTGGTGATCTAGGTAAGAATATAGTCTCACTCATGTTTTTCCACCTGACACCCGCATGAATAAACCCAAGAACGAGGATCACTTGTGAGCAGGGATCTGAAAATCGGACATTTAACCTTTAAAATACGTTAATTTTCATGGGATCAGTCCTTATAGGAAAAAAAAGTTTAAAATAGCAATCATATTTTATAATGTTCTAAAGGCTGATATTTGATATCCTTTGATTTCAAATTGTCACATATTCTTTGATATTTGATAACGTTTTGGTTCTTTTTTCAGAACGATGCACCAGTAGGTTTACACACTCTCCCTCAGTCAATCTGAGTCTTTAATTGTCTGCCTCGTGATCAGCCACAGACATGAGCCTACACTGGTGAGCTCTGCAGCCTGTAGAAATGAGGTCAAGTATCCACTGAGATGGTGCCCTCTAGCTGAAGACATTTCTTGGGGAATTTACAAGAGAACAAATTTTTTCTTTGCAGGTGGACAGCCATGGAAGTCCCAGAGGTTTTGGTCTGAGTAAGCTAAAAATGTCAGCCAATGTAAAGCAAGGATGACAAACACTTTATTTTATTGATTGAACATGGTAGATCTGTTTCTACCTGTCCAGTTTGCAAAACTTCTGGATAGATGCCCAACTTCAGCAGCATGTGAATTAGGTGTGGGTGAGGGGGCAGCTGGAGCCCAGGGTTGGTACTTGGGCCAAATCTGTCACCATTGGTGTCCATTACTGCATTATTTCAGCAAAACAGGATATTGTCCAAGAGAAAAATGGGGTGTCCCTTCCTTTAGCTAAGTTTCGCAGCAGCTAAGACTATTAATCATGAAATCTCGGAAATGGGAGTGGAGATTTCTCCAAGAAGATGAAGGAAATTATCCTGGTTTCCCACATCCTGACAAATATCCAAGGGAACTGCTCACTCAGAAAAAGACAGGGTAAAGAGTGCATCTACTCTTAATGGCAAATTATATGAACTCTTCATAACAAATTTGAAATGTCATTGAACTCTAGGAGAATGAGCAAAAGGATCTTAATAAAGGATTAAGGCATCTAGCTAAAACTTGTGTCTTGAAGATTCCCTTCAGACATTTTGGTGTGCACCATTTTGTTTGAAAAAGTTTGCAGAAATTCTTAAACTATTAACCCAAACCGAGTACAAATGAAGTCAATTGGATAAGATAATAATATAGAACAATATAGAACAATATAGAACTCAAAAAAAGAGGACATTATAAAACTAGGCTCTTGCTGAGACAAAAAATAGCTTGTGTTTGTGCAGCACCAAAGAAAATGCACTCTGATTGATACTGGATGCTTCAAATACATCAGTAAAGCATTTATGCACATTTTAATGCTCTCCTGAATATGAGCTCTTGCCCAGCAAGTCTTACTGCTGTTGCCTTCTCTATACTTTCTTAAGGTCTATTAGGGCAATGCTAAGAGAGAGGAAAAATGAAACTACCACCACTCCTGTTCCTTCTCTAGCCTCTATTTCCCTTCCCCTAAAAAAGAGGAGTTCAATCCACATATCTACATAGCTACCTTACTATTTCTCTTAATATACACAATTATATCTCAAAATTTTATGTGATAACACAGTTACATGCCTGTCCGTGCCTTTAGTCTAATTTAATTTAAAACTGCCATAGAAAAATACTCAATTTTGAATAAAACTCAGGATTTGGCCGCATCCTTCTTCCCACATCCAAACCCACCATCCCAGAGAGAGGTTAAAATAATAACATTGCAATTCTCTAATATGGCCTTAAGGTCAACAGATTCAAGTTTCTTCTAAGATCAAATACAAATCTTATCCTAAAAGACTCTGACTGAAACTGTACTCTCTGTTTAAAATTCTGAGGTGTGCATTCAAGACCCTGATCAGATTTTAGTGTTGTGGTTACAGGCAAACAGGGAGATTTCAGACAGCCAGTGCTACTCTAATTCTCTTAGTGGGAAACATGAGTACGTTCAGAGTCCTCCCTCCCACACCTGTTGACTCTATTGACTTCACTTAGACAATTCCTGGTCTACTCTGGCATTGGCAAGGTCAGTAGTGAACTCAGGAGTCTGCCCAAGCAGAAATTTGGTTGTGGTCTTTTCCAGAACCACAGCAAAAGTTAGCATTTATTATACAGGTATCTCTCAGCTAGATCTCTGTGCCTAGAGTGCGCTACACAAAACACTTACTGTGGGATCTGACTTTACTCCTGCCCCTCTCTATACACACAACTATGTAAAGGCAATTCTACCAAATATGTGGGTGGAGAGTAATTTGCACCTGCTTCTAATACTTCCCTGTGTTATTCACCCCTCTACCATTAGCATTGGCACAAGGGGATGACAACAGTTCTACTTGTTCCTGTAGAGGCTTTTCTTTCTAATATGCTTTTAACTGCTAACTTTATGACCGAAAGCTTTTAAAAGTCCAGCTACGAGTGGAAATCAGGTGCTGAATCACTCAACTGTATGTGAAGATGGGAACCAATATGGGTATACCTAAAAACTCTTACCTGCGTGTCAGAATGGGCAGCATCCCCTGAAGAGAGAAGCTGAGGGTTTAGGACAGCTAGATTGCTTCCAGCCTGTTAGTGTGAGTTAGTGTGAGTGCCAATATCTCTCTCCTGAATGCAGTGCAAAAAAGCCATGTAAATACACAGCTCATCTTTCAGTTCTACTCTTGGACCCAGGCTGGAGATATATTTATCTTCAATGCTAATTCCCTTTTCTTTCTTATGATGAAGACAGGAGAGAACTGCCACCCGCTCTGAATCGTAACATGGTAAACCTCTAAGCTGTGACACAGAAATGAACAGCAGGGCTAAATTTCCCATTGAGAAAGAGAAGGACAGACTCTCAGAGAAAGGTCTGTGACTGTGATAAGATTGGATCAAAATAGTGTCCACAGTTTGTCCTTGCTTCCATTAAAAAACATTCCCTGAATAATAGTTGACTGGAAAAAGACATTAACTGCTGGTAATTGCATGGTTCTGCTTGGCTTCAGCTATAGTAGAGCTCCCAAAGGCAATTGGTTTAATGTAAGTTGTGGTTCCTCACCCTTGTGAGCACATTTACAGTACATGGATCTCAATACCCCAGAGTCACGTGTCTTTTCTGTGAGGTGAAGTGAACAAAAAGGGTTTGGAACACACACTTAGGATTGCTTTGGGGGTTATTTTGCTTGGATAGAATGAAAGCACAAGAAGAAAGCTTCCCAGGGCACACTGCCCTTTGCTCAGGTGGTGTGTTTAGTTATGGGCTGTCATGCATTTTCAAGTTGTCTTGGAAGAATCTGGCCAGCTACTACTCAATGATAGTTTTGCAGGGGATTTTTTTGCATATTGCATATTATTACTGTTTAGAATATGTAGGTACATTAGCATTTCTCCATAAAATTTTGATTAAATGATGTGTTATTTAAACTAGAGGCCATACCTTGTAATGATGGCACCTGTCAGATCAAACACATAGAGAATTTCAAAGAGAAGTCATGTATCAAAGTTGTAAGTCCATTTCTCTCATTCTGTGCAAGTAGTCTGGTTTCGAAGGGTATTTTTAGGAAATTATTTACTTCCTTTGCCTAAGTCAGGCAAAATATTCCACAAATATGGCTGTTCTTCTGAACAACTCATTTTCTAAATGCTTTCTCTGCTTTTAGAGTTCTTCGTGTCTGCTGTCTGAGTGAAACTACTGTCTCATAGTGCAAGGTTTTCCACAGCTTTGAAAGCCCATATAATCTTCTGACCTTAAAAATCTTAATCATTAATGTAATACCACCAAGATGCTAGTATTTATTTTTATGACATTGGAAAACAGAAAAAAAATCACTGTTGCACAATAAAGTCCCTTGTATTTTTATGATCAGTCATCGTTCCTACACTCTTGTGCCTGCAAGCATGAGGATAAGCAGCAAAATTCCCACTGATGGCTACCAGGCAGACCCATGGCTGCACAAGAGTGCCTGACACATTTGTGTTTTAGTAGAAAAACATCCCAAACAACCTTTTCTATGGAAACTTGCTATAACATTTTACATGTCACAAGTTTGTCCAAAGTCTGTAGCTTCTTCAGCTGTTATTGCATGTCATCACCTTGACAGAATAAGAGGGAAAGACTACACTGAAGTTTCTAAAGATCAGAACCCAGTTTTGGGCACCCCTGCATCCCCAGTCTAAGAAACCACTCTGGGAAAAAGTAAGCTCCTATGGGGATTTTTAGTATCAAAATAATAAAAACATGATCCTGGAAATCTCATTTTAGCTATCAACCAGCCCTAGCATAAACTAAATCCTATGTACATCTTCTCATAACATAAAAAATTCCAGTGTGTCTATATTTGTTTGTTCACATGCCAGAAGTTCCCTCCATCCTGAATTATCCTATGATCCCACAAACTTGATGCCTAACTCACATGTGGGTACAGCAAGTATCCACAAAGCAGACTACCCTTGCCCTGAACAGTGGGACATGCAAAAATCATACCTAATGTAGTGCTATATTGGTGGAAGAAACAGTGGAAATAAACATTTTATTTTAAAAAGCTGCCCCACCACTCAGCAGGTCCCTTTGCAATGATGCTGGCAAAGGCGCTCCCTGCATGGGAGGTGCCTGTCCTTGACCCTGGGTGACAGATGCAATGCAATCCACAGGGAACAAGGTATTACAATTCTCACTGCTGTAGTCTCCAAATGATTTTTTTTAATATATTTTTTCTTCAGTTTGTTTGCTTTAAATGAAGGCTGAGATCCTGAATATAAAATGTGGCCTCTTTTATGTCTTTCCAGAAGTGGGTCTCTTAGGTGCATGAAAACACTGTCGTACTAGAAGTGCAAGGGAAATTCTAAATGTTATTTCAAAATCTGGCCATTGGATCTCTAAATCAAAGGATAAAATAGAGGAATGGCAGAGGTACAAATTCTGTAGTTAACTACAGCTCTTCAAACTGTACAACTCTGGTTTTCTTTGCCCTGTTCTTGAATTTTAAAGATTAATAAACTTTAAAAACATCCAGTAAAATAATCAAGCCATGGGATAGAAACCTGGTGGACAAAGGTAGCCAGATCTAGTTCCCACTTGTTCCTTGTCAAAAACAGTAGGAAATCCATTTCAGACATGAAAACAAACTTCTGCAGAATAAGTCTGGTTCAAGGCCAGAATGAAATAGGGTCCCTTCACAAAGGTTTGTGTTTGTCAAGTGCCTTTTCAAGCAAGGTCTTCTAAGCAGCTAAAAAAGGAACTAAAAGTGCTGAAATACAGAATAATCCATCTAGGATAGGAAAATATTTTTCTTCATCCTAATATCTGAAAATGGAGTAGAGTTGCATTACCTTTGCTTGTTTGATGGCCACTTTCTTTTCTTTAGCCTTGTGCCAAACCAGAGTTCTAGTTTGACAATATGAAAGGTTTGTGATAATACTGACCCAGGGCACTGCCTTCCACAGAGTGACAACCACATTTCAGAGGTTTCAATGCTTTCATAAACAAAGGAAAATGTGAGGAAAGGAGGAGTTGCTCAAACCTTACACTTCTTTTGTACTGTTCAGCATATCCTCAAAGAGCCTCTGGCATTTCTGCAGATCCTCTGTTACTCCTGTGTTTGGGCTTGCCAGGAGGCCAAAGGTAACTCTTCTGCCAATCCCAGACATAAAAGGATAATTTGTCCATTTTCATCAGTAAAATACGGGTTGTAGTACAAAGCCTGAGGAAAATAATCAGGATATCAAGCTATGTCAATTCCTCAGTGAGACACTGTCTTACAATCAAACATAAAGTCACAGTCTAAACAGATATTTCTTACTTATTAGACCCATGTAGAATTTTTAACCACCACACTATTTACTTTACAATACTTTGATTAGTGCACTACTGTTTTCTCACACATGATTCCTGGCATTTTCCTTCATAATATTGCAATGTCTTCTGCAGAGAAATAGGAAAGGTGTTTCCAGAGGGAAAGGGCTAATTTATGTTAAAAAAAAAAAAAAGTCATTTTGAAAAAATTAATGTAATTTTTGACACTTACTAAAAAAAAAAAAAATCTGATTGTGATGTACCAGGATGGAAAAATCATGGGTTCATCAGGTTGTTGGAAAAAAACACTGAAAGGCTGTCTATTTTGCTAGGCTCTTATAATAACTTTTTAAAATATATGCCAAAATTAAGATCAAGAGTGATTCCCCAGAGATTTAGAGCAGTCTGGAAATGTATCCAAAACAGGGAGTGCTCTGTCTGCACCCTGCAGGTTGGTACAGATAATTACTTTCTGAAATCAGATTTCACTGTGCAGTGAAAGAACAGAGTTCCTTTGGAAAGGCCCTGCAAACCGATCTACATGTCACACATGACCAATGTTAATTTTCTTACTCAGTGAAGCAAAATTCCATCTGTTTTATGCCCAAAGACTATCATCTTTCTGAGGCACACTTATCTTGTCATCAGTTCCTATTCCATCAATACTGGCGTGTGCTCTGGCTTCAACAGTCCATGAGGTGATTGACTATAAGGTGAAGTAGTTATTAAAAATATCTCTACATTAGAAAGCTATAGTATGACTAAATTTCACTAAATTACAGAAATTTAAGTACACCAGAAAGCGGTGTGGAGAAAGAACAGCAATTCTCTCCCACTGTGGACTTTGCCATTTCCGTATCTGAGTACAATCTTGTTAGAAAGTCTTGTGAAAATAAACAGCAGAAGAGGCACCAAAGCACAAGAAGCCAAGCAGGCAGGGGAGCAGGAAAGAGGCCTGCAGGCAGCCTGGCCTGCTTGGCTTCAGCCAGAAGCTTTTCCAAACAGCTGACATCTTTTCCCTTCTGACTGGTCAACAGATATCATAGGAGGTGATGTTGCAACTTCTCTGCCTAGCTCTAATCACGACAGAAATTATTCTTTCTGGAGTAAGAAAAATATTAATTAGTTTTAAATGCATGATCCTGGCCTGAGCATTCACCTTGGCTACACTTTCAAAGACACGGCTTTATTCAGACAAACAATATATATATACATATGTCCCGTTTCCATCAGCAGTGAAACACATATTTTAAACTGGGTACATTCTTGACTTTTTACTGAGTAGCACTAAGATGGGACAGCAATCCCCCTGTTAGGTTTCCCAGACAGCTCCATCATACCTTTAGAAAACTGGTAAGGAAATATTCTGAGCAGAAACTACCTATCATCAGTTCTGTCAGCCTGTGGGACAGCAAAAACAAATGTCAAGAGAAAATTATCAAGCCCCTCATCTGATCCAAGGTCAGAATTCGAGCTGGATTTGCAGACCCTAAATGTGACTCCATCCACTGACTCTTTGGATTGTTCTGGCCCTGAAGACCTGCATTAGTAGTAATGGATGAAATGCTTCTTTAGTTAAATGAAAAAACAAATGTGTCTTATACAATATTGCTGCAGTGAGTTACTAGAGAACTACAGAAAAACTGAGAATTACCACCAAGATTTTCTAGACTGGGAATGACAATTACTGGAGCTGATCTCAAGTTTTCACTAGAAAAAGTAATGCTGTTACCGAAACTAGAGGTCTTCACCTGGACCATCAAAGGCAGTTCAGGGGAAATTCATTTGTCATGCAGCTTCATTGTGCACTGCTTTCAATCTCTCCAGACTTTTTTTTTTGTTTTCCCTGAAGTCTGCATTGTATTTAATCTTGCACAATGTATTTCAAGTTTCTGGAGGTAGGACTGAGATGCACAGTATTTTATTGCCCATATGAGTACGAGCAGACATAGGGTGTGTTATAAGGATGTAATAGTTGTGAATACTTTATCTTGCACTGAAAATAGCATTTATTTTTTCACATGCACTTGGAAACTTGAATGAAATTCGACTTGAGAAGGGCCTTTCTGTAGGGGTCACAGTTAGAGGGTAGTACTGTTACAGAAAGAACAACATTGTCCCTACCCATGATTGCTCAGAGAATGTCAGATGGTTGCAGGCTGTCCTATTTCACAATTTGTAAGAAGGCTGCATTATATTTTTATTTAAGCATATGCTTTCCAAACTGTGGGGACATCAGCTATCTGTTACACCCTGGCCTGCTTATAAATGTGAGTGGGGAGAAGAAAATTCCACCCTTTTCCCAATGAATTACACAAAGAAAATGTGATTCTGTTGTGGGCCACCTCAGAGTATTTTTTAAATCCCACCCATGAAGTGATTGTATGAACTGGTAGCAGTCAGTACCCACAGAGTTAAGGCCCTCCTTAAGCCATGTTCAAAACACCTAAATTAATGGATTCAGCATGGGGAAAGGAAAATCCAGAGTCAGGGAGGATTGTGAGTTTTGCATCTTTTGAATATCTTTATTCTGGACAATTCACTCACAACTGCAGCATCACAAGGCCAAGTTATCTGGTTTGCTTCATTCATCTTGCATTATACAAAGTAAGCATATGCCAGGCAGAGGGGTTCACTGCTGTGGAACAATCCTGGGAAGTCTCTGGCCACTTCAGGAGCTGCAGGAAAAGCTCTGCCATTTGTCCCACACACCTGTGTCACCACCTGCTTTCCTGGACATTCATTCCCTGCCGTAAAGGAAAACAGAGCACAGATTAGTACTTCCTCTGTATTTTCCATTTAGACAAACTCAACAGAAGAAGAGGGTAATTTTATAGGCAGTAAGTAGAAGAAGTGCTTCTCACAGCCAAAGAAACACCCATTTTACAAGTCACAGTTGCATGGAGCACTTGTTTGCCAAGACAGGTCCGCAGCATTAAGCCTCTCTCACTTCTGCAGGAAAAGGATGTAAAGAGCTGCTCCTCCATCAGATGAATGTTCTGTCCAGCCATGCCACCTTATATATCTGTTTCTTTCCTCTGCCTTTATGCATACTCTGCCTTTCTCCTAGCCTTCCAGAAAGTTAGTACAATGATCATTTTCCTAATCCATCTCTTAGACTACTGTCACTTCTTTCTTGATATTAAACTATTTTTCTTCACTCTTTTACATCAGAGGAAAGCTTCAGGCTCTTCACTATTTATTTCCTATATCTCTTCCTATTTCACCTATATTGATAGTTGACTTCCATCTTTTACAGTCACTTAACTCCCCATAATTCAGATTTCAGATACAGTGTCAAAAACAAAGTGATTTTACTGGTCTTCTTCAAATCCCTACTGAAATCTCTCTTTTTACATAATGCCTGAGAAAACCTTGACAAAATTTAGGCTGCTGTAGGGTTGACACAGCCAAAACTGTTGAACATACCTGTAACCAGTCTTATCCAGGTCTGTCATCTTCTTTTAAAGAGACCATGAATTTGTGGAATAGTCACCCCCTTTTGACCTTGCCTGGCAGTATTATTCACACTGTGTTGATAGTCTAAGACTGTGGCTCCTAGGCACAAAGCAGACATCACTTCAAAAAGGTATTTTTAGTAAAAGTACTAGGCAGGGGATTTATAGCTCCCTTTTCCATTACAGTTGGCCCAGGCATCCAGGAAGGTCCTTTTGTCCATCACATGCTTAAATTTCCAGAGCAGTAGTACTCATAACTCAGGATAAGAATAATAATAATAATAAAGAAATGCCATAAATTAATTAATATATTTTAAAAAATAGGGCTGTAGTTTCCTCAAATTTTTCTGTCTGGAAAGTTTCGATGTGCATGCAGAGACTGGCTTTCCCTAGTCAAAGCTCAGAAAGAAAACTTCTTACAGTAAAGAATACAATTTGACTAAACATGTCAGGGTTAAAAGATCATCCTATCAAAGTCTTTTAAAAGGGTGTCAGCCATTGAGGTGGTCAATACCCTTTGAAGTGATTCCAGTAGAACTCTGATATCTTTAGAAAAAAAATTGGTTTTATTCAAATCATACTTCACAAATCTTCTATATAAGAGATATTTGCATACCAGACACACCGTGAAATGACGTCCAAGAAGACAGCCTGTGTGGGTAAAGGTGTGCCTTGCGTTTTCTTCTGCTTAGTGAAACAATATGGATATAGACCTCACAGAATGAAAAATGTCCTGTTCATTGAAAATTTGCTAAAGCTGTGCTGTCTGTTCCTAATATTCCTTCCCTAATCATAAGCTTTTCCCATCTCTTAGAAAAAGAAGAAAACAACCAATCCATTCCCTGCCAGATTAGAAAACAAGCACCCTGGACTGCCAGCCTGGCAAAAAGGACATTCCTTGTCAATTCTCACACAATCTCATCTGAACAGGATGTTAAAAAGAAAGCTGTTCTGTATGGAGGCTACCTCTGAGCTGATGACTGATGTCATGTATTTATTCAGTGTGAGAGATTTAAACTGAAGGTAAAAGAGTAGAGTCACAAAATCAACCAGGTTAGAAAATTGCCATCTTCAAACCCCTGTGGTGAGGACATCTGTAGAAAAGGGATCCAAGATCCTTCTTTTTCTCATCCAGCTCAAGGTAACAAACAAGGTGCAGTAAGCAATGGCCAGTTATTCACTGAAGTTGAATTCTTGCCCCTGGAGCTTTGTTTTACCTTCTACCTAATTCTTAATTGTTTGGAGGGAAAAGATGAAAAGTAAATGACCCTTCAGTGAATGCAGGCTTCACTTTGGATCGGGGCCTCTAAGTACTACCATTATATAAACAGACATTCTCAGAGAAACAAAAAATCAAACACAAAACTGTGAGGAGATGAAAAGAACACATGGTTTCCTGGTGACTCATTTTGCACAGTTCTGAACATGTAGTTTTATTTTGCACTCAAAGGCCAAGGCACACATGGTGCCCTCCACAGAAGAGCAAGGATGCCAACACAGAGGAGTAACCTACAACAGAACTCAGGACAAGCATTTAGGACTGGGCTGCTTTTTTCTCTCTTTTTCCCTCACCAAGTACTGCATCACTAAACAAGCATTTCTCCCTGCAAGTTATAAATAGGCACTAGTGCCTTATCATCTTCATGCTCATTGGGAAAGAATGCCAATCAGCCAAAGAACGAGACACCCGGGAAAGCTTCTGAACAGCAACAACAATTTTTTGTTTGAAAACCCTCTCTCCCAGAGTCAGAGGCATACATTCTTTGGGAATTAGTTTCTTGACCTGGGAAATGACATGATGCTTTGTATACAAAAATATTAAGAGAGGATTATGTCACTGGTAAAAATGTGCTGAAATGAGGCCTTTCCCTTTTGCAAGCCTTTAAAGGAGCTTTCCAGGCTTACTAAAACTGTGCAGTCATGCTGCAGACAGGCTGCCAAGTTCACATAAGAACCAGTACAAACGCACCTTCAAAGTCAGAACACTGATGGACCTCTCATAAAAACTGTGAGGTGTGTCAGACGTCACATTACCAACATGGGATTTCAGAGTCCAGAAATAATTACCATCCTTCATTCTTGTATTGCAAGGTGAATCTCGAAATCGTTGTAAATCAGGACTCCAGGAAACATGGAGATGATTAGAGAAAGAGAAACCATCAAGACAAGGCACTGGACAAGGATCAACAAGGTATAGGCCAAAGTCCACACAGGTATTTAGTTTCCTGTCATTCATCTGTTTCACAGTGAGCATTGGTGCCTAAAAAAGAGTTACAGTCTTAAATTCTTTGGTAGATTTTTGCCCTCTGTTTTATTCCCAGGCTTTTTCAGCTGACAAAACAATTCACCTCTCAGTGGAGAGTCCACATTTCCTAAATTGCAAAACATGTGCATAGCACGTATGTATCAAAAGTGCATTTTCACAGACTCAGTGTCATGACAAGAAGGATGACAGAATATCCCCAGGCAAAAAACCATTTTGGTTCAATAATTGAACACTTGTTTTGCTCATGCTGCAGAAAATATTAATGTTTCATCAGATTCTTCCAAAGAAGCAATGTATCAGATTTTTTAGTTCAACTGCAGCTGTAAGTGATAAATGAGACAGGGTACTTTACTTAAGAGAAGGATAAATTCATCTGAATGTTATCTCTTTGGAGACACATTCCTTTCATCCCTCTATACAATAAGTACCTAACTCTAATTGATTCTGCTTTATTCAGAGTTCCTGGGTAGAATCTTTATCATCTGAGATCTTAGGACCACCAAAAAAAAAAACCAAACCAAACCAAACCCACAAACAAACAAACAAATAAACAAAAAAAACAACAAAAAACAAAAAAACAACAAAAAAACCCCACCACAAAACCAAAAAAAAAAAAAAACAACAAAAAAAACCACCACCAAACTGGTCAGGATTTGACCTTAAAAGAAGTAAAGAAAGAGAAATAAAAAATGAAAATAATGATAATCCTCATCAGCTTTGCAGTTTGCAGTTTCTGCAGAGTAATTTTTTTTAAAAAATATTAAGTTTAAAGAATGTCTTGCCTAAAGCATGCACAGAGCCAAAAGATAGTGGTGCTTTTGAAATGATATTTCTCAGCTTGTTTTGGCAGGGTAAAACCAATGTATCTGAAAGACTTGCATCCTCCAAGATTATAAACTTTGAGGACACACAGGTCAGACCCTGTCTTCAGGCATTTGGCAGACATGTACTCACAAGACAAAGCTTTCCAGAAGGAAACTTACTACAAAAACATATTTGCTATGAATGGAGTATCCAGGACAATGTGATACTCACCATTGCTCAGGGTTCTGTAAAACAGGCCATTAGTATAGTATTCTCTAGATTACTCCATACTTTTCAGTGCTTCCTGAGTCAGTTGCTGGAGCAATCCGTCCACTCAGACATTAAAACAAATAATTTTGGAGGTCTATTTTCTTCCACTAATACCACAGAACACTTTCTGGATCTCAAGAGCAACTGTAAAAAACTGCTCTGGTTTCAAATTCAGTGCAATTGCAGAGGAAGGGGTTATTAAGTGAAAAAGGATCTCTCAATCATAGATAACTGTCCCACATACAAACAAGATGGCAACAAGAAATGTTCTTCACCATATATGCTGAAACTGCATCTAGCAGATCTTCTAGTAGGAGCCGTGGGACTGTGCAGCAGCCTCAGCATGAAAATTAGAAGCACCCACTGGGACATAATTCCCACCTTCATCTGTAATCAGAAATCACCTAATCACTCCAGAAGCCACCCAGCCTGCTGCAGTGCTTTTCCTTTCACACACTGCTTTGCGGTAGTAGGTAAAACTCTGAGTCCACTTAAGAGTTCAGAGAGTAACAAGGGATGAAGTAGCTTAGTCAGTGTAGGAGTTAGCAGACTTTTGTTTTTAAGAAGCAGAATTATAATCCTGATTTTACTGTGAACTGTGCTAGAGCAACAAAATCTTTGTTTTTATTTTTTTTTTTAATACTAGAAGAGACATTTTCTAAAATAAACATAGCTGCAGACAGGAATCTGGACAAGGTATGGTAGAATTACACAAGCAGACTGACTTACATCAAACTTACAGAACTGCTCCCAAGATGTGTACACACCCATTACGCTTGAAAGTGTTGGACATTGATCTCCATTTCAATTAAAACCACAGCCAGGGTCTAATTTCCCTTTCTTCACATTTTACATTTTCAAAACCAACTCAGCAAGTTCTCATCCACTCTCGCACCTGGGGAGAAAAAAGCCAAAAAGGCAAGAGAACCAGCCAAAGGGAAACAGGGGTGTTCCTGCGTTGCTAAATTACTTTGCTCCAATAGAGGGAAAAAAGGTTGACTTACCCCTAGGAGGTGTTGCCACTCCAGTTCTCGCTAACTTTACTTTTGTATGTTTAGGATGCTAAGCAGAGACTACTCCCTGACAGTGCAACATGCTGACATGGTCATGCTATCTAGTCCTTTGTTAGTGAAGATCTGACAGAACACTCTTTTTTAATATAGATGGATGTCTTCACATGTTCTTCTTGGCCATATAGTAGAGGGTCATCTGACCAACCATGCCCTTTTCAAGTTCTTAAGCTTGTTGTGAATCTCCTAAATTAAGTTTTTGAAACATTATTAGAAGAAAGACTCACACCATTTCTTTGCTTTTGTTGTTGTTTAATCAATTTCAGAATTTGCATTTTTTTAAACATACAAAGAAATAGGAAATAGCTAGAGACGGGTGCAGCCTTTTGTGTGTCTGTTCCATGTCTCCAAAATAGATATAAGCCAGATGTAGTTTGCAAGCTGAGCAATTACAGAATTGCTAGAGGAAATTCAAACCAGCGTATCAGCTTATTGCATTAATTATCTTTAGGTCAGCCTAGTATTAATGTAGTCAAAGCTTCTTTTAGTTTTGTTAATGTTAGGAAAAAGCTCAGCTGGCTTTCCCCTAATACATAGCAGAACCCTCTTCAAGGTACTCAGAGAGAATAAAGAGTCTTAATCTGAGTTTACCTGTATTTGCCAAAGATTATAATGCATCTCCACTTTATCAAAGCAGAATATGCTAAAGAGTGTCCATGAAACAAAGGTTTGGCTCTTGCACTTCCCAGCATCAAAGGTAAAATCTGGGCAAACTTTACATTATTGAATTAATTACCAATTAACAGAAATTTTTGATCATGGATCCAGGTATCAGAAAAAAAATAGATAACATAAACAATGAAATACTCAATTTTCCTCTCATTCCTCAGGCTCACCTATCCTCCTTAATTCTTAGTGTCAATTTCCCTTATTCTTGCTGCAGGATATACTCAGTCCACCCCAATTCCTGCAGTGGAGCAGTGGGTGGTCCTGGAAGTTGGATTGTGTTCATTAACAGCTGCTGCCTGTTGCTCTGTGCTCATTGGCTTCTTTCTTCTCCATGGTGCCTCTCACAAGTTTCCTTCAACTGTGCTGATGCTTTGTACTGGTTTTCCAGGATCACCTCCTCCAAACTCAAGAACTGCCCATTCTGAAGTGAAAGAAACGATGATAGGTCACAGGAGGCCTGAATGGATGAGCAAGAATATCCTGATCAGCCTCAAATACAAAAAGGATGCATAAAAGAAATCAAGGCAGGGAGGGGTGACACAGAGGGAACGCAAAGACATTGCTGTATTGTTCAGAGATGGGATTTGTGAAGCCAAAGCCTGGAGTTGCTTCTGGTGAGAGACATGAAGGCAGCAAAAAAAGGCTATGGAGAATGTGGACCTGCTGCTGAATAGGACAGCTGCCCTTTGCCAAAAGACACAAAAAAGTACATGGTGTTCAGGTCTTCTTCACTTTGGTCTTTACTGGAAAAATAGTCTCCAGGAATCCCAGACTCCTGAAATTAGTGGGAAAGTCTACTGCAAGGAAGACTTACCCTTGGAGGGTGAGGATCAAAGCAGGGAACTTCTAAACAAACTGGAAAAGCGTAACTCCACAGCACCTAATGAGATACACACATGAATGTTGAGGAAGCTCTGCAGAGTCACTGCAAGGGTATTTGCCCTTTACATATCTTAGTGATTAGGGAAGGTTTCTCATGATTTGACTTTAAAAGGACTTTTCAATTCTATCATCTCTCCATGTAACATATTCCTCCAGGGAAGTCTTCTCTGGCCTGGGTCTGGAAGAGCTTCCTTTACTGATTTTATTAATAAAATAGATAGATATAGATATAGATATAGATATAGATATAGATATAGATATAGATATAGATATAGATATAGATATATAAAGAAGAAGCTGATGGACTGGAGTCCCAGTGATCAGACTTCAATCAGGACCTGAGCTTCAATGCAGCTGTGGATTGTTGGAAGACTAAGAGTGTTGCCTGCTCTCTGTTGCATAATTGAACAGTGTGAACAACAGGCTTGCATTCTCTATAAAGAATTAGAGTATGAATTGTCTTTTCTTTCTCCAGAATAAATATGGTTTGAAAAGTCAGTAAACTGCCCAAGGCAGGCAGAAGCATTTGTCACTCCTTAACCCCTTTTGTAATTCTTATGAACTTTCCACCTCAATCATAGATGGAGGAAAAGGAATAAGCATTTACTTGGAAATTTGTGTAAACTTTTCAGTAAAAATATGTCAACTGATCATGAAAAGAATACATGCAATTAAAATAGTTAAGAACTGAGGAAAATCGCATTTGTTTCACATAAAATGAAATGAGCAAATGGGGCAGGAAGACAGTGCTTAACACTATAAGAATGCTATTATGACTGACTACCCACATTTAGAAGGGGTAAACATTGTACAGTGAGAAGAATTGCCTATAACTGCAAGCAATGTTATGACATTGAGCAATGCACAATGTTGGCCGCATATCTGGAAAACAACCCTCCTCATCAGAAAATCTGTAGAGCAGCAGATCTAACTCTACGTTAGTTTTTTCTAGGTGTTCCAGTGTCAGGCTAAGGAGAGTTTTGGGTGATGTACCATACCCAGGATATACTACTGGCAGAAGGATAATCATATTCTTCTTGTTCCTGAGGACTAGGAATGTCACCTGTTTATTGTCTGTATAGTTGGTCCCTGTCTCCTGATACTGCATGCATCTTCTTATAGAATTCCATTCAGCAAGCTGTGTCTTAAAACCATTTTGGTTCCTTGCTCCAGACACTTCACACTCTGCTAAAACTTTGCATAACTGCCAGTTCTTTCAGTTTCTAACCAAGGGTGATTCATAGCCATATTAAAAAAAAAAAATAAAAAAATCAAAAAAAATCAGTGCAACATGGTCTTTAAGCTCAGAGGGTTCCTTCCCCTGCTTTCCTTTACTCATCAGTGTACTTAGGGAGTGCAACCCATGCTTTCTTTCACTGTCCTTCTCAGCCTCTACCTTGCAAGACAGAACTCTCATCCCCTGGCTATTTCAGTCGTCCCCTCTGCATGTTTTCTTTAAATTAGTTTTGCTGAAGAAAATGTATTAGAAAATATATTTAACCAGAGGTTAAATTCCCAGTGATGGTTTGGACTCATCTCCAGACAATGCTGAAAATATCGTATCTGATAAATTTTAGGATGACGTGTGACTTGTTCAGAACTGGTCCTGTCTGTGTTTCCCAGTCATCCTCTGACCTTAATCTGCTGTATCATACACTCTATCCTAATTTCCAACAAATGAACCTCTAGTTTCCAATGGAAAATTTTACTACATACTTCTAGGTGTGTTACTCCTGCACTTTGCAGATTTAAATGCAGGACAGAGATCTAAATCACTTAACAATAGAAACCCTGCTGCTGCTGTATTTCTCTCCACCTTGAGAATGGTTAGCTCTTCCCTTTTTATGGACAAAAAGAATGACCTAAATAGAAATACAAAGCATTGCATGTTTGCATGACCTCACTCTAATCTTGTCTCTTTGGAAAGTACCCTACGCTTGACATGCATTCCAAGTATACGCTGCTTTGCAAACGTTCTTTCACTCCCTCTCACCAGAACTTATTTTAAGCCACTAGTTCATAAACAAAGGTCACAACCTTACTTATACACACAAGCTTTCCAGTATAATTGAAAGTGGGGTCATGACCCCAGAAGTGGGTCTTGACAGACAGATGTTCTGAGATTCAAAACCCCTTCTGACCTCTTTTAACACCAATAAAGTCTCTAGTTGTGTGAAGCACATCATGAATGCAATGGGAGAAGATGAACCTCCACTTATCATCACTTGAGCTGTTCTGATGGACTCTGAAGCTCTCAGCTTGAGCAATAGTCACATTGCTGGGCTCAAGACATAACTCCTAAGTGTTTGCCTAATGTGCAATCAAAAATGCAATTTTCTTTGTTCCCATACAGGGTGTTCTCTAGCAAGTGCAATGAAAATAATATAGGAAGCTCTTACTAATACACATGTACCTCATGAGTCTATTCTAGGCCTGTCTACTTAAGCTGCGAAATTATTCTGACATGCTGATAAAGTCTTTCCAGGCTTCCATTGGAATCATATGCATCATCCCTCTCAGATCAATTGCACTCAGTTATTCCTGTGTGCTGAAATAGTTTGGTTTAATTACAGAACTGTTCAAGCCCAGATGGTGTTCTGGAAGGAATTCAGGGGCAAACATAGCCATTTTCCATAGAACAGGGTCAGAAAAAAATAGATGCAAAGACCTGATGTTGCAAACATTAAGTAGGTCTAGGACTGGCACAAAATGAAGAAAATACCTTATAAGAGTGACTGTGACCAATGATGAAATGTGTGCCAGAGCACTCTGGTCCCACAGTTGTCTGGATAGTCAGTCACCCTTTCCCACTTATGAATCCAAGTCTCCCTTCCAAGGGCAAGAGATTCCCTTTCTCTCACTTCAGAAGATGGTTGGGAGGCAAGGGAATATATATATCCAGATCCTGGAGTTGAGAAGCTCCCTTGAGTAAGCCACTTCAGACAATGAAACTATGTCTGTGTTAGTAAATTACACAGTGCCCAGAATAATATTATGCACAGAAATGCAATTGTCTCTGCAGTTCCTGTTAGAGGGTTCCCAGGTATGCTTTAGGTCTCTGCCAGCCAGCACTCCCAAATAATTCCTAGATATGATCTGTGGTCTGAACATTCCCAGATCATTCTCAATGGGGACTTTGCATGCAAATCTTCTATTTTGCCATCTGAAAGAGCTTATTAGAATGGAGATAGACTATTCAATCCAGTAAGCTGGTTTAAACTATATATGTAGAGTGTTAAGTGTTCCATTAGCTTCATTAAAGTTATTTGTGATGTGTTATTGTGGTTAAGTTGTCAGGGTCCTTACTGTAGGACAATGAAGAGACTTTCTGAAACAATCCAAGCAAGAAGCAAGACTGTGAACCGCTTTCAGTGGACCTGAAGGAGGCAGAAACACTCACTTTGTTCTTTTTGCTGTTGTGTATCTGCTCATCATCAATCCTGTCTGGTCCAGGGCAGAGACACAGAGATGGCAGTGTTGCTTGGAGAAGGATATGCCAGCCAAAAGCATAAACTCTTGCTGGTGGTGGATCCTCTGTGACAAATGGCACCCACAGTACAGCTTAGCCCTTTCTCTATTCTGACTGGCAAAGGCAGTAACTATCATGTCCACTGGTCTCAGCCAGAAGTTTAGCAGACTAATGCTTCAACAATCTATACCCTAATAAGAAAGTTTCCATCACTGTGACTGAAGTCTCCACTTTAAGTGTCAACACTTCCTTTCATTCTATCATTTATTTTAGTTCTTTCTGGAACAATAGCTTATGCCCAATATACTTTCTTCCATCATGATGATACTACCTGGTTTTCCTTTTTCTCCTTATGAACCACTGACAGCCTTTTTTTCTTTTGATCCTGTATTCTCCTCTTTTAGTTTAGGTCCATTTTTTATCTCAGTGGTCCTTCTGAATTTAAAGTAGTTTTGTCACAGTTTCTAATTATTGTTCCAAATTTGCCAAAAGGAAACAAACATGCCTCCAGAAGAATAGTACTTAACATCTTTAAATGATTGTGCAAATGTCTACATTCAGGACTTAAAAATAAATCATCCTCTGCTCTGATACCGTTCAAGTCTGTGGCTCTGAGCCCAGGTGTTCTTTTGGTGTCCAAACATCAGAAGAGAGCAGGCAGGACTGTGCATCAGCAGCCAGGCTGCTGCCATTGCTGTATTTAAACTGCTCTAGACATTGGGCACTTTTGTTAGTATTTTTTCAGCACATATGTTCAGCTCTTGAACAATGGGAGTCTTTTGTATTTGTCTCTGAATTTATTAAAATCTAGATAACAGTGCATATTGTGTGCTGCCCCAGCCTTTTTCAGTCAAAATGACTGAAAAAACCCTCAGATGACACAAGTTTTCACTAAAACTTTTATCCCCTTTAAATTTAAAAAAAAAACAAAACAACTGGTAATGAATATTCATGAACCACTTGAGTACACACAGGTCTGGTGGCTATAGGTACACTTGTAATCATATGGAGAGCTCAAACAGTGGGTGACAAAGACAGCACACACCTCTGAGAAGGCCTGAATGAGTATGCAGTGGAATATGGAGATTGGGTCATATGAGGACTAGAACTCCAGGATTCTTCCTAGTGTATTTTACAAACCAGACCAGACTCCTAGGGAGATCAGCCACCTCTGCATGCCTCCCCAGCCTGCTTCCAGCTGCTGGTCACACCTGCCTCCCGGAGGCAGCACAGAACCCCAGCTCTACTGTGGCTTTCCAGGTGCACTCACTCCACAGCTTTGTATGAAGGACCCAAATATGGGAGTTGCTGGCAACCGACCAAAAAGTCTGCTTTGTAAGAAGGGAAAAGTTTAGGAAAGTTCTTTTTCCTTAGCCAGCCTGGAGACCCCATGAACTCTCCCCAATGCCCACAGAGCTGCCTGCACCACTAGCAAGGAGCAGCCAACTCAATTAGTCCCTTCTCTTTCAAAAGGGACACAGGCCCTTGAACCATGCCAGATGTGAGACACTGGGCCCTGTAAGAGCTGGAGCATAGACAGGTTCAAGAAGGCTTGCTTCCTTTTAATTACTTACAGTTATAAATCTGAGAGTATAAACTCTGCAAGGCTAAACAACATCTTCTCCCATGACTTATTAAAGTTGAATGGCATGCAGCCTTGTTCTTTTGCCATGCTGTTTCACAGAGCTCCGTCTCAGACTGGTTGGCGAAAACTCGCTTTAAGATGAAAAGCTTTTGGAAAGAGAACAGCACATTCTGAGCACACAAGTACTCTGAGGGAAGAAAGGCTTTCTCTTATTTTTGAAGATAAGCTCATTACAGATTGGGCTTGTGTTTTGTAAGTGATGTTGCAATGGCAACAAACTGGTTCCTTAATTGTCCTAGGTGGAACAGACTCACCTTCTCACATCTCCTGCATGCTCCTCTCCCTGCCCAGATACTCTGTTCCTCTTACCTTCCAACCCACTGAAAAAACTGCAGGCTGTGCATTTTCTCTTACTCGCCCTAGGAGAGTTGTGTTTGGCTGATGGCTCTGAACCATTTCTAGTCTCTCTCACTGAGTGTAAGGTGGTCTTCTGCTGAAGCAAATAAATAGAGCATGTTCTAGAAGCTGTTTGCGGCTGTGTCCTATATATCTGAAGCTGTGCTTATAATCTCTGCTTCCACCACTTTCTAGTAGTGAAGCATTCTGGTTCACAAAAAGCAAAATCATTAACAAAAATTCTGACCATATTCTGTTACCTGTCTGCTGGATTTCTTTCTTTTCCTGTAGGAGGATAACAGTTCTTGTCCTGTTCTCCAAGATCACCCCTCTTGCATCACAAGTCACAGCTTTAGTGTTTTCCCACTTCAGGTTAATCACTCTCCCTTCCCCAAACCACTTCTTAAAATCCACAGTCCTCATCTTCTTCAGACTTCTCAAGTTTGCCATTTATATCAAACCCTAGGGAAGAACGAGATCATGACAACTTCACAAGGATGTGTAAAGCTGAATCAAAACATCTTGGGGCCCCTTTAGAGAAATAGATACAAGTGACCATTATGTTAAACTCCTTGTTTTCCTGCTTCGCCTCAAAGGTGCAGTTTTGAGGGCTTGTCTGTTCCAGTATTTCTGCGTTGATCCCAACATGGACACTGGAAGCTTTTCTCCAGCAGTAGTATTTTCTATGAATTATTTCACCTTGTTCTGCTGTTTCCATGCAGAATGACAACGGTAACACTGTTATGGTCAACATTATATTTCTACCTACATAACTGCTACTTCTGTATCTTCCACTGAATGGAGGACAAGGGGGGGGGGTCTCTCCCCTTTTAAAGAGTAAATAAAAAAGAAAAAAGAAATTACAGAGTAATTTGTCTACTGTGTCTTCTTTCTCTCAGATAGAGGACTAGCTTTTTTTGAAAAAAACTCAAGTTGTTTCGGTCATTAAACTCACAAAGTATATGAGGAGCCAATTGCTTTTCTTTACCTTGGTGTCTGAGATGTAGCTTTTCAAAACTCTTCTTTTGGCTGCATCATCACAACTTTCACAAGACTGTGAAAATTAATGACAAAAATAAAGGGTATTATTAGGGGAAAACACTGACTGAGGTGTCAAAAGGAATATTAACTTTGGACCCAAAAGGGACATTGACTGTGACATCATAAGAAAACCATTCTTAAACATTGTGTTCCAAGTAGGAAAAATTAAAAAGTCTTGGCTTGAACTTATGGTAAATGCTGCCTTGCTGAAGCAATTTGCTTTTGTCCATGCTACTGTTAAATATGTGTATATATACTTGTTTATATAAATGTTCCCATGACAAAAAAAAAATCTTTCTTTTTATAATGACAAAGTGGTAGCATCATATTTCATTCCAGATTAAAATATTTTACATTATCCAGATCAAAGTAAAAATTTCAATAACAACTGACAAATTATTTCCTTCAGCTGGGTAGAAGAGAATGAGAAGAAAAACAAAAAAGGGAAGAAAAAAGCCACAGAGACAATTAAAAGTAGAAGAGGAGCAGGAGGCAGCCAAAGCAGAGCACAGATTTTATCAGATGGGCATACAGAGAAGCTGGCTGGCATGACAGTGCTTTAGGGGCTGGAGAGCAAAAACGATGCTGTGAACACTCTGCTTTGCTTTGATGTAGTGACTAGCCTCATACCTAAGATGAGAAAAGACACTGTGTACAAGTGCCACACCATTCTATGAGCACTTGACATATGACATTAATCATTTTTCCTCACTATAAGCAGCTTGCCAAGTATTGTTCTCTGTTCTGGGAGTTCATTCAGTGAGCCCTGCACTTACCTAATAGAGATTGAAAGCTGGCCTAGAGTTTCACTTTGAAGGTATTTTGCAGGAGCTTTCCTGTCATAATGCATTCATTTCGATAGGATTCAAAATCTTTACCTCTTTAAGAGCTACATGGGGACACAGGTATGTGGGGGTCACTCCATGCAGTTCAAGTGTCCTGCTTCCAACAGGCTCCATTTACCATCAGTCTGGGAAAAGATGGAAACCACCCAGACAACTGCATAAAGCTCTTGTGGTGGGAAATGCCTTCCTGGTTCCTGTGGAGATCAGCCTGTGCCCTGAAGCATGAGATTTGATTACCTTACTCCAGATCATAAAACTTTTAATGCTATTAGAAAGCCTTTAGGCTCTTAGACATTTTCTTGAAATACAGCTACTATGTCTAGCTTGATGACTCCCTATAGAACAGGCCATGTGCCTGGTATTTCCTTCTACTAATCATCAATCATTAATATCATCACATGAGCCCTGTACATGACCATATGCCCCTTCTCAAGGAGCAAAAGGTCACCTGGGCTTAGATTTCACCAGAAAAGAAAAGGTCAGTCTCAAATTCAGGGCTACTAGGACAACTTGCTTACAAGAAAGGTCTATTCCTCTACTCCCTACCAGCAGCAGTACTCACACAACGTTTGGAGAGCCCAGACCTTCCCTGTAGCAGGCACAGCCTCAGAGGAAGCACACATATATCAGCTGTGCAAAGTAGGTCATCAGCTTGACCATTAGCATTTTGCCCAGAGGCTCACTCTCAGCCTTGTGCTACACCTGCTGTTTGGCCCAGTGGTTTGGGTAAAAAACGCCCTGTGAAATAACCATGGTTTGGAGAACCTCAGATCTGAGCTATTCTGGGAGGAAAGGAAAAAGAATGAAAAGCAAAGTGAGGTAGTTTACTGTAGACTAAGCCTGTGATCCTCTGTAATAAAATTGACAAGCAGAAGAATGTTATAACATTTTCTTGATCTGCAACATAACCACAGATGACTGCAAATAGTCTAAGGGAAAGTTTGCTGGTTTTTCTTTTTTTTTTTTTTTTTGTTTCCAGCCCAACCTCCTGCAGATCATTCAGCTGTGAAGAGTTCTTACCTTCCCCTAGACAAGAAGAAATGCTCTTCTTCAGATCTGTTAATACCCAAATTTTTGCTGTAGGTAACGGCCTACATCTCACCTGAACAGATATACCTGGTAGCACCACTAGCAAAATCCTTGCTGCCTTAAATGAATCCAGGATTTCATTCCCTGGCTTCACAAAACTTCAGTTCTGCAATTTCTCTACAACAATACCTTTGATTAGCAGAAAGCTTAGCTCTAGGGTTACCCTCTAGGCACTTTTCTACCACTACCTTAACAGGTTTTACAGGCAATACAGTCAGATGGATTATACCAAACCCTGCTGGGGCAACTAACACAATGGCCCTGTGTTGGGGAAGATGAATCAGGGAGACCTTATAAATATGATTGTTTAGCAAAAGATTCTGAAAATATGAAACCTATAATCGAAATAGAAATGGAAGCTTACTTTGAGTTGTAGGATACCGAGTCTTAGTTACTATATAACCTGAAAACAATAGCCTAGCTAGATGAAGAATCCCTTTTGATGGAATGATACCCTTCTGCTAGCTAAGGAACCAAAGGTCAATGTAGCAAAACAGAAAAGTCTAAAGAGTAGTTTATAGAGTTTAAAATATAACATAGTATGGTAATGTAGTAGTTCTTATAGGCTATATGTAGATTCTATAGGATTTTGTGTCTTGTATTGGTTGGTCACTGTAAATTAGAATATTCATCACAAAAGGAGATATAATGCATTGTAAGAAGGACCTCGCTCTCTATTCCTGGCTCTTATTTCTACCTCTCTTAGCTCTTACTTCTTCCTCTCAATTCCTTGCTCTTCACTCTGCTCTTACCTCTTCCCCTGCTCTCTGACCCCTACCACCTTGCTGCCTTGCTCCTTTCTCTCTTAACTTTTACCCCCTTGTTCATTTCCCTGCTCTCTCTGGGACTTCCCTCCAGCCGAGGCTGGTGGCTGTAGGCAAGGCCCTTTTTACCCTCGACTCATGCAATAAAACAATGTATTCTAGAATATCTCAGGTCAGCAGAATTCCTTCTCCCTGCCGTCCGCGGATTATCCTACAGCCCTGCAAGCAGACTCTTTTTTACCTTCATGCAGCTCTTGTACACATGTACAATGTGTACAACAGTACAATGGTGTGCAGAATGCTGTGGTCTTCCCCTCCTACAGGAATCAGGGGACATACATGAAAAAGATATTTGTATATCTAAAGTCATCAAAAGATCTGAAAATGAAAACAAAAATAATTACTTGCATATTGAATACCCGTGTAGATGGCACAGAAGAACTGAGAGAAGACAAGCAATGAGCTCTATCATATAGCAATAATTTCCTTCCTCTGTGTTTAAGTCATATAGCTGAGTAGGGATTGAAAGCCTTACAACTGCCAGGAAGAGTATGCCATATCTATATAGTTGTGCTGGAAGGTGTCAATATATGGATATATTTGAAATAATAGAAGTACAGCTGAATATATATTGTTCTACATAAAAATCTCACATTTTCAGAAAAAGAATAAATAATTGAGATTAAAATAGCCAGCATGCATGGGTGATACACTGGTATCAGAATGAGATGGGGAAAACTGCATTTCACAAAATGACTGGAATTAGAATGAGGGAAGGATAGTTGTTCTTCTAAGGGTTTTGTTGACTAAATTCTATCTTATCAAATCTTAATTTGATTTGAATTTTATGTTAAAATAAAGGCAAGAACTCAAAATTAAATTAAGCTCTGATAGCAAGTTTTGCCCAATTTTAAGATGATATCACCTGTTTCTACAGGATTTCTACTGAAAGCACTTTTCACCCATGACTTAGATAATGGAGAAGGTGGACTGAGCTACAAAATTGAGATCTGGATTTTTTAATCTTCTTTTGTCTTCAAATTTTAAGAAAATTTGTAGCAAGAGTTGTTTTGACACAACCAATTTAAATGGCTGCAGATGTTTGTGAGTCCCTGAATTAATCTGCACTAGAACATTTTCACTGACATGACACTGGACAAATTTTAATCTCCCTCCAATCTTTGGAAAGGCCACTCTGAACCTTTTAGACCTCAATCAGTTGTCACTGGTCTCAGGGTAGAATTATGTCATTCAGAAAACATGTATCTGCTCACATGCAGTTGTTCTCTGTAGGAATCAAAGAGCTGCACTTCTTTCTGACAAACTTTTTACTTTTTTCCTGACATCTTATTTATGCAGTTTCTATATTAAACCAGGACAATCTGTGAGAAAGTAATATCTGCTAAGAGGAGATCTGGAAAAAGCCAAATTAGAAACATTTCTTATTCCTATGTCATAATCGGTTTTCCATTGAATTAGAGAAGAAAGTAAAGGATAAGCAGGGAAATTATAGTACTTTAAAATAAGCACCTTATGAGGATTCTGTGACTTGAATTCCTTGCTATATATATAGAGTGAACCAACTGATTGTTGAAGGCATGTTTATTGAGGATTAATCTTCATGTAAGGGATGCATGATTCCTAAGCCTCAGAAAATCTGTTTTTAATGTTCAGCTGGCATAAAACAAACCAAGAATAATGAACCCTTAAAATCTATATTGAAAGTATATTTGAGACATTTGTTTCAGACTGCCACTGAAGTATTTCTTAGCTAATGGCATCAACATTTTATTTCAGAAATATAGAAATAATCACAGGCTCTCATTTTTATTGCTTTTCACTGAAGAAGGCATGATCTGGGTAATTAAGTATGCCATTTTAGATTAATCCCTTCCATTTCATAGAAGATGAAAAAGGATTCCTTCCCACATTTGCATTCATTAAAACCTGTAACTATTGTCTACTGTTCATGCCAGCATTCTAATGACTTCTTTAAGTTAACAACATTAAGGCTTGAGAAGAAAATCATTGATTAACATTAGTCTCATAAGTTTTCTTACTGCAGTAGCTCATTAAAAACTTTGCAGGTGGCATTGGTGGGTGGGAAATAGGCACCACTCTGAAGCTGTCACCACTGCAAAAGGGTTCATTGCTGCACTGCAATAACAAAGCTGAGAATTACTTTTTTAAGGCAAGCAACCAAAGATTAACTCGTCCTCTTGAAACGTTTTTTCTCTTTCCAGAGGATGTTGCGGAGCTTGGGTCAAGCAATGGGAAATTTTGTGCAGGTTCTGTTACGCTGCTCACACTCTGTTGGTGCTGGCCTCCACAGCCCTGGATCACAGACAACAGGACCCACAACAGCAATGCACTTTCATTACATAATCGCAAGCTGATCCTTATGCTAGTTCGTTCAAAAAGACCCCTGACCTCAGTGCTTGGGTATGTTTTGCTATTTGTAAAAGTCCACTGTCTTAACTCTGACTACAGACAATCATTTTCTTTCCTACCTCAGTGGGCTCAGGATTGAGACTTATTTATCAGTTTCTTGACAGATTTGGATAGGTACTTGGCAAGAAGAAAGTAAAATAATTATTGAAATAAAATAAACTGTTTCTCATCCTCACATATTTTAAATTATATCTCATATCAGTAGACCCTAAATAACACAAAACAAACAAAACCAGTCAGAAAACTCTCACTGGGGAATTCTTGGAGCAATAAATATACTTCCAGAGGCATGTCACGTAATGTTAACAATCACTTTAGTAATCTGTGCTAACTAGTGTGTTGCTTGTTTTTTGGGTTTTTTTTAAGATTCTGCAGCTCTCTCCTTCCTGAGAAACAATAAAGCCTTGGATTACTCAACAGGAAACCATATTTTTTCAGAATAATTTATTATTTCAACCATTCTTTTACACTTATTCTTCTGGAAAACACAACAAAGGAGCATTTTCTCCCCAAAAGGTTGCAAGGGTTTGTTCATCTGCTCCTGATGAAGAAATCATCTTCTGCAGTTCCATAGCACTTTTTTTTGTGTTCAAACTGAGCCTCTTCATGATGAGAATAAACAAATAGGTAAAAGCAAGTCCTCTTGTTATGTATCTTAATGACCCCTTTTGAAAGCCTTAGTTTAAAAAGCAGTGTGGCCTCCATGACAGCAAATATCAGAAACTTCACTATCAGAATTTACATAAACTCCTGCTACAGAAATCCTATGCTTCATGTTTGACAGATGTGAAATTGAAGCACAGAGTTTGAGGATAACTAGGTCTGTTGTGGCTCTGTGGCTCAGTGATTTGTCAAAGATAACATAGGAAGTATGTGACAGAGATTTTAATTAAGGTTTCCTAAATTTGTGGCTATCATCCTGACCATCCACCTTTTTCCTCTCATCAGTAATATCACCACAGTGATCTGTACCAAGCATCAAACGCATATTTTGAGAGGAAGTGGGAGGTAGTTGCTAAGGCTAAAAAGAAAGTCTGTGTTTTAGAAGGAAAACAAGCCCTGTGTGTGCCAGCTGGCATCCACAGTTAGAAAATGAGCTTTGCTTTCTGTTCTGGGTGCAATTATAAATGCTCTTCCTTGTGTACATGTGCAAAATATGCATAGAGGAGAGCTGCCACAAGTTCGACAATAAAGTAACCAAGCAGCCAACACCACTGACACTCAAATACCCTGAGAACTGCTTTCTTTAGGAAAATGTCTGAGGAAGTTTGAGAATGTTTCCAGTGCTGTCAATTCTCTCCTTTTTCTCTGTGCAAAAAGGAGACTTACCCTTGCTTTGTTCCTGGTCTTGTGACTTAACTGAGAGAAAAACTCTCCTTAACTAAGTGGCATCATGGCTAGTCTTCAGAACATAAAGTTTTCTGCATAAAAATCCATATTAACTTTAAAACACAGAATTGCTGTGGAAAAACATCCTGAGATTGGAAATTGCGCTTATGAAGTAGCCTCACATTTCTGTGCATCTCTGGCATACCATACCCCTACGAAGTCTGCTGCCTCCAGCAAAATAAGACTTTTTGATAGAAAAGACCCCTAGCCATGACTGTCATTGAGGGTCTATTGTTTTGGAGTGACCTTAAGCAGGGGTCACATCCATCCACAGGACACAGGAGAGTATGTCCTCTATTATCTCCTCCAGAAAGAAGCAAAGCATGTGAGAAGGTAAAACAGTACAGTCACCACTGACAAATATACAGTAAAGGGGCAAGTCTGTTGTAAAACTGCATTTCTTCTCAGCAGTGGAATTAAATAGCGAGATAAGTCTCAGAAAAGTAATTATGTGAAACTTTTTAGGAAGTGATTGTTGGGTTTTTTGTTGCCACACAGAGATGACTTTGCCAGCACCGTGAGAATTCAAGAGAACTTGGTGTCCCCATTTGGGCTGAAAATGGCCATAACAAACAACTGGAGGGTGCTGATAGCATATTATCCTACATGAATTCTTCACAATATCCTTGCACTGTTCATTTTAAAAGAAGAAAAACATTTCCTGCCTGGATGCATTACAGCAGAGGGCAAATGTTCTGGAATGACCCGAGACAAAGGCAGGGGTTTTGTTTTGTTTTCTTTTGTCTTAATGAGACTCAGAGAATAATAATGGTTCAGGATACCAACAAATAGCCTGGTTGGGCTTTTGCTCTAGTTCTCAGAAGGAAGAAAAACAACTTCCTTGGACTGCACTCATTTTTTCCTTATATTTGTCTTACATCTCAGCCAGGAAGGTCTGCTAATAATGGGAGGCTGGTGTTGCTTGTGTTAAACTGTATATTAAAAGGCTTTCAAGTATTCAGATATCTTCCTTATATTAAGGGTGATGAAGCTGCTTTTGCTCAAGATATTTCTCTTCCACAGCTGTAGCAGCAATGATAATGACTTTTAGTAGCCAGGCATAGAACTGACTTATTCATCAGCACTGAAACAAACACAAAAATGGAAAAATACCCCTTATACTCAGAATCTTTTTTCTAATAGTTTTGAATAATTTCACAGAAGAAATTAACTGGCATTTGAAGATGCACTATTTATTCAACTAAAGTATTTTAAAATATCTTGAATAACATATTAAGTCATTGAAGTCAGAATCAGAGAATGACAAGATTTGGAGAATCTCATACATTTTCCCACCAGAAGATATCTGGCTTTGAACTTTGACTAGTGTTTTCATTACTTTTGCTCATCTGGCTTGCAGAAAACCCTTAACACCACTGTTTAGTGGAATAGGATCCAGGGCCAATGTTTTTATTGCATTCAAAAATAATTTCTTGTGTAACAGAAGAATATATACAAAGATACTCAACTCCTGCTTCTCAGCCCAACCTTCCATAAGGTATAATATCAACACTCACAAGAAGTTTCCACTTTCCTCAGCTCTTAGTTCAAAGGAGAAGTAAAACCAAGAGGCACATGTGGATGATTCTGCTTTCACATCACTGAAAAAATCAGGACTGGATCCAGAAAGATCAAGTGAGCTCTACTAGCACAATGTTTCCATAAGTGGGAACACAAGTGATACGCAATACTGCTGTAACTGTTGGCAGACAGAGTTCTGCCCTCTTGTGTATTTGTTCTTGTCATTTTGACTGTCTGCCTAGAACCTTTTCACATGCTGAATTTTATAGTTATGCTAGCCCCTGTTTATTTCTTCTTCCCTGGTGACACCCACTCACAGACATTTTCTTTGAAGTTCTCCTGATAAGGTTAGGAAATCTTGGTAGATCATGAACTTTGAACAGGGTTTTAATGATAAAAAAGACTAACATTAGCTCCTTCTTTAGGCCAAAATTGCAATCTTTGCTATAAATCTCTGGATTATTTCATTTTATAAGTCTTGAAAAATCAATTTGAAGTCTAACAGTAATTTTTATTTCTCTTTTCAATTCTCCACTTATATTGTCAGGACTCTCTTTGCTCCTCACCTTGCTAAGCACACTTAGCAAGGTGCTCATTATTAGCAACAGTTAATATATTCTAACTGGCAGCTTTAGCTGTGCCCCCTCTTTCTTATAAATGAATTGGTAACATGCAGTATTATCTCTTCCCTCAAGCCTTTTTGCATCATCACATCTCTAATATATTTGACTATGAATACACTGGAATATGTATACTTGTTAATATACATGCTAATAATGGAGTAGAACTCATCATCACAAAACCACAAAGTTGTGGGGTATGCCCAGGTCAGTTCCTCTGGATCCTTCTGTAATTAAAGGAGAGAAACCATTACTTCTGGACATTAGTCTTTACACCTTCAGATCGTGAACTGAATTGCCTCACTTCAGTTAGAGCCTCTCCTAGAGAGATAGCATGAACTAGATGTCAGCTTTCTAGTGGCAGTGAGGGGAATATGAATTCTGGTCACAGGAGATGATGTCCCTAAGCACATGGTGAATGGAAAAGGGTAAGACAAGAAACAGTGTTTTCAAGTTGAGAGATGAAAAATTTCACTCCAGACTCTTTTCATGCTTTTTGAAAATGTTAACATGATAAGACTAAGGGCAGTAGAAGTTTCATTAAAGCATCTTTTCCCAATGTGGACACACAAGATTCTGAATTTATTGTGAACAGGTAAAGTCACCTGTATAGGTATAATGACTGATATTCAAGTGAAGGTGAATTACAAAGAAAAGTTCTCAAAAGATCATGAGTGCTAAAAAATTTACACAGAAGGTAAGTTAGACTGGTAAAATTGGTTTGGCAAGACAATGAGGAGGGGGCATTTTTCCCTTTTTACAAATACAATGCAGAAAAAACCAAAAACCACAAGGAAGATTTAAATGAAAGCATAGCACTGACAGAAGACTAGGTGGGAACACAGAGACTGCAGACACAGGATGGTTGTCAGAATGGAGCAGTGCAGCAGCGTGTCTTTCTGGATGTGTGATTAACTCTTGGCTTTATGTGTGACCCCAGGAGAGAGGCTGAGAGCCCTCCATTCAACAGAAATTAAGAGTGCCAGGTCTTTTGAAAGAGGTATAGCAGATGCCTCCATTTACATAGGACTCAAGTCTCTCTGTGGTGCTGACACAATGCATATCACTGCTAAAAACAGATTTCTTACAATAGTTAAAGGGGTGAAAAAAAAATACTGCTTTTCCTTCTCCACTCTATGCTTCCTTCTTTTTAAAGTGAGCATTTTGCTAACTGCTTCCACATGTCGTTTTAATACATGAACAAATGTCTCAGAAAAGTACCTAAAAATATTAACAGTTATTTTGATTTTCAATTTTAATCTGATATCACTCTTCCAAGATAAGAAAAGACACTTTCACAACAACCTTCTGCTCAAACTACTGTTAGGAAGGTTATAACCCCTTGAAAAAGATATGTGAAACTGAAAATACTGGCAACCATTTCAGCAGAAGATCCTGTCTCTGCACTGCTATAAGAAGGATTTGGAAAGAATGATACTTATGACATCAGCAATCACTTTCTTCAAGAGCTTAAAACTTTTATCTATAAAGTTTCTTTATTATCTTACCAATCCTGTAAAAAATGTTGTTGCATCCCTAAATGTGGGCTAGATTAGACAGTCAGAAAGGAATTGAATTACCATTACTTTAAAAAGAACTTGCTGGTGCAAGTAAGGACTTTTTGGATGTAGCCAGTGGTGTAGAATCTGACCCAGTATTAATAGACACTAGTGAAATGGTCTTCAGTTACAACCTTATACTCAATTTAGAATTAACTGTATTAATGGGGAATGGTTTGAAGTACACAAATGCTGTGGAGAAGTGTTTATGCTGCACCAGTACCCCATTACCAAAACTGCATTTGGTACTAGTAGATATTCTACCCTTTAAGTTACCACTGAAGGGCAAGACACATTAGAGAGAATTACAAATTTTTGTACCAAAAGGAAAAGGCATTTTGATACAGAACTCAGCTAAAAATATTTGCTTGCTAAAGGCTGTAAGTCTAAATAAAGATAATCCTGTAAGGGAGCAGAAGTCCAAAGGTTGAAGATAAATACACACAGGTGAATACTAAGGCACAGGACACATGCAGTGTGTATGGATCAGAGTGGACACTAAGATACAAAAGCAAAACCAAGCTTTTGAAGTACAGGTATTGTTGCAACACTAGATTTTTCTGGCTGTGCTCAAAAGCTTAGATCTCCAGTTTGCTTTTACTAGGCCGCAGCAGAGCCAGGCACCTGAGAATAGTACACCAAACCATGTGTACACTCCACCACACACAGCTGCCTAGAGCACGTCAGATGGCACAAGCTGAGCTTTGGTACCTGCTTTCCCCAAGATTTTGGTTGATGCCCAGAGAAGAGTGAGTCACTTTATGCAAACATTGGGTGAAATATAGAAACTGCCCTGCTGCCTGCTGACCCTTAAGTGTCATGCTCCCTCTCTCTCTCTTTCTGGCCCGGTGAGTGTTGGATTCCTCGTTGTATAAGGTTTCCTCTTTAACAGAAGCTGTGGAAAACAAGTTTTCCAAAAGCCAGATGATTAAGAAATTCTTCAAGGACATCTGAAAGCAGACTTCCCATGAACTGGGCAATTCTATTAGAGTGAAGTAATTTGTTGAGAACTAGGGCAGGATAAATCTTACCCTAAATGTCCATGAAAGTATAAACTATGACTTAAAATCAGAACTGGACATCACACTCCTCATACAGAACTAGTTGGTGTCCATTCTTCTGAAACTCAGAGATAACTAGATTTGAAATGCTTTAAATTAGCTTCTTGTTTGTTGTTTTTATGAACAGCGATCTCAACTCAGGGATCAGGAAAAGTAACAGCACAGCACTTTGAGCCCGCTCACGCCCATTCACCACAGGAACAGGTCAATATTTTGTTCTTTTTATAACGCACTTTTTATATTATGTCTTTTTGTATATGGAGCCCAGAAACAGTGATACTACTTCAGGCCATGGAGCACATATTCCCGCTGAATAGCTTGCATCCACAAGAAGGCCAAAAGCAAATAAGCAACAGACTCTCACAGCCAACTTGGCCTCAGTGCTGGGACCCAACCTGCTGGAAAGCAGCGGTGGTGAAGGACTTGGGGCTGTGCATGAGCCAGCAGTGTGCCCTTGTGGCCAAGAGGGCCAACAGAATCTTGGGGTGTCTTAGGAAAACCATTGCCAGCAGGACAAGTGAGGTGATCCTGCCCCTATACTCAGGCCTGCTGAGGCCACCTCTGAAGTAACGAGTTCTGGGCTCCTCAGTACAAGAGAGACATGGAGCCCCTGGAGCAGGTCCAGCAGAGGGACCTAACAAGGATAGTTAAGGGACTGGAACGTCTCTCTTGTGAGTGGAGTCTCCCCTAGTGGAGATATTCAAGAACTTCCTGGACACAATACTGTGTCATGTGCTCTAGCATGACCCTGGTTGAGCAAGGAAGTTGGACAAGATGGCTCACATCCACCTGACCCATTCTGTGATTCAGAAATGTTTCTCCAGGCTACCAGTGAACCCTGGGTATACTTTCCCTGGGCAGGATGAACTCACCACCTCAGGAAGCTGTCCTTATAGCCACATGAGGGACCTTGAGCACCAGATGCAGAATTTGTTTCTTATGATATCTGTCATGCACATGATGACTCCAAAGACAAGTGTACACTTGAGAATTTCCACATCCTAATAAGCCTCAGGAAGTTAAGTCCCTTAGAACTTAGCCCAGTTGTATTTTCGACAACCAGAAGTTTCCCATTGGCCCCAGTCAGGACTGAACTGACAGTGATGTTTTCTGCCAAGACAAGCACTTCCTTTAATAGTGGGTGGGTAACCTGGAAGCTTTCAATCACTGGAAACAACTGGAAGTTGTAATGCTGTAAGTATCCTCAGGAATTTGCTTAGGAAAAGGAAACTGGATATACAAAAAATTTCTTTGTTTTAGTCTTCAAGTACCGTAACACATGGCTTGCAATATTTAATCTCACTTTTCCCAGCAAAACACTTTTATAAATCCTTTTTTAGTAGAATCTGTCTGCTAGCTTCTGCACTTTCTGTCTCACTAAATCCCCTTTCCTCCTATTAAAATGAATTTTAAAAATATCTTGTTCTGAGCTGTTGACCCATCTCATGGTAGGGCACTTCTGTGACTTGGAAAGCATTAAACCCTATTGGTTTTGTGGTGAAACCTGGCTCTCACGGAGATGTGGTTTCTACCCACTCATCTTTCTTTGGACTGATATATGCATGTTGAAGGACAATATTACAGAAAAATATTATAACATCCTGGACAAACTGCAGCTAGAAGCTTAAAAAATCTTGTGAAGGATGTATAGCCTAACATTGTCCCTGTGGCTCACACTTTCTCAGATGCAACTTCTGAGAAAATCCAACTGTATGGATCACACTTTTCCATGGCCTACCCCTACCCTGCATTAAGCAAACAAACAAACAGAGAAAGAACCTAGAGCTGCCTTGAGAACTGGGGTTGAAGAAGAAAGCAAAATTTTTTGACAGAATTATGGTGACAAAATAACAAAAAATTTTAATTATTAAAATATTCCACACCTCACTGAAGACAGAATTGGTAACAAAATACCAACATGCTGGGCGGCTTTATGCTCTTATTTCCCTCTTTAGGCAGACTTCTCTGGTGAAAACATATTTTCCAGGGCACAACACAGGATCCTTACCTGGAGAGGAGATCTGTTTCATTACATCAGCCAGAGGTGAACACAGGAGTATGCCTTTTCATCAGGAAATTTGAACACAAACTTTCAACTGTACTTCTGTCCCAAAACTAATTTGTTCTGACTACTGGCATTCTCCTTACCCATAGCTAGCAACATGTAGAACAGTAGACAAATAGACAGCCATGTAGACAGGCAGACAGACAGGCATATTTTCTACCAAAAGGAAGCATCTTCTCATGTACTGTTTTTGAAAAGACAGTATTCAAAGACCTATTAAAAAGACTGACTCTGACAGAATAACCAAACATTGAAATTGGTAGTAATTAAAAGTCAAATTGCAATGTACAGAATCATAACCCACCTACATCTCTGTGGTTCTGGGCACATCTGTCTCTTTATGATGAAATTAGGAAATGGACTGTAAGCCCAAGTTATGGTCCCACAAGGCTAAGAGGAAGCTGGGTGTTGTTTTCCACAGAAGTAGCAGACATGCCTGAATTCATAGTCCTCAATTTGATATGGAGACGTCTTGCTAAGGAAAAGTTTTTCTGATCCACAGTAACAATAAAACAAATGGTGTGCCACATGCTGTTCTCCTTGGCTGACTACACTGATAGTTGGGTCCTCTTGTCACATTTTCACAGGATGTGTTTGAACACTATATTATATTGTTATCATGTCTTTACAGTTTTTAGATGAGAAATGGCTGGACATCTTGGAAGAGAGAAACAAGTAGTCATTTAACCTGTACCCGTTTAGAAAGTGAAGTCCTTGCAAGATTCAGCTTATCATTCCTGCATTTTTTATGCAGGCAACCTCTGAAGTGTTGTAGAATCAATATTGTGTCAGAAAAGATAATTTCACTTCAGAGCTCACAGCACTCAGCTAATGGGAATAAGTCCTTCTTTTCTTGTTTCTTTAATTCTTATTTTGAAAATGCAATTATTGTCTGGGAAATCTGACTCCCATCAGCCACCTGCCAAGTACTGACTCACATCTGTGTACAAGATGTTCCCAGCTCTTGTGCATGTATTTTTATTTATTTGCAAAATGTATCACATCAGACACTTTCTAAATGCACAGAAAGAAAAGGAAAAGGACCCCCAGCATAACCAAAGGGTCATATTCTGGGGGTTCTTTCCCCTTACTTGCATCTTTCCCTTATTTGCATCCCCTTATTTGCATCTTTCCACTTTTGATGTCTTTTGACAGAACTGTTCCATATGGTTCAGAAACAATCATGGACTCTCAAGCACCACTAAGATATGGCAAGTCTCCAGTCCCTGTTTTTGATAAGATGCTGATGAATTAGTCTACAGTGAATATATAGTGTCTTGATAACAAGCTGGCTAAAATGGTTTAGTTCCCATTCCTGAATTACCAGGTTAGAGCATTTCTCTAGACATGGCAGCATTCAAATGCAGTAACAGTCACAGTATCAGCCTTGCATTCATGCCATCTTCCAGCACATTCGATGACGTTTGGGCACTCCTGAAATTTATTTGGGCTCTTTCACATATATGTTTGGACATGTGTGTGTGTGACTGAGACCAGGAAGACAGAGAGACTTCCTGGTTTACAATGTGTATGGTTCCTGAAAAGCTTTTACACCTAATAAACATTAAGTATAACTTATAATCAATCACCTAGACCGGCATTGCACTCAAATTTGGTTCAATCTCCCATCAAGATACTGAATGTTGGAGGGATACCCTAAGGGGAAGAGGAGCATTGCAGGCAGAGGAGCACTGTCAGATGTAGATGGAGCAGGTCAGTCATTGCACCCAGAACCTTGGCATCTACCAGTGGTTAACAGTCAAACAACCACTCTTTAACACTATAGTAGTGCACCAGTAATTTATGCAGACTAGGAACGAAATTCCTGTAGGAGTTGCAATTTATTTCCTGTTAGTCTGTTGCTGAGTTCCTGTTGACTGTTCTTGCAGTATAGCACTCAAGGAAACCTGAAGTCACGCTGTCAAGACTTGCAGCCTTTATTCTAGTGAGCTGCAAAAGACCCTGGAATTTTTGTAAGCTGGAAATAGCTGGAAACTTGTGTTAAGACAAGTCTGGGACAGCACCCCCGGTCTCCCTGAAGTGAATTGGTACCCATCTGGTTGTTCATCAGAAATGTGATGGGTCAATATGCTTGTGAGTCTGTTGAAAAAACAATGGCTATGTAAGTAAGAATATCCAAATCACTTAATGAATACAGCCTTGGTCCTCAATATCTCTCTTCAAAATGGAACAAACCAACAGGATGAACTCAAGTGCTGTTGAAAAAAAGACCTAAGTCCATTCTGCTAAATTCTAATAAGTCCTGTGGGTTTGATGTTTTGGGGTGACTCAAAGGAGATTTTTCAGAGTAATGCAGTATGGTAGCAGAGATGGGGTGTACTCTGGTAGGTAGGTTTGCTCACAAGGAGAAGTAGATGCACCTATCTCCCTGGCATTCTTCCTTGTCCTGTGGCCAACTGTGGCTGAGGAAAAGTACAAGGGCAAGATAAGCCCAGAGTGATGCATTCATCTGGAAGAAATGGCTTCTGTTTCCTAGCTATAGATCAGCATTCCCTAACTTTCTAAGTGAGTATTTGGTTTTGAAGCTCAGACTTCTTAAATGATTCAAAGGATGGAATGCTGAAAACAGAAAAGAATGGAAAAATCAGAGAAAACAAACTCTGTTGTCTCTTGAAGAGTAATTTGAGACTCTGGCTGTTACTTCATCCACTGATTCCATTTGGCAGAAGTCAACCATATAATATCCCCACAGCACACACAACTGCTTCAAAGCACCTTCAGGTTGCTCTCATGCTGTGTTTCTACAGAGTGCGGAGTGTATTCTTTGTTCTCTTCTATCCTGACCACCTTCAACCATAGCTATTTCTTTAGGAGAGGTACAGAAAATACTCAAAAGCCTTCCTGCCAACAAACAAAACAAATTCACATTAGGTAAAGAGTTAGGTATGGACTTTGCTTCCACAAAGCAAAAAAACTTTGTTTAGGCAGCTGTATCTGAAGAGTGTGTGCTAGGACTGGGCAAGAAAAATGTTAAATGTGAAATTTTCCACAGTAAATAATGTCACAGGTAGAAAGCTCCAGTAAGGGAGCTTTGCAAGACTGACATTATCAACCGAGATAACGGTGCCTGAAACTGTGTATCCTTATAATGACAGAAATAGTATTTGTTGGGGTTTTCCTAGATTCCTGAGCATGACTGACATGACCTCAGGGAACTGCTCCAAGATGTCAGTAATAGTCTCATTGCCTTCTGGAACAGCTTGAACTTAGCATGCAAGTCTTGCAGTACCAATCATCAGCAGTCCCAGCTTTATCACACTGGCCAGCCAGCTTTCGGCAGCAGCTGCAGGCGCAACATGGCTGGAGCTGCTCCTGTGTGCCTTGAAGATAAAAAAAGAACACCCTATCTGAATCACTGAGTTAATATCTATCAGCTCTGCCAACACTGTGTTCAGTGTCTAGGAAGCTGATATAGTCAATTTCTGCCCATATTGGTAATGGCAGTGATTCACTGAAGCACTTGGAAAGATGTTTAAGATCACGTAACAGGCTTAGGATTTCTCCACCTGGCAAAAAAAAATAGGGATTTAAACTACCATAAATTCTCCCTGAAATATTTCTTTTGCATTCATTTTCTTTTCCAATTTTAGCTGGCTTTCTGTTCTCAACCCCTTCTTTTCTTTCTTTCTCTTTCTTTCTTTCTTTCTTTCTTTCTTTCTTTCTTTCTTTCTTTCTATATTTCTTCTCTATATTTCTTCTCTATATTTCTTTTTTTTCTTCTTCTTTTTTCATGCTCTATTTTTGTCTTCCCTCAAAACTGTGGGCAGCCAAGGAGTAACTGTTACAGCTCACACATAAAATTCATGTGCATCTTCATAACTTTTCTCAGACCTTTCTTTTCTCTTGTTGCAAATGAAATGTTTGTGTTTCAAAAGCCAATTTTAGAAGAACAGACTGAGCTACAAGAAACATATTGATTATACCAAAGTGTATGATCTTGGATTATAACCAGTTGATACTGATTATTCGTGTGAGCCTGAAGTTCAGCCAACACAACTGGACAGAAATTTTGGACCCTGAAGTTTCCATTGGACATACCTACACCTATTTCCCTTCCTATGAATTCATATTAGTTTGCTAATGACTGATTTAACACATCAGAAAAATTACTGGTATGTAGAAATAGGATATTAGATGAGAAGGAACAAGAAAAGAAACTCTAAAGTAATAATGGTGATGGTCAGGGAAAGGAAGTAGCAAGATTAAGAATAACAAACATAGTGTTTTTATTTTGGGAATATGGGAAAATGGGCTGTTGGGAAGGAAGGAGTCTGAAGGGTAAAAGACAATGGAGTTGAACTGAAATTGAATTTAAGGACTCCAGGGAGGTAGCAGAAGAGCCTCACTGAGCAGTTGTCACAGAAACAGTAGCAACTGAATTCCTACAACTCTTCTTGGGAAAGCTGGACTTTAAAGGAGGGAAACCTATCCTTTACCGGTCATATCTCCCACTGGCCTCCCCACTCTCAGGAACAGCTCTGGATATCAAGTATGGTATGACACCAAAGTTCGTAGAGGTCCAGGGGATGAGTCATCACTGAAGTCTATCTAGCATTCATTAATTTCCACTAATGTTGTATGTTCTATCTTCAGCAGAAGCTCTGAAAAGAGTACTATATTTGGCAGGGCCTAAACAAAACCCTTGTTTATTCTGGTGCAGATCAGCACAAGTTGAATGTTACCGATTTAGATGAGACTTGAGACTTCACTTAGGACTCATTTTCTAAAAGTGAAAACTCAAAACTAGATGTTAATAAGGACCTAGCTGTGGGGGAAAGGGAGGTTGGTTGCTTTTTTGGTTGGTTCGGTTTTTGTAAAAATTAGGCAGAAAGAACCAAAACAAAGTATGCAGCTCAGTTCATTCGAGGTGGGATGAGAGCAACAGACAAAACTGATGCCTCACAACAACATACCAGCTTGGACAGTACTCAGTACATAGCATTCTTCAAATATTGAAACAGAACAGTGTTTAGAACCTGAGTTTGCTCAAAAACACTGGAATGAGAAAAATACTAAAAGAAAATAGTTGGCTACCACTTACCTGGCTTCTGTTTCCTTAGAGTTGGAAGAAAATATGTTACTAGAAGCAGTAATTAGTGAAATTATAGAAAGGGACAAACTGAGGTCTAGGTTAGGTAGATGTACCTATTGTCTGCCAGCTGTAATGAAAAAAGAAAGGCGCACTATTCTGTTTTGTTTTGTTTTTTTTTTTTCAAAAAGTACCCTGTGGCTTCACTGAAGAGCTAGAAAATCCCATCACATAGGCACATCCATAGCATATGGTGCTCCATGTTTTTTTCCCATGTGTCTTTCTTTGACTTTTGGCCATGTAATCAAATCCTGTAAATCTAAAAAAAAGAAAAACAACAAACAAACAAACAAACAAAAAAAAACAAAAAAAAAAAAAGACCCCCCCCCAAAAAAAAAAACCAAACAAAAACCTAAAGATCTATGGGCAAACAAAATGTAGTACCAAATAATATTTGAGGCTGATGTGGTAGAAGAAGAAAATGGATCAACAATTTGTGAATTACAGCTTTGACACTAATGGGGAAAAATGCTGTAACACACTTCACACCCTCAAATATTTGCTGTTTTCCTGTCTTTGCATGGGGCCAAGTTCTTCAGCTCTCTATGCACCTACTTATTATAGTTCAACAGCATCAAATGCCAGTGTAGAATGCATTGACCAGTTCCCTTTTAAGTATCTTTACATGGAAGTGAGAATATTTGCACACTAACTGAAGGCTAATCATTGAACTTTCTTAGTGAAAAAGAAAACTTCAGTCACATTTTCCTTTTTTGACTTTTTTTTTCTTTTTTCTTATTTTGGGGGGAGGGGGATGGGAGGGAGATTAAAAACATTTGATTTGGCCTGAAGTAAAAGTGCATACTTCACACATATTTCTAACCAACCCCCAAAAACAGTCTCTGGCTTTGAACGTGTTGAACAGGAAGCCATTTAGTGTTGGAATGCTTGCTTTGCTGGTCCAAGAAACACACATACTTATTACTCCTGGGCTATCTAAAAAGTTTGAGGGTGAAAAAGTTTAATTTATATGTAGAAACTTGTTTCCTGTTTTGTTTTTTCCCCTTGTGTGCCAAGTCTGTTTTTCAAGCTCTGTGATAGGAAACATATTTCCCTTTTTCTCCCTTTCGTATCACTTTATTTACCCAGCTGTATAATTCACTTCAATTTATAGCTCATACTCTTACCTGGCTTAAAGTCCAAAGACACAGTCAGAGAGAGGAAAAGATGGATGTGGTGTTTTCATGGTTACTGAGGAAAGGGAAGAATCTGGGTGGATGTGAAGCTGCCTTTATATCAATATCAGGGGACTGGTGGTGGACTTCTCTTTCAGGATGTGCCACAGTATATGTTGAAGAAAGGTGAGGAAGAGGGCACAAGGAAAGCTGTGCCAGTATAGTGTGTCCCATGATTATTGAGTTATGCATGTTTTAAGTCTACTTACTTTCTCTGAATGAGATACCTATCTCAGCAACTTTGCTCACTTTGGAACCACTTACATGTAGAAGTGTGAGCAACTAAAAATAAAATTAAGTAAAACAAAACCGAACCATATAATAATAATAATCATACTATTTATAATAGTAGTAGAGGTAGTTAGTAGTAGTAGTGGTGGTAGTAGTAGTGAAAATACCAAAAGACCCATTCACAGATCTTGGGTGTGCCTAATACACGTAAGTATTTATGCATGAACTCTGCAAAGGAATTAGTTGCCCAAAGAGGAAGAAAAGCCTTCCTGAACAAGAACCATAAGATTTTATAATAAAATTTTGCACATAAACTAAGATTTCTGCAATCAAAACAAAACTGGGGAGTGCCTGTAGAACTGTTTTTTATTGTCATTAATTTGGAGTCATTGTTCCAACCAGACTTTTAGTAAATGGAGGGGTTTTGTGGATGTAAAGTGATGGCTAACAAAATCCACTGTGCTTATAACCATAAATGTCTATCACAGCTAAAGAGAACTGCCAGACACAACACTTTATTTAGTTTACTATTTAAATTTATAAGACTATAACAGCCTATGGAACAGTTTGAGCCTTTTTTTCCCCCCTGGCATTTCAATATTGCCCAGTATAACAAACAAACAAAAAAAAACCTTTCCAAGCTAGTAAGCAGAGCAAATGCACCAAGAAGAAATCTAATGTGATTCGCCTTGTGTCTTCTCCTGGGAGTCAAGTGATGTAAAAAAAACTATTCCTCTCTTTTGCATTGCTCTTCCTATGGAGGTCAAATGCTATATGTTAATAGCCTCAAATTAAAGATTAATGTAAATGCACATGATTTCTTCTGTGTCTGCAACAGATCCTTCGCTTCCTTATACCCCTATTGCTAAGAAAGAAGTCAATAAAATAGTGAGTGCACCCACCAAACCTGCCCAAACCAATCCCCCTTCCTTCCAGACCATGTGGCTGGTTGCACAGCACCATTACCTGCAGAGGATCTTGCTGCTGCAGTGAGCTCTCATGGACTCCACACTGCATCACTCCAGCACAGGTTGCGAGAAGGCCATGCATGGGACTGAAGAGATTTCACTCGGCATTTGCCCACATTTCTGTCAATATTCCTGGCCACACTGCCTGCCACGTCCCAGCTGGTGCCGAAGCAGGATTGTCAAATCTCGCTGGGAAGCAGAAATTCCTGAAAAAGACCATCACATTTGTAGCACATTTTCCATTTTCACATAGGTTGCTTCCTATAGCTGGTGGCATATGCCAGAGGGTGGCATATGTGCTGGACGCAGCAGGTCCAAAGTTCAAGGTCTTTCATCTCCCTGGTCTGTGTCTTTTTCTGAAGAGAAGGTTCAACAACAGAAAGAATTATTGTTCCTCATTTCTGCCAGAATGGCACAGTCTTCTTCCTACAGTGTCTCTGAAGCAAAGCCTCATGCTGGCTCAAGGAACTGTTCTGCCTCTTCTCTCTCCAAGGATCTGGGATATGGGAAGGAAGGAGGGCTGAGCCTTTAGTGCACATCACCCTGCTCAAGGAGAAAAGATGCTGCATTTAACACTCAAGTGCTCAGATGCCAAATGTTTTGCAAGGGACTCACCCAACCGCTGGACAGCAAAATAAAGAAAGCCTTCCTCCATCTGTCAGAATACTTGCAAAACAAAGTTAAATTATTACTTTTTCTGACTAAATAATATAAAAATGAAGCACTTAGTGCACCATTTCAAAGGCTGGCTGCTAACCACCAGCAATAAATATATTCCAATGGCAACTGAATGGAGGAATTATGGTACAGCAAATCTCTATTTGAGGCCTGGTTGAGGCATATTACAATGAGGAATTGGCAGAGGAAGAATGAGCTTCTTTTATCCAACTGGTGTGCTTTTCATCCATCATCCCTTTTATTGTCTGAATAGTTTATAAATATTTTTTGTCTTAAGATCTTACTAATTCTTCTGAGGATCCTTTAAAATTGCTCTGTTTCTTCCCTGATTTAGGAACTCTCAATTTTACCTCTGTAGCAATAGCTACAGCCACATTACAACAGGCTTCCCCTCAGGGAGCAGTCCTACACCAGGTGGCACAGAGTGACTTGCATCAATACTGCTCAAGGCTATTCTCTGGAGCACCTCACCTACTGTCTCCTCTGGAGTCCACAGGAACCCCCCATGGCCAATAATTATTTTGTGTTGTGACCTTACAGAACCATTTCAGCCTCCTGCAGTGGTGTCTTTATAGCATGATGTGTAAGTAATGCACACCATGGAGCTTGTTATGAGTTAGTGAGAGGGTAGTCAAGAGCACGAATTTGCTAGAATTATGCAGAAAAACTGCATAGAGCTGAACAAGTTGAGCTACTGTTTTCTGAAAATAAATTATCCCCAAAATAATTAGTGGATTTCATCTCAGGGAAGACTTGATTTCTTCCAAAGGGCAGCTCAAACCTCTGGTTTCCATGGAAGAAAATGAATAGAGGTCAGAGTATGAAAACAGGCTTAGTACCTGAGTTACTGTGTAGACATATCCATAGCCTCTGGCATTTCTAACTAGCATCTAGGGTCTGAATTCCTCTTCCTAATTAGTTGTAGGTGGTCTTGCAAATGACAACTGAGCACATACCTGTCTGCTGAAGAGCTCTGCATGATTTCTGGAAGTCTCCAAAAGGTTGGATGGTTCAGAATGTTCTCCTTACCAACACAAAAATGAAAACTAATGGGCCTTTCTAATAACTTTTTTCCATAGCTTTAAAAAGAAGTTGATCGGAATTTGGTGTGACAATGACTTCCTTCCATTCCTTTTTGTTTTATCCCAGTAGGTCATTCCAATCTTGGTCACTACTGTGCAAGCAAGTCTAGGTAACTCCTCTGGTGAGAGGGAGTTGAGAGCCCAGGAGCAATGTTCTGACAGGCCTTCAGGTGTGTCTACCACTCTTGGCCTGACACTTCCAAAACTTCAAGTGCCTGACTATTCTCGGCAAAGTTGGTATTAACTGTCCCACTGATTTCCATTTTCTTGATTTGTGTCAAAGCACACACTTCATAAAGAAGCTGCTGGTGGGTTGTGAAAAAATTATTTAGAGAAACCCAAAAAGAGGTTTCTGGAGATCCCTTAAATCAGCCTTGTGAAGGATGTATTAAAACTTAAAGGTGAGTTTTCCCTGACTGCACTGCAAGTGGAAAAAGGCAGTCACAAGGGGCTTTTGGAAATCACTTAGCAGCAGCTCAGATGTAAAGCCTAAACACATACTCAGGAGTAAGTATTTTCTGATAAAGCCTAGAGAACTAAAATTTTTAGTTCAAGGTCATGAGATTTCTTTGCTGATATTAGAAAATTTACTGATAGGGATGTAAAAAACCTGGCAAACACTTTGCAAACTTCTGAGGACAAATAGTTCAAGCTAAGTAGAGACCTCACCATCTTCTCAATTCTGTGGATACTAGCATAAGAAATGGTGGCTTTCATTTTTATGAAAGTCTGCAAATATAGCAATGCATAAACACATCCGGTCTAATCTATGAACCCTGGCACACAGCCTGCCAGTTGCAGAATCTACATCACTTATCTAACCAACCACCAGTAGTGGTCCACTGAAAAACAAAATACACCTTTCCAAAGCCTTTCCAGTAAGTCTTCCTTCAAGCTGAATATATAATACCAGCAGGAAACAAAGAAGAATGTTCTCGTTCTGCATAGCTCTCTCTGACTGGAAGTCTTCTTCAGCCTTATATATACTGTATAAAGAAAGATACAGTTTATATTTCCTTTTTTGAGTTAGGCATAAGTGGAATGCCTGAGTTCTATTGGTACTTAATGAAAATCATGTGCATTTTTTCAAATGCATTTTATTATTTCCTGCAAAACATTGTGGGAAGTGTAAGCAATTTAAAGATTCCAGGTCATTCACTTCAGCTTTCTCAAATTCCAGAGCAAACTTTATTGATTCTACTAAAATCATCTTCACTTTTCAAATCTTGCTTCATTTTTTTAAAATTTTGTTTGGTGATTCCCTCACCAGTGTATTAAAAAAAAAAATTCATTACCATAAATGTATTAGGATGTCTACAGGAAAAATAGACTTTTGTTAATCCTGTGTCTATGGAGATCAGCCTAATGAAACTTTTTGAATTACTCCTTCATCAGTTGTAATTTACTTTGAAGATTAGAAATGGAAACATTTACATTTTATATTAGTAGATTCTGGAGAAAAAAAGTGCCTTTTCCATTGAATCCAAAGAACTAAGAGGCGTCTCCATTAATTTTGGATGAACTGTTAAAAAGTAATCCTGAGGAAACTTAAGAACCAAAATATGTAATTCCCTCTGCCTCCTCAAATACTCAAGGCTGACATTTTTTAACTCCAATTTATCAAGAGTCACCTTTCTCCCATATATGATAATGAGGTCACTTTTTTAGTGAAGATTTTGTGTTTTGGGTGAGTGAGCAAGAATACACATATTCATGCGGACAATGTCATACATGAAGTGTTAGCCTGTGTTTCTGTCCGAAAGGCTGTATTTTTTGAATTATTTTATCTCTAGAAAATGTTATCTGAGTGGTTTTGTGCCTTTCTAGGACCTAACCCCCTCTCTTAAGAAACACTAGTTGTGAATTTAAAAAACCAGTTCCTTTCTGGGAAACCTTGACTGCTTCCTGTGGGCAGAATTTTGGGGAATGGAACTTGATAAACACTTTCATTTTCTCTGTGTTTTGCATGTTTATAATATCTGCAAATATGTGTATATCAAAGACTTCATTGTTTATTAAGAAAAAAAATCAACCAATCCATGTATTAATTATCTTGTTTATTCCTACTCCTTTTTCAGTTGTGATCCTGGTGGGACTTGGGTTTCTTTACTGTTTTATTTATAGATTATGTAAACATTACAGTTTTCATTGTATTTGCACCAACTCTGCAGAAGTCTCGTGAGTCGCGATATAAATAGTTTTCTGTATGTTGTCAAAGCACCATTTAAAGCTAAGTTGGCATTTAAAAGTGGTTCGCATTTACTGTCTCTCAGTGACTTCCCATCACTTTCCCTCAGTTTAAAAGCACATAGGTGGTTTTAGCTGTCAGGTCATTGAGTTGTTTCTGGGTTTGAAAATAAGGTGGAGTCCTTCCTGACTCATGTATCATCACCTCTAAACCAGTCGGAGTTGCAGTAAGAACTTAACATAGAGAACTGGGGAGGTCTCGAGAAGCCCAAATAGCAGGAAAGCACCAGAAGGTGAGAATCGTTTATAACAATGAGGTAAGTTAGTTGTGGTTGGGTAAGTAGCACTGCACAGGGATAATAAGATTGTTAGCTTCTACTTATTGACCATACTCAATGGAATTGAAAGAAAAACAGTATTTAACAAAATGTTACCTGTAAATGCATTAAAATTTTTTAAGATGGAAGGAGAAAAAAACCCATGGCCTGTATGAGCATTTTCCGAGAAACACTTTAGCAGACAGAACTCAGTCTATCTATAAATACATTGGTCTGAGTGAAGGCATCTTCTCCTTCCCCATGAGCATCTACTAATACACAGTTATCCTTGATAACACAGTTAGCTAGTATTTTCCATTTACTAATACATATTCCATTAGGCATCATTATATTTGTCTTTGTTCATCTAAGAGGTCTGCCTGTTTATATCTTGAGATCTCCTGACCAATGCTGGGGTGAAGAAGGGCAGAGCAGCTAAAGCAAAATTAAATGTCTTTGCTTATTCTTAGAGTCAGTACTGCCTAAAGCTTGCCTCGCTTCCTCAAATGTTAGGTTAATCTTTTTAAATAAATGTATTGGACTTCTCTTCCAGATCTGGGTTAGACAGGGAAATAAATGCCAATATTACAAAATAAAAGCTAAAACTGTGGTAGTGGCAACTGGGACCAGAAATATTGAAAGTCTGTCCTAGAATTCTTATATTCAAATTTCTTCCTCTCCAATTTTGAAGTATCAAGACATTTGACTGATTTAGAAAAGGTCTGAATAAGTGGCTGGGCTCTCCAGCATGTGTCTGAAACTCAACTGAAGTTCTCAACTTTGGGACAAAAATATCTGGGCACTAGTCCAATTTAAATGTTATAGGAAGAGTATTCTAAAAGCTCCAGTAGCCATCTGCTGTACAAAATACTGATCATTTGAAAACTCATTATCAATCAACTTTATGCTAAACGGTGGAATAAATCCTGAAGGTGAAAAAAGAATTTCATTAATTGGGTCCCTGTACCTACTCTGGGAGCAGCTACTGAAATCTAGAGAGTACATTAGGGGGAAAAGATCTGCTCAGAGAATAACAGGAATAGAATGATGCCTAGCTAGGAGTCTTCCTCATGACCTTGCTGAATTTTGGATCAGCCCCTAAGATGTCAGGTTATGTGTACTTTGGAAAAGGAACGCTATATAAATGCATGTGTACACTGTGCCTTAGGATCTGCAAAAGTACAGATCAAAAATATGAGACAAATGTGATGGTAATTAAGTCATATGAAACTAATATATTCTCCAGCTGCAGTTAAGAGCTGTGAAACAAATGGTGGTTACATATCTTCATCTTTCTGACAAGGAAATGCAAGCATTTTATTGCTGTTGAAAAACAATCTGTATAAACCACATTGCCAAAGTATGAGCAATCAGTTTTTACTTTAATTTTCCCAAGATTCTGTCTTTTCACAGTAACATTATATGGCTATTTTTTGGAGTAAAAAAGGAAAAGGGTTTAAACTTCAGCTAATGATGACAGCTTAGACATGAAAAAAATACTCTATAGGTACAGAATGCAGTTCCTATGTTAACTTACTTTGTGAAGTCAACAAAAATATCAACACTAAGTTCAAGGAAATAAAATTAAGCCAGAATTTTGAAAAACGGGTCTTCATAAATCAATCTTTAGTTCTTATTATTTGCTAGTTCATGATAAGTCTAATACAGCTCCCTATCACTACTGTTGTTTCAAACATCAGCTTTCAAGAACTTACATTCTGTTAGTTAAAATTGTGTCAAACTGAAGTTTTGCATATGGCATACCTTCCTCAAGATGAATGTTTTTGAAATGTTTCAGCCAAATCTATAGGGATATTCCTGGGAGTGTGTAGGAAAATATAGATTCAGTGCTTTGTTCTCCTGACCAGACTCATTTCACAACTTGGTCATGTTCTAGCTGGAAGTGACTATGACTGCCCACCTCAGTGTTGTGGGCATGTGCTAAGCACACTAAGCTATTGCTTAAAATACTGCTTCCTCAGACGACAGGCACAGATTGCTCAGATGGCAACATGCCTCCATCCTACTTTAGATGACATTTGATTCCTATTAGGCATCTGAGATGTGAATAAAGAGGTGCAATGAACAAATACCAGATTGTTTCTTCTTGAGAGAGCACCAGTCAACCTATGCCTCAAGTGGAACAGGACCTCTGTTGCGTGACAGCATGTGAATGTGGGCTGCATCAAAATGTGAACATGACAAGGTGCTGAACTTAAAAAGAGTGTCTGGATACTTCCTGGCATGGCCTCCACTTTGCGTGTTTTGCATAATTACACATTGTCACATTGTTGGTGTTTCTGGGGTGGATTATGCTATTAATTCACTTCCTTGTTTAATCTTTGTGCTATTTTGCTTTAAACCATTGGAAAGTCTACAGTTATACCATAATTACTTTCCAGAACATGAAATGAAAGTAAACAAAGTTAATTGTCAGTGCTGTGTGTGCTTTCTTTGAATGCAGTGAAGGCAGCAATCTTTCTGTCAGACTGAGTAGAAAGTAGGCAAATCGTCTTTCCCTTGCACTGCTGTAAGTTAGCTCAAAAACTTGAAGTTTATTCACAGAGACTGAATGAAATGTGAGGTGTGTGTTGAATACCTGAAGATACAACTCGGTCTGATTACCAGTCCGCCTTTGTTCTGAGTAAAAACTTGTTCATATCAGCTTCAAGTCTGTTGAACAAGCTGCAAAAGAATTCTAGGATGCATCTCTCCTCTCATGAACAGTTCTAAGACCTTTGTTACAAATCTAGGAACTGCTGGAACTGCATAGGTATAAAAAGACACATTACATCCATCAGGTCATATATAATTCTGTTACAGTTCATGAATTGCTACTTTATAATTGTCAAGCAACTTTGATAACTTGAGTCATTTAGAAAGAAAAATATTCCAGAAAATGCTCCTTTTATTTTCCCCACATACAGCAAATTGTACCAATGTTAGAGTCATAAGAATGTCCTGCAAACACCAGTCGTATTCAGCATGCAGTGAGTCTCTGACACACCAACATTAGCAGAAAGGTGATCTGGCTGTTGCATTTCACTATTTGTTAGACTTCAGTTTTAAAAACAGCCCTCTACTCTTTATTTCTTCTCACAAATGAAGTCTCTCACTAGGAAGTTGTGAGGACTCACCTTCTTCTTCCCTTTTGCTACAGGAAGATAAAAGAGGTTGGCAAGCAGCTGCAGAGCAAGATGAAGTCGAGGAGAAGCACATTCTCCCATCCTATCACAAGCAGCATCTAGCAACTGCTGTATCTGCAGACCTTTTCTTCAGGTGACTCAATCTCTCAAATTGGCTGTGATCCTGGAATAAGGGTTCATGCCAAATAACCATCTGGATAGTGCTGCAAATTCCAGGCTAATCAGAGAAATTGCCTATTCACTTGAACAACAGTCACAGGCCTGGGAGGCGCCAGTCTCCAACTGCAGTCGTGCCTTGGCTCATTAGTCCTATGTGCCCCCGAAACTAAACTGTCAAAGGGGTGTTGAGTGCACAAAGACTGGGCAGCAGCTGAATTAAATTCCTGTGCAGAACCAAAAATAGAACACTTTGAGCCCCTTCTCTGTTGTGAAGAAAAAAATTCCTGGACAAAAAAAAATGCTTTTCTTGGTATTATTTAATGCGTTTTTCTGTCTAAAAAGCTAAAGATTTTTGGCCTCAAGGGGTGCTAGCCTGTTACCTTAGAGACTGTTTCTTTTAGAGGCAGTGGAGTGGCAGAGGGCATGCCTTTGTTGCTTACCTTGGCAACCATGAATTGCTAAATGCTGTTCCCATGAATGCAAGCCTTTCACTGCCATTAGTGCCTGCCCACAGGTATAAACATTCCTTCATGAAAAGGTCCAGGGGAATGTACACTACCTCGATAAAAATCAAGACGACAAACAAAAGCATATTATATAACACAGCAGTTATATAAAATTAGATTTTAAAACAAGATGTGTCTTTAATGACATTGATCCTGGATGCGGTCAAATTTCCTGTTCCATTTATATTCCCTACAGTCATACCAAGCGGTGGCAGTGGGGAAGCGAGGAAAGCGAGAAAGCTCGACAGGATATTCTTGTTTCTGTAATTCCAAAATGGAAGACCACTCTGTCTGTACTCAGAATAAACCTGCTGGACAGTTTCAGAGGAATAGGAGGACTCCAGCAGTCTCCCTCCCTGGCAGTAGGGCAGATAGAGGCACAAGGAAAGCGGAGGTTGCCGGGGCTGGGCTATGGCACTAGATCCCCTCTGCTACCAGGAATTTTTTATGGTCTAGCTGGGCAAACACTACAGGCAACATTCTCAACATGTTTACCTGCATAAAGGCCTTGTGCTGCAAAAACAAGAGATGTGTTGTATTCTTCCTGTAAATGAGCCTGTTGAGTGTGGAGGAATTAAGTTCTAAACTTAATTCTCCCCTCCCTCCCCGCTCCACGGTCTCCATTTTGTAAACTGATTTTTTAAAAAAACACCAAGATTTTCATTCCGTTATTAATTCAATTCACTTTCTCAGATCTGATAGTACTTCTAAAAAAAAATATGGCCCATCTGGATTTTTATATTGTAATGTGGCCTATATAGGAGAACAATCTCTTGGGAAAAGGGATCCACTACAAGATATGTCTCTACATGACTGTCAGAGGTGAGCCAGAAAGAAACTCATGGCTCATGTGGACTGAAAAACTCAGACTGGAGCAAGGGGACTATGGTCTTGAACTGCCATAGAAGAGAAACTTTGTACAATGAGATTGGGGTAAAATCCTATAGGATGTTTGTTGGGCCAGGAGAAAACTTCCCTTGCCCTGAGAAAATCCATGTGGTAATGGTGCGTCACACTTCCCATGTAACCCTCCCTGAGTGGGCTGGCTTTGTATACACCATACCAAGACACCCGGCAGTCAAATAAGCTCTTGAAACTGAGCCAAAGGCAAGGGCAGTGTTGCAGACCTTCAGCTGACGGCCATATAGCTGCACCCAGTTAGCCAGGTGTGCACACAGACAGACAGATGGCTGCCTCTGAAACATTTACATGCACCCAGGAGATGACAGTGGAACACCAACTCTTATATATCACGTGATAAAGTATATTCAAGGTCCAAACCCCTGCGGAACCCCACTAAAGCCAGAAGAATGACCAAGCAATCCGTGTGGCCCCTATTTGCACAAAGAGGAAGCGCTCATTGCTACAAAAAAGAAAAAAAAAATTCAGCATGGCCAGCAGGTCAAGAGAGGTGACTCTGCCCCTCTGCTCCATTCTGGTGAGACTCCAATTGGAATACTGCATCCAGCGCTGAAGCCTTCAGTGCAGGAAAGACATTGAGCCAAACCCAGGGGGAGACCATAAAGATGATCAGAGGGCTGGAGTACCTCTCCTTATGAAGAGAGTTGAGGCTGTTCAACCTGGAGAAGAGAAGGCTCTGGGGAGACCTTGTTGCAGCCTTCCAGTACCTAAAGGGGGTCTACAAGAAATGTAGACAGACTTTTTAGTGGGTCTGTAGTGATAGGACAATAGATAATGATTTTAAATTAAGAGAGAGTGGAATCAGAGTAGATATAGGGAAGAAATTCTCTTATGATGTGGGTGGTAAAACATTGAAATCCACAGATTTCCCAGCAAGGTGGTGGTTGCCCCATCCCTGGAAACATTCAAGGTCAGGCTGGATGGGGCTCTGAGCAACATCGTCTAGCTGAAATTGTCTCTGCTTATGGCAGAGGGTTTGGAACCAGACGACCTTTAAAGGTCCCTTCCAACCCAAACTATTTGACAATTCTATAAAAACAAGCAGAACATTTCAGCCGGCATTAGCAAGGGCCACACACCAGGCAAGCACACAGAGGGACAGCTGTGATCAGAAGAACCTGGCCTGTTGGCCATGCTCTGCCCTTCCTGGCTCCCAGCAGGGCAGCTGGAGACCAAGCAGAGAGAACATGCAGAACAGGAGACCCAAGCCTGACCTGGAAACCCGAGTGGCCTTTTCTCTTACTCCTGAAACCTGTGTGTTTGACTTTTCTCTCTCATAAGAAGAAATGTTATACTGACAGGAAAAATATTTACAGATGTCACTTTTCAAGACACCTCTTTCTTTCCCCTCTCGAGCTCCAGTCCAGTGATCCTCAATCTTTGCTAGTAAAGCAGTTACATTTTCTTTTCCCTTTGCCCTCATGTTGCAGCACTGTCAGAAGGTGAAGAATGTGGTAGAGGCCCTGTGAGGCTGACCAGCCATTCCTGAAGATCAGGGTTCCTGTCTCAGCTCCTCCTCTTGCTCTCCAACTTTCCTTTTTCCCCTCATGAGGTTTTACAGCTGCAATTGAGCTGTGGGTGCTCTCAGCATTCAACAACTCAGTATCCTCACCCATCTCTGCTGTGGCACAAGCTTCATGCCTGCTGACCAGCCAGTGCTGTCACTTTGGGCTTGTGCTGGTGCCATTGGGGGAGCAACTTTGTGCTTCTTTCTGTTAATGACACTGCTGATCACACCGTCACCACACCATCACACCTACACTGCATTGTAGGAATGGGGTCTTTACAGATTTATATCTTGTTCTTCTGTTCTGAACACACCTTTGTTGACATTTCCACACCCAGTGCAACATCAAGAGAATGAGGAACCTTCTGGTTTGTTGCAATGAGCAGTGCCTATGGGCTTCACAACCTTAGGAGTGTGGTGGAGGTTTAAATACCTCACTGTTAAAGATTTCCTCTGGAAAGGAAACAAAAAATCTTGCAGAGTAGAACTCACTCCTGCTACACTCCAAATTTTATGAAAGATTACCAGCTTCTTGTCTCTATGTGTGTAAAAATACAACCAAACAAAAAGCAAGGTAAGTCCACGAGGAAAAAATAAGCATTAAAAAGGACAAAAAAATGTGCACACTTTTGGTGCCCAAAAGAGTGAATGTTCTTTTCAGGAGCACTAAATCCAAAAATAATGACAAAAAATGAGATCTGTCCTTGGTTTCTTGATCAAAACAACCTTCTGTCATTAAACAAATAGTATTACTTTCCAGGTGTTTGTCAAGCAATAGACAATGGTAATTATGGGACATTTCTATAATCCATAAGTAAGAAAAATTCAAAAGATATTTGATACATGAAGCAATTGTAAAGCAATGCATCTGTGAAATCCGTTATGGCAAACATCTTACAAGGAATGTTAAAATGCTGGGAACATGCAGAGGAAGTTCAGCAAGGTTCTAAGCTTTATAAACTTAGAATATTTGCTGTGCAGACTTATGGTGCATTGCAAAAAGCCAAAAAATATTTCTTCACGATATTTTTTTCCTTGCTTTTCCTCATCATCTAAGTACACCAAAATGTTCCAAGAAGCAGGATATTTGCTCTGCTCAGTTCAAAGTAGCAGAATATACATGCAAATTGAAGAGATTAAGTAAATCAAGTAATAAACAATTCTGAACTCAATGTGCACTTCACAAAAATATGCTGTTTTACAGTACTGTGTTCAAAAACTGTTGCTTGAGTCAGTTTCTGAAGTTCTTACTGTATTGAGGTAACATAAGTTCTGGCATCCCCTTCAAGAAAAATGAAAAAAAAGGAAGGAAAATGACCAGGAGGGCTGGAAGATCTGTAAACATCCACCATCTGTTGGCTGGTAACAAGCAGACTTTAAGATTTAGAGGCAATTAAATTAGAATTCTGTTTCCTTTTAAAGTATGGATGGTTCAGACTTGGAGTCCCTTCCTTCCTCTACCCCAAAGGAACCCTAACCTCCCTCCCTCGACTGACTCTGTTATGGCAGTGCAGGCCAATGGCTGCCACCGCTTCTTTCCTGTCGTGGACGAACAATAACCATTTACATCAATGAAACATAAATCTGGGAGCATAATGGCATCACATATCAATTAAAACAAGCCAGACACTAAACAATCCTGAAGACTGATAGGGGAATAAAGACAGTATCAAAGGCTACACTTCTCACCTCAATGAGAGCTCTTCCACTGTTTCCCACCTGTGCTATTTCCTTTTCTTCCCACAAAAGCTCTCCTCCTTCTCAAAGACTTTGGTGTGGCTTGGTCATCAAGTTTTGTCACTTCAGGTTATGGAGGGTGGCTTTCCCCAGGTCCACCCTGACCTCAGTCCCAGTGCAGCCAGCCAGCAGGTGGGCCTGGAATGAAGCACAGCCCCAGCCTTGACCCAAGAACATCTACATTATCACTGGGTACCCCTCCCAGTGACATACAGAGTATGTCCAGGGTGAAATCAAATAAACTGGTAATTTCAGGGGAAGCAAGTAGCAGTGGTTTTGGTTCACTGTGCTGAATGTGTTAAAGGCCAAGAGCTGCAAGGAAAAGGACAACGCAAATTAAGGGATATTTTTTTCTGTAACATGGGGGAATCAAAGAAAAGCTAAAATTAGTGTTCTAATACTAGCTTCACAGGTCCCAATTCTGCCATTACTGAATAAATGTGCTGAAATGTAAGGAGGAAAATTATTTACTTCTGTCAGGGAGCTCTGAAATGCTCTGAATAAGATGGAGTAGTGGAACGTTCCCTGGAATTATCTAGTGCACATGTATCAGGCTGTTTCAATTCATACCTGAAATCATACCTACTGTGAGCATACCAAGAGAGGAGACCTCATCTCTCCTTCTCCGGATTTTGCCTGTGGGTTGGACAGTGCTGATAATTCTCTTCCTCTGCTTACAGTAAATATGCTCAAGTTCACCCACCAATGTAACTTCTGTTGTAAAACACTGGTCACATTTTGAAGGTACCAGTACACATGGCCCACAGTGACCCTTTTGTGTTGCTGTACCAAAGTCACTACCAAATAGTCCTCGTTTCAAAGCAACCGCAGCTAATTATGTTGCTGTGTTGATTATTGTCATAAGTTATTGTACTACCTAGTCATGGTTAAAAACACTTTCATCTGGAAGATCTGGACTAACAAATATTTTGGATGGTAAGTTCCATGAGAATATGCTCCTAATTTTATTTATCTGGTGGCTTACTTCAATCACTGCCTTTATAGTGAAGTCACTGCTGGGATGGAGGACAGCAAATATTTAACAGTAGTCGATAATGCTATGCAAAAGTGTAGGGAGCAAACTAAGCAGGAGCACCATATCCAATTGAAGTGGCAGAGGAATGCAGTACACAGAATGTAATTACTTGTGTGAGAATTTGCCTAGGAAACAGAAGCAAATGCCTCCGCTCCTTTGAAAAATGTATTTTTTAGCATATAATGATCTAAGTCTCTTTACTAGGTGAACATGACATTGTTAGAGTGCTGGGGAAAAAAAAGTGAAAAAGTACAAGAGACAATGGTGTTTGAATGTTCATTAATTTTAATCTGATATAAGAAAAAGAATGCCATAACTGCTCAAGAAAAGCAGAATGGAAATCAAGGGTAAGTATGGCTAGTTTTAAGCTTCACACATCTAGAAGCCAGGGCCAGAGGGAGAAAGAGTCAGGGGTATTTCAAACTCAGGAAATGCTAAACTTCATATAAATGCCTTTTATTCCCCCCCTTTGGATTTATGACCTGGAGCTACACTTACATTTGGAAACTTTTGAAAATGGTTTGGCAATTTGTTATGGTTTTGATGACAGTTCTGAAATCTTTTAAAAAATGGCCTGGGATCTTTTGAATGTTTTTGAATTTTGCAAGGAAGATCTGAAGGCTATACTCATTATTAGTAAAAGCAGAAGTCTACATCCAGAAAGTGATCCAAAGGTGGGATGCAGGAATGTGTTTGGACAAACATTACCCAGCCTGGTGATGCTGAGCGTCTTCCGGGCAATGTGCAGGAGATGGCTACAGGGAATCCACTCTGTGCACTGCTGAGAATGACTCTGAGCAGAGAGCTCTGCAGCAGCAAACAGGGAAACCCTGAGGACAGGCACAGATTTTTAACTCCACCCTCAAGGCACTATATATTGTACTCAGAGTTATCAGACGGTGCCTGCCCTTCTTTAAATCAAAGTCTCAGTCTGTAGGGAAACTGCCTAAATTACTACACGAAGCTGAGGTGTCCAGCCATGCTTTGGAAAAATTACCTCAGGACAGTCAACAGTGACCTAGTTGACATCTGTGATTCCATGGGAAGTGGCTGACTGCTCCTCACTCTGGTCCTTCAAAACTGGGAGAAATCCTACTTCTTTGGAAAGCTCCCAAACCAGCCAGTAACAGCCATGGGCCCTCCTGCCTGCTCAGACATCCTGTGCAACAGGACTGAAGATGTTCTCAGACAAAGTGAGTGCAAAGTGGCAACTTACACACTATGCACAAAGGAAGAAAAGGGGTAGCTATTCACATTACTCTTAATCCCCTGGGCCCTGCCCTGCAACCAGCACAGGTGGAAAATCTGATTAGTTGAAGCATAGCACCATGCAGAGGAAGCAATTTCCCTTTCATCCAAAAGCTAACTTGGGTGAACAGGGTCTACATATGTGCTGTGTAGTCAAAGAGAGAGGTGATAGGGATACTTATCACTGCTTCAGTCACTACTCTAGTCATCAGTTTGTTACGATGTCTCATTTTCCACGGGCGATAAAAATGAGATATTTTGGTATCTCTGCAGGTTGAAGACAAACATAACACATTGAAACAGCTGCAGCAGGAAAGAACAAAAGATACTGGGGAGAAAAACCTCAAATATAAAATTCAATTTAGTAGCATGTCATGTTTTAGGCCAGCATCCCTTCCCCATGTTCCACAAAACCAGTCATAATAGAGACATTTACAAGCATGGAGTATAGATTTGGAAGAAGTCAAGACTCCTTTTATTCCAGGAAATTGAGAGAAACTTTCCATGCAAACATACACACCCGTGCAATCACAAAATCTCCTCGAGTGTAACTTTAAGAGACGTAGCAGCTTTGCTAGTCAGATCAGCCAGAACCACTTCAGTTTGATTGAAGAGAGGAAAAACAACAACAGTAAAACCACTGGATTCAACAATTTGGGCCAAGTCCTAAAAATAGAACTGCTTTCTTATTGGAAAGGAATAAAAAAATAGAAAAAAAATCCTAAACAAAACAAAAAAACACTCTCCAGAAGATCTGAAATGTTCTCAAAATTGTCTGAATTTGGTGCCAAGCACACAGGGGTAGCTTAATACTTAAAAGGCTGCCTGTGCCAACTCTGAATCCCTCCAGTAACTAGAGACTGTATATCCAAGACTGGGAAGTGACTATGGAAAAAAAACCCCTGTTTTCTAATGGGCAAGCTGTCCATCTTTTTTAACCCTTGCTTAAACACTTGCCTTGAGGCCTCATGATGCAGTGTTTCCTCAGCAGGCTGCTCCAGCTTCCAGTGCTTGCAGCCTGCATGACACTGCAGTGGGACCAGTCTTGCTCACCCACACTCCAGCAGCACCTGGGGTGAAACAGCAGCTTAGTTTCTTTTGAAGACAGAGTTCAGTCCTGCTGGAGACAATGGCTGCTCCAGCCTTCCCCACTCCCCAGACCAGGTGCTTTTGGTATTGTGTGTCTGCAAGAAGGGTTCAGCCCCAGGTTTCCACCAGGCTGTTACTGCACAGGCTCACCCCCTCCATGACCACTAGGCAAAGAAGAACTCTACAGCTGCCTCTCAGCAGGGAACAGGGCATCATTGGCAGAGAATGGATCTGTTTTGCACAAAAAATCACTACTGTGAATGAGTTGCCTGAAATTATCACCTTGGAGCAAGTCCTTGCTGTGCTGTACAAACTCAGAAGTATCTGTGTGGTACTGGAAAGGCACAGGAGAATGTGCTGTTCCTTTCATGCAAAATAAATGAAGAGGAAAGGCAGTTTTCTGTTTGCCGGCCTGCACATTTCAGAATGGGCAAAACACAAAAAATAATGTTAAGAAAATAAGTATCAAAGCTGCTTACATTTATCCCCTGTGAGACTCCCTATTATCTTACTAAGAACCAGGCAAAAATACAGCTCCTCATGATTTTGCTTTCATGCTTTGCCCAATCTCAAAATGTACGGTACTAAGACGATGTATCCCCTTCAGGGACAGAATAAAGGAATAAACACTTTCTGCTGATTATACTGGCAAGGAATACAGGTCTTTTTTATTCACAAAGAAAGGCAGGATTCTCGATTTTCACAAATCAGCTGAGAGGTTCATGCTAAAATACCTGAAATGTCATTATTGACATCTGCAAAAGAATTGTCAAGGGTTATCAAGACTTTCTGTCCAGACCAATGGCCTATCAGGTGTTTGTGCAGAACACCTGAAGATGCTGCTTGGAAAGACTCCACCACCTCCCTCTGAAATGCTCCTCAGACCCTGCATTCTGTGGGGAATTTCACTGGTATTCCAAGGCAATCTCTGTATTACTGATTTTTACTTTTGCCTTTGGTATAAAAAGTTATTTTTAAAAAGTGTGTTAAAGATTTTTAGTAGTAGAATTTAGCTAATCTTCATCAGTTTAATTGTTGCTAAACAGGTTCCACCGTAGCTCCATCAGGTTTCACATAAACTCCAGATCCCATCCTTGCTTCAGTTTCCTGAAAACTTTAGCTAAAGTGGCAAGATAAGCTAGTTTCTTTATTTCCACATGGCTGAATTTGGCATAAGGATGAAGAGAGGCCTGGACATTTAAGGAAGAAAGGTCACTTTTCATGCAAAAAGGGTTTTTAAGAACCCAGGATCACAGCTGAATTTTCATATGCCAACTTCAAGAAATACAATATGAGAGAAACAGAAGTGCTATTTTGGGTCACATAAGTATCATATTCTGAATAATCCTTTTATTAGCAGGCTGCCCTTTCCTACCTTATCTTTCTTGCCAGCAGTTACAGACCTCAGGCTCATACATTTCCATCACTGCTATGAGCAGGGCATTTATCAACTTCCTGTCGCTCAAAAAATATAACTAAATCTGAAATTGAACTTAGTAAGAAGCACATCACAAAGCACAGAGCAGCAGCTCTCAAAGTTGTTTAAAATGTGTTTTCAAGGAGAAGGTCAATATTTTTTATATGATATTTATCTTCTTTCTAAATGTCTGACCCAAATAAGTAATCAAAGAGAATGAAAGCCTAAAGTAACCAGTTTAAATTTCATCATGTGATTCTGGCCTGGTGTGTAAGAAAACACTCTTTGAACTTAACAAGAAAAGTGTGCATAGGAAATATTATTCTAAGCATTTAATGGAGTTGCACAACTCTTGTGTGTTTGCTAAAGATAGCAAAAATAGTCAAGTAACATTTTTTTTCAATAAAAAATGTTCATTTATTTTTAAAAAAATAAGATGCTTATGCTTTTCACAGACACTTAGTATTAAAGTGCATCTAACAAACATTTATCAAGGCTCTTTGGGTAACATGTTTAAGAAAAATACTCATAGAGAATAGTTTCCTTTTAACATGCTAAAATAAGAATTGAATTTTTTGTGTGCAAGCATTTGCTTTCCAAACAGTTATCATGGTACTTTCACTTCATAGTACAGTGTGGTTAAATTGTTTATCCGAGAGTCTGAATCATTAGTGTATTTTCTCCCACCCTGGTTTTTTGCCTTTTTTTTTTTTAAGTTTAACATTAAGTATAAGTTTTAAATTTTTCATATGATTTGGACAATTACAGAAGCCCCTAGGAATCAAAGCTCTGCCTGTAGTACGCATGGCTCCAATGCTGAGGCCAACCGTGTGAGTCCAGGAGCATTTTTAATTACAGCACCACCCTATGCATTTATGATTACTTAAGTGTACTTGACCCCACCAGTTGTCTAATCCTTCCTTTTAACTTCTCCACGGTCTATTAAACATCCCCATTTACAAGACTCTCTGCTGGAATCAAACCCTTGGTGGTTGCAATGTCTGCCTTTCCTGCTTACAGCGTTCTGACAGCCCTTAACATATTCCAGTCCAGATTTGACCTCTCAAGGGACGTGTCTAAATTGAGTCGATCTCATTGACAAAGATCAAACCACTACTTAAAATGTCTCGTGGCTGGATTTCCTTCCCAGCAGACCCACAACTCCAAGCTGAAGTAAACATGAAAGGCTGCACGCAGCTGCGAGCAGCATTAGGTAGGAGAACAGCGCAAGCCTCACATGATCTGAGCAGCAAGTGTTCCTGTGGCAGCAGTATAGGGAGAAGGGAGGGAAAATGGGCAACAGGCTCCTGACCCTTGAGTAAATCCATGCCTAGAAAGCGTGGCAGGGATACTCATCCATGCACAACAGGGATACTCACTCACTGCACACTACATGTGCACAATGATGATAGAGTCAGCACTGGATAAATGACTTCTCTGAGTAGAAATGAAAGATTTTATGCTATTTCCCTTCTTTGTGGTGGTGCTTGATTCATTTGTACTTATGGCTCAGAACTTTTCACAAATGCCATCTGGAAAACCAGCTTTCCTACAAGTCCAGGCAATCCAGCAGTACAGGTGTAGGTATAGGTACATAGAGAATAGGCATTTTGCATGAAAAAAGAAATGCTGCTCTCAAGTACATAGAGTGATTTATGAATGCTGCCCTTAAGGTGATTACCAGCTGATATCAAGCTAGAATAGAAAATACAATTCCTATTGTTTCCCACTGAGAAATCACAATGTTTTTGCAGGAAGATGAAGAAGCTAAGCAAAGAGCTATAGCATCTTCAGTTTTATCTGTGATTTCATTATTTACTTTCAACCAAGCATTTCATTTTCCTTTTAAGTTATATCCTTTTTTGGACAAGTATTCTAGCAAGGAGTAAGAAGAAAGCTCTTGATTTCAATTTCTTGAAAAGGCTATTTTGCAATTAATATACTGGGAACCAGTGAGGGAAACATCCAGGAAAACAAAACCAGAGTGCTTGATAAGATCTCACTGTGATTGTGAGAGGTTGGGTCAATTAATAAAAACGATTTGTCTTATTGTTCTGGTAATGGAATGGACAAATCAGTTAAATTGGAGGTCTCAGAAAGCAACCCGCACAGATTACTTCAGATTTTTGCACTTATTAAGCTAAAATGAAACAAAGAAATTATTAACATACCAACCATCCTGGGGTAAATAGGTGAATAATTGTTCTGTAGTATATCTTAGCAGTGAGAAAACCACTATTGTATTTCAAAACTATGTATGTAGGGAACAGCAACAGACATAATCTACTTAGACATTTGACACTGTCATGAACAATGTCCTTGCCTCTCAACTGGAGAGACAAGAATTTGACATAGGAACCACTCGGTGTATAAGAAATTATCTGCATAGTTCCTCTTTGAGAGTTGTGGTCAATGGTTCAATGTCCCAGTGGAAACCAGTGAGAAGTGGCCTTCCTCAGGGTCAACATAGGGACCAGCACTGTGTGACATTTTGTCAGTGACACGGGCAGCAGGATCAAGGCACCCTCAGCAAGTTTGCCAACAACACCAAGCTGTGTGGTGCAGTCAACAGGCTGGAGGGAAGGGATACCCTCCAGAGGGGCCTGGGCAAGCTTTAGAGGTGGACTGTACAAAGGCCAGGTGTGTGGTCCTGCAGGAGGGTCATGACAATCCCAAGCATAAATATAGACAGGACAGAGAATTGTTTGAGGGTAGCCCTGCAGAGAAGGACTTGGGGGTGCTGGTAGATGAAGAGTTGGGCACAGGCTATCAATGTGCACTCACAGCCCAGAAGGCCATCTGCATCCTGGGCAGTAATAAAAGCAGCATGCCCAGCAGGGCAAGGGAGGTGAATCTGCCCCTCTACTGTGCCCTTGTGAGATTCCAGCTGGAGTGCTGCATCCAGCTCTGGGGCCCCCAACATAAGAAGGATGTGGACTTCTTGGAGTGAGTCCAGAGGAGGGCCATAAAGATGATCAGAAGGCTGGAGCAAATCTCCTGTGAAGACAGGCTGAGAGATTTGAAGCTGTTTACCCTGAAGGAAAGAAAGATCCAGAGAGATTTTTACAGCAGCCTTCCAGTACAAAGGAGTCCTCCAAGAGAACTTGAGAGAGAGGTTTTAGAAGGGGCATGTAGTGACAGGACAAGGCTAATGGCTTTAAACTGGAAGAAGACAGGTTTAGTTTAGATATGAGGAAGAAACCCTTTACTGTGAGGGTGGTGAGGCACTGTAAATGGTTGCCCAGAGAAGCTGTGATTGCCCTATTCCTAAAAGTGCTCAAGGCCAGGTTGGATAAGCAAGCTGGTCTAGTGCAAGGTGACCTTGCCCACGGCATAAGGGTTGGAATGAAATGACCTTTTGGACCCTTCCAACCCAAACGATCCTACAGTTCTGTGATACGTAGGTATATATAGTAACCACTGGTATTTTTTACTCTCGAAGAAATATTTCCTAGTTTACATATTACCAAACAGACTGAAGAGTTTTAATTATATCCTCCCAATTTTGTTCTTGTTCTCCTCCCTGCCAGGATGAAAAAAATTGTGGCACTTCAATTCCACTCTGCAGTTAAGCATTCTCAGTACACACTGCATATGTATTGTCTTGAGGTAGCAAAACCAATTTGTTGATTTAGTTGCTAATTCAGGTGGAGAGGAGTAGAGCTTCCGGGCTTCTTTGTAATTCTCAGTCTTATCAGTCCCTTATCTATTTCTGGTTTTCTTCCAAATATACTGCGGAGTTTGGAATTTTAGAGAAGATAAGAAATTATTCTAGGATTCGCTTTCCCATTTATAAGGTATTAAAATTAAGGTATCTGGCTAGAAATTATTACTTGGAGAATATCTCCTTGACAAATCCTGTGTTGCATCTGGTGCAATATCCTCAGTCACTGTGCCGAAGGAAAGTGAGAGTATTCCTGAGGATTCCACATTTCGACAATGTCTTTCTAATCTGCTTTAGGATGGCACAGGGTTTAATGAGTTACCACTTCCCATTCCCACATGATTAAAGCTGATGGTATCTCTCTATAACAACACACATAAAGCCCCTGGAATTGCATATTATAAAACATTTGAGGCAAGATGTTGATAACTGTAGTATGGGAATATTATGCTCTAAAAATAAAATACAGAGTAGGATTAAGGGTATCTAAGACACTTATTAGCTCAGAATCTAGGCAGACATGAATGCACATGCACACATATATTTGAACCAAGTATGACTAAGTCTTTGACTAATTTAAGAATTTGATGTGTATCTCATAATTCCAAGAACACAGCAAGCCTTTTGCTGCTTGGATGTTTTAAGTGGTGAATCTTGTATGCCAGGTAAGCATCTGCTTTCATTATGGTTATTCTGGTTCCTAAGAAACAAAGCACTCTGGCTTTTAAAGTTTCCTCTAGTTCCTTTTCAATTCTATTAATAAAAATTGTGGAATTGATTTCATTTGAATAAAAATATCGCATACATTTTTCTGCCACTTATTCCTGGGATCATTATTTTTGCTTTTGTAAAAAGCAAAATATTTCTCAATCACAGTACTAACAGAAACTGTCAACATAACCAGCCAATCTCTGACCTGACTTTCTGCTGTCATAAACAGGACCACAATAATGAATAAATCCACTACTGAGCTGATCTTCAGTTATTTCAATAATTCTTTACTGAGCTCCTGAGAAATAAATAATAATTAACACACTTCACAAGACATGCTTTAATTGCTTTGACAGTTAGACACACTGAGGGTGAAGTCTTCTGACTTGAACTTAGACATCTTATCTGAGCCTCCTTCTCTCATCTGTAGACTGAAGAGTCTTCATGAATCCATGAAGCAAGGCCTTCATTGGTTCAATTTTTTTAAAATTCTTCCCATAGATCCCACCTCTTATAATAAAGTGTTCATGGAAAGCTCTATTCAAAACCTTTCTGTTCTTCTAAATAAATGAGCATTAAGGTAGCTGATTTTCTCTTCAAGAGAATTTTTTTTCTTCAAGATTTTTCCTCCATATCAGAACAACTGAACTATTCTCTTTTTCATGTCACAGACCCCAAGAAGCCCTTTTTCTTCCAAACCCCCTTCTCCTTGTCCCTAAATCCCTTCCTTCTTCTGATACAATATTCTCCTTGAGCCTCCTGCTCATCACTGAGACTGGCAGGCAAATGTTGCATTCTGCTCACCTCTGTGGTGTCTACAGCTCTAGCACAAGTCCTACTCATCTCCAGTAGTGTCTTCCCACCCAAAATGCCCCATGTAACTCTTTGGCCAGAAAAAATCCCTGGTATATTACCAGGCATTTCACCTTCAGAGCTCTGTTCCAGCACAACAGGCATAGAGGAATCACCAGTCCTGCCTGAGGGATGAACCTCCAATAGTCACATTTTTACTGGAACTTTCTTGCATTTTGCAAGTATTCTTTTAAACTTTCCCCTATTTTCATGTCTGTCTAGGTTTCAAGTTTAGGATTACACTGAAATCAAATAGATCAAATTAATGAAGAATTTGCTACCATGTGTCTCACAGTCATTCTCAAAAAACAAAATAAAAAAACCTCTCAAACATTTGTCAGCATGTTCTCTGCAGACATAAGAAAGTAATTTGGATTAGGTGATTCACTGTTTGTTCCTTTCCAGATGTAGTTTCCACTATGAAAAAAATAAAGTTCTTTGTTTTAAATGCCCTGAAAAACAACAGTAGATGTTTTCACAGACTAAATTCTCTACTCCTTAAGAAATACTGATAAAGGAATCAAATTACTGAGACTCTCCTCAACTTCTTGTATCACGTGCACAAAACTTTAATAAGTTCAAAGCTCACCATTTAAATACAGAACATTATTTACACTGAGGCACATGCAAAAGGAGCTCAGCTGATGAAGTTTGCAGTTTAAAAGAAGAACCCTGCTTTAATGGAGACTGCCTCTGTCTTTCCTAATTATTGCTAAGCAATTAATCATTGCAGCTTGTAAGGTAAAAGCAGAACATTAAGTCAAAACATGAACATATTACATTTACAAATCTCAGGTACCACCCTGACTTTCTCATTTCCAGTTTCACAGGACCATGATGCTTTTTGGTAATCCTGATATATCTATACCTGATCTATAGAACTGACCCTGACTGGACGGCTTCTCACAGAAGACTTTGGCAGGAAGAATGCAACACTAAAATATCCAGAAAGGTTTCTCATTTCACGTGGGGTTGTTACATGAAACTTTCTTCTGGGACGGGATACAGATCTAAAGCAGTCTGGTTCTTAATATCCAGGGTAATCATCAAGAACAGTTCAAACCATGGTATTTAAATTAAGTAAACAGCAAATTTGAGTCATGCTGTTGCTCCCTTCTAACATGTTGTATGCTGTGGCTGAACCATCCAACATCTGGACTGTGAATATAATTCTTCCAAAGCTGTACTCTGTGGTTGCCAAATTGTTGAGCCCACGTGTGGCTTCACAGCTTGATATCCAGGGAGCCCAACTATGATTCAAATTCTGAAAAATCACCAGGTCTATGGTTGAAATATGATTCAGCAGTTTGGAGGCGAGCCTTCTTAAGTTAAAAAAAAAAACCAAAAAAACAGCAGCAAAAAAAAAAAAGCCACAGCTGACTATATATGGCATACAGCTCCTAGCAAAGAAGCAAACTCCTTGAACACCTTCACTTCACAATAGAGCTGGATAACTTCACTGGATGGTACAAAATATGGCTTATCACAAGCATCAGGCTAAATTCTGCTCCCCTAACAACTGTGTAAACTCCAATGAACTCCACGAATTTCAGCAATACACAGCCTGTTTAAATATGAACAGACAGAAGTTGCTCGACATGCTTCTTTCTGGTGTTCTTAGAGATAAGCTGGAAGTCACTAACCAGGTAGAAAGCAACATCCCTACAGAAGAAAGCCTCTGGTGGTATTCCAGGAATATAGCTACAGAGATAGACTCATTCACTACCACACAGATATGCTTCATTTGTAAATTAATTAAGACTTGTGAATTGACCAGAAATAAAACCCAGGTTCCGCACACATGCAAAATGCACTGGGAACGTCAGTCTTACACTAATTGCTCTGTGTCGTGCAGGATCATTTACACCCACATAAAAGATGACCATATCTTGCCAAAATGAGGTGTCTACTGGCCTGGTGCATGGAACAGCTCAGCTGCTGATTCACACTGCAAAGTCTATTTCTCAGACTTGCCTTCTAGCAGATATAAATAGATAAAACACTACTTTTTTTCTTCATTTATTGATTGTTTGGGTGGACCAGCACTGCACCAAGGCATGACAGTCCTCAACCCTCATCTTTGTGCTGCTCAGCCCTGCCTGGCCAGACAGATGAGACATCGTCCTTCCATGTGTACTGCCCTCATTTCTTCTGGTGATGATGCTTTCTCCTCCTTTGCCAAGCACAGTGGCTTAACTAATATCCTCTACTCCCTGCAAAATACATGCTCAGTCATTCGGGAAATTGAAAAAGAAGGTGAAATAAATGCTGCTCCATTTGAAGTTGAATGATTTGTTCAACACTAGAAAACGTTGCTTTAAGAAAGCTCCCTTATAGTGTAGTAAATGAGACAAATGGAGTCCCATTTTTCTCATTCCCTTCTCTTTAATAGTAATTGAATGAAGTGGAGATTGTGAGGTAAAACCATGCACATCTGGGTCAATTAGCATGGAAAGTCAATTCTTTAAAACCTGATGGATGCCTCTGGGAATCGCGCACTTCTCAGCACGAATCTCAGCACAGAGCTGCACTCTCAGCAACCCAACTCAATTAAGCCATTACGTGGTTCTTTAAATCTGGGGATCTGGGGGAATTGCTTAATTGTCTGCTTGTCATAGTTCCTCCTCAGGGAGCATGTAAACGTCTTCTGTTTCTCCTATAGATGTGTGGTGAACGTAAGAACAATCCATTTTAGCTGACTTATTCAAAGCTTATTTCTCCCGTGGGAAAATTAATCTTCCACCTCAAACACAGAACAAAGCTCTCCAGCAGAAACAAACCATGCCATCAATGTGGAATAGGTTTTCAATGACTACAGTCAAGTTTATATTTCCTTTTCCTTACAAGACTCAACTATTTCTCCCTGCTTTCACTTGTTCCTAACTTTCACAACCAAACTCCTCAGGCCTGTAATAGGGTTTCACCGTTCTCTGCAGATATGGGCAGTTCTGACACACCCAATGCACCATAAGTCACCCACTGACTTTAGAGTAAACAGAGTCCAAGCAAGTTATATAAACGTTTATGAAGTGCTTAACTCCATGGACAGGGCTGAGCACCTCCAGAGGATAACTCATCCCACGTCCAGAGAGGTTGGAAGGATGGCACATCAGGGAATGCTCATCTGTCCTGATTGAGAGCTGTTCTGGATTCACTGAACTAAGGGATCTACTAAAGAGACCTTGAACAGCCAGCAGGCTGTTTCAAGGCAGACATTCCTCTTTCAGACAACAAACTTCGTGAGCTTAATCCCACCTACACCTCCCCACTGCTGTGACTGTGACAACCACTCAGGAAAGACAGACTACTGTCCCTGTTTCACCACACCACATCAGTGAGTTCCTCTTCATGCGCACACAAGCAGCTGCTTTCACTCTTCTTTTGCTCCATGTTTCAGACTGCTGAACACCCAGAATCTCTAGCTGGTCTCAGCAGGAGACAGTTGCTGGGTACTCAGGATTATGGAAACAAGTCATCCCATTTAGCCCCTAAATATGGATTTAGAAGGCTAACTTTAGCTTCAGATTTTTTTAAACTTGGCATGGTATTAAAATCCATCCGTGGGGTGAGTTAATTTTTTACCATCAAAGAGCAGTAAAACGACTTCTCCAAGGTCATACAGCAGGATGACTAGGATTAGAATGCCACAAATTCTATGTGCTATAACCAGAAAATTATTCTGTTTCCTAAATGTAACATAATTGGGACACAGTCTGATAAATGGAGACTGAGCAAGCCACACTAAATCTACTGATGTGTTCTGCAACGTCTGGATGCATCCCCAACCCTAGCTATGAAAGGAAATGTAATTATGGTAATGAGAAAGCACAGTCCACCCATCATTTGGGTTACCACACACATACGTAACCGACTCCAAATATAGAATTGCAGTAACGTCTCCTACACTCTTATCTCCCATTGGATCCCTTTTCCTTAAGTTATACGCTTGCCATCTTTTCCTCTGACAGGAGAAACAATCTATTTTGGTGCATGCAGAGCAGCTAAAGGGCTATCATGTCCATCAGGTCATGGGAAATAGCTGCTGGACGTTCACCAGAGAGCTGATACTGGGGGCAGACACCTTCCCTTGCCCACATAGATGCAACCAGTTTGTTTGCTCAGGCACAGTTCTGGGGATGAAGGAGGGAAGCTAAGTCTGAGGAAGAATGTTCAAGGAGGAGAGGAAGATCAAGAAGCCAGAAAGTTTTATAAAGCCCCCTTGTGTGTTGGAATAAATGCCAATATAAAAAATGAGGTATATGTCTCTTAGTGCAGTCTTAAGCCATGAATGCAAGGCAGTGTAGAGATTCAGAAGCCTTATTTAAACACCCTAGTTTGGCTCCGGAGAAGCAGAACAGCGTAGCACACAGCCCAGGCTAACTTACACAGCTCTGCCGTGGCAGTTTAGACCAGTCAGTGCCTTGGGTGTATAAAGGTCTCTGTACAGCGGTGTCCTCAGCATGCATCACTCAGCATGGTTTACATCATCTGGAGGACATGTCTTCATGGTGGTGTAATGTGTGTGTATGTAACTTAAAAATTTCAGCTGTGGCTCCAGAGTACGTGCAAGGGATCCTGACGACAAACATTCTGTCTCTCCTGCCTGTCTGCAATCCAAAGGCACAATGCCAGACACTTTTCCTCCTGCGGTGGACCGGCATGCAATTATTTTTGTGCACCTCAACTTGTCTTTGTTACGAAAAAAGAAGGAAATATTTTAGTAACTTTCATCTCCTAAACCAGAGTGTGGCAGATAGATGGACTTCTAGTTTCACCAAGTTTCTGCAGGCAAAGGAGAAATGGGTGATTGACAGGTGCTTATAAAGCTATTCAGAGGTATCGAAAGCTGAAAAAGAGTTCTGAGTCTAACCTGAAAATGATAGTACTTTAGGCTATTATGCCTAGATGTTTGCCATGAGTTACAGAAGTATAAGCAAATATAGGAAAGGAAGCAGTATTAGAGAAATGGATTGTGACCTGCACATCCCCACATGAGGCTTCTTGGAAGTGCCTTGGGCTTGTGCTGAGCAACAGCATGTCACAGCAAAGGAATCCCAGATACGGCAGTGTCAGCCAGTCCCAGTGTGCTGGTTACAGTTCCTTCAGCATTCAGTGTTTTTGGACAGACTCACACATCAGGGTTACACATTGAAGGACTCTGTCCACTTTCCACTCACAATGTAAGCAATACCACAGCTCTGTTCTCAGTGAAAATAACAGTAACCGTATTGCATATGGACCAATTGTCAGGGTGTTGTAAATTCAAGAGACTTTAATTTCTGTTTTAGAAAACAAAGGAAGAGAAAAATCAGCAGACACCCTCAGCCTTTCTTATCACCTGGAATTTACAAAGATGATGCCTGATGGAAGGAATGGATGAAAGAAGAAAAACAGAGAAGGGCTAGAGCAATCCTAGTAAATTGAATCCAACCAAGTCAACAGCAACTTGAAGGCTTTCTGGATGCTCCACAACCCACATGCAAGAGTTCCTCTAGTCCACTTCCTGATACTAATATATCTGCATCCCAAAGTTAAGACACAGGCCAGTAGCCGCTGAATTGCTTCCTCACTTAAGGTAGCGTAGCCTCTACAACTGAATACACGCCATACACATGTTGAGGATGGGATTAAATACTAAATGGCAACTGCAGAGTAGCCAGGGCCTGGCTGCCCTGCATGTCCTTTGCTGGAGTCTGCTATCCTGGTTCAGAGATTATTTGAGATGCTGCTACCATGTTTATGTTGGCTTCACTTTGATGCAAGGGACTACATGAAATGTCTCATGCAGACACACACACATGCACACCCCAAAGATAGATCTTCTGCCACAGCTGTCAGCAGCATCTTTGAAAAATTGTAAATTATCTTTAAAAAAAAAATCCATGCTGAAGAACTTATTTTGCTAATCTCTCTTCAGAAACAGCTCTAGCACCCTCCAACACTCAGGCTAGCAGAAAACCTGGTATGTTCATCTTGGTATTTCAAGCATATACACACACATGTACATACATACACAGACTTATGCAGACCCAAAACCCTCTCCCCAGGAACATGGCCTTCCCTTTTCAGGTACATACCAGTAGGAATGCATACACTGAAGAAACAGAGGCAGAAAAAACCTGTTTTTCACACAGCCGTTTTATTCTGCTTGCAGGAGTTCCTTTTCCAGCCACAGGCAAGAGTTGAATCCAGAGAAGTCAAAGGCAGTTGAGGCGGGATGTTAATGAGACCACACCTTCCAGACACACTCCAATCATAAGTGAAGGGCATGGATGTAAATAAAACATCACCTTTGCTGGACTAGCCTTCTTTTCTTACATAAAACAGTTTCCATGTAAATAAGGCCACTCTTTCGGTTGGGCTCCGTCTTTCCATTTGTGATGAGAGGTATGTAGGCAAGGCCAAGCCCTTTCACAAACTCTTAAGTAAAATTTTGAGAGGATTGTAAGTTTTACCCTTCTCTGGCTCTGAGAAGGCTAGTTCCTTCTTTGGAAAGCACTTTATTGCTCTGCGTGGGATCTGATGAGGCAGCACATTTCTTTCCTCAGTCTTCCTGTCAGGCACTGAAAATTGCTTTATGAAAAACTGCTCACAGAACATGGATACACATTTTAACATGCAACTTTTACCTTGCATTGACAAGTCGTTACTGACATTAGAGGGGTGCCTACCTTTCATCGAGGCAGAATTAAAAAATACAACAATGGAAATTTAGATCCTTCTGCATTTTCTCCATTTTCTCTTATATCCTTTTTTCCACATGCACATCCAAATCTGATTTCAAGATTTCCAACCCAGATCAAATGCAAAAGGCTTGTCCCAAAAGGTAAAGAACTAAACTGCAGCCAGGCTTCAGTATAACTTTTTCCAGATGTCAGAGCTCACTATAATCATCATCGATTTTGGTTTGGGTCAACAAGCAACATAAGTATCTGTAAAACCTTACTATCACTGAGAGTCTGTAACTACTTGGAAACACTTCTGATGTCTAGGTTAGGAAGACAAACAACCTGAAGGCATTCTGAGAGAAAAAACACGGTTCTCATCTACACTCCTCACACAAAGAAAGTCCTGGAAGAATAAAAAATGCAGACTCAGTTTCCTAGAACAAGATTCATGAGACAGAGTGAAAGTGCCTATAGTGGCACACACTTTATCCAAAAAGGTGATTTTTAATAAAACTGGGAAAGGGTGTGCTGCATTCCCACAGAAATGGTGTGTTCACAGATGTTATCCAAGTTTAGGAAAACAAAACTGTCCACATTTTTGATGTTTGCACCAAAGGAAAAAATGCTGCTTTGAGCATTTGATGGAAGACAACTAGAGGAAATGAATATTATCATTGCTCCCACCAGTGATACAAGAGGCCAGGAACTGTCAACATTTTCCTTATAAATCTATCTTTCAGGAGAGTCTAAATAGGCTTTAAATTACTATAGTTGCGACAAAAATTTGGATTGTGAGATCCCTGGAAACAAATCTGCCTCTGGCAGCTTACAAAATTCTAGTCTAGAGACCGTGAGAGAGGAAGAGGCATAATTTTTAGTGGTTAAAGGTATCTATCTTGTTTGTGCTGCTAATCAGTGATCAGAAACCAAACAGGATGTTTGGAATCAGTGTTGATGAACACCCAGAAGTCTGCATGCACATTTAGCCGTCTCCTCCAGCATTTTTGTCTTAAACATACGGCTGCCACATAACACAGGCCGTCCTGTGATATATCTGGAGCTCACATTTCCAGAGACATCCTGGACAAAACTCAGCAAGAACCACAGAAGGAAAAGAAAAATTCACAAACAGTCTTGATTTTAAGAAAAGAATTATTTCATGCCCAGGCTTAAAACTAAGCTATATCTAAAACACAACTATTATAATAGTTTAATGAACCAGTTCATTAGGCTTAATGGGTAGCACTCAAACCAAATCATACATGCTGTTTTCTTTTTCTGAGCCAGTCCCCCAAAAGCTCCTACCTACCCCAGAGCTGTACACTTTAATAGGAGACAGAAGGGAAGTAAAATGAGAAATGGAGTCATAAGGCAGGTCCGATTTGGCAGATTTTTCATTTAATGGATTGAGTATACCAGTTTTCATCCATTTCTCCTGCCTCATTGCAGTGTTCAGTGACCCTGGCCTGCTCACACACTTGTAGCACATCCCAGCTATTTACTTCTACAGCTTCATACCACACTTCAACTTACACAGCTGTAAAAATGAAAAAAGTCAATGGTGAAGTTCATTAATGTTCCACTTTACCAGGCGAATTAGGTGTTGGGCAGAAAAGCAAAGGGTCCTGGTGCAAAACCCACCACATTCTATTCTTTCAGTAAGTCATCCATATGTTTTTCTGCTCTACAGTTTGTTGAACTTCCCCCTCATTTTACTTTCTTGGTACTTCTGCTCCAGTTTATGGCATGTACCTCTTCATCCTCAGTCTTCCTTTCAACTGCAACACCCTTAAATAAACCACCATATCTGCACTCTGGGAAAATACCCATCACAGGCTATTGGTTCTCCCCTGTTTTACCAGATTTTACAAGGTCTTTTGCACAAACCTGCTCTTTATCTGTGCAGCACAATTGGCAAAATCTGGACCCAAGAATGGCCTCTTCATACAGAAGCTGTGTTCTACAGTGCATTCCTGCAACACTGCACAAAACTGGTATCCCTTGCAAATTAGTCTACTATTAAAAATGTCATACCCCATCAATTATGTCTCAAACCCAATAGTTCAACAAATTATATAAATCTCTTATATTTTAATTAGCTCATTAGCTAGACCTTTTAGGAAGATGGTCTCTTAAACTCCTAGGCTTACCACAGAATTATTTTGTGAACCAAATCTATATAACAGTATCTGAGAGAAACTTTGAAACAAAATATTACAAGAGAGAAACTGCAATCGGTGAGAGACCAATAAACACACTGTAAATTCTGAGGGTTTTCACAAGAAACACTGAGTCGTGAATGACTATTCCAGAAATGGAAAAATAGAGAGTCTCTTGACATCTGAATAGGGTGAGCAGGCAGTGGTCCAACAAACAAATCAGAAGTGGAAAGAGAAAAAACTGCCTTTTTGGATCCAAATAGTTTCAAAAATGAAAACAGGGATTAAAAAACAAGAATTAAAACATGGGAAGCTGAAGTCTATTCCCATATTTTATTTCACCACTTGAAAGAAGGCTAAACACAGGCTCTGTCCTGATGAGAACCAACATCCTCTGTTTTTCTTCCAATTTTAGATAAGAATCACTGTCAAAAATGGAGTTTAAAACAGGATGGGATTTATATCAGTGCACAGATGGAGAGGTCATGCTACTTCTTCATTCTTTAAATACAGGGGTGACTTTCCTAATCTGTGTGCTGTAGAGGTGGCAGACCAGGTAGATAAGGCTCTCCCCTCAGCTCTTCCCCATGCCAGTCTGCAAAGCAGGTATTCCACAAGGGCAGCTGCTGAATGCTACTGCCCTTGGCTGTGAAAGGCAGGAAAACCCATGAAGGAATAACCAGCACCAGCCCTCTGCCCTGCAGGCATTGGCAAAGCAGTCCATACTTGAGCCCTCTGAAAACATCTCTGGCACATCATCCTTCTGGGACATTCTTGAGGGCTTAGGGCAGAAACCCAACTGCTATTAGTTTGGAGAGCTGTTCAGTGTTTGAACACCTAGATTAAGCTCCAGAAACACAAAATGGTCCTGAAGCAGCTGTGAGGGGACACAAGGTCCTTATGTGTGAGTGCCACCAGAGAAAAGTTTGGTACCCTCAGGTCTCCAAAGAAGATCTCACTGGACTTTATCCCTGCAACTGTGCCTCAGAAACTCCCCCTGCACTTCCAGCAGAGAAAAAGCATGACAAACAGCTACCATTTCTTTACAGGTAGCAAAGCTTCCACCCACAATCCCAACCATACTGCACACTGAAGCACAGGGCTCATGAAAGCACAGAAAATGCAGAATGATGGCTGAAGGTCTCCAAGGCCATCATCAGTGATTGATCTCTACCTGCTGCACTCACTGGCCTGTACCCAGCACTGACCTTCTGAACTACCTAACCCAAGGCTCCATACTGCAGACACTCACAATTGCATGTGGTATAGGAACAACTACAGTGACAGAAAACGGTAAAACTGCATTACCAATTTTGCTTTTACATAACAGGCTTTCATGACTCTAAACAAATCATAGGATATGTTTAAATGTTCCCTGATGTGGGCCAGAAAACATTTTTTCTGCTCTTCGAAGAAGAATGGTTTTCCAAACATGACTTCAGCCCTACTTACAATGATAGACATTTCAAAAAATGTCACTTAAAGTGAAAATTTTAAGAGTGTCTTTGAGGACAATCAAGACCAGTAGGTCATTGACACAAAAAGGATTTGAAATAAACTTCTCCAATATTTGTCCCTTTCCAAATCAAACCAAATTATTGACATGTTTCAGAACAAAAGAATTCCAAGTTTTTTCTCAGCTTCATTTTGCTGAAAATCAACGCAAGCAATACACAGGGTCTATTTCATCAGGATTTCTCTTTCTAATGAAAAAAAACTTCAATCAAAGCTCACAAGTTGTCCTAGAAATTTAGAAAAAAATACTAGAAATGTTCCTGGTGTCTTTGTCTCTCAGCTGAGAAAATGATAGGCTCTATAAACTGCATAAGACAGAAGAACAGATAGGCAAACAGATGCTCACAACTTTGAAGACATATCAAAAAATATTCCTGGAATTCTGAAGGGGATTTTCATAACTTGTCTGTAGTTCTGACTAGTTCTCCAATTGGAAAACAAATATATAACTGCCTTATATACTCTTTAAAAAAAATCTTATCATAATTTTAAAGTGTGTTGATCGCAGTTTATTTTTAGATCTGAAAAACCACAGAAACATCTCCAAAAATATTCTAAAGAAGCAATGACCTTTCCAGCTTGGAAAGCAGAGTTGTTTTGAAGACATCCTCCAAGCTATGGTACAGGCTTAACAAATCTGTAAGACCCTCCAATGGCCTTCCCAAAAGTCTTCCACATTCACCTATACATTGTTTTATAAAAACTTCTCACCTAGGCTAGCAAAGGTAGTCTTAACTATCAGCTCATATCCAGAAGCAGTCATCTCCTGAGGAGAACATTGCTCTGAAGGCAGAAAAGGATGCTTGTGGGAATGTGGGCTGCAGTGGTGAGGACTGACAGCAGCTTCATGTCTGTGCTAGAGAAGGCACAGTTCACTGAAGACACAAGCAAAATGAGGAAAGGTGGTGAAAAACAGTGCTGGGACTCAGTCGGGGAAAATGACGGTCAGGAAAAGGAGAAAGCTTCCAAAATGAAGAGGAATTTGATGCACAAATGATGCAAAAGTAAGTGAATATTTTGCAAGGTACAAAGGACAGAGGCAGGCAAGGAACAGCCTCGTGCTCTGACATGTTACAGCTGGCCAGGCAGAGTGTCACCACTCATTGCCCCATGGTCAATCTGCTGAAGCTGTCTACAGCTGAGTACTGTATGATGGCTAACAATGATGGCTAAAATCCACTACACTTATTTACAAATTCAAAACTTCCTTCCAAGCAAGAGCAGTCATTAGGCAAGAGAATCACCCTGGGTCTATTTTCATCAGAAGTATCCCAGCACAAAAATTCTGGGCACTCTACTGTCTTAATCTTGTAATTTTTTTTTTCTCTCCAGTTAACCTGTTATTCCCATCTTAGTTCTCCCCAAAACTTAAATGCATTTGTTCATTTAGTCTAGGATTATCAAATATGTTTTAAGTCCTGGAACTATGTTACTGCTTAGCTTTCTTGGTAAATATCTGTAGAAGAGAACATCTTGTTACCTTGGTGCTTGTTGTTTGTTTTTGGGTTTGGGGTGTTTTTGTTTGTTTGTTTGTTTTTATGATTAAATAATGAGAATGCACTGTTCTGTGTCGACCTGAAGCAAACACAGGAAAAATGAAGGAATTTTGATTAAAAACATAATTTTGGCAAGATTTGCTATGGTGGCCTTCAAGAAATAAAAATTAGACACCTCATCTTTTCAACTAATTTGACTCAAACAACAGCATGTGTGTTTTTCTTGCCCCATTTATATAATAAAATGTCAAAAGTGCATAAAGAATCAGCTCTGGGCACAATGTAAAACCAAACCTCTGCAGGAACAAACCTGTGACCTCTAGCAACAGAAACACATGTATACCTTTTTCAAGGAGAAGAATGATTCGATTACACTACAGTAACGGCTGTCCATTTATCCTAAACTACAATGAAAGTTAAAACAGAAGGGATGACACATCAAATAAAAGTATTGGACTCTGGACTCAAAAAGGATCGCTGTAATTTCCCTCAGACTTACTTACACTCTTTTTCTTTTCTTTCCTGAAAAGAATAAAGTGATGAAAATGGAAAACACATAGAACCTGGAATTACAAACCACATAATGCTGGTTTTGCTCTTGGTTTTGTCTTTGAACACTGTCCTGGGTTGAAGTATATTCTATCACCATCTTCATGAACTGTTGAAACCAGGTGAGGCAGTGCTCCCTGCCTCCTCCACTCTGGCTTATCTTCTGTTAATGGGCCCATCAGCACCTTTGCTACACAGCTCACAGATAACCCCCTCCTGGACTACCTCCTGTTAATGGGCCCATCAGGCCTTATCACATGACTCACCATCCCACTGTGAGATGCTCTGCCCAGAGGGAGGAACCAAGCATTCCAGCCTGGATATAAGCTGAGACTCTGAACACCAGAGGGGCGCTTACCCACTGGATTCCCAGAGGACCCGAGCTACCAGACCTTTCTACAGGATCACTGTTTCAAGAAGACCACCTCATCTGGACTGCTTCCAGCGCTCCACTCAGGTTGTATTCTGACCCTGTCGGTGGTCTTTTTGTATTATTGCATCTATTATATTTTACTTGCGTTCCTTTTTTTCCTATTAAATTGTATCTCTGACTTAGAGCCTCTCATTTGTTTTGCTTTCAAACCACTACATTTTTTTGGCGCCCAATGTGCGGCACGAGGCACTGAGAAAAGTCAAAATTACAATTTTGTATTGAAGAAGACACCTGTTCACTATGATGCTCAACATGCTTACATGTGTCTTATATCTATCTCTCTATATTTTTCCACAACTGGGGCACTATCTGCCAGTCTTAATGCTCCTGCATAGACCAGGATATAGTACTAAAATTGCTTTATTGGTCTATTATGTCCATTGTTTGATAAACTCCGAGGCAATGAACATCATTCAGAATATACACCCAGTTTTGTTTTCTTGTTCTGGTCTAGGATGCTACATCTGGGGCCTCAACAATCTCACCCAGCCCCTGTGGGGAGGGGTGAAGAATGATTTTTTCCAGCTTTTCAGGCATGACACAGCAGTTTTTGAAAATATGGAGTACCCTCTGGATGCCCAGAACAGCATGATATTGTTGTTAGTCCTGCTTTGTCTTCTCTGCAAGGCCCGCACCATGCTTAGAATCAAAACACTACCTAGTCTGATACAGCATGTTCTGAAGGAAGAGGAAGAGGGAAAAAGAAGCAGAGCAACAAGCATCAGTGTCTACACAGAGTGTCACAGAAGCAAAAAGAACCAAAGGCAAGGCAACAGTGTCCTCATCCACACAGATCGTCACAGAGGAGAAAGAAGCCAAAAGTGAGGCAACGGTGTCCACATCTATGCAGACTGTCACAGAGGAGAAAGGGACCAAAGGTGCCATCAGCATCTCCACACAAACCATCACCGAACTGGAACAGCCTAAACCAGTAGCAGTTGCCCCCGTTTAGAAGAAGAGATCAAGGACCAAATCAGTCCACATAGTGACTGATGAGGGTGCAGCAAGACCTTCACACCCAGCAGAAGAGACAGAGCCAGAAATCATCACTCGCTCTCTGTCTCTGGGTGAGCTGCGTGACCTGCGAAGGGAATTCACCCACCAGACCAACGAGTCCATCCTGACCTGGCTGCTCCGCATCTGGGACGCTGCAGCCAATGACACCATTCTGGATGGAAGTGAAGCCAGGCAACTGGGATCGCTGTCCTGGGATGTGGTCATTGACCAGGGGATTGGGAAAACCCAAGAACCTCTCAGCCTCTGGCAGCGACTGCTAACAAGCATGAAGAATAGATACCTTTGTAAAGAAGACCTCCAAGTACACCAAGGAAAATGAAACACAATAGAACAAGGTATCCGATGCCTGAGGGAATTGGCTGTGTTGGAGATCATTTTTTCAGAAGATAAGAAATTTCCTAAAAACCCAGATGGTGTCCAGTGCACATCACGGATGTGGTTGAGATTTGCACGGCTTGGACCCGAGATGTACTCACGTTACCTGGCAACACTGCAATGGAGGGAAGGTGAGGACAGGGTAGGTGTCTTGGCTAATAAACTAAGAATTTATGAGGACACTGTCACTGCCCCAGTTCGTACCCATGTCTCGTCTGTGGAAACAAGACTGGCTGAGCAAGTCCAAAGCTTGATTGAAGAAGGCCATCAGAAACTGAAAAAAGAACTTAAAGAAGAAATTTACCATATCCCACCAGAGCCGATGAGAGTCTCGGCCATTAGGAGCAGGCGCTCCCCAGCCAGGGAGAGCGGATACACACCACGAGGCAACCTCTGGTCTTTTCTTCGGGAGCATGGAGAAGACATGAGGAAGTGGGATGGAAAACCCACCTCCTCCTTAGCAGCCTGGGTACGTGAACTGAAAAGAGAAACACCTACCACAAAGAGCCCATCTAGAATCAATGTTGCTCCAGTCTCTCATGCACAGAACTCCAGACGGTACAGGAATGATGATATGACTGATCTTCTTGAAAAAACCTCAAAAACATATTTACAAGAAGAGAGCAATGTATGCCATGACCAGGAATAGGGGGGCCCTGCCTCTAGCCAAGTAGAGAAAAAAGACAATCGGATCTACTGGACTGTGTGGATCCGATGGCCTGGAACATCTGACCCACAAAGATATACGACTCTGGTTGATACCAGTGCTCAGTGTACTCTGATGCCATCAAGGTATGTGGGAGTGGAACCCATTTCCATTTCTGGGGTGACAGGAGGATCCCAGGAGCTGACTGTACTGGAAGCTGAAGTAAGTCTAACTGGGAAAGAATGGCAGAAACACCCCATTGTGACTGGTCCAGAGGCCCCATGCATTTTGAGCATAGACTATCTCAGAAATGGGTATTTCAAAGACCCAAAAGGATACCGCTGGGTTTTTGGCATAGCTGCTCTAGAGACAAAAGGCATCAGACAACTGAGTACCTTGCCTGGACTCTCAGACGACCCCTCTGCTGTGGGACTACTGAAAGTTGAAGAACAACAGGTGCCGATCGCCCGAGCAACAGTGCACCATCAGCAATATCGCACCAACAGAGACTCTGTAGTCCCCATCCATAAGATGATTCGTGAGCTAGAGAGCCAAGGGGTGGTCAGCAAGGCTCGTTCACCCTTTAATAGCCCTATATGGCCCGTGTGTAAGTCCAGTGGAGAATGGAGACTGACAGTAGATTACCATGGCCTGAATGAAGTCACACCACCACTGAGCACTGCCGTACCAGACATCTTGGAGCTTCAGTATGAGCTGGAATCCAAGGCAGCAAAATGGTATGCGACCATTGATATTGCAAATGCCTTTTTCTCCATTCCTCTGGCAGCAGAATGCAGGCCTCAGTTTGCCTTCACCTGGAAAGGCGTGCAGTACACCTGGAACCAACTGCCCCAGGGGTGGAAGCACAGTCCCACCATTTGCCATGGACTGATCCAGGCTGCACTGGAAAAGAGTGAGGCTCCAGAACACCTGCAATACACTGATGACATTATCGTGTGGAAAAACACAGCAACAGAAGTCTTTGAGAAAGGAGAGAAGATTGTTCAGATTCTCCTGAAGGCTGGCTTCGCCATCAAGAGGAGCAAAGTCAAGGGACCTGCTCGAGAGATCCAGTTTCTGGGAGTGAAGTGGCAAGATGGACGGCGTCAGATTCCCACCGAAGTCATCAATAAGATCACTGCAAAGTCTCCACCGACCAACAAGAAAGAAACACAAGCTTTCCTAAGTGCCATAGGCTTCTGGAGGATGCACATTCCCGAATATAGCCAAATCGTGAGCCCTCTCTACCTGGTTACCCGCAAGAAGAACGATTTCCACTGGGGCCCAGAACAGCAGCAAGCTTTCACCCAGATCAAACAGGAAACCGCTCATGTGGTAGCCCTTGGCCCAGTCAGGACGAGATCAGAAGTAAAGAATGTGCTTTACTCTGCAGCCAGAAGCCATGGTCTTTCATGGAGCCTTTGGCAGAAGGTGCCGAGTGAGACTCAGAGACGACCACTGGGATTCTGGAGCCAAAGCTACAGAAGATCCGAAGCCAACTACACTCCCACAGAGAAAGAAATCTTAGCCACCTATAAAGGAGTCCAAGCCGCCTCAGAGGTGATTAGTACTGAAGCATAGCTGCTTCTGGCACCTCGACTACCGGTGCTGGGGTAGATGTTCAAGGGAAAGGTTCCTACCACACATCACACCACCGACACCACGTCGAGCAAATGGATTGCCCTGATCATGCAGTGCACCCGTATTAGAAACCTGAATCGCCCTGGGATTCTGGAAATTATAACAAACTGGCCTGAAGGTGAGACCTTTAGACTATCCTCTGAAGAAAAGGAGGAACAAGTGACACGAGCCGAAGAAGCCCCACCATAGAACGAGCTACCAGAGAGTGAGAAACGATATGCCCTTTTCACCGACGGTTCCTGCCGAATTGTAAGTACTAACCGGAAATGGAAAGCTGCTGTATAGAGCCCCACATGACGAGTTGCACAAGCTACCGAAGGAGAAAGTGGATCAAGGCAGGTCGCAGAGCTTAAAGCTGTCCAGCTGGCTTTAGATATTGCTGAACGAGAGAAGTGGCCGAAGCTCTATCTCTACACTGACTCGTGAATGGTAGCTAATGCTCTGTGAAGATGGCTGGACCACTGGAGAAAGGCCAACTAGCAGCGCAGAGAGAAACCCATCTGAGCTGCTGAGATTTGGCAGGACATCACCACCCGAGTAGAAAGACTGACCGTGAAGGTTCGACACGTGGATGCGCACGTACCCAAGAGTCGGGCTAATGAAGAACATCACAACAACGAGCAGGTGGATCGAGCTGCCAAGGTGAAAGTATCACAGGTTGATCTAGACTGGCAGCACAAAAGAGAATTATTCCTAGCTCGTTGAGCTCATGATGCCTCTGGTCATCAAGAGAAAGATGCAACATATCGATGGGCTCGTAACCGAAGGGTGGACATTACTATAGACAGCATCTCCCAAACTATCCATGACTGCGAGACCTGTGCTGCAATCAAACAGGCCAAGCGAGTGAAGCCTCTGTGGTATGGTGGACGATGGTCAAAGTATAGGTATGGGGAAGTCTGGCAAATTGACTACATCACCCTTCCCCAAACCCGCCAAGGCAAGCGCTACGTGCTCACCATAGTGGAAGCAACCACTGGATAGCTGGAGACCTACCCTGTGCCTCATGCTACTGCCCAAAACACCATCTTGGGCCTGAAAAAGCAAGTCCTGTGGAGACATGGCACCCCTGAAAGAATTGAGTCAGACAATGGGACTCATTTCAAGTATGGCCTCATAAGCACTTGGGCCAGAGAACACGGAATCGAATGGATATACCATATCCCATATCATGCACCAGCTGCCGAGAAGGTGGAACGCTGCAATAAACTGCTTAAAACTACCTTTAAGGCACTTTGCGGAAGGACCTTCAAAAATTGGGAACTGAACTTAGCAAAGGCCACCTGGATAGTCAATACCCGAAGGTCCATCAATCAAGCTGGTCCTGTCCAGTCTGAATCCTTGCACACAGTGGATGGAGATAAGGTCCCTGTGGTACACATGAGAAGTATGTTAGGGAAGACTGTTTGGATCAATCCCACCTCGGGCAAGGGCAAACCCATCCGTGGCGTTGTCTTTGCTCAAAGACCTGGTTACACTTAGTGAGTGATGCAAAAAGATGGAGAAACCCACTGTGTACCATAAGGAGACCTTATTTTAAGTGAGAACTGTGTATAAGTTTTCATTATATATATATGTGTGTGTGTGTGTAGTTTAAGAAAAGTATTGATTTGGGATGATGTAGATAGTAATAAAATAAGAGGTGGATAATGTCCTGGGTTGAAGTATATTCTATCACCATCTTCATGAACTGTTGAAACCAGATGAGGCAGTGCTCCCTGCCTCCTCCACTCTGGCTTATCTTCTGTTAATGGGCCCATCAGCACCTTTGCTGCACAGCTCACAGATAACCCCCTCCTGGACTACCTCCTGTTAATGGGCCCATCAGGCCTTATCACATGACTCACCATCCCATTGTGAGATGCTCTGCCCAGAGGGAGGAACCAAGCATTCCAGCCTGGATATAAGCTGAGACTCTGAACACCAGAGGGGTGCTTACCCACTAGATTCCCAGAGGACCCGAGCTACCAGACCTCTCTACAGGATCAGTGCTTCAAGAAGACCACCTCATCTGGACTGCTTCCATGACTCCGCTCAGGTTGTATTCTGACCCTGTCGGTGGTCTTTTTGTATTATTGCATCTATTTTATTTTACTTTCTTTCCTTTTTTTTCCTGTTAAATTGTATCTCTGACTTAGAGCCTCTCATTTGTTTTGCTTTCAAACCACTACAAACACATAATTCATTTGATTCTTCAAATATTACAGAACACACATCATGTCCAGAATTAATATCTTGACACTGTCCTTTGTAAGAGCACTCTAATAGGGTCTAGGTATTCTGACACTCTGACACTGACTCAGGTCAGTGTTCTCCAGGGTTTTATTATTGCAAGAGTCCAGGTGAGTGCAGTAAACTGTGGTACAAGCTTCACTATGCTTCTGACTTTAACCTCTTCTATAATTCATGCAAAAATGGAACTAAGGAAAAAATTAAAAGTTGCTCTATATGTGTTTAATTTTATTGTTTTCTGTTTGTATTTTTAGTTAACTTCCTGAATTTGCAAAAACCACCCTAATTAAAAACACGAAACTTGAGGTTTAGGCACAAGTTTGGAAAATGTATATGTATTTTTTTAATCTCAGATGTTTACTGTTGAGCAAAACCAGCCTTGCATTCCTTGAGAATTTCATTACACTTAACAAAGTTCCACTCAAACTTAGGCATATTACCTCCCAAAAGCATAAACAAATTCCTTATGTCTTATTTGGAAATTGGACCAATAATTCTCTCTTTTTTGTGTCTGTTAAGAAGAAGGTTGTGGAGCAAGCACTGCATTTATCAATGTGCTAAACATAAAGGATGTGGACTTTGCCCAGGCTCCTTTAGATGATAGTTCAAAAGTCCAGGAATCTCAGATATTCAAAATGCACAAAAAAAATGTTAACCAAAGAATGGTTTTCCTTCCCAACCTATTTGCACCATTAAAACCAAAAGCAAAGACTTACCTGCCATATCCTCCTCTGCATTCAAAAACAATACATTTAGCAAGTGTTACTGTTATTTCTCATGATAGGTTACAGAAGCATCAATGTTTTCCTCCTTTAATTCTTCCTTTATTCTCACTTACTCTACCTCGTTGCAAATCTGTGCACTCAGATCTTGAGGACTTAGAAAATGTGTCTGATTCGCTCCTTTCAGTTGTCCTCCTGATCATTAACAAGTTCCTGAAAATTATTTCATTCATTCCCAAAAATTTTTTACTAGATTGTTCAGTGATAAAACTCCCTAACACAGACCCAAGAAGCAAGGAACTTGTGTCTCCACAGTGCACCTCAATGCAGCTTGTTCCTGAGCACAGCAGGGCAAGAGAAAGCAGGGACTGGCTATCAAAGGCGTGGAGAAGAGGAGCACCCAGACTTCGCTGCAGACACCTCTCTCTTCTTCTGGCAAATGAGTTTTCCCATGGTTGAACTGACCTGAGCATGGTTTGTTGCTGTGAAGGCAGTGGGAAGGAAGCTCCCAAGCCCACCTCATCCTTGGCTGGTTCACCTACACCACTCTTGGACCAGTATCTCCACTTCCTCCATTCCACCCCACTCTATTGCAACTCTTCCCACACAAACACATACGTGCACATTTCTCTTCAGCCCTGTTTTGCCTTTCCCACTCAGGGCCTTGGCAGGTTTCCTCTGGGGACATGCTCAAATACGGCACATGAGTGGGAAGCTAACAGGACGGGTAAGTCCCTTTCCACCCTCTTGTTATACTGCACTACTTCAAAATCCGAGCCCACTCCTGCAACTCCTGCTCTCACAACCCCATCTCTGCCCACATGCCTCCTCTGCAGAACTGTACCAAACCCAGTGGCAGGGCAGGATGGCGGCTGACAGCCACACTGCTGTTTCAGACTGTGCCTTGCAAGAGAAGTTGTGGTCACACAGGGGATGAGAGAGTAGCCCTGCAGCCAGGGCCAAGGCATGAGGAATGCATCCTGCCTGCATAGGACCCACAGAGTCCAGTTACTCATCGTGAAGCAGACAGGGTGGATTTCACCAACACTAACAGTCCCACAAAAACAACCCTTTTCTATCAAGTTAGCAAAACTTTTCCTCACTGTGTCCTCTGCTTTGCCTCTGCCTAGCATTTTTTCTTCATTAGCCAATAGCCCTAATGTGGGAAAAACCTTTTGTCAGACAGGCAGGGATTTTGCAAGTACTTTACAACTCCCACATGTCATCTTCCCTCCTGAGGCAGGAAAATGATTCAGTCACATTCTCCTTACATCTGGACAGAAAAGCTGGTAGGAATGAATTAAAAAAACCAGAGTGGTTTTGCAAAGCAGTGAATCATTCAGCTTGTTCCAGCTGTAGAAACCCTCCAGCTCCTTTCTCCAACCAACCTTTTCATTCCTAGAACATTCACTCCTCTTTTGCCCCTGCTTTTCTCCCCGTGAGAGCCTGGCCAGGGTACACACAAACACAGCACTTGCCTCGGTGGCTTTTTGGGCAGCACAGTCCTTTCCAAACTTCTACTCCCCCCTGTGGCAGCTTGATGACAAAAAAGAAATAGAAACCTCACTTCCCAAGTCATGCACTGCACCGTCACTCTTTGCAAGTCATTTATAAAGAGAAATAAAGGTATGTGAAGGCCTAGGTGAGGTATCACTGAATTTAAGAAGGTAAAATGAGAAAACTGTTCCCAGGGAATTTGAAAATCAACCCTCTGTATCTTGAGAGTGACAGAAGGTGAAAGGTTAGTTCATACATGTTTTTAAAACTCACCTGAAATTTTTATTACAAAGTTTGTAACTCACAGAGAAACACTGTTAGGACAGATTTAAGATTTTCAAATACCTTGCTCAGCTTAGGCAATACAAAAAGGCAGTTGATGAACTGTCTTTTCATCCCATGTCATAACTGAATCTTAAATAATCATACAGATCTACCATGTTATTAAGGTTAGACTTTTCCACAAGATACATCACAGATAACTTCCTCACTAGAAATGCACCACAAATAACTTCTTAGGCTCAATCTTCACAAAAACCCCATTGTCCAAAATGGTCAAAACAAACACCATACAGCAAAAACCTAACCTCGATTTCTATTTAAAACCCTTTAATAAAAGGGTTATAAATGGAGTAATATGCTCAGAAACACTTGCTGTTAGTGAGACTCCTCCCACTTTTACAACATGATGCTTATTACTTAAAAGCCACCCATCAATAAGACATCTGTAGCAACACAGTTGTAAACTCTAGACCTGGGACCATTGATGTTTAGAACAACTAGGTCTCCTCAATTAGTTCCTGCAGGAAATCAAAATATTTTAAACATGTCCCCACTTCCTTAACAGTGCACATTTCTTGGAGCATCTGCTTTTCTCGTCTCCATGTGAAAAATGGTCTGACAGAGAATTTCCCACCAACACCAGAGGGATCAGCATTCTAAGATGTTTTTCAGACCTGGCCCAGTAGTTGCTAAATTTCACACACATCTGTGGGTCAATAAGGAAGCCACCTTGGCTGCTGTATGTTACATCCTAGTTTCCCTGTTTGCGTCACTTGTACAGATATATTTACACAGGTCACATACCACACGTCACTTGTTGAAAAAACAGACAGCCAAGCTGGCAGCTGAACCATGGGGAACGTAGTCCAAATTCTATGATTTTTTCCTTAAAAATCATAGAATCTCTAAAATCCGGTGCCAATGTGCTGAGGACATTATGGTCCTTTGCAGGTCAGCCGATGCAGTGTGCTTATGAACTCCTCCAGAGGCATTACAGACCTATACAATAAGCCAACTCCTCCACTTCCTCTGGAAGGACTGTGTAAACAGAAAAGCCCACTACACCAAGGTCAGTGAACTAAGGTTGCGTCAAAAACAAAGGAGACATTTCTCTGCTTTCTTATCCCTCAAAGAAACCACTCTGTCACCCACACATGTAAAAAGTATTGCCCCTCTCCCATCAGACAACACAGAAAATGTATCCCACAGGATCCTCCCCAGGCCTCTACTCCACAGCAGCTACAATATAAATTAAGAGATCCCATAGTTTACTGCAAAGCAAACTGTATTTGTTAAGGGAAGTCCCTAATTTGGTCAAATCTTAATTAAGCATTGATGTCTCAGCTTGGGAGAAAAAAAACCACAAACCCTCAAAACTTACACTGACAGCTCCTGAAAGAAGCAGGTTAAAAAACTGAAAACAAGATCATGTGCATTGTAGACTAAGCAGATCTGATTCTTTCCTGCCCACATAATCCACGACAGAGTGGGAGGAAGTGTTCGTCCAGCTGTTTTCCACGTGGTTCCTCTAAGAATCTCAAAAGGATTTCTGGTGTATGTTCTGAGTCAATCCCTGGCCACATTTCCTCTCCAGCCAGCAACACTAACATTTTATGAATTGTTAACCATTTATGGGACAATTGTCAAAGGAGTGGTTAGTGACTCACTGCAGCCCTTCACTCGTTGACTTACTACAGCAAGAGGTGGCAAACCTCAGTCAAATCTGAGAAATAAACAGCTGAAAGCCTCTCCTTCCTTACTCACCTTTGCAAGCCATGGAAGGGTTCTACACTTCCCCAGAAAAACCCAGGACACAGCCAGACTCCTCAGAGAAGTAGTGAATGCTGCACCTACGGTACTTCTAAGACCAGATCTGTGGCAATTTTTTCAGAATAAAGTAAGACAAACTGAATCTGAGGCTCAATAGGTAAAGGACATTTGGCTTCACAGTACTCATAACCTCACTTTTGAACAAATAGTTTTACATGTGCTTTGAATACCCGTTTAGATGATTCTACTTCCAGTAATCACTTTGCTTGTTTAAGACCACACACATTCACAAAAACTCCAGTTACTTTTTAAGACTAAAGCCAAGTGCTTAAAGCAGAATTCTCAGGGACTCTAGAAGTAACTAAATATTTGCATGTTAACACATAAAGAATGACATTAGGGAAAACAAAGAAACTCAGGTCTGCTAATGGGAATTGCATCTGATGATTTTGCTTTGGCCCAATGGACTTGGACTTTTCAAGTCCCAGTATTTTGATGGCCAACAGTCCATTTAGTGAACTACCCAACTGATGCTAGCAGAGAATCTGAACCAGTATCTTGAGGAATTTGGACTAGGTCCACCATTTCAGCAGCAAACATTTCCATAGGCTCCATGCCATCCTTCTTGCCCCTCCCTGTCTTCTTATTTTGGTTCACTTTGGAGAAGAGCTAGTGGCTCTCATTAGTAAGATCAGCTGACATGAGTTCCCATTGCTCCAAGGTGAAAGGCTCTGTACCACTCAAACGAAGCAGCACAAACTGCACAACGTGGATAAGTTGCTTGACAGGCTTTTTCTTTGCCTTTGTTGATTCATGAGGTCACACATCTCCCCAGAAAAGGATGAGTAAAAGTTCAGCAAGTGGTCTACTTCAGATACTTTTCTATGCCTGCAGATATGTAGAATAAGCTACCAGATGACTTCTAAGAAAGAGAAATACCAGGCAACCACATTCATGATGGAATAAATATTTTTATTCTGTGTCTATTTCTGAGCTAGCAGAGTAAGTCTTTCTTGGAATCTGCATTTTAAGCAAAAGCCTACTAACGTAACTTTAACCAGACCTCTCAGAATTTTGAGATGTACTTATTACAATTTTAAAGAAATATCCTGGTGAGCATTTTGGGAAAGGAACTAATTGGCACACTAAACCTGAGGCAAGCCAGAAACATCTGAAGCCAGCTACAAGCCTATCGTGATGATAAACAGCTCAGGGTCCAGATGTCCATATATGGCAAGACTTCCTATAAGACTGACAGTACTGTATGTGCATTGCGTATGGTTGTTGGATCAGATTCACATTCCTCGGGTATGTTTCTCTGGGAGCTTTTGATTTCCGCTTTGAGGGCTGGCTCAGACCTCCAATTGCTCTTATAAAAAAATATCTGTGACTGAAAGTTGAAAATGTGCAAGATTCTTTCTTTAAGTACACAAACACTACAAGTCTAGCCACTTTCCTGTAGTCTTGCCAGGTTTTCACTATGTCTGATACCTGATCAAGTGACTTTTTGGGGGGAAACAGGAAAAAAAAAAAAGAAGGAAAAACACAAGAGAGGAATGTAGCAATCCACACCTGTACATTTTACAAGACTTCACCAAATGAAGCTGATGTAGACACACACATACTGTATATAGCAGTGTAAACAACTCTTCAAGGCTGGTGTAGTGAATTCCTAGTTTCAGCAGAAAAAATACACTATCTTTAAAGCATGTGCTGTATAAACACCTGCATGGAAGTCAAAATTAGTGCATTTTAACCATTTTATGCATCAATGCCAAGATGTACTTGCCCAACCTGTGACATACTCAAGAGGCACCTGGATGTGGCATCCAGGAATATGGGTTAGGGCTGATAATGGTGGGGTCACATCACCAGCTGGACTAAAGTATCCTGAAGGTCTCTTCCAGCCATGAGGATTCTGTAATTGTCATCAGAAAGGATAAGCTGAAGACTGATTGGAGTCTGCAATAACTGCCTTTGCTTCCAAGCTCCCTCCTGTGCATACACACACACGCAACAGTGAGGTACCCATTGTGACACATCTAACAACACAGAAACCAAGACGACCAAAAGGCATTCTTGTGTGTGATTCTTACCTACCTGCATGTGCTGATACAACTTGTAATTTAGTGGGCTAATGCCTGATCCACTGTGGTGCAAGACCAGAATTAGTTCTGAATACAAATAACTATTCAAGCCATTTTTCTCAGGGCAGCAAGTATATGGGGCTTGGTGTACTTGGCCTGCAGTGGGAGGGCTTAGGACAGATTTATCCTTTAATTTTGGATTTCCTGGCTTTCTGGTAGTTTGTTACTTTTAAACATACTTTTTCTGTCAGTGAGATTCTTAGGTTTTGTTTAATAAAATTGTATCTCTAAAAAAACCTCTGACATGGAAAGTTATAAAACATGTCTAGAGCCTCTCTCTCTCTCTCTCTCTCTCTCTCTCTCTGATGTTCTCCTACCATATTTAGGCATTTAAAAAAGGCATTCTGTTTACCTGGTTACATTTGCATTTTGGTATGCATGTCATACATAGTTTGGTACACATACTATTTACCCAGCACTGAGGCCACTGGAGTCCTTCAAGTAAATAGAGATTTCAGAAGACCTCATGGTTTTGGGAACATATATTATTTACCATAACTGTTCCTCTGGGATTCATTTTTTCTTTCAAAGCCAATCTCATTTCTTTTAATGGAGAATTTCAAGTAGAAGAAATGACATCCAAATGACTTTACCAGACACAGCACAATGCTGGCAAAATATAAGTAGCAGTTTCACAGCACAAAGATCTTACTGGGGCATTACATAGAAGACCTTCTTTTCCCCTCACGAATCCTGTTTTATTGCTGCATCATAGCGTGGAAGTATGCCTAGACATGGAGGGACAGAAAGAAGTGGGGAGCAAGGGTGAATGGCAGCAGGGGAAAGCCTGAATACAAAAGATGAGATCTCTTAAGGTAACTAGCAGATTTTACATTGCTTAATGTGATACAATAAGCCGGTCTCTCCTACTAAGCACTAACGTACTTCCACAGGTCAAAAGCCAAAACGCTGGCATTCCTTGCGTTAAAGCAGAGGTCAAACAACATGACATCACTGAATATTCAAATCATACACAGGCAGCAGGGGAAGAGCCATCCTCCCAGTTAAAAAAAGAAAAAAAAATCAAACCAAAACAATAGTCATAGCAGTTATCTGCAATGACTTAATACAAGCCACAATGCTTAGGTCCTGGGTTCAGTCAAATACAAACCACAGTGTTAAGGTTTTGGCTGAGTGTGGTGGCATGCCATTCTCTTCTTGTTGTAATCCTGGGGCAGACCATCAGCGAGGTTGGAAGCAGGGATGTGCGAGGAACGTGTTGCTCAGAAATGACAGCTGGACACAGGCAGTGGGAAAATAATAGCCACTTCTTCCATGCTTCAGACTCCACTTGCTGTGCCAAGTATTTCAGAGTAAATAGGCACTCTCTCTATTCATAGAGAGCATCTATTAGGGAGGGAACACATTACAAATATTCAGTATGATTCAGGGGTACACAGAGTCAATTTATACCCGGTAGTGTAATTATACCTTTTTTCGGTGGTACCAAAGCGCCGGGACCGTTCGCCGCCGGACACCAGGTACCCCGCGCCACCCCCGATCCACCCGCCCCGCGTCCCCTGTGCCCGGGGGAGGGACGAGGGACGAGCGGGGAGCACAGGGGAAAGGAAACAGCGGATTCCCCCGAACGCCCCTGGCAACCGCCCCGCCGCCCCCCTCGCCCCTTCCCGCCGGACCCGCCACCCGCCTCGAAATAACGCGCTGCCGGGGGCGGGGGCGGCCGGGAGCGCTGGCAGCGACGGGGACTCACATTTAAAATACCTCAGGACGAAAAATAAAAAACAGAGATGGGGGGACGAGAGTGTGCGCTGGGGGGGCGCAGGCGGAGGAATGCGGGAGTCAGGGGTCAGGGCCGCTCCGGGGCGGCGGCGGCGGCGCGGGGCGGGGCGGGCGGCGCGGCGCGGCGCGCAGGAATGCGCGGAATGTCGCTGTTTGTCCGCGGCCCCATTCAGCCCATTGGCGAGGCCGCGCCGCCGCCGCCTATAAAGGGGCGTTCGTCCCGGTACTCGGCAGTCACACAGCCACTCTCCCGCCGACCTCGGACGGAGCGGAGCGGAGGAGAGCGGAGCCGCGCAGCACCCAGCAGCCACCCTCCGGCACAGCGCCCGCCGCTCGCCGCAGCCCCGTCCGCGCCGCCGAGGAGATCCGCCCTGCGGGAAGCTCCCGGCTCACCTCGGCTTCCCTCGCCGCCCGGCAGCCTGACGCCGCTGCCTGCCCGACGCCGCCGCCTCGCCACCCACAAGCCGCTGACCGCTGCAGGATGGTCCCCAGCACCTTCGCCCCGATCGCCGTAGCCCTGCTGCTCGCTCTCCTCAGCCCGGTAAGTGCTGCCGCCCGCGGCTGCGCCTGCCCTGTCCGGGCGGTCCCGGCGGGGGCTCTGACGCCTCCTCTCTCTTCCCTCTCTCTGTCCCCCCCGGCACTTCCAGGAGGCTCAGAGCCAGGAGTGCAGCGGGCAGTGCCAGTGTGGAGCGGGGCCGGGCCCCATCTGCCCCGCCGGCGTCTCCCTGGTGCTCGACGGCTGCGGCTGCTGCCGCGTGTGCGCCAAGCAGCTGGGCGAGCTCTGCACCGAGCGCGACCCCTGCGACCACCACAAGGGGCTCTTCTGCGATTTCGGCTCCCCCGCCAACCGCAGAATCGGCGTCTGCACCGGTGAGTGGGGGCCGGGGCTGCCGACCGCCGCGGGGATGGGAACAGGGTCCCGCCGGGCAGGGAGCAAGGGAAGGGAAGGGGGGACCTCGGAGACTCCCGATTCACGCTCTGCCTCCTGCCCCTCGCAGCTCGGGACGGCGCCCCGTGCGTGTTCAGCGGCATGGTGTACCGGAGCGGAGAGTCCTTCCAGAGCAGCTGCAAGTACCAGTGCACCTGCCTGGACGGCGCGGTGGGCTGCGTGCCCCTCTGCAGCATGGACGTCCGGCTGCCCAGCCCCGACTGCCCCTACCCGCGCCGGGTGAAGCTCCCTGGAAAGTGCTGCGAGGAGTGGGTCTGCGATGAGGCCAAAGAGCAGACTGCCGTGGGACCTGCACTTGCCGGTGAGTGGGGGGCTCTCTGCAGATGACAGCCAGGGGAAGGGGGCAGCCTGCACGGAGGCTGAGGGCAGTGGACACAGGGCAGAGGCTGGAGGGCTGCAGTTAGTGGAACCACCCCACGGATTTAGTGTAGCTGCCTGAATTTCTCAGGAAAAGGAAGGAGCATTTAGAGGGCTGAGGTCAGGCAGTGGTCTCATTTTGGTTTTCTGTCTTCTGCAGCTTACAGACTGGAAGACACTTATGGTCCAGACCCAACAATGATGCGTGCCAACTGCCTGGTGCAGACCACGGAGTGGAGTGCTTGCTCCAAGACCTGTGGCATGGGTATCTCTACCAGGGTCACCAATGATAATGCCTTCTGCAGACTGGAGAAACAGAGTAGACTCTGCATGGTCAGACCTTGTGAAGCAGACCTGGAGGAGAACATCAAGGTAAATACAATTATCTTGGTTTATGCTGCACTAGGTTGCTTCCATCCTCTAGCAGAAGGACAGTGATCAAAAGTGCAGTGCTGACAGGTAGTCAGTTTCAAGCGGTTTTCTTTGAAATTTGAGTTTTACCCTAGTGGTGATCACTATTTACAGTTAAATGTCCTTAGTTTTCTCTCATGCTGTGTTATGGGACTGTATAATACAATCTTGCCTAATGATAATACAGTAAGGATTGTCATGTCTGCTCGCCACTAACTTGCAAGCTTAGTGTGCTTTGTGAAAGCCTACCTTCTGAACATCTTGTATTCACTTCTATCCTAACAGAAAGGCAAAAAGTGCATTCGCACCCCCAAAATCTCCAAGCCCATCAAGTTTGAGCTGTCTGGCTGCACCAGCGTGAAGACCTACAGAGCTAAGTTCTGTGGTGTTTGCACTGATGGGCGCTGCTGCACACCCCACAGAACAGCCACCCTCCCTGTGGAGTTCAAGTGCCCAGATGGAGAGATCATGAAAAGGAAAATGATGTTCATCAAGACCTGCGCGTGCCACTACAACTGCCCTGGAGACAATGACATCTTCGAGTCTCTGTACTACAGAAAGATGTATGGAGACATGGCATAAAGCCAGAAGGAGACGCTAAGTACATTCTCAACTTGAACTGATTTGCATCTCATTTTGTAAACATGATTCAATAGCACAAGGTATTTAAATCAGTTTTTTTTGGTTTTGGTTTTTTTTTTTTATTTCAACAAACTGCTCCATGTGACTTAAGACAATTTTTCTACTGACCCCAAATGGTGGTTTGAAGAAGAACGTAAAACGGACAGTGGGACCACAGCAAGACACAGCTTCAGAACATATTGTTCCTGAGGTGGTGTGATGGGGTTAAGGGAAACAGGCAGGGAAAGCAGAGATTCAAGCAAATGTTCCCTTCATGTGGTACAGTGTGCTTCATCTAGTAGTGCAATTGAGAAGAGACCATTAGCATGTTTGCTGACGCTGGCTTAGAGACAGCAACAGCTGGAATGCAAACAACCCAGCAAAGTGCTAAGCAGAAGGTGTTCTGTTAGTCAGGACAGTAATGTTTCAGCTCTGACACTCTGATTCAGATGGCTTGGCCAGCAAGAATCAGAATCATGTCAATTAGACTGGACAGCTTGTGGCAGTTAATTTACTTGTAACAAGCTACTTTTTATGAATATTGTAAATACTGTGTGTATATATATTTGTACAGTTATCTAAATTAATTTAAAGTTTTGTGCTTTTGTTTAATGCTTTGAAAGTTCAATGATAGCCTTTTTTGGAACAAGATAGGTAAGATTTAAATTGCTTTTAATGCTTGTTTGACAATGCATTCAAAGCATGAAATAGATACTCTAGTGGAAATTGTTCAGATAGAGCCGAATGGTGAGTTGAGGTCAAGATGAAGTTGAGGTGCCGGTAATGTTACAAAGCATTTGTCTGGTAAAATATGTTTACTTACTACTTTTGTAAGACAAGTGGCTTTATGAGAAATGGCTGTTCTGTAGCTCATCAGTCTTTCCACTTGAGCATTTGTTTCTTTCTTTGACTATGGCTCTTTTTGGACAGTTTATTTGTTGAGAAGTGTGACCAAAAGTTACATGTTTGCACCTTTTTAGTTGAAAATAAAGTATTTATATTTTTTATATAAATGACTTGGTATTTCATTTTTACCTTTAGTCTCCACTATTCCTTCTCATGTTTTGAAAGGGGTTGCCTTTGCACTAAACGAAAATCAAGTAATGTGTGGTGAGTTCTTTCTCCAGAAGCAGGTACACTTAGGAATAAGCTAATGAAATTCTGTTACTAGTGAACCAACTCTAGTTTGTTACTCTTCTGAATTTAGAATGTGGGAAGGGCCAGGCTTGCTTTGCCAAGCCCATTAGAAAGTGCAGCAGGTCTCCTCATGTATCCCAAGTAGTTTGAAGGGAGCCAGCTGGTCACCATGGTCTTCAACTGCTGCTGTAATACACCACACAACATGCTTAATTACATTGAGGTGTTCTACTGGTTAAGATTAAGGCAAGGAAAATACTTTTAATTACTAAAAGCATTGAAGTGGTTCTTGACTCTAGGCTCAAATCCAGAAGTCCAAAATTAGGTACAATTCTGAGAGAAGAGCTAATGAGTTGTATCATAAAAATCACAGAACACTACAGGTTGGAAGGGGCCTCTAGAAAACTTCGATTTAACCTTCATGCAGTGTAGGGCTAATTTAGATGGAGCTTTACTTGACTTAACACCTAAGTGTGGTGTGGTAGAACACTGAACTCTGGTGGCAATTACACAGATTATCTTCCTGTGTGCTGACTAGGCCAAATCATTATATGTGACATTTTATGTGTCAAGTGTCCATGGGTTCAAACTCTGGCAGGGCCATGGATGAGAAGTAGTGTAAGAGCTACACATTTTGATAATGGTCCAAACATTCTTCTTAGATAAACAAAAACTACTGTGAGGACAGTTGTGAGTCACTTGCCTCATCCCCCCCAAAGCTAAAAGAAAAGCTTCAGTCCTGTGCTGCGTCCTACATTAATAACAGACTTTTTTGTCCCTTTATTAAGACAAGGAGATTCTTTGAATTCAAATTAACCTTTGCACTAGAAGTATTAGTTCTTGTTTTCAGAAAAAAACATGCTCTCCAACAAGAATCCTTTTCAGGCAAACAAGTTCAATCTGGAATTTCCTGGTGCTGAAAGAGTGTTAGCTTACAAAAATGTCCATCCTTCTTGAGCACCTTCCAATCCCATTGATTTCAGCTAGCATTAGCAGCAAATCAGTGTAACACCAGCTTTGACTAATGATGAACAACAGAGCCCTAAACTAATGGGAAGTCAATGGGAGTCTTGCCAATGGCTTCACCAGTCTTTGCTCAAGGCCATAGAAGCATTTTCCCTTCCTCTGAAAAATAAAAGGGAATTCTCCAGGCATGAGGAAGTGGCTTTCTATGTCCCATATTAAATACTTTTGGGTAGCCTCTGGCTCTTATGCTCCCTGAGACTCTCCAGCATTTTTCTCTATTTTTTTTTCAGGTTATGAATGTTGTGCAGCCATTCAGTTCACCCTGGAAACGCTTCAAACACTCATACAACAGCAAGGACTGGTTGCCTGACCACGACTGTGGCTCCACCCCCAAATAACAAGAAAACTGTCATTTCTAGTTCCAGAAAGGACAGGATGTATGTGGACTTCATTCATAAAAATTGCTGTAGAAGCTCTCAGGATCAGCAGAACAGAAAGAAGCACAATGTACCTGGCAGGTTGGGATTAATTCCAGTGAGACTTGGGGTGCTTATGGCACTGCTTAAGCCTGTTAATGAACAGCTCTGCCCTGCAGTTTTTTACCAGTTAGTATCAGATATTATAATGAATGACATTTCTTAATACCATAATTCTCATGAGCCTCATGACCATGGGCCCATGAGATTCACTCATGTTCTGCTCCCAGCTCTTTGCAGTGTGGGCTGTATCTCCAACGCCTAAGCCACACAATGCTGTGGCCTCCCCTGGCACTGTTGTCCAGCTGTGCCTGGCAAACAAGGCTAGAGGGTCAGAGAGCAACAGCAGGGCTCTGGTTGAGGAAGGGCTGCCTGAAGGTCACCCACAAAGGGGTTCCCCAAAGCAGCCCAGGACCACTGCCTATCCTTTCTCAGATGATGTGATGATGAAACTGCCTTGCCTGCCATCTGAAACATTTTTGCACTGTTTCACAGGGCAGCAGAGCACAGAAGAGGCCTGTCAGAATATTTTGATAGTGGTTTGCGATTGCCACTGTGAATTAAAATAAGGAAGTATGCTACATATGGAAATCTATTAAGCAAGTTGTTACTGTCCTCTGCGCATATCAGGGATCATAAAACTCAGGTGTGTATTATAATGAACTGCACTCTTTTTTCCAGGAATATGTGTAGTCTTCTGACAGAAATACATTTTACAGCATTTCACAGGTTTTAGACCTCTGCAGGTTTTATCTCTGAAGGTAAAAAAATTTAAACATTTTGTTGTAAGCTCTCCTAGAGGTATAGGTAGGCATCATACTGTTTGTAAGGCTTTTTTTCTAAGGTATCCCAGGAAAAAGGAGCTCTTGTGTGGAATTTATGGCATCTTAAATGATTGCTACAATGTGGACCTTTCAACCGTAAAGAAGTTTCCTGATTTCATTCTTTGTGCCTAAGATGCATAGATGGAAGAATAAAAACTTGAGTTCAAAAGTCCAAAGTCACTTACATGGGAGAGAACACTGGTTCACGTTCCTTTCAAAATACCTTGTTTTCTAAGTCTGCTTTTGGTTGTTTGCATCCTCAGAAAATCCTGTTGTGCAGGTTAGCTATTGTACTTTTAAAATATTTTATTCATATGTGAAAGTATATTCATTCTAATTACTAGCTCTTTTAAATAGATCCCCAGCTATATTAATAATACACTCAGTAAAGAATTACTCTAAAGTCAATGCTAATTAAATAAAAAGTATTCAATTAAATATTAAACAGAAATTCAAGGTGGCTGGAGACCAGAGTATCAAATACTTTGAAATAGTTCTAAGCCATCGTATTTCAGATTTTTGTACCATAACACTTTTGCAAGGATTTGCAGCTTAGTTTTCTAACACAATACAGATGTGAACAACAGACACGGATTATAGCCCTTTCATATGAAATAGGCTCTACTGTCCAGATGGAAATTTGTCAGATTCCTCAGAGCTAAGACACATCCAAAAGACACTAGTTTTAAAAGTCTTCAAAAATGAGACACTTTTGATGATCTGCAACCACACAGGAACAAATAAGTCTTTGAACAGTATCCAGTTGTTTGTCTCACAAAGAAGGGGACTCAGCTGAGAAAACCGACTTTTGGACACCACTAGAAATAGCATATTCTTTACTAGATCATTTGTATTTTTTTTCATGCAGTATAGCTTTTTCAAACCTTGCACTTGAAGAAAGCTCTTATTTCATTATACTGAAAAGGATATTAAATGTAAGAAGGAACAATAATATTCTTACCTGAATACATAATAGTTCGACCATTCTGACTTTGTATCCTACCACCAAAAACCCAAGTTCTTTAAAAACAGTTCTTAAATGTGGCTTTAACTGATGTTATACTATGCCTACATATGGAAGTAGTTAGCAAGGAGAAGTTGGGATGAAATACCACTGTAAGGCTTTGCCCAAAACCCAAGAAGAATCTGAGAGAGGAAGTAGTTCAGTTAACTTATTTTTCCTCTCATTTTCCACTTTTTTTCCTCCCTGCAGTTCCTTTGATTCATGTCCATAAATGGACATACCAAAAGCCACTACATTCTCACAGTGTTTTTCAGCCTGCCTGGAACCAGGAAATACCAGGAATTTCTTCAAGGAACCTGTTCCCAAACTGTACTAAAGCCTTCAACACATTTAGCATTTGAACAGAGTTGAGAAGCATGACTAAGGTCCCATCTCCACTGCAGGTTTCAGCATTGCCGCTGCATCAGAGAATAACTGCTTGCACTCCTTAGTACTAGCCCTGGCTTTTTCAGCTCTTCTCTGTGCTAGTCCAAGCCCACATCCCCAGAGTAGCAAATTTGGACCCATTCTGAAATGTCCTACCCTGAAACCTCTGGCTGCATATTGTGGCAGCATTCCTCAACTCCTGTCTGTTATTGGGGCAGGGCCAATTGCAAGATTTTATAGATTTGCCTAATGGTAAGTAAATTCAACCCTGACAGTAGTATAATGGTGTATATGTTGTGAGGAACAAAGCATTTTACAGCCTCCTGAGCAGGACCAAAAGGTTGCTAACACGGTACTGCAGTGCTAATACAATCCAGTGGTGCCTCCATTCATTACTCAGCCCCATTAACTGAGCCACTGAAAAAAATGAGCAATCCAAATAAATGTTTGTTGGTTTAAATTAGACCTATTAAAAGCAGGTATTTAGCAGCTTTCAGCAGCTACGAAATATGTTTTCCTGCTTCTGAGCTGAATGCTAAGAACCAGCTTTTCAGCTGATTTTCAGGACTCTGGTCAGCCTAGCTAACCAACATACCTGCAGCCAGACTGGTTTAGACCACCTGTGATCCAAAATCGTAGAGGCTGTACAATTTTAGGGGAACTGCATGGGACTGTGTACCTTGGAGGGCTCTTGGGAGGACATGGGCTGGCTTCTGTGGTATTTGGTGGGCAATAAGCACTTCCAGGAGCCCAAACTGCACCAGAGAGTATTCTGTAAACAGCTGAAATTACAACCTAGTACAACCTACTAGGGAAGTGATAAGCCAGTTTATCTGGTGAATGAAAGAGAAGGACAGGGGTTCAAAACAGATCTGAAATATTATTCAAACTTTAGACAATGTAATGTGTGGGAAGGTATTAAATATAATCTTAATACACTGTGATATAGTGTTAAGTATGCTTTTTTAATTAACAGAGCAATGGAAATAAGTAAGAAGTCATATTTGGCCTTTTCCATTTATACATGCTCTTCTAATTCTAAGCTTGTCATGGAGTTAAAAAGTCCAAGATCAGTAAACTGATCAAGATTCTGAAATCTAATATGTTAGGAGTTAACGAAGAATGCCAGTTCACCTTATCTTGGGAACTGCCGTAAGTGTTTCTCAGTGGGTTTCCCCATCAGCCTCTTAGCTGTAGTTGCCCATCTGGGGGAATCTGCTCAACTGTGTGACTCAAAGGATTTTCATATGATGGCATAGAAATGAAATATTACTTTCCTTCCATTGATTCTTGCAGCCACATCTCCATAACCAATGAGTAGTCACTTTGGAAAAAACTGCATAGATAAGAGTATGCCCCAGGCAGTGATCTTGAATGGATCCCAGCATGGCTAATGCCTGTGAGAAGTCACCTGGGATAGTATTTCAAGGGAAAGCAACATTTGTTTTTTCTTGCTGTGCTAAAGGTACAGCATTGCTGCTTATCCTTATGATCCACAGGAGTACTAAAGAGCACTCTAGAAGTGCCATTTTCTTTTACAGTCTATTGGTTACAGACACCAGGAACTGCTGTTGGAGAAGAAATGGCAATGCTATCCCACTTCACAAGAGGGTGCCTTAGAGCTAGTGAACATGGAAAACATCTCGGGTAAGGATATTCTGTGAGGTTTAACCTTACACACACACAAGCACCTACACACACAGACATCCCCACTGTAGCTCTCTGTATTATCTAGCTATTCTCATGAAGATGCAGTTATAATATAAATGTGTCACCTTATACAATATCCTAGATGTGAGTATGCTTATGTTACCGTTTGGATAACTGTATACAATGGGGATTTTTAGTTCTGGCTTTTCTGACTTCTGCAGGAATATAATGAGCATGGCAAATCCTAGAAGTACAGCCACCCTTAAGTGTGCAAGGATTATCTGGGTAAAAACTGAGGTTTTGTATGAAGAAATAATGAACTTTTTACGTGTAGAAATAAAGCAAGACTATTCTGTCCTTAAGAGTATTTTCATTTCATACAGTTGAAAGGCAAATTAGAGACTATTTATGTAATGTTTTCTTTGGCTTCTGCCTGGCATTCTCCACAGGCCTTATCATAAAACAATTTAGAAACAATATGTATATTTGTTAACAACCACACGCAGACAAATACAATGGCCCTCTCAACAAAAATCAGAGACAAACAAGCAACTGGCTGATAAAATCTTTGTGCTGTACGGTTACTGACGATTGTGAGAGGCAGCAGCATCTACTTCCAAATAGCTTACAGTCATGCCTAAAACCTCTGCAAGATTATTTATTAGACTTCATTAAACCAGTCTTCAAATATTTTTTTGCTCTGTACATCCACACCAGGACAAGTTGTGGGCTAGTAGGATTGCACAAAAACATCCTGTCCTTTAGATAGAAAATAAAGAAACACTGGCACCTGTATTTTATCTGTCCCTTTTCCAAAACAAGGAGGAGGCAAAAGTTGGTCTGTCATTTTATTTCATGAGTTCATTTAGATAAAAGTGTCTTCATTGATGAGGCAACTTTGAAGCGTATAATTTCTGGTAGATGATGCTCTTTTATAGATAGTGTAGGAAGTACAGCAATATATTCCGTTAAGATAGCACTTAACACCCCATGTGAACCGGTGGGGTATCAACTCCTGAAACACCAAATTACTACAAAGACCCTGTGAGGTCCCAGCTGGCACAGGGCTCTCTGCCAGACTTCACGGCGGACCGCAGGAACGAGACCGAGCTCTTTCTCTGCATCACACTGACACCGTGTGGCAGCTCCGCAGACGCCTTTTGCTCCGGCTAAAAACTTCGCCTCCGCACCGATGGAGCTAAAACAAGCTCGAGCTCTTTTTGGTGGATGGTATTTGATTACTCACTTGAAGCAATTCGTGCTGTTTTGTTACGAGGAATGATTATGTGACATCATGTAAGCCTCGACTTGTTTGAAATATAGTAAATCTTTCTTATTTTCTCAAAGTGAATTAAAGTAGCAGCTACACAATTCTGCCTGAGCACCATGCTTTGCTTAGATATCATTGCATCATTGTTATCTATATTGAAGATATAAAAAATGAAACCCCCAAAGTGAGGGACACCTACCCAGGAGGAGAAAATCACTATAATACATCACAATACATCACAATAGTTTTTACCAGTCAAGTACCTGGAAAAATACACAGAAAGAGTGATTTATTTATTAAAGACAGTATTAAAGGAGAGTATGTTTTAATTGTCTTGCTTTTAATCTTGCATGCTTCTTAAAAACTAATCAACACTCCAAGGTTCAACTTTTAGGATGAGCAGAACTTTCTTCTCCTCCTTAGGCAGATACAGATTCACTTTGTGTAGGCTTTGGGGATCTGTCAGAGATTCATAAAATTATCTTATGTAATTACATCTCCTTTTTTTCCAGATGACTAAATATATTACAATAAGCTTTTGGGTCAAATTGTTGAAAGGGACAAATTCCCTCCTGACTTCTTCAACATGCATAGACAATGCGTCGCATCCATTTTGTGTAGGTTTGGTCTGCTAAATAGGTCTTTGATGCACTGGATCTAACCAAAATTTACTGTAAAAACTTGGGGTTTTGTTGTTGTTGTTGTTGTTTGGGTTTTGTGTTTGGTTGGGTTGGGGTTTTTTGGGTTGTTTTTGTTTGTTTGTTTGTTTGGGTTTTTTGGTTTTTGGTTTTTTTGGGGGTTTTTGTTTTTGTTTTTGTTGGGGTTTTTTTTGGTTTGGTTTTTTTTTTTTTTTTTTTTGAGAGAGAAAGCTGTAGACAACCTGGTTTATAATATGTGATCTCCAAGACGACATCCATTTCTGCAAGACATCACAAGAACAATTGAGATTAAGTAATTAAATGGTGTATACAGAGTCACAATGCACTTCTGCTCTGTTGAAGCCAGCAGTGGGAGATGGCAACGTGCATTTTAAGTGATTTTAGCTACCTCTACAAGAAAGTTCCACTGGCATGTTTCATAAACAGGATATGCAGTAATTCATGTGAAAGTAAAAACTTCCTCAGCGATGGGAAATGATAGCATAACCTTCTTCTGCAGTATTTTGATTCTTCGCACCTCAGTAATTCAGACTTCCCAGTGCTCTCATCTCTAAAAATTCTGTAAGATATGTTAGCTAATTACAAGAATGTAAAGAGCCTCATAAGAAGCCTAGGAAAGCCCATTCTTTTCAGGTGGTCTGCCTGGATTTCTACTGTCTTGGGGCCATGTTTCCTTACAAAATTACACTGAGTGTAACAGATCATTTCCCAGTTATTCCAGATCAGACCAGAAGAGGGCCAGATATCACCAGCAAATGTATCTGTGTTCACTATTCATTCAAGGTATAATGTATCTATACGTCCATAAACAATTCATATTGAACACTAGAACCAAGTGTACATCATTTCCTTCTCCATGTAAAGAGACTAAATACAGCTTTAGACCTAGTTACAGAACCATGACAAAGAGCATAATTAATTTTTTATAGTAGACTGTGCCATCTTCTGCAGCCAGCAGAAGACTTAGAAGCCAAGTTACAAGACTTAAAAATTAATTCATAGCCCTCAAGCAGTGTGCTTTTTGCCACAGAGAAATTCGAGGCTCTGGCACAGATGCAGGATGGCAAAGGTAAGGCCTGCAGCCGAGACATTTGAAGAGACACAAAGAAATTCTCTGTCAAGCTTCAGAATGAGGCTGGTGCTAAAGCGCAGCTTTGCCAGAATGCTACAAATGCAGAGACTCATAACAACTAGGCGGGAAGTTAACAAATGTGACACACATCTACAAGAAGGGCTGGAAGGAGATCTGGGGAGCTACATGCCTATCAGCCTGACCTTGGTTCCAGGGAAGGACATAGAGCAGATCATCTTGAATACAATCACATGACATGAAAAGGACAACCAAGGGATCGTCCCAGCCAGCATGGGCTTAAAAAAGGCATATCGTGCTTGACCAACCTCCTTTTATGAAAGGCTGTGAACATTGTTTACCTAGACTTTAGTAAAGCCTTTGACACCATTTCCCACATCATTCTCCCAGAAAAACTGGCTGTTCATGGCTTGGGTGGGTGCATAATTTGCTGGGTAAAAAGTATGTGGATGGCTGAGTCCAGAGAGTGGTGGAGGCTGGTCATGAACGGTTCCCCAAGACCCTGTACTGGGACCATCCTGTTTAACATCTTCACTGGGAACTTGCATGAGGGGATCATGAGCACTGTAGCAATGTGGAAATGATGATGTTTGCTGCTACCTTCCCCCAATAAGCATCTCTTCTGGGGAAGCCGCTTGGGCAGGCTCACAGGCAAGGCACTCAAGTCCACACACCGCACACACCACGGATAGCTCAGTGAAGAGAGGCAGGAAGGGTCTCCTGTGTAAGTTCCAGCACAGTTTATTTTGCAGACACAGGCTGAAGGGTTCAGGGACAGAAAGACCCAGGTCAAATGAGTGCCCAGGGTTAAGTATGGGGGTCAGGAACCGATGGTCTGTGGGCAAGGGGCAGTACAAGGGCAGGGCAAAGGGCAATAACCTATAGGGGACATGGGGGCAGACCACCAGGGATACCACAACCAATGAGGAAACAGGGAAAGGAGAAACGTCAAGAACTAGGGACATACATGAACAATAGAGGTGGGCAAAGCCCACAGACCAATGGGGAAAGCAAAACTGAGGTAGATTGACATAGTGTTGCAGACCACGATGGTGGAAAATCTTTTCTTTCAGCCTAGGTGGGGAAACTCTCTGGTAAATTCTTCCAGGGCAAAGCCCTGGAGGTTACCCTGAGAGGTTCAAAGGTTTCCACAAAGTGCACCCTCAGTCGGTTCACAGATGACACCAAGTTAGGTGGGAATATCCATCCTGTAGGACAGGAAGCTCTGCAGAGGGATCTGAACAGGCTGGATTGATGGGCCAAGCCAATTACAACAGAGTGAAGTGCTGAGTCTGGCACCTAGGTCACAACAACCTCATGTAATCCTTCAGGTTTAGGGCAAGGTGCCTGGGAAGATGCCTGATGGAAAGGACCTGGGGGTGCTGGTGACAGCAGCTGACCATGAGCCAGCTGTGCCCAGGTGGCCAAGAAGGCCAAGGCATCCTGTCCTGGATCAGCAATAGTGTGGCCAGAAGGACCAGGGTGGGGATCACCTCCCTGTGCTCAGAACTGGTGATGCCATGACTTGAATCCTGTATTCAGTTCTGGGCCATTCACTATGAGAAAGACATTAAGATGCAAGAGTGAGTGTAGAGAGGGGTGAGTGAGAAAGCTGGTGCAGGTTCTGGAACACAAGTCCTGTGAGGAGTGCCTGAGGGAGCTGGGGTTGGTTAACCTGGAGAGAAGGAGACTCAGAAGTGACCTCATTGCTCTCTACAACTTCCTGAAAGGTGGGTGTAGACAGGTGGAGGTCAGCCTTTTCCCCCAGGTAACAAGCTAAAGGATAAGAGGAAAACAGCATTAAGTTGCACCAGGGGAATTTTACTTTGGGTGTTAGAAAATTATTCACACCAGTGATTTGTGAACCATCAGAATAAGCTGCCCACGGAAGTGGTTACTGTCCTTGGAAGAATTTAGGAGATGTGTGAATGTGGCACTTAATGACATGGCTTCATGATGGAACTTGGAAGTGCTGGGTTAATGTCTGGAGTCAATGATCTTAGAGACCTTATCCAACCAGAATGATTCTGATTCTATGACTGTCAGCCATGCCAATGTTCCTTATGGACAAGACCAAAAGGCAATTCTGCTGTCTTCTGATCAGAAGATCAGTCTGGAATTTTGAGGTGACACAAAACTTTTGCATTTCACTGTATTTGTTTTATTTCAGTAAATTAAAAATAGAGATAACTAAACATGCAATAAATGGCAACATAAATTTGACACATGTTGTGGCTGAGGAGGAATACAATAATTTGCAATGGTATCCTCTAAAATCTGTTTGTAGGCTTCCATAATTATTCCTAGTTTGTCCATGGTCTCCATAGCAGCCTTTCCTGAGGCTCAAGCCTGGTGTGGTGACTCACAGTGGTTCAGCAAAGGACTCAAGTCCTTTCCAGCGAGTCTGAGTCACAGGATGCCAAACCTGGACTGGTTTCCTGTAATATGGAGGTTTCTGAGCTATGGTAGATACTCATGGTACACGAGCCACCTCAGCATGATGGCCCAACACCTCCCAGACATTGCCACAAGGTATGCAAGAGTAAGCAGGAGATGTTGCTGCTGCTGGCATACAAACACAAATATTTGGAAACATGCTTTAGTGAGTTCCTGGACTCTTATTGACTCTGCCCCTGAACTCCTCAGAAGAGCAAAAACAGTTTACCACAGCTCAGCAGTAAAAGAGCTGAATATAGAGCTCACCATGAGCCCTGGGCTGGTTTCCCAAGCTCATTAGAGGCGCTGCTGTGGGCACAGAGTGTTACAGCAGCTGCCCTCTGACCCTGCAACACTAGAAGTTCCTCATGGTGCTCTTATTCCTGAGCGTCCACTCTGGAGTGGTACATTGGGCAACTCGTTCTGGCACAGGTACCTCCTCAGCAACAAGCTTGAGCTTTGCAGCAGACTTTGATAGAACGGGGGTCAGAAATGAGATCTTTGCCTCTTAGATTAGCGTCCTAACCACAGAGTCACAGATTGAGGCTTCCTTTTATATTCCTTTCTGACTTCTGGTCCCCACTGAATCTCATTTTTCTGCAAAAGTGGATGCCCTCCCATGCAGCAAATGGGCAGCTCCTCCCAGCTTGCTGAGTATGGTTTATAACCTTGTATTTAAAGGGATAATTTTGTACTTTGAATCGGCTCAGGCTAAGGAAAGGCAGGAGCCCAGGCCACCCACTTGCTGGATGACACAGGGAAGTCTCTGGCAGGTGCTTTTAGCAGACAGCTGTTGTACACTGGGCTGGACACAATGGTTTAGTGTATTCAAGATGTGTTCAGAAGAGATTGATAACAGTCCTGTCTGAAATACAGACAGATATTGCTTTATTTTCTTCAAACATGGTAGATCCTGAGGTAAATAAGAGCAAGAAACCCCAACATATTAGTCAAGCAAATTACCTCTCAGTTACTGACAGTAGCAACCAGTGATATAAATCTGTACCACCTGAAGATCTCTGAAGCCACAACTCTACTTGCCTTGTGACACATTTCACTTCTAGGCACATCCAGACCAATGAGCTGAAGTCTGCTCTTCCTCTGCCTTTTTCGCTTGAAAGGCCACACTACACAGCAAAGAAGCAGTTATATTGAGTAATACTGACACCCATGTCACACATCGCCTTTCAGCTTTACCTACTGAAAATGCTTAGTGGAACGCTGTCATGGTTTAGGAATGGTATCCCCCAATTTAGTGTTCCCACTGAAACACTCCAAACCAAATGCCACTCTTCATTCCCTCATTTTCTCCCCTCATCCCTGCAGCAGGATGGAGAGGAGAATTAGAGGCACAAAAGGCAAAGATCGAAGGTTAGGATAAGAACAATTTACTGGAAACAACGAGATAAGAAAACAAAGAATAACAACAACACTCTTAGTAAGATTGCACAAGATGGGCAAGTGACTGGCATGTGAGTGCTCCCCACCACCAGCCAGCAGGAAGGAGCCCAGCCTCCCTCCTGCCCCCTGTGTGTGGTGTGAGGTGCTATGCAATAACCTCATGGTCCTGGCCATACCTCTCCTGGCTATTGCAAAAATTAAACCTGCCCTGGATGGAACGAGGACAAGCTCTGATACCACACACCACCTGAAACAGAAAACATTTTACATCCAGATGGACAAAGCTGTCGAGTTTTTCTGAAGGGAGTTTGATGGCAACTGTTGGATGCTCCTTGGGTCACATCAGGCTTCAAAAAGAGAACCTAGTATCTGTCATCCTGGGCTATCATCAGCCACTGGACACCAGGACCAGCACCAGCATTTATTCATACGCTCTGACACCACCATTACAAATGTCTTTAAAAATCAAAGAAGAAATTAAATCAGAAGAAATATTTACACTAACATTAAATAACTCCTTTCACTGTCAATTTGACTTGTCAATTTCTGGCAAAGACACATCCCAAACCTCACTTAGCTCCTGCCCTGTCTTGATGACCATAATAGCTTTCACAACTGCTCTCCATTCCAAAATCAAAGGTCAAACCAGAAGTCACAAGCTTGAATACGCTCTGGTTCCATTTTTATCCAGGAGCTAGGCTGGCCCTGCACCTCTTAATGGAAACTGGCATCACCTTAAGATGTCAACATATCTATTTGTATTCAGGAGACAGTACCAGTTGTAAAAAACAACAAACAAACAAACAAACAAACAAAAAACCCAACAAAAAAAACCCCACGAACAAAGAACCCCCCCTCTTAATACCTTTACCATCTTTCTTCCTACCTTCCTCTCCTAATAATAAATGTAACTAATGTTACAGTTGGAGAAATTATCTTCAATTCATGGAGCAAAGACTGAAGCAACTCCCATCCCTCCTCCAAAAAAAGTGAAATTGTGCTCTATAACTGCACCAGTTGGTAGTATTTGGTACAGAAAGGGTCACAAACAGCATAGTACTTCTGATGGGTTTATTGGTCACAGGCAACATTACAAAGCAGTTACACTGAATAATGCTGTCACAGTCCTATCATAATGTGAGATTGCTACAACACATTTAGATTTCACACAGTGAAACTACTTGAGAAAAAAAAATCATGCTCGTAACATAAGATCAAGAAAATACATTTGGTTAAAAGAAAAAATGGTCCCAGAACTTCAGCCCACTCAAACTGAAGTTAATGGAAAAGCTTCCTCTGACTACAGCAGGCTCTGAACCCAGCCTTCAACATGCCCTGGCCAACCTATAAGGTCAAATGCCTCTCTGCCCAGTTACAGGTTCCTCATTCTTCTGACATACTTGTGCGCGATATATTTTCTCCTTTTTAAATGAGAAGACCATAAATGTGAAATTGGCTATGCCAAATTTTATACATAACAGAGCCAATTTTGGGTCATCAGCTTTAGAGAGTGGAAGAATTACAAGGGTGATAATATGTGTACTGGAAAAGGAGGGAGTTCCTAAACTCCTGAGTGCCTGTAGCAGCTGTTTTTGTAGCCTGAAAGCTTCCAAGAAAGGTCATTACACACTTCAGAATTTGCATCTCTGACAGCACCTGCATTTAAAAATGGGATTTCAAAACCACAGCTGCCAAAAACATGTACCAAACAGAGAAACACATCTTTATTTCAATAAAGCAAAATCTTTTCATCAAATCTAAGTTTAGCTTGAAGTAAGATAATTATTTCTGGGAGCTCAGACATATTCCTGACATGCTTTCTTCTCATTTACAGGTGACTTGATGCATCCTACACCCACCTGTTCGGAGGTTGCATGAACAACATACGAACTGTGCATCTAATTCTCCATCGGTGTTGGAGCCATCAGAGGGCAGCAACATGCCAAGGATTCCCAGACCACAGAACAACTGTAGCTGGGCGTCTCTTCCACGTGGGGGAAGGTTTAGTTACCAGTCCTACTGACCCCAGTATAGCTTCTTGCACCATAACACTGAAGGTTTTGACACCCGAAGCTTAAGAGTGCAATTCACACTTCAAGGAAAACTGGAGTAAGAAGAGTGCTGTTGTTTAGATTTCAATGGTCACCAAGAATGTAGCTCATTCCCAGAACTCTATTTGCTAATTGTTTGCATTTTTAAAGTAGAATACTGATCATCAACCATGCTTTATAAAATACTCCCTCTCCAGTGCACATCAAAGATAACATCTGTGTTCGTGTCTCAAACTATGATGACCAAATGATGTTAGCATAATAATGGACATGGTTCTACCACATCCAAGTGGGAATGACAGGCGCTGCCATCCTGTGTCACAAGCATAGTCCATCAGGAGTCCCTGAGATACAAATATGGCACTCACTCTCCTCTCTACTGGCATTTTGGTCAAGAGTTCTCAATAAAAGTTTCAGCTTATTTTTTATAAAAAAGGTTTCGTTAATTAAAAAAAGTCTATTTACAAATCAGTTGTGACATGAATAACAACATTCCATAGGAAAAATCAGACTGTCTCAAAAGTTGGTAAATATGTTTTTAACTGTAAAATGTCAGATACTGGCTGTTTTCTGTCTTGATAAAAGCTGAGTCCAGTAAGTAATTCTATATCTCTGATCCGAGCTGTATGAAACTTCATTCTCTCTTCAACCCACATGGACTCAGACTTGCCATCCTATTGGGACAGAGGAATAAAAAAAGGGGGTTATAAAACTATTTTTTTTCTCTTGAGATGCATTTAATCTACTAAAAAAGACATTTTGATGTTTTATAAAGACAAATCAATAACTGTTGGCAAGCATCTAACAAACGAAGTGTGCAAGATTATACACAGTTAGAAGCTTGTCTGAATTTAGTTCTTGCTAAATTTCTTACCTCCTCAAGTATACAAAACCTGTATCTGCACCAGTTGGTGATAATGGGGAATGTCAAGTTAGGTCCAGCATCTATCATCAGTATGACAAAAATATTTCTGGGAACTGTGTCTGACTCCAATTCCCTGCTGCAGGATTGGTCTACACACTTTCCACACTTTTTTTCTGGTGTATATGGAGCGTAGTTACATGTGTTCTCACCACAATGCCAAGGTACTTGAACCAGAAGGAACCAGTGCTCTTCAGGAACATCTGTGTCTTCTCCTTCTGGGAATGCATTTGGCCTTAGCACTGACCCTTTGTTGTGGGTGACCCCTCTTGGAAGCTTTTCATCCTTCTCAGCTGTTGACTGAATAAGTTGCATTACAGAAGTCTATGTATGTATCACACTGATGGTCTCTGCATACTCTGACTCCACTCCGCTAGCTCTAAGTTTTGCTCTTTGAACAAACCTTTTTTCCCGATTGATCATATTCACAGACTTGGACATAATTCTGTTTGCAAAAATACTGTCTTCTCTTTCAAGATGAGCATGTAGACTGGACCATTTTTACAGGCTTTAACCAGTTAATCACTGATATCCAATAAAACAAGCTCAAGCCTGACTTCAGATATTTATGGGGGCCAAACAGACTACTTACTGCACAGCTTTCACTGTTGTCTTCTCTGTGAGGTACAATGTAAGACAAGACATCTAGAGACCCTTCACACTCCAGAGGAGTTTCAGAAGTATTTTTGCAGCTAGTCAGCACAATGAAGAAGTGAGTTGGAACTGGAACTTCTGAATTACTAGGGTATCTGAAATACAAAAGATCTTTCTGTAAATTCACCAAATCGCACTTGCACAAAGATCAAATGACAACATTCAGCTATATACAATTTTATCAATTCACCTATACTGTCCAAAGAAAGCTTAGTTCTGGAAGGAAAATTCCAGATTACTATTTTTGAAAATCAAGTTTGCCTTGTAGGCTGATTTAAGTAACAAGTTTGATGAGGTGTAACAAGTTGATTTGCCAAAAAAATGTGTAAAACTCCAGAGGAGATGAAGAGTTCAGCCCGAGTCCAAGAACCTCTCTGCCTGCTAGCTTGAACCAATTTTGCTTATTAGTGTAACTCACAACTAGTGGTAGAATATTGCCAGCTCAGGATGTATCAACCATGTCACCAGGGATAAGTCCTTGCCTTGTCCTCTCCTAGAGGCAATGGCAAAGTCCTAAGTTTTCAGGCAGGTAGACACCATTTCACATGCAACAGCTTCTCTTATACTCCACCTTCAGGTTTAGGATGACACATTTTGAAGGTGTATTTTTCTCGTTGTGCTTGTTGCTTCTTTATGAACTTACTTTTCTGCTTAGGACCTTTTGCGTGTCTTTCCGAAGGAGGACAGTAATTACTAACAGACCAGTATTGGAGGAAAGAAGCAAAAGATTAGAATGTGAAAGGTTCTCACCTTCTCAACTTTTCTGGGGTATCATAAAGCCCATCAGAGTCATAATCAAACACAGGACCACTGACTACATTGACACCATTCCTGGCGGCAGCATATTCAGGTAGCAGGTGTTGATGGAAGTAGTTCCATAACACTGAAACATAGTAATGGAATCAGGAAACAGCCTTCACAATAGAAGCTGCTAATACAACTCTGCAATCATTCAGTGGAGTATAGACAGATATGACAAGCTAGGAAAATAACAAATTCTACAGGTGTTTACTGTTGCTAAAGGTTGCATCCAACTGGGCAGCAAAATTCACTGCTCCATGTCCTGACATATCTAATCTATATAGTATTTTAAATTACAAGTAAGAATTAAACAGTATTCCTTTACAAGAACAGGACATCTCTTTGTTTTTCCAGTAGAAGTACCACAGTTATCCTCCTTCTTCACCAGGAATATGCTTATTTTCTGTCAGCCAGCCATCTCATGTTCCCTCTCTCCCAGGAACCAGGAGTTATTTGCATGGTTTGGAAGCAAGTACAATACCAGCAGTCTTCTATTCAGCTATGGACATAAAATAGGCATAGAAATAAAATACCTTTAAATGCAGGATACATTGGCACAATGTTGCTGGTAAGCAAGGCATCATAGTGAAGTTTCTTTGCATCTATCATAAAATCTGAAACAAAAAAAGGGCAACTAATTACATGGATTTGTTACTTTAAACTTGCATTTTCATGCTTTTAGTGATCAGTGTAATAACATTGAAATGGAGCTGACCTAACTTCATTTTCCAAAACCAATGTGGGTGTAAGTGCTGACTTCAGTACCTGCTGGATTCCATCTAAAATACATAATCTTAGTAGCAGCAGCAATTACACTTGTCAGATACACAGTTGGCAAATTTCATGAGATTTAAAAACATCAGAACAGGCTTCTGAATTGTGAGGAAAGAAATAAAATTCACGACTGTCAGGCCAACTTTCCCTGACTGCAGAATCTAGGCCTAAAGACAGGATTCTGTTGAAACTTTGCAAACTACATTTGATGTGGATGTTTAAATAACCTGCTATTCAGTGCAGTAGAGTCAATAAAAATCCTTCTATATCAGGTCAGCAACAGTTCACAAACAATTCACCCATGCAAAACAAAGTGAAATTTGCAATCTACCAGCTTGCTGGACTTTATTCAATGTCCACATGTCCCTCCCAGTTTCTTCTGTGAGATGCCACTTTAGAAACATGGTAAGCATCAAAACTTCTGGGAAGTACTAAGTGACCTTGGACAACCCACCAACTGCTGAAGCATCTAAAATGTTTTTCTTTCCCATATGCTGAAGTGAGCTGCAACAATTCAGCAACTGCTGCTTTGTATTCTGATTAGGTATCAAGAACATCTACAAAAGACTACACCTGCTACATTACAAATCATGTAAATCAGATGTGCTATACAATAAAGATAAAGTACTTACTTGGAGGAGCAAGAAATCCATAAGTTAGGCGAGGATGATTGTTGTAAAACAGACAGGTCTGGTTATGATTCTGCGAAATACGAGCATCTTTATGTAAACAGCTGGAGGCAGCTCCTGTAGAAGAAATCCATTTGTCCTATTGAACAAGAAGAAAGTATCATTGTGAAAGCTGACTTAAAATAATTCTCTCTATATGTGGGACTGCAGAACTCTAAATATTTAGCTGCAGCTGCCTTTAAGAGTGTGAAGGGCTTAAACTAAGATGCAAGACTTGTTCCTCTTGTATCAGTGGAAAACAAGCCCTCCCATCCACTTCATATACCTTGGAAATAAAGTGAACAGAACTGCAGCATTTTAGTCAATTATAACATCTTCTAAAAGAGAATCTAGAGTTGCCACTGAAGATAACCTGATTTACTGACAGATAGACAGACTCACATAATTGACAGATGTGTGGGCCACCTGTTACAGTAACTGGTTGCTTCATGCCACACCCTCAAAATATTTAGGATCAAGTAGATCTTGCTAGAGTTTAGCTAAATTAAATCATAACAGTCATTATTTAAAACCTATGATTTCCAGATAATCAAACTAAAAAGTATTCTCTACTATCCTAATTCCTTTTAAGCATGATCTAGCTTCCAAATTTTCTGTGATGGGAAAGGCCAACTTCAAAAAATTTTCCTTCATCAGATCAGTGCTCTACACTGAACAGGTGTATCTTAAGCATAGGGTTCAGGACTGCAAAGACTTGCTTTATTTTCACTTACCTTTTTCTTCCCCAATCACAATTATATTCTGAGAGAAGGATCATATCCGGGCATGAATAGCTCAAGATAGTCCTGAGATTATTTTTCCAAAAGGATCCTCTCACATTACAAACTGCTTTAAGACTATGAAACCCACATTGACGCCAGTTTTCAAGGACAGCACTGACAGACTGCTGTAGCAGATCTATGCTACCAGTGTAGTCTCCTAGGGGTTCTGTACAAATGGCAATGGACTCCTCACTTCCTGGTGGATCTGCTCTAGAGGCAAAATTGCTTCACTCTGAGAAATGGAAGAATCAAAGCCAATCCTTATTAGCATAGCAACCTCACACAAATTTCCACTTACGTGTATCTTATGTATATCTTACGTGATTCGACTTAGTTTCCTGGGAGATAATATCACAGACCCATTTCAGCTGGAAAAAGGCCTCTAAGAAAATTGAGTCCAGTCTTTGACTGATCATCACCTTGTCAAATAGACTACGGCACTAAGTGCCAAATCCAGTGCTTTCCTGAACATCTCCGCGGATGGTGACTCCACCACCAAGGTGACTCTCAAATCACGAGCAGATACAGGAATCCCTCAGGAATAACTGACACTCTAGATTTTTACCTTTCAAGGTTGCTTCTAATCTTTGTTCTCATACTTACATCTTTGCCCACAGTGTACGCGCTCCAGAGAGACATCCTGTAGTCCCTGCTGTACCCGCTGACATAGTGGTCATGGTAGAGGAGGCAGTAATTATGTTTTTTCTGCAGAACCCTGGGCCGTCCGTAGGGTAAATTAAGTTCTTCTGTCTTCTCAACTGCAACAGAAATAGTATTTTTTGCTTTTCAATTAATACTGGTTGTTAAGCACTCTCCTCTTTTGTATATCAAAGACTATCTTAATTTTCAATTGCCAAGCAAACAGAAGCCACAGAAATGAGACAAAAAATTTTCATTATTATATCAAAGGCATAGTTTCTATACTAAGGAAATAAATTAAGTGATGAAGCCAGTATAAAAAAATCATTTAAACTTATATTGCACAAATTAAGCTTATACTTGAATCAAAACCTTTTGCTGTTAAAAACAGGAGATCAATTAAAGTTGCAAAGTTAAAGTCTTTGTTGCCTTTGTGTTTCAATTTAAAAATGTGGGATCTGCTTTTATCTAACATTTAGATGGGAGAGAAACCAATTCTGGTGATTCGAAATTACTATTTCTGTAGAAACCACATAGCTGTATGCAAATTTGCATTTAAAAGACCAGGAAATACAGAGATCTAAATAAACAATACAGTGAAGTACTGGATTGGATTTTCAACTGTGCAAGGACTCACTACTTTGCCTCTGAAAATTCAAGTACAATCATTACAAGACTAAAATTATAAAGAAGGCATCAAAGTATAGCTTCCATTAAATAGGTCCCTACCATACACAAATTATTATACAACTTTAAAGCAAATTTATTACATGGGGAAAGAAATTGAGCAATGAATGTGCAGTGGTTTTTCCACAGTAATTCCACAGCACAAAAAAAAAAAAAAAAAAAAAAAAAAAAAAAAAAAAAAAAGTGAAGATTATGACAGTTACTTCTCCATCCATGAGGGAAAACAAATTTTTTTTTAATAAAAGTAAAAATGCAGTTATAATTTTTTGTCTTTACAGATTGTCAAGTTATGACAATCAATGAGAGAACATGCAAACTGAAGTAATTAATGAACTCTATATAAGGATAGAGTTAAGGATCTTCTAGCTGGTTACTAGAATTCTTTCATCTGTGAAATGCTTTTTACATCTAATTAGTTCTTAATCAATACAACTCATAATGAAATTATTGCTGTTAAGACAGTGCTATACCAGGTCTCACTGGTAATTCAAGACAAAACCCTACTGCTTCAAAAATGCAGGTTTAGAGCTTTAAGTTCCTATTTCTACAAAAGAGAACTGAAATATGTTATTGTGCCTGGCCTTTTCAAGTTTCTTCAAAGCCCAGTTAAGGAAAGCCCTCAGAGATCCTTAGAGTCTGTTTTAGCAAAACCTCTCACACACTTTGGGGAAAACACATCAAATCACTCTAACTGGATTTGATTTTGTTGCTCTCATGAGCATTACAATACTGAAAGACTTACTTTAAAAAGGTTCTTGGACACGCTTTAAAATGATGACCTGTCATTAGTGGAAAAGATTCAAGAAAGCTCTATCCACTCTTTGTTTTGGGACAAACGACACAAATCAACAGAAGCCTTGAATTAGCTCTGGATAAGCAGTAAATACTGGACCCTGCCAGTAACTGGCATTTATGCCCAGTTCTTAATAATAGTGAGCTATAGAAGGGTGTTGCCAAATATCGTTTATTTGCATAAAATCCCCAAGGTTTCATGAACACACACGTGCACACAAGGCAAGGTCTTTATCAGCCTATTTCTGACAGCCTAATCTTCTTGATATCATCTATTAAGGCATTAGCACCAGGGACTAGGTTCCATTTTGACCTACAGTTTTCATTATTTAATTGCTGTTTTACCTGTTTCATGCTCAAAACAATTTATTTCGTTTTATGACTTATGAGCACATCTACAGCCTTCCAAACTGCAGTTTAAACATGGCATGTGTATGTCCAATGAATGGAAATAAAGTATAAGTAAAAGAAGTAACATCTCAAGACCACATAACAAACATGGAAAACATTCCTTATGCCTCATTAAAAGTATGCTGCCATTATGGATATCATTATTTGCACTGATTTGTTATCAAGTTCCCTATACACTCTTGCTTCCCATTCTGGAATGCTCATTACTTCAGTACTAGGAAAGTCAAAAAGAGCAGATAACACATATGCCATAAAGACACACGCAGAAGGATAAACATTTACCTGAGAACAAAGGGTTCAGGAAGACTGTATTCAAAAACATGAGAATCATAGAATGGTATGGGCTCTAAGAGACCAAAAAGACCATCTAGTTTCAACCACCTTGTCAAGAGCAGGGACATTTTCCACAAGACCAGGTTGTTCAAAGCCCCATCCAACCTGGCCTTTAACACTTCCAGAGGTGAGGCATCCACAAGTTCTCCAGGCAGGAAAACAGTTCCAGCAAGTATTTCAAAGAATTTTCACATCATTTACTTGATGTTTAAGAAGATTAAAATCATAAAATATTTGATCACCAATAATTCTGTTGCTGTTATTAGCTTTTTAATTTTATATTATTATCTGAAATTCTTACCTTCTGCTTCAGTAAGATTTAAACGCTGATGAAAATCCCTTACTGGCAAACCCTATAATTATAAAGGAAAAGCAGTGAGATTCTACAGAGCACATTATGAGTTGGTACCACGCTTACATGTAACTTCTGTCTTGCAAATTATGCATACACACAATTCACTGATATGTACTGGAGAGGAGCTACAGCGAATTTGCAGAAACAAATTGTTTTTGCCACAAGAACAGCTACAGTGTTGAAAGCCAGAGCCCAAATACAATATTCACAGGACAGAAATTTCAACATAATTAAGTGAAACAAGCAAGAACTGAATGCTTTCCCCATCAAGCTTCTGTGGCATTTTTCCAGGCTCTTCAGAGATTTATGTGACTTAACATACGCAATCTGCAAAAAAATAATACACAAATACAGACTAGCACGCACTAACCTCAAGAAAGAGTTTGAAACCAATAGTAAGGGACTGTAGAACAATCTGGAAAATGCAAAGTTTCACTCTGAATACAACACAGACTTCTGCCCCCACAACTTTAACCATTTCAGTGCTTACCCCTGTCCTGCAGGAGCAGCCAAGGCTCACAGAAAAGGCTCTTTCTCCCACCACAGAGCATTCAGAAGGATGACTTGTTTCTTTGGGATGGTGGGGGGTGTAAACAGGGTGTTTTAATAGATGGTTTAGGCGTCCATGAGTTCCATTGTTTTGGGCTGGTTTCAAGCCAAGCAAATCTATGAAAGAATTCAAGTGATATTAACAAGAGGAGAAAGATTGTAATACACAGCTGATTATATAGTGCTTGCAAGTATGGATGAGTCAGAGCTTCACTGCTTGCTGCTTGTAACACCCAAAAAGAAAAGCAATGTAACCTCTTTAAAAGGGACCACACATGTTCCTAGCTAGGGTTCAGTATGGTACTAATCTTCTTGTAAGGTTGGGCAAGTCGCTTGAATACAGCCACCAATCTCAAGCATTTGCTCTTAAGTATTTTCTGGATCAAACTCTTTGGCAATACTTTTCTTCTCACAGAAGCAGTATAGGTTCTAACAAGAGAGGGAAGCAGGCAGGAAATAATGGAAAACAGGTGAGGACCTCGCGGGGAATAAATGAACAGAAAGTGGTAGGTCTAGTGACAAACTTTTGGAGAAACCATGGAACACAGAATGGAGACACAGGAATAAGGAGTCACAGTAACACTGTGTTTGAAAGAGAGGGGAGAGGAGGCTATCCTTCATGATGGTAGAGAGATTGTGAAGTAGCCGTTTTTAGTAGTGGCGAGCCAAAGCACCATCTCTGGAAAACCAGAGCAATACACAGTGTGACCAGTGGAAAAAAGATATATACAAGGTAGCCTGACCAGTAGATCCTAAACTGCTATTAGTCATTTAGAGATGGCCCTTTCTCAGAAAAACAAACAGCTGAATTGTGAAAATCAGTAGCAACTCTTTAGGACGAGTTTCTGAGGACACTTAACAATCTGTTATTAGAAGATTTACAATGCCCAAAAGATATTATATTTTATTGAACAAAACTGACCCCCATCCATTGTACTTACCACACATTAAATTATACACTTCAATGTTTTCAAATGGATCAACTTGAGTACCAAACTTGAATCCTGGTCCAAAACCAATAAAGATAGCCTAGAATTTACAGAGAAAAGTATAGTGGAATTCTGTTTAAGACAAGTTGAAATGAAAATTATCTTCATACTCAGAGGGCATTTTCTTCCAAGAACTCAATCTTTACTTTACCAACACAGTATGTATCAAGTCAAAAGCATGTGGTTTTCTCTTAAAAAGAATAGATGCATAAGAATAATTTTTTAAAAGCAGCAGAAGAGTATTAGGAAACCCATTTCTGTCTCATTGTTGCCTTTAGCCATTTATGACGTGCCTCGCTCTTCTCTGCTCTTGAAGAAATTAAAAGGTATTCTCTTAAATGCTTTAAAAGATTTAATGGAAATGTTGATCCAAAGTAACCATCACATATCACATCCTGTAAACAATTTGGAAGCTTTTAACTTGGGGCTATAAAAACATCTGTTGGTAGCAATTCTTAAAGTGGTTTAAGCAGTGGCAGGATTGTAGGCTTCCATGCCTGGTTTGCAGCTGTTCTTTCTTCTTGCACCATTTCCTGAGCTGTACTGGACCTGATCCAGGAATGCTGCCAGCTCAAAAACCTTTCCTTTTTTTTTTTTTTTTTTTTTCCTGATGGCTCTTTTCCTTCTGGTTCAATTCCCCTACCTACTTGACACTGCAGCCACACCAATCTTACACCAGCATACTGCAGGATTTGCTGCATCAACAAAGAGGCAAGAGCAACATATGCTTAAACTCAAATGCTGCCAAAAACATTGTTTTGAAACCTATCCTCAGTTATTCAGCTGATTTTTAATGAAGAGAAACAGATGGCACACATCTGTGGTATCAGGATACTGAATGAGAGATGGATGTTTTACACTGCATAGCATGTCCCTGGGTAAGATCTCCAAGCTCTTTGTGGACAATGCAATGCAGTTGTCTCAGATTTTGTAGCTGTGTGGCAAAGACAGGCTAAAACTCAACACTGAACTCCTTTTTTTGAGATTAAAGCATAACACAAGGCATTATTTTGCAACTGTTGATACTAGAATCTGCAGGCTAATAATGCACTCAACCAGCCTAATTTGAACCAGATGAGACAGGGACACACTATCTCCTTTCTGTTGTTTTCGGTAATTATAGAGTATGAAATGTTGTTATGCTGCTATAATGTTAGCCACAAAAAGGATAAATTATACCTGTTTTAACACTTGTTAGGGGTGCCATGAATTGACAATCCCAAGTGTGACAAAAAAGTTTAAATAGAGTCAATTTACTGAAAAAAAATTACACAGTCAAACTCCAGCAGAGAGATGGAATACATTTGGCATCATGTGGCTTGCTGATTGCAACCCATTACTAGAAACACTATTAACAGGTTTTCCATCATCAAATCAGGGAAGATGTATAAGCCTGGAAGGGTAAATTGATGCAAGATTAAGACTGTTTTTAAAAAACAGTTTGATGCCAACACTATATAATTTTACAACACACAGAAATAAAAGACTTTTAAGAGAGAAAATTATTGAAAACAAGTTTCATGAGAAGACCTACAAAGTCCACATAACGCACAGATTTCTCTTTATAAATGTGTTTACACATATTCACTGTAATAGTTCCAAGTACCTCACAATGGTTTGTGGATTTTAATCCTGAAAACAGCTTTTTGAATTCAAGAATATTTGCTTTCATTTTACTGATAGCAGAAACTAAGGCAGAGGATAGTTTAAGTGACTTCCCCAAATTAGACAAAACTAAGGATCTGATTTCATGTTTCCCTATCATCTCTTCCCATTTCTCATTAAAGAGAAGGAGTTCAAGACTCTCCTTATTTGTGTGGGCTATCCAGTACATCACAATATCAGACCTATAAATGTTTGATTTCTTTAACTGCAGATGGAATAACACCACAGATCTTAAAAAAAAAAAAAAAAAAACAAACCGTCCTCAACACCCAGCAAACACAGCATTTGAAAATAAAGGAGGCAAAAATAAGAGCTAACATATTACCTGCATACTGGGGAAGCGATTGTCTGAGCCATGAAATCCACCTTTGCAGCTTTTAATCTCAGATGGTTTTCTATTAAAAATACACAGTTTATTTAACTCACATTTTTCAAATCATATTGACATAAAGTAGATTCAGTGGCGATTTCTTTAATTCTCTGTTTAAAGATACTTAGAGGATTGTCGATAGGGAATGAGAAGTCTTTAGTTCTCGAGAAAATAATGCCTTTAAAATCAGAATGGTAATTTTCTCTGCAAATGTTATCCCTTTGGAATTTTCATGTGTCCATCAGAGCAATTTAAAGTCAAAGCACATGAAAAAAAATTTCATTTCAGGATAACTGATTTGTAGTTCACTGTCACTTGGGTAACAACTTTACAGTACCTTATGTAAGTATATTCTCAATATTTATTAATAAAAATGCTAATCTAATTTAGGCCGTTTAGACAGGAATCTTACAGTCTAGTAAACATCCAACCTGTGCTAGGTCCATAACACACAGTTCTATTAACCCAAACCTGATTTGCACAACTTGCAAATGTCTACAGTGTTACACAACAGGATTTACTGAAGAAGTGCACTGAAAAACTCTTCCATGATGAAAGCCCTGAACTACCACAGAGGTGCTCAAAATTAATACCATTACAACAGATACCACCGTTCTGGGACTTGCAAATTCTTTCATCAAAACACATGAGGTAATTAACTACCATGGACTCACCAAGTTTAATGATTTACAAGACTGATTTAACCTAGAAATTATTTACATGCTCTGCTTTCACGAACTCACTTTGGAAATTCCTACAGCATGGCAAGATGTACTCAAGTATCTGAGAGTGAGGACCTGAGTTTCTAACCTGCCACTACCACCATACCCAGCAGGAAGAATATCAACAGCTGCCAGTTTAGAATTAAGCCTCCCCAGGCGAGCAAAACCTGCAGAAAAAAAGCATGCATTGTTCCTTTGGAATGTCCCTTTGCTATGACAAACAAGAATATCACACTCAGCAGCTATCACTGAACTCTAAGCACTTGGAAGAGAAAACAAGAAATTATTTGTTGTACAGTCGGGTACTGAGAACTGTAACTTACCGAGCAAGCTGCCATTGGGAGTCTAAATAAAAGTGCAGTGGTTCGATCCGGTCATTATAGGAATAATGGAAACGCTTGGGTAGCAGCTGCTTCATGTAAGCTTTGAAAGGCTGGTTTGGTTTGATGCACTGAAATGTTTAAAATAAAATATAAGGAAATTTTTGTGAAATGCGTATTTTGTGTCATGCACAGTTCTTACAAAGCACATCAATTAGAAATGGTCTGCAATAACTTCCACTAAGAACAACGTAACTCCACCAGGTTTGGAATCATAAGATCTGAGACATATGAATGAATACTTAAATCACAAGTACTGACTGATTTTGGATTCAATAGTTATCAAAATATATTTAATATTGGACATTATGGACAAAACTTGGGGGATTTTTTCTTCCAGCCTACAATTGTACAGAACCAAATGATACTGCAGAGAATTAATAAAGAGTTACACTAAAACATGAACATCGTGATACTTTCATAAATGATAGGAGACTCCCCAGTGCAAAAAGTCTACAGCTCCGTAATAGAGAAGGTAACAGACATTTAGGGGTTTTAGACTGATCACTCAGGGAAAAATAAACTTTTTTTATACAAAGGCCCACTAATGATTTTAAAAAGGAAAAAACAAAAACAAAAAAAACCCAAAATCTCTACTGTAATATTGGAATTTTTGAATACTGAAGTCATCTATACAAACAGCATTGTTCTCACCAACAGCAGCGTCTGCACAAATAAGAGGCAAACAGATTACAGTGCAGGGATGAGAACAGAAGCCACGGACAGAACAAAAAAGCAAATTCATTAAATTGCAACTGACCCCCCCCCCAAAAAAAAAAATCAATAATCTCTCTCAAAGCTGTTTATCAAAAAGGTGTGAGCAAGAAGATTCTATGTGTGTCCTGGCAATAGAGGTGAGCTTTACACTGACATGGCCCTCAGTTAGTACGGTCCAGATACACAAGTTCGCCAGTTGGAAGAGCAACACAGTGCAGTGAAATGAATACAAACCCTTAGTTCATGCACAACCTGATAGCTGTATGTCACCTTATTCAATTTTCACCTTTCCCTGTGTAGAACTACTTTTGTTGTTGCTGTTCACACAGGGGAAGGTGACACAAAGGTCACACACAGAATAAATTAGGTTGGAAAAGACTTCTGAGACCATCAAGTATGACTGTGACTGAACATCACCTTGTCAACTAGAAAAAATTCTTCCAAACATCCAACCTAAACCTCCCCATGTGCAGTGTAAGATTATGTCCCCTCACCCTGTCACTGACCCAAAGCACAGATAGTACCTAAGTTGCCCACCAAACAGCTGATGCTATGAAATACCTGTAAATGTCAGCAGAAATTAAGATAGAGATAAGACAACACATACCGTGAGGTTTCTGACAATGCCTTCATAATTAACTGGAAGAATCATATGCAAGTATTAGTCACCTAAGTTAAAAAAGATCAGATGTAAAACGAAAGCATTCCCATTACATAATACAAATGATAAGTTTCAATAAATTTCTGGGCATAAGAAATTATTTTTCCAGACTGAAAACCACATTGAGCAAGATAATCCCTAAATTGTCAAGCTATTGCTTTCATAAAATTTTAGCTCAGCCTCTCTTCCCCTTTATTTATTTACAGCTTTAAATTTAAACTAGATTAGTTAAACTTTAGTTAATTTTATTAGTTAAAAATTAACAATACTTACATGTTAAAGTGTATTAGCCACAGTTAGAAAAATGATCCAAGAAGTTTTCAGAAAAGAAGCAACTAATGCTGTGTTAATCAAGGTAAATTTTTCTTTGCTATTAAGCTTGTAAACAAAAAGACACAAATGCAACTACCAGGACGGCAGTTATGTCTATCAAATATCCTTAGAAAGAAAGCCAAGCACCTGCTGGCTAAGTTTCAGATGCCTATGCTCAAGCCAAAGGGGCTACTACATCATGTAGTTTGACATTTTGTGTAACACAGGCCCACTACATTTCACAGTTATGCTGTCCTGACTATGATATCCAATACTTGACTCAAGCACCTAAAGGATTACCCTGGCAAGAGGACCATTCATAATTCCTGCACAGATACATGTACTGCTACAAAGATTGCTATGCTACTTCGTTAGAACAAGGCACACATCCAAAGGAGGAGATGCGCTTCTTCTCCCTGAACTTCTCCAGGGAGAACCTGAAACTGCATTTGACTCCCATGTTCTCCAAGTAAACATTTAAAACAGTTTAGAATAGCATCAAGCAGTGAAGTAAACAGGACTTAAATTCACTGGGGTTGAGGTCTACAAGTTTCAAAGGGCACAGAGAACAATAATCTTGACAGGAAAAAAACCAACCCACCCAAAAATACTATGAAACATGAAAAAAGCTCCTGCATTCAACATTAAAAAGTTCCAAAAATTGCAGGGATTAAATGTTTGCCTGAAATAAGACTGCTTACCAAATCAGAGTTTAAAATTTGTAAGTATTCATTATTTTTTACTCAGTTTTATTATTTATGTTTACTTGCAGTTTACTTAATTACTGTCAGGCCATTAGGCCAATTTTTTATAACTAGGAAACATAATATTCAAAATAATATATAAATGATATTAACAATTTAACATTTCTCTAAGGCAGAAATATTGCAAATTTATACAAAACTTAATAAATTAGGAAATGAGGTGAGACATGAAGGGAGGATTATTGGGCTGTCTTGTGCATGTGTGATCTTATTCAAAGAAATGCCATTCACAAGGCAAGAGGCATTTGCAGTCGGTAACTCTGAGGCAGCCCATAAAATGTTTTTGTGTATCTGAATGTGGGATTCAAACATACTTTCAGACTTGAAAAGTCAAATGGTCTTTAAAAACACATGTGGAAACACTACTCAGTATTTCCTCTTCATCATTGCCCAGGTTGTCCCTAGTTGGCATTCACTCAAGTTTACTAATGGAATATCTGGATCCTACGTTTGTATTTATAAAGCACAAAAAACACATAACCAAATAACAAAAGTTAGTTTAGCAACTACATACAAGAGAAATACTCATCTGGAACATTATTAGGTCTTAGGCGAGCTGCAGGACCGGGAACAACTATGAAATCTTGAACATTATCCAGATAGCTGTTCAGATATGCTGTTTTTCTGCAGGTCCCTACTTCCATCCCTATAAAAGGAAACACATTTTCTTTTAAAATGGGAATATCAGTATAGAGTCACCTTTCTAAGGAGACATGTAACTTTAGTCGTACAAGTCAGAAATGTAATTTTTCTGGTCTTTTTATAAGCAATCCCAAGGTATATGACCCAAGAATACCACAAAACTCATGTAAAGAAGATAAAAAACCAAGCACAGATAAACACTATCAGCCATTTCCTCAGCCAAGAAAGACTCTCAAATTTAGTAAATAGACAAACTTTCTTCTCTAAAGGAAAAAGAACTCTTATGAGCCTAAGAACAGTAGTAACGGTCAGACCAAACATTGATTTAGCCCAGTATCTGACTTAATAATGTTCAGTACCTATCTAAAGAAACACCCAATAAGCACAGAATTATTGACTGGTCTTTCTCCCAGTGCTCTTTATCAGTTTTCAGAAGTCAAAGGGTTTACTGCTTATAAGTTGCTTATTGCATTTGAACTCTTACTTTAAATAATTCCTGGCAGGTTTACCCTCCATTAATGCCATATTTTTTTTAAGCCTGTACAGATATTTGGCTTGCATCATTCCCAGTGGCAATGAGTTTTGCAAATCAATTTTGTGCTGCATGAAAGTGTGCTTATTTGTTAAAAAAAGAAGTAGAAAAAAAATAGTAAAATACATAACTTATAGAAATAATTCCAGATATATAGAAAAGCTAGAAAAATAAATCAAAGTTTCATATTCAGAGCCTTCTAATAACATTTAAGGGAACTGATACTGGAAAGGAAGATAATGACTTGTATTTTCAGTTCCTCAGCAGTTCGTAATCTGTTGCTGTGCAGCATAGTTAAAAGACAGAAGAAAATGAAATCTATTTTTTTACAGTTCACATTTTTTATTCTATTTCTTTTATCATCTGGTAATGGTCACAAAAGGAACTAGAAATAAAATATAAAAATTACTTAATTTCTCTCTATGTTCTTCACTTCTTTACCCCCTCATAAAATAGTCTCACTCTCACACTGATTATCTTTCATATCATCTTAATAATATAAAATATATTTAATAGGTATCATTTGCTTCATTAACCTTCCCAGAAACATACAGGTATAAATTCCGAATAATATTTTATAAAGACAGTTCTTCAAAGTTCTGACATATGTTATAAAATCAAATTTACCATGATCTGATACAAAAATAATGTTCAGGCATTTATGCAAGTTCATTTGCTTTAGACCATCCATCAGCATCCCTACTATTTTGTCCACTCTCTGTAATGCCATAATGACCTGCAGGACAAAAATAGGAATGTAAAGTGTTAAAAATACTGTTAAATATGTCTAAGTTAAAATGAGAGCCTGCAGACTGCATATCACCTGCACTGTTCAGAGTAACCTCCACCTACAGAAGACTGGCTGTATCTACACTATACAACCCTTAGCCCAATTTTTTTTCTGTCCCATACTGCACCATGACACGTTTATGTGTTATTTTGTTGTAGATGCTTGAAAAGGAGAAAAAAACCCCAAAACAAAAGCATCAAACAAAAAAACAGCTCACAGATTATATAACCAGTGAGGGTGCTTTTAAAGTATGAAATTGAGGATGCTTGCTGCATTGTGCTTGGGCACAACCAAGGGAATGACTAAGGAATGCAGATACTGATGTGTTGGATAGAACAGAGGAAGCCAAGCCTGCAATACACTTCCTCAAAATGCCTGCTGGGAATTGGAGCAAACTGCCCTTTGAAACTGTGCTCTAAGACTAATACTCAGTCAAACTGCTTTAAAGAAACTGGAAAAGCCAAACAATGAACTACCTGCACTGCTTGTGATCAGGGGTCTGGTCCCAAGCTCATTTGCAGAGGTACAGCAGTGGAGCTACTTTTGAATACTTGCTAGGTTTAAAAAAAAAAAAAAAGTATTTTCCAATGAAGTAATTCTGCCACCTCACTGAACTACTAGCACAAGCTGTCTTGCTTTGTATCAGCAAGGAAGAGATGCTCCTGCAGAGACTATATACAAATACTCAGGGTCTTTCTCTCCAAAGCATTCCTGACAGACAGAACTTTAGATCCACTTATTATGCAAAGAGAAAGATAGATAGCCATGGTCCTTATACTGAAGTTCCAGTTATGCCTGCTACTTCCTTACACAAATAGCAACTACTCACAGCTCAAGAGGAATTGGCAAGAGCTTTTTTTACTCTTGTCATCACTGAAGCTAAATACCTACTTATGATGCCTAACCTCCCTGACTGTTCAAGATGGGAGAATTTTACAAAGGTCCTGAATTTCCAATAACTTTTTCCTTTGCATTTTTCCCTTTGGTTTTTTAAAATGTAAAGCTATTCAGTACTTTTTAAGACAGTAGGAGTCCCAAAGGCCTCTTACTAAAGTAAGAAATCACAGACTGATATAATAAATCACAGACTGTGGTGGGGCCAATATCCCTTTTATCTGTCTCTTTCTGCGAAGGCATAAATTTTAACTGCAGGGAGATAAAGCCAAAATCCATCTAAACTTACACAGAGACTGGGGTGAAATGAATGACAATTGTAACATGAATACTTAACCACCCAAACTTGGACATTGTTATGCAAACCCCTGTTCTTGCTAAATTGAAATTATACAAATTTTCTGTCTCCATTACCCTTCCCCTGCCAAAAATCAACATGAACCATTATCAGGAGCAGATAAAAGAACATACAAGACATACCCAAACATGCATTGGTAATTTGAAAGTTATTGAAATAAAGAAAATAAAAATTAGTCTTACTAAATAGGCTCTCTATTATAAGCTTTATAACAGTGTTAATCATGGATGCACTGTCTATTCAATTTTTTTCCTAAAAAACAAACTTCACACAATCTCAGTTATCTAATATGAATTTTGGAAGCTGTAGAGTCAGAGCAAAGTTTCAAATTTAAAAAAAAGAAAAAAATTAAGAAACTACAAAACTACTTACTCCACTGCTTACTGGTCCAAACTTATGGCCCGAGGAATCTGGTTCTTCTAAATACAGAGTGTAAAAGTGTGGTCTATATCAAACAGTACCAAAAATGTAATATTTTACATACATGTTGAGACAGTTTGAAGAGATTATATTTCAACAATGGAGATCAAATATTGGAAACAACACTGTCATTCAGAAGAAAAATACATTAAATGGAGAGACGCAACTTAATTTAAAAAGTTTTCAGTCATAGAAACAGGTTTGCACTACATAATATTTTAACCTTGTTAGCATAAAGCATAAGATGTTGTTTAAAACAGGAATAGTGTTTACAAGGTAATTCATTGCAATACCATTTAAACAGGAACTCACTCAAAAGCGTACACCTACCTTTCATCTTCCGGTAGCTGCAACCAGCGAAGGACAGTCACCACTCTTTCTTCAAACGGGATTGAGCTGCATCAAAATAACACAGTATCAACCAAACATGTATTTCCATGAGCTGAATCTCTTAGCCATACATTACAAAAAAATCACTGTACTTTAGCAGAAAAAAAAAATTATTACAGGCTTTTTAGCAGGATACAAATTTGTCTATGCTAATTGCCTGTGACTCTACAGGAGTTTATAGCCTGATCTAAATCTGCCTTGAAAATTGTTCCCAATATGATTAGAATAATGCTCCCAGTAGTGCTTTTGCTTATTATATAAAGCAAATAATTTGCCTTAAGGTGCAAAGTCATATATAGGCTTTTATTGCTATATTATGTTTTGAAAAAGTCATGGTTTAGGAGTGGGGTTGGGTATTTAAAATTTAAATAGGTTGAATAAGAGTTTCTCATACTATGTTACAAATCAGATGTTTGCATCAATTATTGAAGTAGACCAACAATAAGCACGTTGACCTTTAACAACATGAGGCACCCACAAAAGTAAGTATTCAGTGTTTAACACAAGTTCAAGTAACAGTGCATCATCATTTCCTAGGAAAGAAAATATAGGTAGCAAATCAAGAATCAAAAGTTGCAGCCTGTATGAAGGATGTAAGAAGAGAAAATGATCCTAAGATAGAAATGAGAAGCCTGATTTTTTGGGCAAGTTTTGAGATTATTAAATAAATGGTGATAAACATTATCATTAAGCAGAAAATGTTTAATTGCAGTAAGAGCAATCACTGACTAAAATATGAGTGCCTTAATATTTTCAAAATCTGCAATGAAAATAATTTTTAATTGGAACAGCTTACCACAGTCAACAATAAAACTTTAGTTTTCATGGATAGTATCACATCAAAGCCTGATCCATTCATTACATGAGAAGTTTGGGTTGAAATATTCTATACCAGCCACAAAAGGTTTTTATAAATAGAAAGAGCAAAGCACAAGAACTTCAAAGCTGGTTATGCTTAAAGCTGATTTTTACACATCTTACCATTAAAACATTTCTTGAGGAATGAAAAGAAAATTTAAAAAAGGCTCTACACTATACTGAAACAAAGTTAATTGCATCCTAGCCTTTTTTTCCCATTGTACAAAATCATTTAGAAAAGCAGGGGAAAAAAATTACGCTTTGTCTGGCATCTGTCCCACTGTAATCGTTAAAGTTAAATGCTCCTCAGAGACACAGGTGTTTACATACCTATTGTACACTTCATACAGGTTTGGAAAGGTTCCATTCACTGCTACGTCAGACCCAGGCCAGAAGAACGTCGCTGCTTTCAGCCCTTGGTACCTGGCTGTGAGCCAAATCTGCCAGAGAGCATTTGCCATTGTTAGTGCCCATCACTGAATCAGCTGAGACTGCCAGGCCCACGGCCACCCTCACCAACCCTGAACCCTTCAGCAAGACCAGAAACTAATAGTTTCATGGAGCACTCCAGTCAATCTTGTCTGTCATTACTATCTGCAGCCCAGTTACATCTTGTAAACTGATTCCTTGTGGCAAACCCTCCCACCCCTGCTGCTGCAATGCCACAGAGAGACAGAACAGAGGTAGGAACCATTAGTAGAAATGCAATGGTAGAACCATGGCTGAACACCAGGAAGGGGAAATATCTCAAAAACGGTGACACAAGAAGAGGTGGGAATATTCCAAGAACCTATGTCCCACACACTTGTGACATTTGGAAACAGCATTTGGTCAATTCTTTTGATTTTACTGCTGCTCTCATGGTTTACAGATTTATTACGCCTTCTCTATGTTTCCTGCCTAACTCATACATCACTATTCTCAGTGGCCTGCAAGTTCTACACCTGTGTGTTCCTTCCTCAGGGGAAAAAAACCAACCAAACAAACATAAAAAACTAAATCCTCAGTCTTCCCCACATCCTAAACAGTTACATCTGGTCCTTTGCTATTCTTCAGGCTAGTGCTTACTAAAACTTTTCCATGCCACTTCACTTTCACGGCAAACTCATCAGCTTTGCCATAGGTGTATGACTGAGCTGAGACAATTTCTTAAAAAACACATCTTTAGACTTACAAGTAATTTAAGCAGAGCATAAACCTTTATTAGTGCTTCTTATTACTCAAACTTACTGGTCTGTTGATTTCCTCACAGAAGTTAACTGCAAACCCACTCATGTTAAAAACAGAGCAAAATCTGGTAGCTATATTACATATTTTAAGCCAGCATTCTCCTTAGGGAACATTCCATTTAGGTTCAACAAAACCTGTTACATTTTGTTTCATTTGTTATTTTGCAACTCTAGAATGGCAATTCCTAGTGGCGCTGAGTAACATTTCTTGGCTGACTTAGAATTACCCTCTGTACTCTTTCAACATCACTATGCATCCAAGTGATATTAAGTAACACAACAGGATGATGTACATTCTCAGAAGGGTATTAATACTTACAGGCTGGCCTTGGTACCACTGCGGATTAAACTTCTCCTCACTTTTAAGGGTGAAGGATGCATTTCTTTTGGGGTCATACATCTTGTTATCAATTATACCATGAGATTCAGGATACAGCCCCTGTAATTGAGAGTATGCCTTGTTGCAATGCTCTAAAGAAAAAGAATCTTCCAGCTACTTAAATGTGCCCTTTAGATAAATATATCCATTGAATAGTCACTCTACTGGTGACTTCTACTCCACCAGTATCTCAAGACCCAAATTCAGCATTATCACCTCTCATTGCTTCTAAGCCCTACCTGCCAACCCTTACTTGCTTCTCAGCGAGATTTAAAAAAAATTAGGCACTGTCCTCTGGGATCAAACTGAAAGACACTGTTTGCGTTCACACATTTGTTGTATCTTTAGTACCAAAGATAAAGCAATTACCTATGCTGGACCTCCATTACACGATCAAAAGCTCTAGTTCTAGAAAACAATTATATGAGCAGTCAAAGAAGTGCAGGCATCAGGTCTTGGGTAGTTTTAGCAGACTGTGTGCTCTGTCTTTAAGCAAACTAGTTCCTTTTTACATTTACAAGGGATAAAACAGCACCACCACTAGGACCTTGCTACTTTTTCACAAGAATGAGGAGTGGAGATAAAGCCCTGTACTATACACCTCACATGGGTGCTGGGCCTGATTAATGCCTCTTATTTGCATATTGAGTCATGGAGATTTGTGAGAATTACACAATTAAACATTTCATTCCTGAACTTGTCCTCCCACCAAGGGTCTTGACAAACTGGAAGATAAGAAAGTACAGATCCTAGTATTTGATTGAATTTTAGTTGTGGCACGATGAAACTAAAAAGGTTGTCCTGGATTCCAGCCCTGCATTTGTGTTGGAATACCTCTATTTTTCTTTTTCCTCCTATATGCAAGAGGTGGCAAATTTACAAGATCAGCTTTGTGACATTTCTGTGCAGGCTTGGGTACAGCACATCACAGAGAGCCAATATCAGCATGATGCTCAAATCTTTTCTCTCATTTCATACCATTCTTTTCATCATGCCAGGCTACCTTAATGACATGGAATAAGGTTGGCAATTTAAAGTAGTCAAGCTGCTCCCACTCCAAGAGAGGGAACTACAATTTAATGGAAATATTTACACAAATAAGGAGTTGTAAAGTGATGTGAACTTTTTGCTATATGGGATTTTTCACAGCTACTCTTGCAAGGACTGAGTTTACTTACATTAGATCTGGCCACTTAGCTGTAGTGTCACATAATAGCTGTTAGCCTAAATTACATAAATATAATACATACTTTTTCCTATTCTGATGGGAAATCAAATTATTTTAATAATGCACCAAAACACACTATTCCCTTAGGAAAAAAACTTGATAATGAACTGTAGTGGAAACATAATATACAAGAATTCTTACTGTGACAATGGAGTAATGGTTGGGAAAGGTTTTTGAAGGATACACTGGTCTCATACTTGAAGTGTATGTTCCACATTTCTCTAGAGGAAGTAACAAAGAAAGTCAGCAAAATTACTGAACTAAAAATCTTGCAAGTTTCTGTCATGAAGATGTATAGTTATTAAAAAAAAAAAGCAGGCCAGAATATATTTCCAGAAAGTTTTCACTCTTCAAAATTGTGGACTTAATACTTAAGTTTTCTTCCCATATTCATTTACAAGCTGACTAAATGCCTATTAACACAAATTTCATATATGCCTAAGGGCTGACTGCAATGGTCACATTGCTCATGGTCACATGAGCAAAACCTACAGAAAAGAATGCATAGATAAGACAGAAAAATGAAAGAAATCACACCCTCTAAGTAGCTCTGGTATGCAATAAAACTGCTTACTTTGCAGTTTTCCTTTCTTGTTTGTGGGGCTTTCAAAACACAAAAATAAGCTCTTATTCTAGGATGAATGTCAAAGTTTATGTCAATATACAAATCACATGGCTTTAGGGAGATTAGCGTACTGTATTTGCTAGTATGAAGAGGCATTAGCAAGGCCAAAACAACTGGGCAAACCTTATTAAAGGGGTCTAAATTTCCACCAGCAAATGTGTGGGTCCCAATTTTCATAAAGAAAAAAAATGCCCTCATGACAACTTAAAAAATACTAAAACTGCTTTCAACAGATGCTAAAGAATGAAAACTAATGACCTGATAGGAAGAACCTCACTGGGTCATCTTCACTATGACTCTGAGTAATTATATATAATATAAATAGAATAGAAATTAAAGACTTCATAACATAGGAATGTTTTGCATCAAGGTACCTTGAACTGATTGGATTGGGGCTTCAATTAGATTTCAGTTGAAATAATCAATTTGAGCTAATCAAGATAAAAGAAGTCAGGCCAGAAAAATAAATCCTCTCAAGTCACACAGGCATCCCCTCCCACACTTGTGTTCTATACTAACAAATAATCACTTGTATCTTTTTTTATTACTGCAAAACACCTAGCACATTTCAACTACTTCCAAACCTGTTGTTGAGACTGTTTTCCAAAATCTTGGGTTTTTTGTGTGGGTAGGTGGGGAGGTTTCGTTTTGTTTTGCTTTGCTTTTAAAGTAATGGAAAAACACACTTTAAAAGTTTTGCCAAAAATCTGGTGGGGGGTTTGCTAGGACTTTCCATAAGAGTTATCTTTATTCTTTTTGGCTCATTGCCTTACCTAAAGATGATTTAAGACAAAAGGATAATTTATCTAAAACTTAAAATATCACAGCATAATTGTATATGAAAATGTCTTCTCTGAACACCACGTGAGCATAGCAAGATTATGCCTGGGTTCACTAAAATCCCTCAGCTCCATGCTGAATAGTTCATCCTTCAAATAGGAGGGAGAGAAAATATATGAAAAAAAACATGGTAGAAGTGAAATTATGATAGTCTTACAGGCATCTACTCTGAGACATTCCTCCAAGGAGACACCAGAATATCACTGTAAGCATGGCTGAATTAACAGGACCAAATAATGGCAATATTTTATCTATTGGAATTCTGCACTTGTCGTCAAATGCTTTAAAGATGAAAACCCAGGCACTTAGCATGGTCCTAATTTAACACATAACCAGGCAGTCCAAAGAGTCACTGAATGTGAGCAACTGTTCACTGCTTTGTAAAAGCTGTCATTCTTAAACTGTCTCTTTTTGAAAATTTAATAGTCTTATAAATGGATGGCTATGAACTCTGAAATGATTTAATACAACTTTTTCGCAACAGTCAAGCAATTTATCCACTATTGTTACCTGTTTGCACAGAGGAATAGATTTCATTACCCTTTTCTGAACAGTAAAATCCTGCAGGAGTATTTACTCAGTCATATAGAAGTTTACTTTTTACAATATGACTGCTTCCACCATTTTTAGACACATTGAACATAAAGCACATAGAGATTTGAAGCCACAGGCGCTCAGAGTGTTATGGGATATACACCTCTGTGACACTAACGTTCATTAATGAGAATATTTTTCTCTTACTAAGGAAAATTTACTTTATCTGAGCATTTCACCAATTTTTCACTCTGAAGGAAAAAAAGAAGAAAGCTGAAGATCCTGCAGCACATTGTATAGCAAAAGCCATCTGGCATATTACCAAAAAATAATCCAGAGTACTCCAGAACTGTAAACATAATGCAGAATTAATACATGCCCCCAGACTGGGGCAAGTATTTTGTTGGATATAAAACACGTATTATTAGGCATTTTGGTATTAGAATCTTTTAAAAATATACATTTTGACCATCAAAAACCTCATACCTGTGGAGAAGTGAAATTACTTTGATGAAGATAGAAAGATATTTGTATTTCTTAGTGGTCCGAATTCATCATGGGTTCAATGCAAAGAGAAGTACAAGTTAATTAAAGAAGTCAATGGGAGAAGCCCCACTATAGTCTATCCAGACCAAAAATGAAGAAACTTTACATGTGTAAGTGGATATCGCAGACTGGAAGCCCTACAGATGCTTTGTGACACTTCTGTCTTGTATCTCAGGCCAGCGTCTCCTGGAAATCTCCTCCAGTTTAAATTTTTTATAACTGCATCTAATGAAAAGTTTGCAAATGTCTCATTTTATTCTAGCATGGAACAAAACTAAAAAGAACCCAAAACCTCAAATACATCTGCGAATTGTTATCTTCTGGAACACTTCAAGTTGTAACAACCACTGTGTAAAAAAGAAAGTATTTTTACTGACTTATTTTTAGTCAAACTGAAACCAGGCACCCCAGGTAGTAATTTATGAACGTCAAGAAGATTGGCATATTTTTCAGACAAGAAATACCATTACTTCTCTACAGACCACAGCCAAAACAGAAACAGGAAAAGTAACTAAAATTATTTAGACACTACCAAATCAAGTAAGACACTAAAAAAGTTGGGGAATATTTCTTCCAGAAATGTTTGTTAAATTAAGGTTTTCTTGGACTCATTACATTTCCACCAACCCTTCTATAACATCTCTTCTTAGTCTCTTCCTTCTCTGTCTTCTTTTTCCAAATATAATCAAATGCTTTCTATCTTGCTTTTCATTTTCCAAAGCCATGCCACCTAAATATGAGATGACATAGAGTAAAAGGGATCTACTTCTATTTTGAAGAAATAAAATAATGTCACAGCAAAAAAAAAAATCCACCTCCTAAATATAGCAGGGGCTATAACTCACAAGATTTCACTGAAAATCAAAAGGGCCCCTTCCTCAAGCCCTCTCTTTCTTGCCCTTCCACTCTCCAACACCTCAAGTTCTTTGTGCATGGGTGTTCTTTAGTTCCATATTTATGGCAGAAGAGTGAGGATTTTGAAGAGTGGGCAAAGCTGCATCTGTGGTTTTTTCACTAAGACGTCATAATATTTCTTAGACAAAGAAACTACTCACGTAATTTGCTAATAACAGGTAGAAGTCCACCCCAAGTCTGCAAATATTCTGCTCTGAAGCCATCCAATGAAAATAGTAACACTGGAGACTTGGTAAATCTGAACAAACAGAAATTGAATATTAAAAGACAGACTCTGAGAAACAGTTTCCTAGCACTAATTTCAAGAAAGTTTCCCCCAGACAGTGGGAATGTCCATCATGGGGCTATAAGTCAGGCCAAGGAAGTCCTCCTCAGCAGGAAGTTTTGCTGGCACAGTGGTGAGCAAACAAGCTGCCCAAAGAGGCTGAGGTTTGCAGTAGGGCATGCACAGAAAAGCCACGACAAGGTCTGATTTCAAACACACCTATACGATGCAGAACAAGCTAAGATGCTCAGGTGATCCACCTGGTGGGTTTGGTACTCCTTATCTTGAAATCAGTCCCATTGAAGCAACACTCAGCCCCTCCAACCCCATTCTCCCACCCCAAGCTAAGAGCAGGGAAAGAAATAAGGCAATGCAAAGTCAAACTTTCCTTTATTCACTTTGCTCCTGAACAACCTGTAACCTAGATGAAAAAAAGGATATTTTTATATGTATATATATGGTGCACAGAGCTGTAAGCAAGTCTAGTGTACAAGGTATGTGTTTTAGTTGCATAAAACACATACTTTTCCTTTCATCTTACAAAGATTATCCAACCAAAAAGAACTTGCTACAGAAGTACTACCAATCTCCAAACTCAAAAATGTGGCCCTACAACTGGAAACACTGTAACAGCATTCCTGCCTGGAACTTCACAGATAAATTCAGAAATTGATTTCACCGGAATCAAAACAAATAAAATCTCCCTTTCCAGTCTCCACAGGATCTATGTTTTCCAGTCTTGACTTGTTCCCAGATTCAGCCCTGTTCAAACAATTTCTCTCCAACTGTAAGTACTTACAGCATTGCATCACAGACAGGAATAGTAACTTATGTAACATCAGTAACTTCTTCTTTGAAGAAAACATACACTGTGTTTGACCTATAGACATGAGGGCACTTGAGACTGAGAAAAAATAACTGCTGTGCAGCAATAACTACTGAAAATATGGAATTTCATAAAACAATTTAATATTTATAATATTATAATATTAAAATATTGTTTTATTGCAAGCTCATTTTCCCTTTTTATATGTACATTTTTTTAAACTTTGTTGTCCCTTAATTTCCAAAAACAAAACAGTGAGGATAGAAGACATTATTTATAAAGTGTTGACAATTTCTTTAGTGATGTACCCCACAAAAAAATGGGAAGAGTCATTTACAAAGGAAACATTTACAAGCTGTGTGTCAGTCAAACAAATGTGACTATATTAAACTAAGGAATAGTCAGGCAACCAAAACATGCCAATCCTAATAAATTTTAATCAACAATTTGGACAACAGTTCAGCCAAAAGTATTTCACTAGTGAGAATTATTATATAGCCTACCCTATACCCCAGATAGAATAAAAACTTTTAGATGCATTTCTAAGATGTATGTTTGTAGCCTGCTTTTTAAATTTATATGGCACAGGTGGGAACAAGAAATGAATGATTTTCAGGTCAAAATTAAAGCCATATAGCAGAACAGAGTAAGGAAACTTTATGCACTGCCTTTGCCCATATTACAAGGGTTTTTTTTGCAGCACAGATTCTGACATCTACAGGTTTTGCAAATACCTTGTCCATGCCCCTACTCAATAAATTGATTCGCTTCAATGCAGAGGTCTAAAAATCTTCACTGCAAAGTTCTGTGTGATAAAACATGAACTTTGAGGCTGTTCAATATTACTTACCAACAAATCTAACTTCAAAAAAAAAAAAAAGAAAAAAAGAACCAAACCAAAACCAGAAAACCCCACCAAACTTAAAACAACCACTCAGAAAGGGACTTTACGCAACCGTTTCTGGTTTGGCATTTACAAGTAAACCAACTGTTAAGTACATGTTTTGGTTGTCTGCAAATCTAGCTACTGACCCCTTCACACATGTAAAATTAAACTTGGCAAAATAGGCCATTGCCACAACGAGGGCAATTGCCCATTTCACTTCTTGTATACTCTACGCATGCCAGAACTCATATATTTAGTAATCTGCCCTGGTGCTCAGGGAAGCAAAGCATGACAGACCATAATAAAATGCACTCTCTTTGGAAAAGCTCCAGTAAAATGCCCAGACAAACTGACTCAAGCTCCATTCTGAGGTATATCAGCCACTTCTACACATTTTTCCAGTCAGTAGTCAAGACTGCACTTGCTACTTCATGAAGGGGCTGTCATAAGCAAGCAAGCCTGGGAGGCTCAAGTTTTGGTCCTGTTGGTGATTCACGCTGGCTGTGTCCAAACAGTGAGACAAGCGTGCTTCACAGCTCTTGTATAAATAGGTATGCCACAGTCACATCCTGACTCCAAACTGAAGGAAATGCAGTAGCAATTATCCCATCCTATAAACTGGCTTCTATGGAGACATTATGCAGGCAACACAGGCGTGCTGTGGTCTAGGAGGTTCACCAGTCTAGATGATCAAGAGGCCAGAACCATGGAACACACTGCCAAGTTGACCTCCCTCACTGCAGGCAGGCTAGACCATAATTTGAAGAGAATGAAAACAAAAGAGGAAGGAAAAGAAAGTTCCCTTCAACAGCTTAATGTAATACACAGAAAGCTTCCTATCCCACACACACTCATATACTACTGCCTACACACAGCCATAAAGCACAGGAAGAAAAGCTTTCTTTTCCACTAAACGTACAGAAAGCCTGAACAGAAGGCATAAGAGCAATCTCCAGATATAAAGAGAGATCAGCAAAGAGGAAAGTCATCAGATGCTCTTACAGCTCAATGAAAATAGAACAAATAGTAATAGGCCTGAAGTACAGAAAAAGACGAGGACAAAAAGACAGCAAAAAGTCATCAGTAAAGCCATCTACATAAGTACTGGGATAAACTGCTTGAGTAGGTTTGAATTGCCTGAGTATTATTTCACTCCTAGAATAGTGGGAAGGACTAGATTACTCCTGAGATTTTACAGCCTATTAACTTTATACGCCTATTAAACAACATAGAACCCAGTTTTGGAAAGACTTACTCGTGTGCTTAATTTTAAGCTGTTGATCAGTCTCACTGAAATCAGTGGCACTTCTCAGATTAAGCACCTCATTGAACGTTGTGTTGTGTTTCGTCTACTCTGCACCACAGGAACAGCTAAAACCCAGCTAAAACTAAAATAGAATAAAACCAGCAAACTGGACCCACAACATATGCTGTATTAATATGCACGGAATCAGAACTGATATCCTGAAGCCTCAAAATGAGTGCTGCAACTAAATTCACCTGCACTCCTGCCTACCACACAGCATAGGAAGAAGTGTATTGTTTACACAGTTGTTACTTTTGGGAGAGGCTTGTGTGTTAATAGTCCAAGATGAGCCTTCAGTCAACACTGTTTGATTCAACTTTGACCACACATCATTCTTTCCTGGGCTGGGTTTTATTGCAACATTTTGGGGTTTACCAGGATTAAAACAATTTTAGAGGAGTAACTACGTATCCCTTTCATGAGCTGAACAGAAGAAAAACAAACAAAAAACCCTACAAACAAGTTAACCAACAGGAGTTGCCCTATGACATTTGCATCAGTAACTTTGACTGTGGATCTGCACAAGACTCTTGTTTGTTTACCAAACTCTTGGGGGCAACACTTCCTAATCTTGCATTAGAGAAATCAGCACCCTAGACTCAGTTCCTAGCATGAAATCCCAAATGGCTCCTGAACTCAGAAAAAAAGTTAAGGACAAAAACCTCAAGAACCACCTGGCTACCACCTTCCTACATAGGGGACTACTGGGGACTTGGACTACAAGCCGGACAGAGGCTACAGTTTCTGTCCTGATGAAGGTTCTGACATGTCAGCATCTGTCAGTGCTCTGAATCAGAATGAAGGGTACTCAACTGGTAGAAAATATTTCAAAAGGAAATGGATTTTGTTTGAAAGTATTGTAACTCCAGTGAATAAATATAGCATGATTTAAATACATCAAGTCAAAAAGTAACAACATAAGAACAAAATAAAATGGTTTTACTTTACTAGAAATATCCCTTCACACTATAATTTCAAAATCCAAATAAAATAGGCCTGTATTTTTTGATACTCGTCAGACAAGAATATAGTTATCCTAAAACATGTCCTATAACATGTCTAGCAAGTATTAACTACTGGAACATAAATCATGAATTTAAGTCACTTGTATTGATAGCTTAGACATACAATCATAGTTTACAGTCAACTTTAACTATAAATTTAGTTAGAAGATCCCACAGCAAAAACAGTTAAAGTAATACAAGCTTTTTTTTTCCTGGCTGGGAGCTTTACTGTACTATTCAAGCCTGAGTGCTGATGCCATAAACCACATGAGTCATTCCTCACACAGTGTATACATAACTTGCAGGAGCAGGCCCAATGTGGAGCTGAGCCAGAGAACACAAGGATCCCATGGCACTTTACACCTTTTAAAGAAAGTACTTCAGACAGCTTGGTTGTCCCACTGCTGGTGAAGCTGGAACAGAGATCTGCCCACAATTTGCAGTCCTGAGGCTAGAAAATGCAAGCTATTGGAAAGATCTTTTAAAGAGTCAGGGGAGGGAGACAGTCTTAGGAGTCTAAGATTGCTGGATGGGTCCCAAAACATTTGGAATGGTGGGTATTGTAGCACACATAGGTCAATAATATGGCTGGCAACCAGGCAGAGCTTCCCAGGGCACGCACATCTATGAGACACAACAGGGTTGAGGAACAGGCGTATCTTGCAAGTCAAGCAAGTGCTGAGATAGAACAACCTGATCTGTTAGTAAGCACCACCAAATGCTGACTGAACAGGTGTTCATCTCTGGCAGCTGCTTTCACTGTGTGTGTAAAAGGCAAGCAGGTCCCAGGAAGACACAGCAGGGAAAACAATCTCAAAAATGAAACACAAGCAAAGAGCAGAGCTATGCAAACATGATTTCCTCACCCTTTCGGACACTGAGGTTCAGTAATGTCCTCACATTCTTCTTCAACCCAGCTTGCCTCTCCTTAAAACAAATGAGTGCAATTTATTTTTTAAGACAGTACATTCTTACTGATAGGTGCAAGTTTTTTTCTTCATTTTACTGAATGCTTTTAAAGTCATATTATGTTCTTACTCCTCTTATACAAATATGGGTACATATGAAAGATGGAAGTAATTTGTTGATGATATTTACCTTTACAAACAGCTTGATAATTGACACAGCAATCTTTGTTTTCCACACAATCATCTGAACAGGAGCAACGATATTCTGGTCGCCTCTTTTCTCCACACCTGAATTTATTGCAGGTCCATATGTGGGCTAAAAAACAGGTGAGAGAGAAGGACAGCACAATGATTAATACTGCTGTAAGTCCAGTAGTAATAAAGCAAGTGATAGGTTCAGTCTCAAATCTCTACTAGCTGAGAAATAGTCCTCAGGTGTAATAGAGATAATGAGTTATCTCATACACACATAGTATCACAAACTTTGGCACTTCAGGAAATAGAAACACCCATGACTAAATATCCAAGAGCCCAGTCATCTGAATACAATCATGCAGCATATGGGTATAAATATCACAGATCAGAAAGAATCCATTTTACAGATCTCCTGAAATACGTTAATTTTTGTCAGTTTAATCTGATAAACTCATACTATAAAAAGTTCCCCAAAAACTCCCCCAGAAAAAAAAAACTGAGTCTGAATTTGGAGTGCCTAGAAAACACTGAGCAGCATTAATTTATTCTGACTTGCATTTGAGGTCACAGTGGATTTTACCAGTCATCGTCAGGCACTCCAGCCTCTTTCAGCACCTCTTAGGCATAGGCATCACTGCCACTATTTAAGACATAAGCTCACAGGAAGACCTACTGACTTCAGCTCCACTGCTGATCTTGTTAGACAGCAATGCTGATTTGCCTGAATGGCATATTCCAGTACATTGTATCATTTGAAGACCTGGATGTCCTGGTTGAATATAAGCCTGCAGTGCCCTAGCAGACAGGAGGGCCACCCATGTCCTGAGGAGAATCAGGCACAGCATCACAGCCAGGCAAGGGAGGGGATTTTCCTGCTCTGCTTTGAGCTGGGACAGCCTCACCTCGAGTGCTGGGGGCAGTTTTGGGTGCCATAATACAAGAAAGGCATTAAAATATTAAAGAGTGCCCAAAGGAAGGCCATGAGGATGGTGAAGGGTCTGGAGGGGAAACTTTATGAGGAGCAGCTGAGGTCACTTGGTCTGTTCAGCGAGGAGATGGAGGAAAAGTCCCATAAAAATCTTCAATATTCTCATGAGGGGAAACAGAGGGGCAGGCACCAATCTCTTCACTCTCCTGGCCAGTGACAGGGCTCAAGGAAAAAGCGTGAAGCTGAGCCAGGTGAGCTTTAGGTTAAGTATCAGGAAAACATTTTTCCCCCAGAAGACAGCTGGGCACTGGAAAAGGCTCCTCAGGGAAGTGGTGACAGCACCAAGCCTGACAGAGTTCAAAAAGCATTTGGACAACGCTCTCTGGCACATGGTGTGACTCCTGGCATGTCTTGTGCAGGGCCAGGAGTTAGACTTCATGATCCTGATGGGTCACTTCCAACTCAACATATTCTGTGATTCTATGATTTGTTATCAGTCATAAAACACAAATAGATCATTTACATTCAGTGAGGATAAACACCAGTGAATTTACCAGCTGAGTGAATACTTAAGTGAAGATCTTAACAGAGACATGGAAGCCAAATCTAAATGTTTGAGGAAAGGACACTCGATTTTCATACATGATTAGCAATTAGAAATCCCTAAAAGCATTGTCAGGAGGTTAATCTCACTTTCAGGTTACTGTACTTCAGTAATTCCACTAATATCAAATAGATCTTTACTTTCATGAGAGAGAGAAGAATCTATTATGGTTCTAGTTAAATGATACTATTGGGAAATTAGAATTTGATTCTCCACTGATGTTAGGGCTGATTTAAAAAAAAAAAAATCACCACCAATTAATTAATTCACATTCCTAGTGCTAAGACCGAGTCTCTGGTTTGTTTTTAAAGAACCTTTGTCACTCAGGGGGAGTGATGTAATAAAACAGACAGAGTAAAACCTATGTGACTATGTACCTGGATATATCAACTATATATCTGCAACTTGTCCTTTCAAAAGCAGTCAATTGAAGCAGGGATCTGAGGTCAGTTTAATTATTTGTTTTTCAAAGTCCACATTGGAATTTTAAATGTATCAGCGTGGTCTCACCCAGAAATTAATCAAATTTATGTAAAGAAGAGTAAGAAGAAAAAAGTTATCTGAAAGGAATGCTGCTTATGAAGCATAAAGGCAAAACCAAAGAAGAGGAAATAGTCAAGTGCTGTCCTTGGTGTTCTACACACTCTAACATCTTTCCCTGTAAAATTTCTCCAAGGTATTTTTCATGTTTGTCTATTTGACCTTTGCCTTCTGGCAAATCACGGCAGCTGCTTCTCATTTCGCAATCCTTCCCCAGTGCAATCTATTTTGTCATCCTGCCTGGATTCATGATCATGACCCTTGCTTCACACTCAGGCTGGGGAGTAGCAAGGCTGAGGGCCTGAGCAGCTGGGTAAGGAGAGAGGGCAGCTCTCACAGAGTTGCTCTGTCCTTCCCCTTTTTCACTCAGGCAATGACAGACAAACGCAATATGCAGAATGCACTTCTATTCCAGGCTTGCCCAAGAACGTAGGAGTCATCCCTGATGCCAGGAACAATGCGGGCCGCTGTTGTCTCACCACCAGCAAACAAAAAGCTGGCTAAGATCTCAAGATGCCATTGTTCATCCTCCTTCAAAGGGGGAGGGCAGCAGCACAGTCTGTTGCAGCCTCTCTCCTCACAGAAGAGCTATGGGAAAGCCAGCCTACCAGCTCTGTCAGCTCCTAAGTCGTCCAGCTGGGTAAAACACAAGCTTTTTTTTGTGTGAAACACCAGCTGTACCAGAGCCCTGGTGTTTCCACAGGGGTTCCCAGTACCACCATCACCACTGCAACTGCATCCAGGAATGTGACACAGAGAGCATAAAAAAGGGGAGATGAGGGGCATCAGAACCACTCTGCTGTTCAGTAGCCCTGCTTTGCACTCACCATCCATGTGAAATAAGTCCTGACCACAGCAGTACTCACATACACTGAGCTGTTCCTTGTCAAAGAACAGGAGAGATTGCTCCCTCAGCTTTTTTCCATCCTTACCTGGTTGTATACATGTTTCCTGGTAATCTAAGCAGCAGTTTCCAAGCTTGACACAATCTTTATCACAACGGCAGCTTCCAAAGGTCCTTTCAAAGCAACGACCTTTGCAGGTTTTCACTGTAATATTGGATAGTGTTAGATGTCAGTGGCTGAGCCCAAATCAGTCAGCGTGCCAAAGAAACCAATACAGTCAGCATGTGAAATGACACAGTTGGCCATTTCACAGCTTACCGGATGGCTGCAAAACCAGTGACAGCCAGAAGAAAGTCTTGATCCAACCAAATGCTTATTTCCCCTTACTGAACAAAATTATTTTTTCATTTATTAAACAAAGGGTTCTGTTCACTTTTAGCAGGAACATGGTGTTTCAGTATTGGCAGAAACCAGTGAAATAAAAGCTAGTTGTGACTGTCCTTGTCCTTCTGTGTCACAGGAAGATGTGAGTACAATCACTCAGAATACCAAAGATCCCAAGATGTAAGGAAGGCTGTTCCAAGGCACACACAAGAGACACAACTTAGGTATACTGCTCACCGGTTTATTTTTTGTTCAATTTAAATATGAAAAAAGACATAGCATTCTTCCACTAAGTTGGGGTTGCTGAGGGCAGGGAAATAACCATTAAAAAAAAACCCAAAAACACACACATTAAAAAAAAAAAAAAAAAGCAAACAACACACACCAGAAACTGGCGATGTGAAGGATTAACAAAACTTAAGAATTTGGTCACACTGTCTAATCCTGAGCAATCACCAGAATGGAGTGAGGGGAAGTCCTCCATCATTTGGCTCCCCTTCTGAAGAATCTTGAGGTGCGTGGTATTAGGAAAATGAGATATTAATCAACCAATACTGCAGAGCTATAATAAAATTAGAAGAAACCTACATATATTATAGGTATATTAAACCTATATATACTATAACAGAAATTTTATAAACAGATCTTCTGTTAAAAATCATTTTATGTTCAGCTTTGAAATTATTCTTCATAGTTGTTCCCAAAGTGAAGACTAATTTCTTTAAAAAAGAAAGTATTTCGTAACCTTCTACCTGAAGAAACTTCATCCTTGAAAAAACCACATATTTTTCAGGACAGAAAACAGACAGAGGAATTCCACCAGGAATGTTTTCAGGCTACAATTCTAACCAGTAAAAAAAATATCTTTTTTTTTTCCCTCCATAACTGAGTGGAAAAGATGAAAAAACAAATGTTCCAGGACAACATGAAATAGAAGTTGTTGTGTTCTGTTGTTTCAATTTTTTTAATGGTAAACTGAAAAAAGCCAGCCATGTGACATCACCACAGTGACAGCTGGGAAACATGGAAGCTGCCAGATTAGACACTGAGTACCAGGATCAATTTACTTCTCAAGTGAGTACACACAATTATTGAGTACACCTGAGGTTTATTTCCTGGTATTTTTATTCCCCTCTTTCTGATACTGCTTCAAGCAATGCATGTAATCCTCCTCCTGCAGCAAGAAGGGGGCATTCTGATAATACGAAAATTAATTCACAAAAAGAAAAAGGAATTGTTTAGCAATATTACGAAATAAAAGACATGTTATTTACCATCTTTTGAACAGCTAGGCTTCAGGCCAAATATGCATCCTAGGATTGTCGTTAACATGCAGACACAGAGTACCTGTGGGACAGGAAGGAAAAGAAAGTAATATTAAATTACCACCAAATAGTTTTGAAAGCACTCATTTTCTCTGTAATGTTATACATCTGTACGGAAATTCATAAACATGTTGATTTGGAGGCTGATTTCACTGTTTCCACCAACAGTTTTCCCTTCCACAAGTAGTTATGTTGTTTGCAATCAATTAGCAGTGTATGAACACCTTTGTCACAACTAGGCCTATGCATATCATTTCTTTTCAAGTCCTTTAGCATAGACATGTATCATCATGTCTTTCTTGATTTCTTTTATAACATTCTTTCATGATGATATATTTCTATTCTTTACACATTTTATAGATTTTTTTTTTTACTCCATTCCTTCCTTCCTCGTATGTTGTTCTAAGAAGGAGAAGTTTTGCCATTAACCACAGACTATAAACACAAGACATAGCCCTTAAGTGATACCTATAATTTTCTTAGGCAGGAAAACCTTCTCCCACTTCCTAGTATCCAGTTCATACTAGATCTGGGTCCACACCATGGTAAGCAACTGTGGGATGTCACATCAAGACTGAACCACAGTGTCTTGCACTGACCAGAAACTATGGATGTGCTCATTTTGGATTCTGGAAGCACTGAAGTTACTGAACAAGCACTGTATTATCCTTGTCCAGCATGTTACAGAGGGATTTAATGACTACTCAAATGCAGAGACAGATTTCTTTTAACCTCATTAAGTATGGGACTTATCCCAAAAACTTTTTAGAAAAAGTATACATATTATCAGTGCTTCGACAGTAATTAAAGAGAAGCCAACAATGCAGCTACAACAACTACTCTATTTAAGTGTAGAAGGTAATAAAGTACTTTGCCAGAAGTCCTAAAACAGAAGATAGTCTACATTATTGCACTTTCTCGTAAAAAAGAATTTGGGGAGTTCTGGGTAGGGAAAATGGATACATACCACCTTTCCAGTCACTGTTTTCTGCGGAAAAATCGCATTGAAGCAAAACTTCAATAACTTCACATACGTAGCTACACAATTCTGTCCCTTTTTTTCCCCCTTTCCCATCAACAAAATCTGCTGAGTCAGCCTTGAGTAGGATGCCTGAATCATATTGTGTTATGGAAAAAATTCCTTCCATTTTAAAATGCACCTAATTATTTCTCAAGTTTATTCTTTTTAAATACCATAACTAAACTTCAATAACTAAAAACTATTTGTGTTGTTTTTAACAACTCTACAGTTTACTATGCAATTTTGTTCACTAAGCATTTAGTAAAGACAGTACCAAAGCAATTTCTAGAATATGTAGCATTGGAATTCAGATATTACTCTGAATTTAACCAAAAATTATCAAAAACTAAATTAATAAATATAAAAAATATTACAAACATACCATTCATTTAAAAATTTAACAATAGACTGGACGTGATGAAGCTGTGGCTTAGAATTTTGAACCAGGCAAGTCAAAAGAATTTCATTCAACACCATGTATAGCAAAGAAATAAGCACTTTCTCAGTTCAATTTCAGTCTTTGAATTGACAGGGAAAGAAGGAAAATAATACAAGACTGAAGGGGAAAATATCTAGCATCATCTATTCACCTGGATATGAAAAAACTCACAGAAAGATGCAAGTATCTATTAAAACCACCTCTCAAGAATTAACATAAGTACAGAGCTTTGCTCTTTTCTTCTTTTTTTTCTGTTTTTCTTTTTTTTTTTTAATCAGAATGCTAACATGCACAGCACCAACACTTTCTGTTTCACCAGTATCAACAATGTCATCTTCAATGTAAATTGTTCTGGACCTTTGAAATCCCTCATATAAAATATCACCTAGATAAGAGCAGGTGCACAGGGAGGTAGGTCACACTTCAAGATGTCAAAGCCCAGCAAAATCAGTGGAGAGAGCAAGACTTGTTATTTTCCTTTTAACATTATTATTACTGTTATTGCTCCTATTTTCATTAAAATTTTATAAAATTTTATTTCAGGGTGAAGATTTATTGCTTCTCTGCTCCCACCCATCCCTGCTACTAAGATCAAGGAGTAGAATGTCCCATTAGATGTAAATGCAAACATGCTTTAAAACAAGCAAAACCCACAACTACTCTGTTTGTAACAGCTTTATTCCCGTATCTTCAAGTAGCTACCTAGACCTATGGGACTTATGCCACCTAAGGCATCCCTGTAAAGAAAACACATTCCAGTGCCACTAAATGGACTGTTAATATTCCCTTATGGAGCTTCAGTGTAGGTAATGCAGGAATTTAATCATTACACCAAATTAATGCAAAAAAAAATCTACATAAAACCCACTGCAAAACGACAGCATTATAATACTTCTCAACAAAAAACTGATAATACTTTGCTTAAATTCTCACAAACCATTTCTGTGATTTTGGCACCAAATGTAACAAAATCAGAGTTTTGTATTGAATTCCAGGTTCTCAATTTTACGCTTCTATGAACATAATTCCAATAAGCAAAAACAAAAGGATTATGTTCACTGAGGCACATTAGTACTTTTTGGGTACAAAATATTATAAAATGCAATACTAAATGCAACTATAAATTAAGATCTTGAAACTCTCGACTCACTACATTAAATCCTTTTTTTTTCTTCACCTTAGTCCCACTAGCTTAAATTTGTCTTAAAAATATTTTGCTGCAAAACACTAAAGCTTCCACCTCCTTTTTGTTTTCTTTTCTTCTTTAATATTTAATAAAGAAGTTTTACAAAAACAGCAAGTTTACACATTAAGCATTTGACAACGTTCTGGGACAGCCAAATCTAATCCAGTGGAACACCACGCAATTGCAGCTTAGTGTTTAAGGCTTTGAATTGAAGCTTTATCTTGAGCCTGAATGACTTCAGTCACATGGATATTATCCACACAAATGGCAAAATGTTCTGCTGGAACAACAAGGAGCAGCTAATACTGGCCAGCAGAAGCAGTCCTGACTAGGCACAGAAAGAGGTGTTATACCAGTAGCTGGCCTATTGTCAGTGGAAAGCCTGAGATTATCAACTCTGTAGATGATGAAGAATATCCAAACTATTTTTAAAGACCTCACTGCAGCACCCTAAAGATGAACTAGTTTACTTTGCTTCTTTTTATATTGCAACATATCTCTGTTGCAATCCACAGAGAAGCTGTGGATTCCCCATCCTTGGAAGTGTTCCAGACCAAGTTGGACAGAGCTGTGAGCAACCCCAGTGGAAGGTGTCCCCGTCCATGGCAGGGGGGTAAGAACTAGATGATGTTTAAGGTCCTTTCCAACCCAAACAATTCTGTGATTTTATAAGAAACCTCCCCATAGCAAGTAGGTTACTAATATTACCTGTTTTACATACAGGTAGGGCAGGTTGGGGATGCTGCAGCCTGCTACATAAAGATGATATATTTTTTTAATCCATAGAAAGACAAGCAGCTGCATGCATTCTTGTTTACTAACAAGGACCTTGTTTAGCATCCTGCAGCAAGCAGCAAATTCAAATCTCTAGCTATTACCACACTGTCAACACAACGCCTGCCTTGAAGGCTTCATCTGCCTTTTTAAACAATAGGAAGAAATTTCACCTATTCTCTCTCACCCATATTCTTCCACTCAAAAGAGAAAGCAAGAATTGAGAAAAAGGTGCCATTAAGAAAGAATATGAGAACCCAGCATTTAGTAGAAAGACAAGTAAAATTAAAGAACCTGGCCTTGTAATACACAAAAGTAGAAAATTAACTTTTTATTATCTGTATCTTATGAGGCTGCTAGCACAAACTGTCAGATTCAGTTCTAATATAGCATCTGAGAAAAGGTTTTAAAAACAACACAGTAACAACTGCAGAGAAGAAACTGCATCCTTTTCTGGTTTAAAAATAATTTTTAGAAAGTTTGTTTTGGAATCACAAAAACATTGTCATCTAGGGATGAATCTCTGTCCCATCATTGCTTCCTTTACGTGGGAGGAAGCAATAAAAGCTTTGCTTTGCAAACAATTATAATGGTTGGGAATAGGTGGTTGAAAATCTGGAAAACTGCAATCCCGAGAACATTTCAAAAGCCTTTTATTTCAAAAGCCTTTTATTTTGAGCTGGGTAAATGGAAATATGATAGCATGGTTAGAGAAGAGAGTCATTTCCCTCACTCATCTCTAGAGCTGCAGCTGAAGAGAATTTCTCAGCAGTGATTTTGGGGAGCTGCTGGAAGGGCTGGAGTCAGCAAGTGCACAGGCTGCACACACCTCATCCCAGAAAGACTCCTCAGCTGTACAGGTCTTACTGACACACAAAGAAATCTCTCATTGGCCTTAGCTACTGCCACCTTTCCTATCATATTTTAGTCCTCCTTTACACAGTTAATACTACAGTCCCTTTCTCTTCAGTCTTCCCTAGCTCTGTCCACCTCTCCCTCTTCCCCTCCTCTATTCTGTATTTTCTTTGGCAAAGAACACACTGATACTTCTTTAAGGAATTATCATTCTGAATTACATTCATTTCTGTGTTGATCTTCCTCGCTCTTTGCCTGCCATGTACCCAGCTGCTTTCCATCTCCCTTCATTCATCCCTGGCATTCCATGGCCAACAAAACTTGTCACTTCAAGGTTTAAGACACATCCATTAAGAACTATGCAATTATCAAGGAAACCATGCAAAATAATGTTTTTCCATTCTCATCTCCACGATTGGTTCTCACAGTTGTGTCATATGTATCCATGAAGGGAGGATGTCTAGACAGGGTCTGTAATGCCAGTATTAAGCAAACCCATGGAATTTTCCAAAACCACTGGGATCTGTGAAAGGCATGCTGTTTTCACTGTTTCATGCACCTAGAATAGATGATTACTGACCTGAACCTTAACACTAAAATATCTTTGAGAAAGAATTTCACCTGCAAAAGTGTAAAGAACACAATAATAAATAATGAATTTCAAGAAAGAACAGTGTCACCTTCTGACTCTAAAAGGGCACTGTTAAAGCGCTGACAGCATACTGTATAAAGAAAAAAAAAAGCTACATTTATCTATACTTGCCAGAGGTAGTGGAACACTTACTCATGCTTTTAAAAACTATTTTTAAACCAGCATAATCCCCTTGCCAACAGCTCCGTTTTATTCAAAAGCAGGGGTTATTTAATAAGTTTAATAAACTGAAAGGAAGTAGATACTCCACTCACACCAGCACAGCTACTTAAGTAACACTTTAGCAAATCACCTAAAAAAAAAGAGTAAATCAGCACTGAATCAAGTGCACCACCTCCTTCTTGCACCAGTCATCTCTTCTTTTCACATTTGTAAATATTTTTATGGTCTTCAGAGACTTGCTTCTGTTGATCTACATTCCACTCATAGAGGCCAGCAGGAGGGGAGTCGCTGAGGTTCTCAGGTCCTGGCTGTTCTAAACACTGGAGGTGACTAAATAATTCTGAAGTCAGTGGATGAAAATGCTGGAGATAACACCCAAAACTTTTCCAGAGCTAAAAAGATTTACTATGAAAAAGCATAGGCATTATTGCTTCTCTTCTCAAAGAGGCACAGAGGAGGTCTACTCTCATTCTTTCTATTGAATGTTCTCAAGACTGTTATTATGTACTATTGCAATCAAAGGTCATTCAAAGGACAAGAATGTTTTAAAGGTAAATTGAGCCACTGTAAGGTATTATAAAAGCCTTCATAGAGCTCACCAAAGAGTGATAACTCTTCACTCAACAGAGAATTATCAGCAGAAGGCATCATCATCATACTATATCTCTCTAAATACCTCCCAAAACTATTCAAGCATCTGGTTTTTAAGAACAATATACCAAAAGACAGAACAGTTAGCATCTGTCAGCTAGTCAGTTGGAATCTAAAATATTTTTCTTATTTGTTGTTTGCCCAACCATGTAGGTTCATACTCTCCTGGAAGTCATTAGCACTTGAGCTGTTATCAAAGCTTTACCCCAGCTGTTACCTTTTTCACTGCACTTAACATCATGGAAAAATTTAGAGAGAAATTAAAGTGCAACAATATGCTAGCCAAAAAGAAGGGGAAATAAAACTTCTAGTCCAATTTACAAAAAGCAGATAGCAGCTGACTCTGCTATTTAATCAGCAAGTAGATTTTTGTGAAAACCTAAGGAAAACAGGACTGAAAACTGATGTTATGAGAAAAAAGTAAACACTGTACTTTCAAATACAATTCTTTTATTCAACACAGCAGACTAAGAACACAGAACAAAGCCCACCTTGTGTCATCCACTTTAGTGGCAACCACATATGAATGCAAGACTGCATAGAAAGGAAAGAAACTACCAGTAATTATGCCAACTAAAAATTGTTTTCCAAAGAAGTTGCACTTGACTCATAAATAAAAGCAAAACTGAATCTGAAAATATGGCCTTGAACCATCTTCATGCCCTTCCTATTCCAGAAGTCCCTTATCAAAAATAAAGACGAAGTTCCAGTTTCAATTACTGTCATGAGAATTGTGACAAGAACAGGGTACAGAGAGGGTGGCTTCAACAGAGTACTGATTATACCACCAAACATACCAAGTAAACCTATATTCACATCCATTTTTCTTTGGCAGATACTGTTATTAGTGCCACCGTGAAAGCAATATTAACTTCCAAAGAAAGACAAAATGACCTTAAAGAATAAGTGAAGAAATCCTGTAAAACACCAAGACTATAAGGAGTGTCAAAAAATTGCAGAACCACAAGCAGTATGAGAAGAAGGTAGGACAAATCAGGTTCCACAGAATCATTTAGACTGGAAAAATACCTTTAAGATCAAGTCAAACAATTTCAGTTATTCCTTATAGGTCTTTACTAAGTACACCGATAGGGATCACAGACTCATCTTCAGCCCTGAATCCTTTGGTCATTTTCCCAAAACAAAGACCAGGGCTGATAGAGAGGCCATTATTTACCTCAGCACCTTTTGAATAAAGCCCCTCAAAAAACAAAAGGCAGACTATCAAATTTTGATACCTCACAACATGGAAACATATTTGAGCCAGAAGGTTCAAGAACTGGCCCATTTACCAGAGTTAAACAGCAAAATGAAATATACATAGCCAGGTTGGATTATTGATTTTCTTGAAGTAGCTATAAAACCATTATACTTTTTGTTATTCTAGGAACAAAAGCAACCAGAGTTTAACACAAACTTGAATCCACATACTACCACATTAGAAAGCATTTATATAGGTTGATTTGCCTATATGTCATTACACAGCAGGACTGGGACAAGCCTATGCTCACTGAGTTTCTTCAGAAATCCAAATACTTAATTTTTTTCTTATTACTTCCTTTTCTCCTTAATTAACTTATTGTGTCAAACAATTAAACATTATTTCATTTGTGAAAAGTCCTTACTTATACTACTTTTCTTTGTCCTCCATCACAACCCATTCACAATAAAATTCACTGCAGCCTTATAAACACACTTACAGCAAACTTTTTATACAGGTGATTTGTGCAACATCTGTGAAGAAAAGTACTTTTTGCTCTTCAATGTAGAAAGTGATTTTTGAAAAGAGGTCAGGAAATATACCAAAACAATGTAAAAAATCATTTCAATATGGAACATTATAAAATAGCTTCCCTTAAAATCACATCTACTACTGTTTCATTCAAATGGGACCCTGTCATGATGCAGCACATTGACAAATTATACCATAGCATATAGTCATGGTCATACTTGTCAATATATACATTTCTAATATCAGCTCCAAGGAGAGAAACTCTTCATACCTTTCATTGTTTTCAAAGCCTTTATTTACTCTGCTCCTCCTTTCAGCCGGAAGCAACAGTAACAAAGCTTCCACTGCAAGTCAAATCAGAACAATTCACTCTGTGTATTGTGATTCTATTGTGAATTCCCGTGCCACTAGTAAAAAAATGCAAAGGAAAGTTTTTGAAGAGCAGGGGTTGGAAGAAAGCCTTGTGCAGTTTTCACATCTTTGGCCTTGCCTGAAATCCAAGTTTTAGTGCAGTAACCAAGAATTCAAGATAAAATTATTACTACAGAAAGCCTATCCATCTAAACTATTAATGTGTTCTTTATTATTTTAGCATCTGAGTTTTGCAGAACTATATGAAGGTGTTCAGAACAAAAGCACCCACTCTCCTCCCAGGAGTTTGGCCGCCTGTGCTTGGGGCTAGTTCTCTGGTATTGGTTCAGCAATTGATAGCACTATTTGGGAGATCTCGACCAGTCTTGAAGATAGCTTCTCAACAAAAAGCTAGAGAAAGCCTCAGAAGAGCCCCTCTCCTCGTTTTAGCCAGCCTTGCCTCTGTTCCCTGTCTGGAATGTGGTACAGCCACATAGCAGCCAAGCCCATCCTGGCCATTTATTCTGTTGACCCAAACTCACAGGCCTGCCTTCCCTTACCATTATACACTCATCTGGCAATTTAGACTATTGGCTGACCCTGGTTGGTGTCCCCAAATCCACTGTGGTCACCTTGCTCACATACAGTGAGACTGTCCCTTTCCAATGAGGGCACTGCCCATGTCTGCCTTGTAGCTACAACTGTATACGGTTTTACCTTCTCTTTCAGCATGACCTGCCTTCACCTGGTGCCTCAGAGGTAGACAAAGATTTACTGCAAACATTACTCCAAAATTAAAGGAACGTAATGGAAACCCTAAGGCACAGATTGAGTCTGAATGCTGGAGCATCAATTCTGAGCACGCAATAGCATTCACAACCCCATTAGCTCGTTTTGCCTGAACAGACCAAAGGTGCAGCACAGTGCAGCCTAATCCACCAGCAGGTATTCTACATTCCCATTCCTAGGCCAACATGGATCCTGTTTTTAGGCAGGCAACAAGCCAGCAGGATTGACAGATGCACCAGTCACACAGCTAGGTGTGCTTCACCCTGTCCCAAGATCTGCACTCCACCTGGGGTCCAGGCAGCCAGAAGCATCCATCCACACTGCACTCCAAGAGGGGGCTGAAACCTCCTGGATGGCTTAAATCCTCCAAATCAGCTGCAGAAGAGAGTATTTGGTAATCTAAAATCCATGCAGTTTTATTGATGCTAAAAGCCATACCTAAACTACCCAGCTGAAATTGACCTGAAGTTTGCTTAGCCAATTCACAATCATCCCTTTGACTGTGTATCCAAATTCAACCTAGCTGAGCAATAAAATTTGAACTGAGTTCTGAGTACAGTTTTTAATGAAAATGGTCTCTACTCTCCCCTTGTGAAGATTTTTATAGAAGTGGAATTTGGGAAGCTGTTTTTCTCTGTTCTTGTTTTGGTTTTGCTATTGTTCAGTTGGTGCTTGCTTGTCTGTGTTCACTGTTGCTTGACTGGTTTTTTTTATACATAAAAATCCCCAACCAAATGGAAAGACTCAATTCCTGCAAGCATTTCTTTGGACAGTATATTTTACTTCATATCAGCTTCTGCCTTTAGGCTAGGATACGCCAACTAGCTCTATGAAGTGTAAATAAAGCAAGAATACAAACTAACTCTTTAAACCCTTCAGAGTTAAAATATCTTTTTTTATTATTACTGTATAGGAGTAAGATTATTATTTTTATCTTCAATATCCAGCATGAAAATCCCCACTTGAGGGATGATAAAGAAATTTTGGGTTTACATTTCCCTGCATATAATGAGAATTATTTGCAAAGTCTTCCCTAAAAAATGAGTAGACTGAAGACAAACATTTAGCGATAATGATTTCTAAATTCATCAAATCCCAAACTTTCTTTTGATGGCTTAAACTGGGTAACAATGTCTTTATTTTTTGTATGTATAGTTACAATTTTATTCTAATTAATGCTTTCAAGCAATATCAACAGCAAGCACAATAAAAAAATGTTTTGCCAAACACCATGTGTTCATAATTAAAACCAAGTCACCATGGAAACTGGAGAGCTGTAACATTGGCAGAAGACAGCTGTAAAACACCCTTGTTTCCCAACATTGGAGGAGACTTTCCTACAAATTATTAAGATATTGGAGATTGGCCAAGAACTCATTTAATATTTCTAAACTGAAAGCACTTCAAAGTCTATTGAAAATGTGGCAATCCTGTCACGATCATTCTTTACTTCATGTTTCACCAAAGGATGTTTAATGCCAAAAAAAATTAAATCACCCAACAACCACTCTAATATTACTGTTAAGCTGTGTGGTGCTTCTTGGATGTCAGAAGTCCCATCTAAGCTCAGTCCAGCACTGTCACAGGAGCAAGTAATTTCAGCAAGAAACACTTTTCTCTACTGAAAAATAAAGAAAAAATTACAAGGTGCATAAAGAAAAATAATACAAAAAAAAGGCTCAAATGGAATGGTTTGCTGAGGGCCAAAAAAAGATTAAAGACTGAACATGGCACTCAGGCCCCAGATTTAGATAACAGCATCCTTCAATCCAGTGCTTGAGAACTGACTGATACCCATAAAACTACGCACACTGAAGTCAATAACCATGGTCCAAATCACAAGCTTTGGGTAATTAAATGCATATTCTGCCATTTTCATGGGAAAATAATATAGATATGAATTATAATTTTTTTAAGTACTAATCTATAAAAATGTTTGGTCACTTTCAAATGTCTTCAGGAGGAAAACCATGAGCATGTAAACAACCAAACAGGAATACAATCTTCCAGACAACTTTCTAAGAGAAATTTGTTCCCACATCTTCATCAATGTGGAGGAAAAAAAAGAAACCAAGGAACAAAACCAGACAAATCTACAGTTGTTTCCAAAATCCTGACACAGCACACCAATCTCTCCCTGCCTGAGCACAAAGTCAGCAGCTATGGGTTATTCAAATGAAGTGCTGAAAACTTTTCAGGACTCATATAGAATATCTTGACATCAAATAGATCTTTTTTCTATAGTTAGACTCTCTGCTGACTGCAGCAATGGCAGATATGAACTGGCAACAGAAACTCCCCCTTGGGCAGAGATTGTCTCATTTATTTATGATAATGGGAGGTTATGATTCATAAAAGCTTAACATAGCAACCAATGGATGACTGAAATTAGATTTATAGAATCATGGAGCAGATGTTCCTTAAAGGAACTATGCTAAGGCACATGGAAAATAAGGAGGTGATAGGTGATAGTAATGTGGCTCCACTAAGGGCTAACTGGGTCTGACAAATTTGGTGGCCTTCTAAAATGGGATTACAGCAGTGGTGGAGGAAGGAAATCATCTACCTGTACTTGTGCAAAGCATTTGGCAAGCTCTGCATGACACCCTGGTCTCTACACTGCAGAGACATGGATTTGATAGAGGGACCATTCAGTGGACATGGAATTGGCTGGATGGTCACATTCATGAACTATGCTCAGGGGTGTCCTGGGTTGTAGTATAGGATGTGCACAAAGTTTTCTGTCACCATCTTCATGAACTGTTGAATCCAGGTGGGGCAGTGTTTTCCCAGACTCCCTCCCTCTGGGCCATTATCTTCTGTTACTGGCCCATCAGATGCCTTGCCCATGACTCACAGATAACTCCTTCCAGGAGCTATCTCTGTTTAATGGGCCATCAAGGACCCCCAGCATGACCCATCATCCCATTGTGAGATGCACCGCCCAGGAGGAAGAACCAAGCATTCTCACCTGGATATAATCTGGGGTTTGGAACAGTAAAGGGGGCCCTTACCCACTGGATTCCCAGAGGAACAGAGCCACCAGACCTTTCTACAGAATCACTGCTTCAAGAAGACCACCTCATCTGGAATGCTTCCATCACTCTGCTCACGTTGTATTCTGACTCTGTCAGTGGTCTTTTCTATTATTGCATCTATTTTATTTTACTTTCTTTCCTTTCTTCCTATTAAATTGTATCTCTGACTTAGAGCCTCTTATTTGTTTTGCTTTCAAATCACTACAAGGGGCTTGATGTGCCAGTGGAGAGCAGTGAGCCCTCCTCAGGGTCAGCATAGGGACCAGCACTGTGTGACATTTTGTCAATGACACAGGCAGCAGGATCAAGGCAACCTCAGCAAGTTTGCCAATGACACCAAGCTGTGTGGTGCAGTCAACAGGCTGGAAAGAAGGGATACCCTCCAGAGGGGCCTGGGCAAGTTTAGAGGCAGGACAGCGCCAAGGCCAGGTGCGGGATCCTGCATGACAATCCCAGTACCAGCACAGGCAGGGCAGAGAATGGTTTGAGAGCAGCCCTGAGGAGAAAGACTTGGGGCTGTCAGTGGATGAAAAGCTCAGAGTGACCCAGCACTCCCAGGTGGTCTGCAGATGACACAAAGCTGAGCAGCGCCATTGATGTAACAGATGAATGGGATGCCATCCAGAGGGATCTGAACAAGCTTGAGAAGTCAGACCACGAGAACCTCATGAAGTTCAACAAGTTCAAGGTGCTACACCTGGGTAAAGGCAATCCCTGAGGTGAGCGCAGACTGGGAGAAGGACTCACTAAGGACAGCCCTGCAGAGAAGGACCTGGGGGTGCTGGTAGATGAAAAGCTGGGCACAGGCTATAAATGTGCACTCACAGCCCAGAAGGCCAACTGCATCCTGGGCTGTATTAAAAGCAGCATGACCAGCAGGGCAAGGGAGGGGATTCTGCCCCTGTACTCTACCCTTGTGAGATTCCAGCTGGAGTGGTGCATCCAGCTCTGGGGCCCTCAGCATAAGAAGAATTCTTAAGACTTCTTGAAGCAGGTCCAGAGGAGGGCCACAAAGATAAGCAGAGAGGTAGACCACCTCTTCAGTGAAGACAGGTAGATAGAGTTGGGGCTACTCAACCTGAAGAAGAGAAAGCCCTGCAAAGACCTTACAGCCCTTTCCACTACCTGAAGAGGCCTATGAAAAAACTGGAAAGGGACTTGTTACAAGAGCATGTAGTGATAGGACAAGGGGAAATGGCTTTAAACTGGAAGAAGGTATGTATATATTAGATATTAAGAAGAAATTATTTATCGTAAGGGTGGCAAGACACTTGAAAAGATTGTTCAGAGAATCTGTGCATCCCTGCAAGTGTCCAAGACCAGATTAGATGGGCTTTGTGCAACCTGGTCTAGTGAAGGTGTCCCTGCCCATGACAGAGGAGTCGAAACTGGCTGATCTAAAAGGATCTCTTCAAACCCAAACCATTCTATGATACGATAAGTCTAGAAGAAACCTAAAGAGGTTTTCAGCTCAATCTCTTGCCCAAAGTTGGCAGTTGTTTAGTTTTTGGGACGTGCCTTAAAAAAAAAAGAAAACAACAAACAAACAAAAAAGACTGGACAGCCTTAAAGAAAAAAAAAAGGGGGGGGGGGAACCCTACAGAGTATAAAAAAATTAAGTTTATTTCACAGCATTTTTTTACAACTTCACAATGTATTCTCTTTATGCACTTTAAAATGCTTGAGTTACTCTTTAGATGAGACTAACACACTTCCAACAGTCAGTCAGGACCTTACCTGGAATTTTTTTGGTAATTTTTTTATACTTAGGAATTCTCAAGTTGCAAAAACGCCTTAAGAATTTTTCTAACAAAAGTGTCAGTTTAAATGAGTTTTCCAGCTCTGACAAAGAGTCTGAAGCTGTTGAAAAGAAACATTCTCTTATGCTATTACTTTTATTTCTCTCAACATTTCAGCTGTTAGACTGGCATGGAAATTTTTTTTTAATGGAATGAATGAATCAGACCAAAATGCAATCCCTGAGTTCCTGGCCAGTGGGGATAAAAAAACCTCAAACATAAGCAAAGGCTATGCTGCTCTTGGGCAGCAGCATATGCTCACTCACACAACAGCCTGGAGAGACTACAGACAGACAGACAGTTCACTGGGCTTTGAGGGACAGAAGTTTGAGCTCAGAAAACTGGCAAGACAGTAAATGTGTGCTTTAGGTGCTTAGGGAAGCACTACAGGTTAGTAAATACCTGTGGGCCTGTCCCACCATTTGCAGAATCTTCCCTGTGCAGCAGCAACAGCTGCTCTGTAATAGGGTAAGACTGACTCATGAACAAAGCTGGGAACGTTGAGATTGTGTTCACAAACTGCACAGGCATCTGCAGGTGGCAGGCACTTGTGAAGGAAGAGGAGAATGCAGGCCAGTCGGAGCTTTCCAGAAAGCAATAAGAGTGATTCAAGTACTCCCTAATCAGCAGAAATGCATTCATGAGTTTTTAGAAAATTTCAACCTAAACTCACTTGAAAGCATTTATGTTTTTTTTATCTACATAAATAAAGGAAGCAATAGCATAAACAGCTAGGATAAATACAGGCATTTGAGGTTTACCTACATCTGGACACCTTAATAGTTTCACATTACTATAAAACTACAAACACCAAGCACATAAGTCCACTCATTTATTACATTTGGATATCATCAATGCTTTATAAATACGTTGGCTCTTGAGAAAGAACAAACTTGCATTTCCAACTCCAGCTTCCATTTTCTAACATGTTTAGGTTAAATATATTTTTCTTTTGCTCACTCCAGTATCACCTGCAATATTTAGAAAGTTTTCCAAGTTCTTATTGTATATCCTACATTAGCCCAGTGTTTGCAATTGTCCAAAATAAAAGCACATGACCATATTTAGAATTTTTTAATTATTTCTGTACAGATGACATATTTCACTCTGATACTTTAATCAGCACAGGAGGAAACTTTTGCCAATTCTCAGCAAATGACATTTGGAAAATAAGAACTTAATTCAGAAGAATAAGTAACTGCAAACACTAACTTGTGCACAACTCCAGTCTCTAAGTAGCTGTGTATCTCTAATAATTGTGTAGTATTAGAGCCTAAAAAGTCAGGACAACAACATTAGGTTTTGAATAGGGTAGCACTATTTCCCACTACTAGTATCTAATTTCTAAGCCTGAAAAGAGCTGAGCTGTTTTCACCATGCAGCTGCAGTGGCTTTTATGGCACAGCTTTAACATCTCCAGAAGATAAAGTAATGAAACAAGCTACTAACCACAACCTTTATTTAAGGGGACATTTCATTAGAAAAGTTGCCAAAAAGCTTCTGCATGGAAACTGCCATAGACCTTTGCATGGTTTTTCATATTTTTCTTATAGCATTCTGACAAACTTAGAATTATAATTTACCACCTGCTATGTCAGAAAGTATGACCAACCTATAGTCACAATGATATGGGTGGATGATTCATTTGAAACAGTAATCAGATTACAAAGATATCAGTAAATTTGGATAGGCACCTTGACCCTTATGCTTCAATGTATTGAAAGAGAGCTACTTATGCATACATACGTAGTGAAGCCTGCTGCAGTTCCAGTAAAGCTTTCTTCCAAGAACACCACAACTCCTTCACCTTGATAATGATTTTAGCCTCATAATGATTACTCCAGGCAGTTTGGAAGATCTTATTTTCTCATCTCTATGGGGAGGATAATTATAATACAGCAGAGTGGCTAAAACTGGAAAGTGACCTACCTGCTAACAATGGCTTTGGCTGCTGGGGCTTCTGAACAAGGGCCAAAAATGCCTCCCAGCAGTACTTGGAGACAAACTTTCAACCCACGGTAGCTCAAATTCAGAGAAAGGCAAGTTTTTACACTTTCTCTGTCCTTTTTGGCTCTTGAACTCTTTTTAGTTTTTCCAGCCATATTTTCTTATTTTAACCTGGTTTTGTCTTCCGTGGTGTCTCCCCTACAGCAAACAGCTAAAACCACACGATGGAAGAAGACATGACAACCAGTGACACCACAAAAACATTTCGAAAGATTAAACGCCGAGGACCGTCAAAAGAGTAAAATAAATCAAGAGTTACGAATCCCTCCCTAAGGTAGGTCGCTGTCTATGTGCAAGTGCCAATCTCCTGCCCGAGGCTGACTTCCGAAGCGGAGCCGTCCCGTAGCACTGCTGCCCCAGACATTCCGAGGAGCCCGTGCTGTCGTATTGCCTCTTCCAACACCGGCGAGGGGTTTCTAAGGTCCTTCCCCGGGTTCGTCTCCCATCTCCCGAAGCTTGGAGAAGGGCGAAACACCTGCGCCAGCCGCACTGCTCCCCACGCTCCCGCCGGCAAGGTAATACGCAGGTCCGCCCGCCCAGCCCCGCGGCACCTCGGCCCTTACCAGGGAGAGCACTTTGTAGGTGTTGGGATCCTTGCTCTTGCCGCCCGGAGGCTTTTCCGGCTCCTCGGCCACCTCCATAGCCGGCAGCATAGGCACAGCCGCAGCCTGCAGCCCGCCATCAGCCGCCCCTACCCCGTCCAGGTGCTCCTCGTGGCCCTTCCCCGCTTGCCGCCCGTTCCCCTGCATGGTCCCCTCGGCTCTGCCCTGCGCCCGCTCGGACACGGCTATTAATAGCCCGGCGGCCCGGTCCCGCCCCGCCCCGCCCGGAGCGCGGACACCGGCACCCCCGCTCCCGCGCGGCAGCGGCGAGGAGGAGGGAGCGGGATGTTCCCGTCCTTCCCTGCCCGCCCGCCCCGCGCTGTCAGCCCGGCTCGGCCGCCCCCCGCTTCCCGATCCTCCCTGCAGGTGAGGGCGGGCCGCGGCCGCCCCTCCGTGCGGGCAGGGCAGGGCAGGGAGGCGGTGCGGGGCCGGAGGACACCGCGCTGCTCCGAAATAGCCTGCTGGTCGTGTTTACGAGGGACCGCGGAGAAAGTTTCCGCTGCCCGATCCCGAGGCGGAGGCGGTGGCGCGGCTTTCCCCGAAGCCGTCCGGCGGCGGTGGCACAGGTGTGCGCGGAGGCGGGGGTCCCGCTCCCGGTCCCGGCAGGGGCACGCAGCCAGCCCCCGGTGCGCTTTGCACCCAGAGCGCTGCCGGCTGCTGGTTTCCTTCGGAAGGTGCTTCCCTCCGCCCCTGCCTGCAGTTCTTCGCCCCTTCCCGAGGAGGTTTTCCCCTATCGTCCACAAGTGCCTGAGGGATGCCCACGGAAACCCCCCACGCGGGACATCAGGCCAGCCGAGTGCCCGCACAACCAGGGCGCGGCGCGGCGCAGCAGGCGGCTTCATCGCCCGCCCAGGGGACACTGCGACTCCTTTAGGGTGTTCTGATCTGTTCAGCCAGGAGAAGAGGGGACTGAGGGGGAGCCTCATCCCAGTTTACAGTTTCCTCGCAGGGGTCGAGGAGAGGCAGGCGCTGATCTCTTCTCTGTGGTGACCAGTGACAGGACTCAAGGAAATGGCCTGAAGTTGTTTTGGGGAGGTTTCGGTATCTTTCCCGGATATCAGGAAAAGATTCTTCACAGGAAAGTGGTCACAGCACCAAAGCTGACAGAGCTCAAGAAGCACTTGGGCAATGCTCTCAGGCACAGACTGTTGGGGATGGTCCTGTGCCGGGTCAGGAGTTGGACTTGATAACCCTTGTGGGTCCCTTCCAATTCAGCATATTCTCTGATTCTGTGACTTTGTGGTCACTGCCCCCAAGCCAGGCCCTGTTCAGAGGGTTGGTGTTGTTGGGGTGAAATCCATGTTTGGTGCCCTTCAGGGCCTTTTATTGGAACTGGCACCATCTGGCTCCAAGGTGTCACTTCCCACTCATTTCCACTGCCTTGCTTGTTTGGCAGAAGTGTTTGTACACACCCTGTATGTACACTGTCCATGGGGAAAGGCAGTTCACCCCATGTGTGTAGGTACAGTCCTGACTGCAGAGCTGGCTCCAGATGTGGGTCATTCCTCCTTTCTGTAATAGATCTGTGAGTGTTGAGTAGCATCAAGACTTGCAAAGTATGCCTAAGTTTAAATTACTAAAAGTATCTCATTCTCCACAATTTCTTTAGTTTTCATACACATACACTGTTTCATACACAGTTATGTATGTTGAAGTTAGGTTTTGTCTTTTAGTTCTAATGGGATGATGGGTTTGATTTCCTAGGGCTTCAGGAGTCTATGTCAGATTTATTTTAGCTGTCAATATACCCAGAAAGGAGTGGCCCTTGCATAACTGCTGACAAAACCCCATATTTTCTAAAAAATAGCTATAGTGAAATGAAAACTTCCTTTGGAAGTGATCTTGATCGTTCTTGAAATGTAGTTGCTTGGCTTGCTTTTTCAGCTGAGTTACAAGAACAAGCTGTCAGTACAACTTCCCATTAAAAATAATTGCAAAAATGCAGCATGTACATTACTGCTGGTCTGTAGTGCTGCAGCAGCTCACAGCATGCTGAGGGTCACTGCAGAGCTGCTTCCACCAGCCTGTTATCATCTAGTGAGGTTCCACAGGCGCAGTCTTGGAAATTTCTACACTAATGTTTCACTTGGTTGCAAACACAAGAGAAAGGCAACAGAAATTGTGAGAACTAAGCCCTTGAACCTACATTAAAAATCTCCTTTATTTCATCAGTGTGGCATTTCAAACAGCTGTCCAGCTGAGCAGATTACTTATTATACATTCAAGAATTTTGGCACGTGAAAGCTGCAAATTCAAAGCTAGTTGCTCAATAATTTAAAAACTCTCATAAAAGCTGACAGAGTCAAATTGTTTTGATTTTGCTTTTTTTTTCAGTGAATGTGGCTTTAATAATTACCACAAGTGGCAGTAGGACCCTCACTTTTTTTTTTCATAAAAATGAAAAGATACTTCAATCATGTGTTTAAGTTCAAATCTTTTCTTTTTCCATTTCCAGTCACACTAGCAAGAAAGTAAATGCTTTCTCTCTACAAACAAACAATAACAAAAAAAGGAAGTAAAAGTTTACAAGGTTTTTTTTGCAAATAAAATTTCATTTTTCATTTCCTTGGTTTTGTGTGTAGAAAGATATTTTTCATTAATTTTAAGTATTACTCAAATAGAAATCTTTCTTGTCCTAAGTGTCACCCACTCAAAAATTTGAATAACATATATTGTATAATGAGGATTTAATGGCAATTATATATAGCTACATTGCAGACAAAAAGGTATCTTTTTTTTTTTTCTCCATAGAAAGAAAGGATATTCTGCAGCTGGATCTAACTTCTGAGTTGTTTGTTCATTAACTATTCATTAACACTCTTCTGTGTACAAATAGTCATGAAACAGCATCAATTTTATAATTTCTGTGATAATACAAATAGTTAAGGTACTTCAGGCTAGGCATGGAAAATAATTAACCAGCATAGAAAATAATTAACCTAACAGTGAGAAGTAAACTCATTTCAGATGACAGGGTGTCGAAGTGCTCTAGACAAGAGAGTCTGGAAAACCAAAAAGGACTAAATTTTGATGCTGAAAATGTATCTGAAATCAAATATATCTGAATAAGTCTGTTGAATAATGGGCGAAGAGGCAAACATTCCCAATATTAAACCTTCAAAAATCCACATCTGCTTTGTCTCTTTGGGGTGAAGTTATTAAATAGCAGTTAATACCATTTCAAAAAATCTGTGACAAAAGACATCATTCTGCAACAAATTAATTGCAGAGATTACTGAGGTAGCGAATCCGAATTCCAAAAATTGGCTGCAGGCATTTCAACAGATGCCAAGGAAGCTTTTGAGGAAGCAAGGGCTGCTGCCAGTACAGCTGCCAGCTCCAGCAGTAACTGAGTCAAGCTACCCAACCAAATTTTAAGGGGGAATAGCAGTTATATCAGCTTCATGTTTGCAGGCCTTGTCTGTGAAAGGAGTCATCAGAGATTATCAATTTTAATTTGCTGTTCAGCTTTTAGTGGCTGCAGAAAAAATAAACAAACAAATTATGTCATAGTAGAAAATGGTAAACACAGGAATTTTTCCATGCTGCTGCATGTCACAGCTTGTAATGTTTTCTCCTTGCACTTTTTCACCTCAACAAAATCTCCACCAAACTTCTGTTTCTGGAAAGATCTGAGCAAGCACCAAGTGCTCTCATCTGGCCCCTGTGTGTGAGGTGGCTGTGGACCCCTTCAGAGCTGTGGCTAGTGACAGGGTCTGTTAATGGCACCCTGTTGCATGATTGGACTATCCACTTGCACCAGCCAGAGCTGGGAGGCCCTTGCTGCTCTCACAGCAAGTCTGAGCTTGCAGGCAGACGAGCATCATCTTGTGAGGTTGCCAGCAATAATCAGCTCCAGGCTGGCTGAGTCTTGACCCTTACATTGCAATAGAAACCGGTGGTTGGTGGTTGTGGCAAGGATTTCCTGTTGCATTGCCTCTGATCCGCAGCAAAATTCCTGTAACCATGAAAAAGACCAGGAGCCCTAGGAAAGTCTGAAGCTGCTTGTTAAAGACCACTGCTGCTCAGTGTGACACTGAGCTCTACTTTTACAGGAGCTAACCGAAGCTGTTTCTCAGCTCCTGCTATAAGGACTGCTCTGGCATTGTTGTATGAGTGTTGCGTTGTAGACTAGTCTAGAAATCATTGAAAAATTAGCAGTTATGGTAGTTTCTGAAATATCCTTATGGGTAGTTTTATTTAGCATTCAAAATACATCTAAAACTTTACAAAAATCCAAGAATTCCTTAATGAAAGGAACAAATGAAACTGGAGGTGTATCTCAGAACTGTTTTATTATGTCTGGGTGTAATGCCTAAGATGAAGTCAGAAATCCCATGGCATTTATGGGCATATCAAACTGTGTGGACTGAACAATTTGCATCAAGGCATGGTACATAACTGAGCAAAGATCCAAGACACAAGGACAAGGTAGAGTTTCAAGGCACACCTTGCAAGTCTCAGGTTCTGAGCTTAGCATCAAGATGCCTCTTTGTCAGGAAAAATTAGCCCTTTATAACTACTTGCTTCAAAATCTGTTCATTTTACTCCCTAACATACCCCCTTTAATAAGTCATGAAAGAGAGTTGTTTTTGCAAATGATTACCCATTTTTTTGGTAGTTTTGCTGGTCTCCAAAAAAAAAATTTTTTTTAGATAATAAATTGATAAGCTAATAATTCCTGTATAATTGAAAAATGGCTTAATTGTTCCTCCTTCCAATCTTAGTTTGGCATATATTATTGGAAATTTAATAACTGTTAACAGTTGTTAGATTGCTGGCAACACTAGAAGAAAAATATGAAAACTTCTTTAGCAATAGGAAATAATTGCTTGTCAGTGATTTCCTGTCTCTCTAAGCTGTATAAAGATGCCTCTATTTGATTTTAGAAAAAAATGCCTATACTCCTTTAAACTATAAAATCCTGATGCGATGACAACATATTGGCAGGATTTGTTGGGAAGCAGACTATAAGATGTTTGAATACTTTAATGCTACCTAAGGAGACATTCATTATGCTCTTCTCAGCATAATCCCTCTAGCAAACACCATTTCAATACCTAATCTGCCAACCATATCTAAGTGGTCTGCACAATCAAGCCTATTCTCAGGAAGAATTCTTTGGTACCTATGGTGAAAAAATTGTAGGATGTTCACCAAAAAAAAAAAAAACAAGAGGGGGGAAGGGGAATATGGTATTAGAGTAAACACCCTAGCGGTTTCTTGAAGACCTGAAAGGTTAACGCAGTGGTGCTTGTAGTAATACTAGAAACAGTGCTTATCAATCTGGGAGGAGTCCAGAGCAAAGCAATAGTGTAGGTTCTGCAACATCCACTGCAGCTAGAGGGTGATTTAAAGAAGATAAAGTGTTCTTTCACAAGTTAAATGTTGTCTTATGATTTAAGCTAGAGATCCCCTTACCTCTCATTGATTTTTGACATCTAGAAGCGAACAAGATTCAACACAAACCAGCATGGGAAGAAAAAAGGCATTTAAAATAGATGGTCAGTTGGGGGCAGAGTTTTGAAAAATATGCATAGAGAATTCAGCAGTGGGCATCCAGCAGCCCCATACAAATTTATATTCTAAACGATATAAACAGTTTTGAAATCCACTTTTACTTCAGCCCTAGAAGTACAACAACTGCTCTATTAAATTAGGATAGACAGTGGTCAAATATCTGCAGCTGAGAAGATTTTTGAGCCAGAGGGAAGGTCTCCTGCTAAAATACTGTTTGAGATAATTTTTCATCATATCTAACCACTTTTTGAACACATATATATTTTAGGATCTACCCCATCCTGTAGTACAAAATTTTACATTCTAACTTGGTGAAGAAATACCTCCTTAAATATTAGTGTATTGTTGTCACCAGGTAAAATATGTAGGTCGATGTAATTTCAGGAAGTTCTATGTCCTGTGTAGTAGCTTTACCATTCAGATGCTGCATGACGTTTTTTCCAACAGCTTACAAGCACTGGCATTCACTACCTTTTTACTGGAAACAAGTGCATGGAATGCCAAGTTTGTATTTCACTGCTGGAACAAAACCTATTTCATATGAACCTACTAAAATATCATCAAAACAAGATTCTGGAAAGAAATCATTACTTCTAAAAAATACCTGGAATTATGATTTTAAGTCAGGCTGCCCTGAAGTAGCATTGAAAACAAATTTGTGATCTCCACAATGCAAGTTTTTTCTTCCGGTGTTTCAACAAACCACAAATGATCCAGGAACTTGTTGCACATTTAAGGAAACATCTGGTATTTTAAAATACAATATTACTCAATACACAAAATTAAAATACCACATGCAGGGATAATAAGAGAAAAAATGTGTTCTTAAAAAGAAAAGGTAGTATAAGATGGGAATTTAACATTATTAACATTAATGTTACACTTGGCAAGTATAATGTTAAGGCCAACTGGAAAACTCAAGAGATAAAACTCAAAGATCTCAAATTCAGAGGGAAGAGCGGACGCTCAGAGGGGAGAACCTGGATGGAAAGAAAGGGGGAAATTTTGTCTTGGTTTTTTAGTGGTTTACATGCTATTTCTCACCCATCTGAATTTTAGTGCCTTGCGTGCAAGCATTTTAAGTTTAACAGATGATCCAATTCAATAGAACAAAACATCTAATGAAAAAATTTTGTTATTTTGGTCAAATTTCCTCTCCATAAAAAGGACATCCATAAAGCTTCCATGTAATTTGAATAGTTGTGGTATTTCTGTTCTTCAGAACTGTGACAGCAATAAATACTCCATGTTTCTGAAGATTTGACTATCACAGCCTTTACTGGACAGCTGGTTTTGCAATCATGAGAGGTCTCTACACAAACACTTTTGAAAGCTTAAGCACTGTTTAAGAATACCATCTGTACTTAAATTTTAAATAAAACATGAATTTTAGAGCTAATAATCTCTGAGAAAGCTGACTGGAATAATTTTTTTTGGGAGACTAACTTTCCCAATGGATTTATCTAACATTCAAGTCTTACACGTTAACTGTCAGAAACAAATGCTTGTCCTTGGACTTCTGAGTCAGTCTGTGCCTGAGGTGCTTGCTGGCACACACCTCTTGCTCAGCCATTCTGCTTCTGTGCTTCTTCTGACTTGATGCACATGCAGAAAAATACACCAAGTAGATGAACATGGTCTTGTGATAGGAAATGTTCATATTCCCACCTCCAAACAGTGTGAGTGGGTGTGACCAGCACCTGAGCTCACAGTACTCCCTCAAACCTGGACTCTTCAACTCTGCTTTGTCACCCAGATAACCTGTGCTGCTTCCTCTTGGGATCTCATAACAAAAAAAATACGCAAGGAAATTCTGGGAGAATATTTTAGTATTATTCTTTTGGGCTCCATTATTTGCCCCTTCTATGTTTACAAAAGCAGGTTATAGAAATGTTTATAAAAGTACAAAAGGATGAAAAATTGTTTCTGGCAAAGTTGCTCCAGAGTCATAAAATGAAACCATTTTCTGGGACATGTCCCAGGCAAGAAGCCCACCAAGGGAAACAAGCATGCTTAAGTAAATATTTTTGGAGAATCTGCATGAATTCTCTAGCAGGGTGCTTATGGCTGAATCCCTGCTACTCTATGGTCTGGGCCTATTAGGCCTGATCCAGGCATCATTACAGACTGTCTAGAGATTCACTGGAGCTAGGTGTCAGAAAGTACAGCTATTTCCAACTGTGGAGAATACCAGGAAGTGAATTCTTCCAACTTCAATACAAGGTCTAAGCAATGTATCCCAGACACAATCTCCAGAAGTCAAGAAACTCACAAGGGGTAACCAATTCCCTAATGTGAAGCAAAAATGTGCTTTAACTGAGAATCAGAGGTCATTGCCCATATTCTTCTTGCCATTGAAACTCAACCCATTGCTCTGCTTTCAGAGCAGAATTTGAGTGTGTTTTTAAGAGTCACAATATTGCTGGTAGACAAAGATGTCTTGGTTTGGAAAAGACATGTCTGCCAGGGAAAGCTGGAGCTTCCCTTAGAATGGAGAATGTAAACCCCCTCCCTTCAACTTAGCATAATTTTGCAATGAAGGGCCAACAGGCAAAGATTTGGGAATAGGCATAAGAGTTCTTTACTAGGAATATTGAAACATAAAAATTTAGTAAAGCAAACAAACAAGCAAAAAATCCTAGAAACAACGAGTCAGAAATACAACCTGACACCATGTTGGTCTGGGAGTTGGAAGCAGTCCAAGTAAGTCCTCCTAGAGTAACACATGTGGTTCTGTTGGAGTAGAGATGATCCTGTAAGAGGGTCCAGTGGTGGCAAGATGGATATAGTCTTTCCTCTAGGAATCAAGTAGAAAACAGACTCTCCTGCTGTTCTGAATTTCAGCTTTTATCTAGGTAGGAATGTTTGGCTTCTCCCACTGGGTGAAGCATCTCACAATGTGGTGATGTAATGTTATCAGCCATGTGGTGAGCCTTAATGGAACCAATGGTGAGCTATTAATAGAAGAAGATATCCCCTAGAGGGAGGATGGGTCATGGAAGAGATAAGGAACATGGCTCCACCTGGTTTTAACAGCTGGTCCATTAACAGAAGGCACCTGCCCCCTCCCCCCCTGGAGCTAAAAGAAAAAAACACCTCTTCAACTGGTTTCAACAGATTGGGAGTAGAATATATGCTTTTAGTCATATATTGCAAGATGAAAGAGAACTAAAGTCTTCAGGTGAGGCTGACAGACCCCATCTAGGGAACCTGTGCTAAATGAGTTGTGAAGGGACACATAGTCAATACCGACACCACAATGAGTATAAAGGAATACTAAAAACATAAACCTTCCAGTCTCTGCTCTTCTCCTTTCATACCTTCCTGTAAGAAGCGAAGTGGAAGGCAATACTCTTGCATCTATTCCAGAAACAGAATAACAAAAACCAGGTCATTAATAAAGACAGCAACCAATCCTCTGCTGATCTGAAGACAGCACTAGCTATTTCAGGCAGCAGGCTCTTGAGCCTATTCACTACTCAATTCATTCACTCTTTGTTTCTGCTTAATTTGCAAATGAATCTTCTGTGGACTAGAGTAAAGCATCCTTTACAAAACTCCAAGATCATTTATGTCAAGTGTGTTAACAAACTTTTTTTTGCAGATGTCTGCATTGAACTAGATCAGTAACTCCCCTGTGTGGACGTGTGTTTTGGTTTGGGAAGACAGGTATCTGCTAGGTAAAATTACAATTAGAGGCTTTTTGGCAAAGATTTGGGAAATAGGAATAGCAGTTTTTTACTAGTATGTAATACAAAGCAAACAAACACAAAAAAACTCCCCCACCACCAAACAACTACAGCATTAATGACAAACGACAACAGTACTAAGAACTTTGAGGGCTTTGTTTCACAAAACCCAGGGCAGTTTGGTTTCGGTGTCCCTGCAGGATCCTCAGAGCACCAAGCTGAAACAGTGGAAAAGTCTTGGGTTGGTAGCTGGGATGGCAGAGTGTCCCGGCAGGCAGGGGCAGGATGTCCCGGCAGCGCAGGGGGTGCAGGGTCACACTGTAGCAAGAGGAGCAGCGCCGAAGAAGCCGAAGGTGAGGCAGGGCCAGCCCAGCTCCCGCGGGTGGCAGGGAAAACTCAGGATTCAGGCCGAACCGGTGATAGTAGATTTCTCAGGACTGGATTTCTTTGGCTACACAGTGAAACTTTTCCAGCCAGCAAACAGCTGTTCTCTCCCTCCCCGAACGTTGGAAAAAAGAAAAGCCCGCAGCTGCCTCAAGCTTTGTCTTTTACCTGTGTTATCTCCCCCTTCCACCTTCGTCTACCTCTTTGTTTCGGTTAAGTACTCTCAAGTATCCAACACTTGGTCTCCTTGGTAACTTGTGGGGAAAAAATTCTTTAGAGAAAGAAGGAACAAACCTAACCCCCAACAACGTGCCACAGCCAGATTATCTTGAGATGTCAGAGAAAGGTTTGCTCGTTCCATATTTGCTTCCCTTGGTGAAACTTGTTCATCCCCAGTTTCTCAGTAGTCTGTCTCTTATAAGAGAGAGCAAATCTTGGATAAGCATATCCTACTCACTGTACGATATGCACAGTAGGTAATGCAGACATAGTGTTGCCTTCTCATATGAGTTCTTCCTGCTAGGACTTATAAGCTGGGAAAAAGGAAGAATATCTCAAAAGGCAGATGTATGAAATTTACCTGACAAACAAATCCTCCAGAGCAAAATTTAAAAGCCAATTTTTACATTAAGTTTTCTCTTCATGTTTTTGTTAGAAGAGATGAAGAAAAGACAAACTGATTTTATCATCAGATTTGTACGATTTCTTAAGACTGTCAGTGTTTAAAAACTGATATGTTCTACTAAAAAAACCCTATGTATTTGCTTTTAGGGAGGTTGAATTGACTCAGCTAGAATGTTAGTGGTCTCTAAAAGTCATTTTATCCTCACCCCAGAAAAACATGGGGTGTTTTTAGTGAATTTTTTTTTCCAGGGTACCTTTTCCATGGTAAGTTCCAAAATCTCCACATACCAGATATGTTAAAAACATAGTTTACAAGTTGTTGGTAAATCAGTTTGTCTCTGAAAAATTGCTTGTCTTTGGAAGATATCTTTCTGTAACTCTTTCAGGACGTTAACTAACCATGGGCCTGTTGAACTTAGTTACCCTGAAAGTTACTCTTCTCTTCTGAACTGCAGAATAATTTGCAGAGGAAGCACACAAACAGTGGTGACTGCTGGCATTTTGAACATGGCACAGCATTTGTGCTAGGGCATTTCTCTGTTAGTTACTCCGTTAGAAATGTTTAGTGTTGATAATCACAGTAGCGTTCACTGACAGCAAGTTGGTTCATAGTGATGCCTGTAACACACAGTTAGAACTGCTCAACAAAGAGCTAGATGAGAATTTATATTTTGAACTTCAAAATCTGGTTTTAATTTAGCCTATTTAGAGAGAGTATATTTTTCATTTCTCTCCATGGAGAAGAGGGATAGGGCAACCAGTTCCTTAAGATGAAGTAACCATGTGCTTTAATTGAGAGAAGACATTGCCCAAATTCTTCTGGTTTAGCAATCCACCAGCCCCATGGGCTTTCAGATCATGTACAAAGAATTATGAAAGAAGAAAAACTGCGGGCATAGCTCCATGTTCTTCCTGGCATTCTTAGAGAGCAATGGAAGTGTCTAAGAGGATTCAGGAATCGCAGATTAACTTTTCCATGGAAACAGCACAGACAATTGCTCCATGTAGACAATAAGTCATAGTTTTTTTGCCTGATACCTCACAGAGACATTTCCTCTGGCTTTTCTTACAGGCCTCTTTACTAGCAAAATATATGATACAGAAGCCCCACACCTCTCCCTTTCCATGTCTCTCAGGAGGAAATCCAACTCAAAAACCTGGGATCAATCAGGAAGACCAACCTGATAAGGAGGCTGACTCACACAGGACCAACACCTGGGGCTCCCACTGTGACCTGGTCTCTTATCACAACCACCAGTTTCAAAAAAGAACTGTTCAGGTGGCACCAGGTAATAAGGTGGGATAAATCCCAAACAGTGATGGTCAGCCCCAGCAGTGCTGTTGGCCTTGTACCCCATCCAACCTGTACTTTGTTTACAAAAGCCTGCATGTTAACAAGTATTTTTATTTTTCAGATTCTCCACTAATTATTGGAAGATAGATATTAATGGAATGAATTTTGAGGAAGAAAGGAAGACATTATTGTATTTTCCTTTGTATGTCAGCTTAAAGCCTCAAAGTACATGACATACACCAATCTTTTTACAAGTTTTATATGAGAAACAGAGACAAGTAAGCATTCATTGTGGCCTGTGAACTACATAAATACTGAATCCTTGCATGGTTGACATGAAAATAATTTGGAGCAACATTTTTAATGTTAAAAGCTACAAGGCAGTAAATCTGCCCATTCTTTCCCTTTATGGTATAAAAATCCAAAGCCCCTAGCAGTTTACCTCATGCATTTAGCCCAAGCATATTAAAAATTTTCCCGCTGATCTTTTTTCTGAGGTTGTATATCAGCAATTGGTGTTTATCTTATGCATTGTGTATCCCCTAGATAAATGAAAGGTGGACAGAAAGGTAGAACATTTTTTTCAGCTCTGGGACTCTGCAAATGATAAAACAGACAGATCAAGCATCCTAGGATAAGAGTTAGGTAGTTTTCTGACACTAATGAAATAATGATACTGATGAACAGTGACAAACTGCTGCATCCTGCATAACAGAACGTGTAGGGACCAAGCTATTATGATAGTCACCTTACAGTCACCCAGTCATCATATCTCACATCTAGGAAATTTAATGAGTATAATTGCCTTTGGGGTTTTGCTGTTCTTCTTTATCTTCTGTCTGCTCTCAGTAGATTTAAATAGAAATGACCTGCAAGGCAGCTTCTCTGACATGAAAGTTTCTGAGCAGACCACATCTTCCATCATGTGCCTGTTCCCCTTTTGGCCAGGCTGCCTTGCCCAGTCTCTGTAGATGTTCCAACAAAAATTCATATATCTTTTTCTTATGAGAAGTTGGAATAGGATTTTGGCAAAGCAAGCAAGGACAACAGCATGAGTTTTGGATGTGCTGAAGAGGAGAGTCATGGCAGAAATGTTGCACTGGAAAAAGTTTCCTGCCCTCAGGGAATTTTTAGGACTTCAAAACCTCACATTCAGCACTAGGTCAGAGCCATCTTTCAGGCGTGGGGACTCATCAGACAGAGAAACAACAAAACAAGTAGGAGATTGGTTATTAAGACACCCACTCAAGTTGTTCAAAATCTGGCATCAAACTCATGCCTGCAAGCTGCTCCGGCTCTGGATTTTGACACCTCAGCAGGCCGTGAACTAATATGCCTGTCAGTCAGGATTCAGTGAGTTCAGGTTGTTTGTCAGCTTGGGAGAAGCCTGAAAGAAAAAAATCATGGAGATGATGTGTTGGCATCTAACCTTGTTCTGAAAATTGTCTGCCTGACATGGCTCTATTGGGATACCACTGAAGGCAAATTCAGACTCTGAAAAATCATTTAATTTCATGGATCTGACAAATTCATCAAAAAAAAGAAAAAAGCCAGCCTCCCCCAAAAAACCACAAAATCCCCCACTAAACCCAAATAACTTTTATTAAGCTTTTTCTGACCAACTGTATCCATGCCCTTTTGCTCATAGCTAGTGAAAAGCCCTTTGTACAGACTTTTTCTGGCGCAGCATGATATCTGTCATTCTTCCCAACCTGGAACAAACACAGCAAACACAGCTGGAAGTAAAGCAAGTAGGGAATAGGGTTTTCCTATCCACATGTTCAGGAATATGTTTCACAAGAAACCAAAGCAGAGCATGAGCTAGGACTGATGAAATAGCAGCACCAGCAGTGCTCATACAAATCCTGGCCACACGGATGCTTTTTATTTAAATTGCAGTAAACCCAGGCAAGTTTCTCAAGTTATTGGTTAGCATGGGCTTGAGGTGTTAATTTCTGTTAAACATTGTTAATCACTGCCTCAATCAAACCGGTCTTGCATTACCTTCCTAAAGTAAAAACGTCTTTTCTTCTTTCACTTAATCATTATTCACTGAGGCAAAGAACACAGGCCCAAGTGAGTCATGAAGGCAGTTGCCTGCTATGGTGGGTAACAAGCTGATTCAGAGGTTGACCAAGCTCTTTACTTCAGAGAATTTTTGTTCATCCCTTGCAATTTTCATAGAATAGCTGTTCAAGAAACCTACTGGTGAGAATCTGTCTTCTCAGCTGGAATAGATTTCCAGCTGGAATCGACTGTTAGCAAATTTATGTATCATTATTATTATTATTGGGTGCTAACATTTTTCTATATTATAAACAACTCTTTTTCTTTCTCTGCTCTTTGTCCCTACTATCACTCCTAGCAATACAGCTAGAAAAACTATCTCCTCTCATCTTCTGGGTTTGCTCTGCTAAACAAGAAAAGATTTTAAAATCTCTTGTTGTTTGTGAAGAGGTTAAAGTAGGTAAGCATATAGGGATTTAATTTTCCATATATCAGAGCCTTCCTTTGGTTTTGCTCCAAAATGAAATCACATCAAGCCTATATGGAATTACAGTGTTTCCTTATATTTTGGAGTCTCTTTCTTGTATTATAAAACAACAAAAATGTATCGTCTGTGTGTCTTTGCCAGCCTTGCACGAGCTCTACTCTGTTTCTACCTCCAAAAACCACCTCTGAAACCCATGTGGATCACTATTTGTCAAGCCGTTAAGCTACTGGAAATCCAGGACAGGAGATGTCACCAATCACTGACACCCTTTTACACTTTGAAGCAAATTTTCTATTACATAAGAGTTTTCTGAAGCCCTCTGTACAGGCTTCAGGATGACTAAGACCACGTTCCTGGAAGTTTCACTGCCACTGATGGTCACCCCAGGTCTACACACCACCTTTGTGCCCACTGGTCTGAGCTGGCCAAACCTATAAGTAGCCGTATGTGACACAATTCAGAATTAATATCTGAAGAAGCAATTATGCCATTCTTTATTGTCTCTCCTCTTCTTGGCCATTAGGGCCTCCCCACACTTCCTCAGTGCAGCCAAGCCCCCATGGCCATATAAACACCAATGCATGTGGAACACCTCATTTGCATTCAAAGTAAGGAGCACAAATTTACAGTAGTTCAAAAAGGACACTGAGCAGTTAAAAAGCAAATGGATTATCAGAGATGAGGAGGAAATCACAGTTTTCTTCAGTTTAACCTCAAACCTCAGTAAACAAACCAAGATGTCACACAGGAAAAACCTTGAGCAAAAACAGGACACTGATGTGTCATGTCCCATATGTCATTATCCCATGCTATAGCAGTCCAGAATAGCTATGCAGTTTGGTTGGACAAGAATTAGACTGTGGATTCGGTGATTCATAAAGCAGAAGCTTCAGCCAGAACAAACTTTGTTCAGTGCTATTTTACATGAAGTTATTTTGCATTAATCACAGTAGAGAAACATGTAATAGAAAATAGAAAATCAAATCCTATGAAAAAATATAATCTTTCTTAGAGTGGGTTTCATAAAGCTCCTGAATTATTCAGATTTCCTTTTGATTTTATGTCGTGTATCAATTGTGTTTCAAAAGGTGCCATTTTTTACAGCAATCAATAAGTAAATTTGTCAAGTAATATTGCAGCATTATGCCCATGGTTATATTAGGTTATTCATAGTTGGGAAAGAGGGAACTTTCAATAACTTCACTAACAGCAGATAGCAATTTTTCCCTGCTGCTTTGAAATATATGCTGCTTATTATGCAAGATACAAAAGTATTTAATTCTATTTTTTATTTCTATATAAAGATTTCAAATGTCTTTTATGCACTTTTTTGGTAATATTTGGTAGCTTTTAATAACAGAACAGTTGGCAGTACAACATTTTTGCTGGATTACTTCTCTCAAGCATTTTGCTTGTGAAGAAGACATTAAAAGAAAAACTCTATAAACTTCTGTAACCCATATAATGGTTTTGCAGCATTTCTCATACAATGGTTTTTACTTAGAAGTTCTCAAACACAAGTCATTCAGACCAACAGAAATTTTCTAAGGGTCTTTATACAAGTACATTAAATTAAATCTGTACCGCAGCAAACAGTTATGATGTCATGCAAGTTATTAAATGTTAAAGATCTTTGTGATGGAAAAATGCTTATTTCTGGGTTTCCCATAGCTCATTCTATTCCTTTGTCAGAAACAGTGTGATTTTAATGACTAAATTCATCACTTCTACCCTAAATATTCTGTTAATCCTGAATTGCGGAAACAGTATGATTTCTGGTCTGAGAAAGCATGGACCTGATCACAGTCCCAAAGACAGGGCATGAAATTAGTTCACATACTGGCTTTATTCCAGATTAATGGTTTAGGAAGCGTGGTTGGCACATGAGCAATGGGGCCATATGCTAAGGGCCAAGTTGGAGAAAGGAGCTAAGACTTCTTTCCTTACAAGTTCCAACAGCTGGAGAAGACAAAGATCACATTGAGACACAGATGATGGGGAGAAACACAACCAGGGCTGGGGAGAGACAAAGACGCACATTGGAGCAAGAGAAATGATGAGCAGGAACCATGGTCAGGATGTTAAACAGCAGACACAGCCAGTAACACGCCACACAAAAAACCCCAGGAACTCAAGTGGTTTCTTCTTCTACCCAATACTGTAGGTCAACTACAAAGAGAAGTCACTGACCAGTCCTTGTGCCCTCCACAGACCATAATTTTCCTAAGGAAACATTACCAGTCAGTCCTTTTAGAAAGAGGCCTCCCTGCCCTCTCCCTTCCCATCAGACAGCATCCTGTTTCCACTCTGTCTGGCACTACCTTTAGGAATCAAGATTACATGGAATTATTTGCTGCCAAACCACCAAAAGCAAATTTTATACACCAAAAGCACCTGAAAAATTGTTGAAAATGTTCACGAATTAAAATTCTCTGATACAAAATTAAAATTTACTGAAGCAAATATGAGCTCATATCATGTGTTTCCTCAGCCTGTGCAGCTAAACTGTTTCCAAAACTTTGTACTACTCATAAGATTGAGTTGCATACCACATAAAATGCGATCTAACTCATAACTGAGTAAAGGAAATGAGGCAAGATTTCTCATTCTGTGGAAAGAATTAGAGTAAGCAACAGCTTGAACTCACCTTTCCCATGGGTTTGCAGTGAAGCTTTTTAAAAACACAAAGGAACAAAAATTTCAATAATCTGAGTTTTTCTGCACTCAGACAGCGCACTTTTTTCTGACCTTCCTCCTCTTTGTAACTGAAGATTCATTTGGAGTGCTTAATGGTGTTAGGGAGATATCCAGCATCTGTAATCTGAAAAAAAAATTTTAAAATAATATAAATTAATGAGATTAAAAGATGCAGACAATGCCCCGTGGGGAAGAGTGGAAAGGAGGGCTGGAAACTAACCTCTTTGGAATATGCTACTTCTTGAAAATGTGTTTGTAGATGCAGATAAGGCATCCTTTTGCCTAAAATGAAGGAGAAATTCATAATGAGAAATTGAAACTTAGTATCATTTCTGAATCATGTTTTGCATTCTTGGCTGATGGGGATATCCTTCAAATGTTCTAGAGATCATAGAAATGGTATTCACAGATGTAGTTTTGGTAGCTAGACACAATTCCATCAGCTTTTCCCTTTTCCCCCGATAACCAATAGGAATGAGAAAAGAAGTCTAAACCAGCACAGCTGAATAGAAGGAAATTACATTTAGTCACTTGCTTGAAGAGCAAACAGAGCTTTCTTTTCAAAAATGCTTTTCTCAGCAATTCCCTGTAAATCCTCCTTCCTTGGAAGAGCTGGGTACTCATGAGATTCGAGAAAGAATTCTGTAGTATGACCTGTATACGATATGAAGAGAAGGACAGAAAGATTGTTAGTTCCCATAGTTGTTATGGAATTTTTTTGGTTGATCAAACTGAGTCTTCTGTGTTTACAGCTGACCAACACAACTTTCATCTGTGCTGATGAGTGTTAAGTGGCTTAATACTTAAAAGTCTTAATACTAATACTAAATATACTTAATACTTAATACTAAAAAGTCTGACATGTCTGAACTGCAGGACTACAAGAAAACTTTTATTCTGCCTACAAAATAATAGGCTTGTATTCTGCCACTAATAAAAAAAAAATCAGAGCAATGTATAAAATGCTTTAAAAAGCATTCCTGAAAAAGCAAAAGTCTTAGCCTTGGACCTTTGAGGCATTTCCACTGCTGAGTAGTCACTAGACGTCTATACTGCCTCCACCAGTGTCCAACATATCCCATGGGTCGGAGTGTACCCTCAGCAAGTCTGGGTGGGTTTTATCAATGTGTACAGATACCTGAAGGGAGGGTGCAAAGAGGATGAAGTCAGGCTATTTTCAGTGGTACCCAGTGACATGACAAGAGGCAATGGACACAAACTGAAACACAGGAGATTCAACTGAAACATAAGAAAAAAGCTTTGATATATTAAGATCCACTATGTTGGCAGTGATCTGTAAAATGCACCTAGACTAACCTTCAAGTTACATACAGGTTTTTCCGGGCTTTGCCTATATCTTATCCTATAACTAGACGTTGTAGGCATTCAGAGATCCTCCTGAATTAATGTGGATATCCTTTCTGAAGCAGGCTTAGAAGAACACAGGTTACTGAAGGACAGAATGAGGGAGAAAAAAGGGTGTTTTGATTTATGGAATTTACAGAACTTAACTTTGGCTCCTGCCCCCATCAAAATGTGGAGCCAGACCTAGAGTTCATTTTTATTTCAGCTATATGGCACCACAGACAGTCATTCAATTTTTTTTAAACTCAGTTGCCTTTTCTGTGTGATTTGCAAGCACAGCTGGATTTAGTATGGTTGGCAAATCTGTTTGTGAACTCTTGATCCCATTGAAGTCACAAAAGTGGTCAAAATTCACTTGTCCAGCCATGGCCCTCCTGAGAGAGTGGTTTCTAATCATCTCCTACTGCCATTGTAACTGTAATTCTGGGACCTGTTGTTGAGGTACAACCTGGCAGAGAAATGCCATCCTTACTGCCAAATATCAGATTTGTTGAGCCTCTTCTTTGGCTGGAAGGAAAGACTGTGCCTGCCACCTGCCCAGATGAAGCTGCCCTGACTCTTGGCTTGTTACACCATTCTGTACACTCCCTCATCTTGTGCAAAACCACACATATTTTTAGGGAGTTGTTCCATCTGTTAGGCAGCAGATGACTGACTCACTGATAAGAGGCAAGTAGACACCAAACAAAGCTCTGCAATTATGTCTTTCTTTGAAAAGCCTCTGGAAAGACAAAGTACTCTTCCTCCCAGCCATGCTTCTCTCACATAGGGTAAGACCTGGAGAAATGCACTTCTTTGCAGCCAGTCTTAGGAAGCACTCACTCTCCTTCCGACTCCCAACCACTGCAGGCAAAGCAGGCTGTGGCTGAGCTTCCTGGACAGTGGGCAGGTTGGTTTATGGGACACATCAGTAGCCAAGTCTCCTTAATGTACATCTATAAGCAATTGGTGTCCTTGGAACTTCTGCTTTAAGTCTGGTTGATGTCAAACCCAAAGCTGTACCAAGTCCTGTCCCTGGCTAATACCAATTTGAATTCTAGCCAGCACTTTTCATCCTTCAGAGGACACTCCCATTCTTTGGTTCGTGCTTCAGGGTCTGGGAAGGATTTGTATTTCCTGCCACTTTCAGACTATGGTAAGGAGAGTCATGCTGGTAGTCTTCACTTCTTCCTCCCCAGGGAAATTGTGGTGGGACAGGCAAGTGCTGCTCTAAGAGGACACTCCTGAGCCTCCACTTTTCTCAAGACTTTGGATCCAGAGGCATGATAGATTTGCTTGCCTTCCTGTTGAGTCTTTCACCCAGAGGTAGTAACACCCTCACTGCACAGAAATGGCACAGTAAGGATAGAAAAAAAATCTGTACTTACAAACACAATTGCACATGTTACTTATGAAAAAATCCCATCATTCTGTGTACCAACATTGCATGATCAGTGCAGGAGGTAATTTTTAAAAACAGCCCTTTCTATATATATCCACTGACACAATTTCCCTTAAGGGAGAATGTCCATGGTAAAGGGTGTTCTGTGCCACTTCAGTGTCTTCACTCAGATTTGAAGGTACTTCAGGGAGGTACTGACAAAAAGCCAGCAGTCTCTATAATAAATATTAAGTGAACAAAAAAGGTTTGTTTTATATGGTGACAGTCTCACAGAGCTAGGGTGTGGTGTTAGGGAAACAGTAGCACTCACTAAAAAAACATCAGTTAAGCTTTTCCTTGCTCTGCCTTTTCTGGAGCAGGGCAGGCTGTTTCCCTTGTCTACTTTCTGTCAGTATTACTCTGCCTTGCTACAGAGAAAAGACTAGATATAGCTAGTGCCAAGTTTGCTTAGAGGTTTGGTTCTAATACTCTAAAACTTAAAAGGACCCAAGCATAAGAGAGGGAAGCAGCAAGGTTCTGATTTTCAGTGTCTACAGGAGAACTCAGTTTCTTAGCTTCAATAATTATCTATGGAAAATCATGTTTTACAGAATTTACGTTTTTAATTCTCACATAGAAGGTGGCTCTGAGAGCTGAGACTTGGCAACATCTGCTTTTAGAGTCAGCAGATTAATTTGTGGCTATTCCACTTTAGTTTTGGGAGTTTCAGAAGTGGCTGAAAAACACAGAAACAAAGGTCTTACCAATTTGGGATAGCTATACTCACATCCCCTAGAAAAGGGAAGTTTGAAATATTCAGAAACAGCATAATTTCTTAGATCTCAGGACAAAGCAGAATGATTAAGGAAGGAGGATTATGTTTTTAAGTTAAATATGGTGATTATTTTGTGTTTTCTATTTGTTGTTATTTTAACTTTTGAATTTCTCAGCATTTCAGAGTAAAATAAATCCAATCTATTTTATAATTTAGTCACTGTTCTTTTGTCCCTCTTCTACAGTAGGAGTGTAGATTTTTCTACTTGAATTAGGGTATGATTTACCATGAAGTGAGAAAACAGTTGTGTTCTTAACTGGGGCAGTTTAGCAGAAGTCTCTGATTTAGGTGGGCAGACTTAGATGTCGCAACATTGTAGGGTAGTGAACTACAACTCGGTGATGGTGTAGTGGTTTCCCTGAGATAAAAATCTTTATGTTCAGCTTGATGCAACATTGTGATTTTAAGATCAGTATTACTAAACTCTGTCCGGTATGTGGGCAAACACTGATCATCCTGGGGACTTGGGGAAAAAAATGTCCTGTGGTGGGTTTGGATTTTTTGTGAAAAAAAGTTTGGAAGTTTAAAGTTTTCTTCTTTAAACAGACATAGCTCCTTCAATTCACAGTTAGTTTTATAGATTGAAACACACTTTGACATGATTCTTTAAAATGCTCCCACTGTGCCAATAAATCAAATGATCAATTGTCTGCTGTTTTTCATTCATGAATATCATTATGTTATTCATAAATGCAATGCGCTTAGCAGCATTTGTAGTAGAGTAGTTCATCTTAACACTCTGTTACTGGGTGACACTTTTGTATTAGCATAATCTGGTAATTTCCACTCTCTTGTCCTATTTACATGTCCTCAGTAATAATCTGTGTACAGCACAGTGTTACAGAGTATCTGTGTACAAAGTCTCTACAGAAAGAGTGTCTATTTATTTTGGATGTTACTACTAATTTTGTGCATCTCAAATTTAACTATTTAAAAATAGACACAAATGTTTTGTTATCGCCAGGCATTTGGAAATAATTGCAAATACAGGTAAATATCAAGACAAAATTCTTCTGTGTAGAGCATTTCTTTCACCTCCTCATGTTCAGACTGTTTTATGATTTCTGAGGGGTACAAGAATATAGCTCATTCACTTCACTTGTTATTAGCATAATGAATTAACCCAAGTGGAAAACACAGGTGATGATCATTTGTACTACATACAAATTTTTGTGAGTCTGAATATGTTTCCATGTGAATTAATAGGGGAGAAAGAGAAATCCAGAACATTTCAGGACATACTTGTGTTAGAGAAACATAACCTCTCTGATAAACACAAGGGAAAAAACACACACACTCCTTTTAAACTGTTTCATTTTTTCAATTCCATTGTAAAGAATTTATATACAATTTACAATTCTGGTGTCTCTGTAGTATAAAGTATGTTTCTTTTGCATTTTTTAATCATTACTACTACCATAATATATATAATATCACATATAATATGGCATGAATTTTTATAGTAATATCATTCATTAGTTTTTACATAATAAAAAAATATATTCTGTATTTTGAAAACCCGGCTCAATAATAATGATTTAATTCACTTTAGATAATTTTATGTATCATTTTTATTCAAATTTTATTGGCACAAAACACTTGACTGAAACATAAATTTGAAAAATACTCCCACATACTTGAGCAAGAAAATAAGTGAAATCACTTAAATTTTCTTTCTTCCAAGCACTGACCCCTTTCTCAAAGATAATCAGTCACTTTCAGTCTCAAATACTGGCAAAAATGTCTTTAGCTTCAAGATCTCGGAGACGGATTCATTTCTTTCCTGGTAAAAGTCAAGCCCAGTTAGCAACTCCACATCCCGAACACGTGCAGAATGAGCCTGAACTCTCTCTTCAACCCATTCAGAAGGTGTCTTATTTTCCTGTTAAAACAAACAAGAACAATGTTCAAACACAAAAAAAAGGTCCTCTGTTATTTGGTGGCAGTGTTAGGCAATGACCAGTGCTTGACCTGGTTTGACAGACGAAAGGCCTCCAGTCAGTCAAACTTCTTTCAGGGTTTTCTAGACATCTTTACAGCCTTGCTTTTAGGGATCTCATTTAAACAGAATCACGTGGATGTCTCTTCTACCCACCTCTCCACTTCCAAAGTGACAGAAAAGAAGAATTATGCTGAAATGGCAGTTGCGACTTTTAACTACAAAATGCAAGAGTCAGGTTTCAAACACACATAAGGATAGTTTTTAGTTACAGCACAAATTAGCTGCACTGCTGAGGTCAGTCAAGCAACAGGTAGCTGATAACTCACAAAAAGTCCTTACAGAAGTTCAGTCTTGATTTCTGGACAGCAACAATAGTTGCAGGTTAGATGGGGAAAACAATGGAATTGTAAGCACTAATCAATCAAAACCATTATTTTCTGCACTTTTGCTACAAGGGAGTTTTTGCAAATAGATGGTAATTTGCTTTTTCATTAACAATATCTGCTTCTGATGCAAATGATCCTAAATTTATGCTACTGCCAAACATGATGAATATGAAGTGCAAAGATATTTGGGATTTATTGCTAAACTTTAGAAATTACAGTCAATTTCTAAAATATATTGACTAATTCATTCTAATAATTAGTCAACCCTCAACAACTAAAAAGATCTCACTGGGAAGTTGTGGATTATCCACACTACAAATCGGGAGACACAGAAGTTGTTTCCAAGTAGGGCAAGCTTGCACCTGTCTGGAGTTATGAGTTCCAAGTTATAAATACACTAAAAACTGTCTGTGAGGACCAGTTCAAGTCTCTGCAGCTGTACTTGTTTAACACTGAGTTTAGGAACCTTCTAAACCCCAGAGTCTGTGGAATAGACACTCAGCAGCCTCAACAATACATATTACACTCAGATAATGTATTTTGTTTGCTACAAGGCATAAGATTTACACTGTTAGTGGTAAGCAGAGATTTTATTTAATTCAAGTATGAATTTTAACTGCAGGACCATCCATCCAAATGCCTGCTGTCTAATTTCTCATAGAGATGGAATAAGCAACTGAAGGAATTTTCTAGCCACTGAAGGGAATAACACTCAAAGTCCTCTGATACCTCTGGAGTAAGTTTATCCTCCAGTCTTCCAAAAAGATATCTCCCTGTTGCCTCTGCTGCTGTTGTCAGCCCTTCTCAGGTGACAGGATTTCCCAGTCCTCTTATCTTACCTTCCTTTCTTCTTCCTTGCTTCCTATCATCTCATTAGTTTCCAGCTACCTCTCCTAGTGCTCCTTCCTCTTCTGGTGATTGCTTTAACTCTCAGCTCATTCCCAGCTCATGGGGATTGAGTTAATTTAGAGACTGATAAAGATTCTCTGGATTACTAGATTTCAATGGGAATCAGTTCACAAAGTTCATTGGCACACATGAACATAGAACTATACTTACAGCACAGCTTTCAGTGTTGTCAGGTCGATGAGGAATGATAAAAGACAAAGCATCCAAGGACCCTGAACAGTTCAGTGGAGTATAGGATGTGTTCTTGCAGCTTGTGAGAACCACATAGTAATGGGTTGGGACAGGGATTTTTGTATTGTTTACATACCTACAAAACAAACATTAATTAAGGCATTTATTGAGATATCAAGTATTAACACCACTGATGCAATTAGAAATTTATAGAATTTATCTCAGCATTTATCTTTCAACACTATATGACTTAAATTTCTTTTGTAATTGAAAAAATACCTGATGGGATAGACAGCCTCACCATTTATTTAATGAACAGCCAAACATACATAGATTAATTACTCTGTGTGCTACAAGCAGTCCCACTGAAACGGGACTGCTTAACATGGTCAATAATCTATTTTGCCAAAGCCAGAAGTCTCTACCTCTGGGAGAGTCAGAATAGAGCTTCATATTTGCCCTTCATTATACTAAGAATTTCAACCATGTGAATTGGAGGACAGTGATGAGAAGATCAACTTATGACTCCTTGCCGTTGAGAAATGCCAGAACAGTGATTTATGGCTGTGTGCTATGGAAACCAGTTTAGGATACTCAGTTGAAAATTTCTTTGCTGCCCTTTTGTTACTACTCTGTAAACATGGTCACTCTTGCCTACAAGGACCTGAATGTTTCCCAAGCTTTTTTGATCAGTATTGAACAAAACATGATCACTGAAATTATTATACTACTTTGTATGACTGCCTAACCATGCTGACTAAAACATGCTTATTCCAAACTGGAAGCAGCATTATGTGGTCAGCTGGGTATTACAGCATTCTGCTTGGAAGGAAGTTGTAGTCCCTCCTCCCTTCCACCCTCCTACTACGTGGCAGGCTGATTTTCCCATTTCCAAACCATTGTTAACAGATGTGGTCAAGTCTAGCCTGAATAAAACATCTCCAGTAACAGATTCAGCTGTGCAGATTTCCCAACACCCTTCTACTCCATAAATGCTCTTACTCTCACAAGATATTTTCCCTAATCTAAGTTGTTCTAATTCTGGTTTTATTTCCTTCTATCCTTATTCACTGACATAAATAATTGGTCTTTATAATTTATGTGTAAACATGTCAGATGTTTCATAGTTATGCAAAGGCGCCTCTCAGGAATGGTACATTTTACATTTCCAGTTACATTATCAGTGAAGATAAACACACAAATCTGACCTTTGATGAAATACATCAGTTTGAGACAATAGGAAGAAATAACAAACAAGTGAGTGAGCACAACATGAAAGTGAGAAAATTATGCTTAAGCATGTCTTTTGCACATTTAAATGTCATATATTCTCCCAGTATTTCTGATGCAGAGGCCCAAACCCTAAAACCTAGGCATAATCTTGGGAAACTAATTACTAGACTGTACCTGTGCATGTGTATAGAGATACACACGTAGCTGTACAGTTTCTTACTCTTTACTAGAACTTCAACTTCTACAGTATTGTATCTGTTTGCAAGAGCATTTCCTATTGTATAAGTAATAGTGGATGCAGGGTTATAAAGAGAATACTGCATTCTCCATTATACTTGTTTCTTGGTCTTTTTAAATAATAACTTTTTTGTGTGTGGAAGCACAGTGGAAGTCATACAGAGTTTGACTCCTAACTTTTCCATGTACTTACTGCTTAATTTCATCAAGGTTATCAAAATGGCCATCATAATTGTAATCAAACACTGGCCCACTGATAACGTTTACCCCATTCCTTTCTCTAGCATACTTCTGAAGAAGCACATCATGGAAATAGTCCCATATGTCTGTCATAAAAGGAAAACAAAAGCAAAATTAATATCAATTTAAAGTAATTTCACCACTGAAGAAAAATAGCATATTTGTGTTTTCACTGTAGATTAATAAAAAACAGTTCAGAACTAAACTGCCCATAAAATCAACTCTTTATTACACAAAATTTGGATTTCATCAGAAGGGACATTCTCCCATTTGTCATTGAAAGAGGTGCTGTAAATGCTAATATAGTCCTGGAAGGCAAATTGCACTACTAGAGCATATAACAATTTGATCTAAAGCTGAAGATCCATTTTTCAGCTTTACATCAAAAAACCTACAGTTGAGAGATTATTAATTTCTGGCTGATCTGCCTGTACCTGCAGTGTGACAAATAGTAGGAACTGACATAATGGTTTGGTGAGAGGAGTACTCACCACCTAAGTGTTAGTTTAACTGTACAGAACTCATACCAAACATCACTAGACAATTTGGCTTATTTCACAGATGTTATTTGCAAAAACAAAATTTGTAGGATATAAGCTAGTGAGATTATTCAAAATATTTACAACTGGCATGGCAAAAAAACCTGACGGGTTTGGGGCATTGAGGCCATCTCCTATTGATTTACCAATTGTTTATGGTCTATAGAAACTCCTTATTGTTTTCCTTGAAAATTTTGATTTTTCAGTCTGCGGTTTACTTGGAAGATTAAAGACACTTAGGTCTTCTGGGTCTCTGGTTTTTTATATGACTGAATGAACAAATGAGGTCTGAATGTATTAGAAAGGTAGTTATATAATCAGATTTTTTCCAACTTTTTCCTTACATAATTCCTCTTTTTTTATGCACTTTCTAAGAAAATGAGCCTAGGCCTAAGAGTAAAATGCGATCATAAGCAGTTATAGAAAATTTCTTATCAATGATTACAAACAAATGTGACTCAGGCTGAATGGGAAGAGTTTACCACACTTGCATAATAAAAATATCTATTATAGAAATAGCATTGCAAGATTAATATTGTTGAGGTCTTCTCTTCAGATTCTGAAAAAGGAAAAAGTGCCATTTTCATTCACCTTGAACATTTTCCCAAGGGAAATTTCTATGAGAGTTTCAAAGCTAGCATTTCATGTTAGGACAGCACAGAGGAGATGAAGAGCAAATTCAAAACCAAATAGGTAAGGAGAGATAAGCAGAAATCAGATGGGACTATACAAATAAAAAGATCCCCATATAATTGTGTCATAACTTTTTAAACATCTACTTTTAAAATGTTTTAAGTATATTTTCACAACATCTGGATATAGAGCACACCATGCAATAATGTTTTAAATTTTCTTGATAGCCTTATCAAAACCAGAACAATACTTATAGAAAATTAATCATAATTAATCAAAATTTTGCAACCTACCTTTGAAAGCTCTATACATGGGAACAATATTGCTGGTGAGTAAGGCATCATACTGTTCAAGAGCAGATGAATTGTAGTCTACATAAAGAGACCAAAATACAAGTGAATGGAATACTATACAAAGACCAATTGATCCATATGTCAATATAAATTTTAGGTACATGTAATTCAATTACATTTTACATTTGAGCATGAGTGCATGATCCTACTGCAAACATATCCAAATTTGTTCAAGAAACCTACTCAAAAAATAATAATTATCAAAATTGAAAATAGGAAATTAATATTTATGCAGAGGAAGAGAGACGGTCTTTCCTTCCAACCCTTTACATCATTCCAACCAGTTTTCATCACATTCAAGTTGTTCCATTTTTAAAAAAAACCTTAAAGTGTTCTAAACCAAAAATATTTAGATAAAAGTAGCAGCTGCCCTGCTTTTGGTCAGTCTGTGAACACTGGAAACCTTTTTCTGCCCAACATGCTGATCCAAAGAAGTTTGTTTTGGTGTTTGGGTGTATGTTTAAACATAAACCCACATCCAGCTGATTAAGACTTTCTAAGGTCTCTCTATAAAAAGAACCATGCTCACTGGGAGGATAGAGGAAACTGTGGGTCAAGGTCAGCCCTTCTGGGTAGTCAGAACAATTTTGGCTCGAAGCAACAGGGATTCTAACATCAGGCCGCAGACAGTCTGAAACAGTGGGAGGAAGAGGAGATGTGTTTTCCTGTGAAAAGGAAAAAAAAAAAGAAATCTTACACCCACAGCTGTGGCTAAGCCAATGCTTTGTATGGCTTCAACTTTCTAGAATGGACTTCATTGAATCTTCTCCTATTTTCATAGTGAATCAGGTCAATGCAAGTAATGGACACTAGTGTTTTCTGAGTAGTGTTTTTCTCCTGCTTCTGCTTTTAGGTAATTCAAGGAAATCTGTATGCACCATGTAAAACTGTAGCAGCAAAATAAGGTTACACCTTAGGCAAAAAAAGATTTCACATTTGACTCATTTGTCACTGTTACATATTTCTGGAAACACAAACTCGATGTCACATCCTCCTGGAAAGCAGCTGGTATATAAAAATGACACTATCACCTCATCTAGGCATCTGAGGATGCAGTCTCCGTAAGAATTTGTGCTGCTGAAGTGTTACAGATAAATCCATGGTAAATTTAGTTCATTTTATTGGCATTACTAACTTCACAAAAACATGTTAACATGCTAAGATCTGGCCAAAAGTGATTCTGATGACTACAATTCTTTCTATAACCTTCACATTTTTTTTCTATAACCTTTTCTACACAATTTTTCATAATTTTACAATAACATTAAATCATATGAATATGGTTTTCTGTGTTTAACTTTTTTTTCATCCTCATTTAGATTTATTTTCATTTTGGTAAGACTTGAATATATTTTGCATTATACCTTTATAAACAGAAGTTAAACATCTAATTTGATTTTCAGTACATTGTTTGTTTTGATCAATTAAAACCAAGAAAAAACAAAGTACTGGAATGTTCTTCTTGTGCCTCTTTCTACTCCTTGACTTAATTTCTTTAGTTACTTTTATCAGAATTCAAGTAGATGCCATATTATGGCCAGGTTGTATATTAATGGAAAACATTTTTACTACATGGAATGAAATATAAAAGACAAAAGTCTTCCTTTGACTCCTGACCAGATAATGTGTAAAAAAAAAAAAAAAAAAAAAAAAAAAAACCCACAACAAACAAACAAACAAACAAACAAACAAAAACACCAAAAAAAAAAAAAAAAAACCAAAAAAAAACCCCAAAACCAAACCAACACACACACTAACCTAAAAAAACCCAAGCATTCATCACCAATTTGGCTCCTTTCATTTCAGGTCAAAGAACCATGTCTCCTGAAGAAAGCAGCTAAAACTGAAAATTGGCTGTGCCTATGACATCATGAAATGTCCTTTTTGATGCAGGTTATTGCTTTTTGGTGAGCCAGTAATAATGTCAAGAAGCATGAGTTGTTTGTATTACATGACAGAATTTAAGCATCTGCTGTGGCCTCTGATGTCAAATTTAGCTCCCTTCAGGAGTGCTTGTCTTTTTGCAAGAAAAGGTGCCTTCCTCCCAGGCAGATGAGTATAAAACCTCAAGAAAACAAATGTCCTTCAATCTTAAATTTTCCTTTTTCCTGAGAATATTAATTAACCAAAATCCTGACATCTTTAAGGTCTGCAGGTGTATGTTATTCATCCAGTTTCAGAACTTCCACACCACACAAAACCAGCAAAAGCACAACCTGCATTACCTAGTTTAATATTAAAGCCCTTCTTCATAGCTACATAATTACATAGCTTATGAGATATACCCCATCCTACAAATTGTATAAAGCACTGCACAGGCTGCATCCAAACATAATTAACCCAGGGTGTAATAAAAATTCTGTAGAAAGTGCAACTTTCTGTCATTCCCAAGTATTGCAGCCAAATCTTAAAATCAAAGGCATTAGCTCTATCCCTGTCCTTCCACAGGTGTTACAATTTAAAAAGCCTATTTCTCTAGAATAGCTCATGTAATAAAAATCATGTCAGCTTAATGTGCAAGGTAAGTCAGTATGTGAGCTCTTACACTCAGAGCCTTTCACTGTTGTGTCACTATTACAGATGGAATTATTATTTCCTATTCTTTCTACAGAAAACATACATCATTGTGTTAGAGTCTGCTGTGACCTATATCCTCCAATACTTCAGTCTCAGTCATTCACTGCTTCCCACATTATTGCATAAACTGCTACAAGAAACTCCTTCAAAATATGTACTTCTCATAATTTAAATGTTAAGTTGAGCAAAAACTTCCTGTATACACTTCCAGTATCTGAAAGGGACCTACAGGAAAGCCAGAGAGGGACCCTTTGTCAAGAACTGTAGTGATGAGACAAGGAGTAATGGGTACAAATTGAAAGGGGGGAAATTTAGGTTAGATATTAGGAAGAAATTTTTTTCATGTGAGGGTTGTGAGACACTGTAACAGGTTGCCTGGGGTGGTTGTGGATGCCCCAACCCTGTCAGTGTTCAAAGCCAAGTTGGATAAAGCCTTGAGCAGTCTGGCCTAATGGGAAGTGTCTCTGCCCATGGCAGGTCTGGGCTGGGATTAAATGATCTTTAAGGTCCATTCCAACTCCTTAACCTTCTATGATTCTTTGCTATCTGAGAATTTGTTTTTCAACAAAGAAAAATGTCTGAAAAGTTATTTGGGTTTTTGAGGTATTTTTAAGCTCAATTAAGAAGACTGAAGCTCTGGTGGGACTTTTTAATCTTTCTAAAGCAAAATCAGACAAAAATTATTAAATAATTAACTAGTTTTCATTTGGGTAATGCAGTTTCATAGCAAGGTTTAAGGGTAGATCTTCAAATATGAATTATAAACAGTCCTTGTTCAAATGGACATTTGCTTAAATGACTTTTAGTTTTCTCAGGATTGGATTAATGATCTTTCAACCAAGGCAGTGAAGAATCAGTAGAAAGTATGGAATGAAATTTTCTGAAATACTATGATTTTAGCAGCATACATTAGATAAAAATAATTTCCTCATATTTGTACTGGTGAAATAAGAAATCACATAGACATCAATAACAGTCCTCTTCAGACAGAATAATCAACATAGAAACTATTTCCCCAAGGCAACTTAGAAAAAGGGTCAAATTATAAGGGCAAGTAAGCTCATGGATGTCCATTAGTTTACTGACCCTGAAAACTCAACAATTTATTCTGGATCCACATACTCTTGAACACTCAGAGGTTCATTCAACTATAATTACATTTTTCAGAAATTGTATCATGTAACAGAGAGCAAAGAACATACAGAAATATGCATTAGTACAAACTGTTTTATAGAGTTTCATAAAGGGTATTTAATAGGAAAAAGATCATGGTACTCATATGAAAGCTTAAAACTTCTGATTTGGGAAACCACAGCCTGCTTTTTCACAGGAATTGACAGGCAAGATGGAGAATTGTCTTGACAGCATATCCCTTTTACAGAACAGGCTTAATAGAACCAGCTTAGCAGCAACTCTCCTATATCTTTTGTGTCCCTAACATTCCCACTTTTCAAAACTATATTTTAAGATAGCTGAAATTTAAATGATATCAAAGACAGTTTTTCTTTTTCAGACACAAGAGGCTTAGCCACATGACATCCACCAGCTTTTAAACAGATCCTCAACAATGGACCACATATTTAATCCATTAGATCCTATATTTAAGAGTAGTAAAGATATGTGGTAACTTACAGGCTTATTCACAGTGTATGCAGTCCACAGAGGCATCCAGATATCATAGCTGTATCCACTCACATACTGATGATGGGAAAGCAGGCAGTAGACATTTTCCTTCTGAAGAACTTTGGGTCTCCCATACGGCAAATGAGATGAGCTTGCCTTCTTTACTAAAATTTAAATAATAATTATTGATTTATTCTTCTATAACATTTTGGATGGCACAAGGGATTAAGAGAGCAGACAATAATTGTTAATTAAAACTCTAGCAAATACAAATAGATCCAACAGTAAACCTGATCATGCAGTTCTTTAGGCTTATAAGTAGAATAAAAAATGTAGAAAATAGTTTTCATATTATGTTTAATGTACAAAAGTCAATATATCAGATCTGCAAATTCTTGTTTCTTTGAAATTTCATACTAATACAAACATTTTGAATTTATCTTGCCAATGGAGTGAAATTTACATCTTGTTTGATTAGGAGGCATTAAAATGTTTCCCAAAATTTCCAGAAACCCCATTAAAAAAGGCAGAAAGAACTATCTATGGGAATTTTTGATCAGAGAAAGGTAAAGTTACGGATACAGGGATATAGACACGGATATGGATATTGACAACATAGGAATATAGATAATAGTGTCAGAACAAGAGTTATGTCACATAGCCTGACAGTGCTCAGATTTTCTTCAAGGCCATTGAAATCTGTATGGTTTTTTCCAAAATTTTAATGGGGTTCAAATCCTATTCCTATATATACATGTTGCTACAACAGAAACTTTTTTAAGAAATGCAAGGGAAAAATTAAAAAAGTATGCTTCTGACCTGACTTTCTTACTTCACTTTCAATTTGAATTAACATTGCAAAAATTCCCACTGAAATCAGTGACATAAAATATAAACCAGGTGTAGATTTAAAAACACTGCTGCCCTTTTCATTTTTTGGTACTTACTTTCTTCTGTGGTGAGATTTAACCTCCCATTTAGCTCACCTTCCGACTCATCTGGAATCTGTAAAAAAAAAGGAGAATCATTCAAAATTAATCCAATGTTTAGAAAAAGACAAAAAAAGCAGAACACATTTGACAAAGATGATTAAAAGATGCCAGAAACCCCTAATTACTTGTTTGCATTTGCATCCCAGGTCATCTGCAGGAGTCAGACTGAAAACTGGACATGAAGAGGGAGATGAGACTTCCTTTGGATGTGAAGGATCGTAAAAAGGTTTCTTTAAGAGGTGATTCAAGCTGCCATGTGTTCCATTGTTTTCTGCTGGTACTATATGCAGTAAATCTGTTGAAACATTGAAATTTGTAAACATACTTTAAGACAAAAACAGTATTTAAAAAAGTTATTCTCTTTGCAATTATACTCATTTCCTAGTCATTTTTAAAGGTAGAAGAAATAGTTTATGCCATTATTTCAACTATTACAGTAACTACTCCCACCAACTTGCAGTTTGCTAGGTCTGAAGGTTCTTTGCTATCTTCCACTGCATCAAGATTTAGTAACTATGGATTTGCGTACTGTTGGTACAGCTTTATACATTGTCATAACATTCACAAGATTAGATGGTTTAATGCAAAGTATAAATGCTATTGCAAGTGCATCACATTGTGAAACCTAGTAGCCTATTGCATTTTTGTGTGATGTTTTAATCCATATTTTCTGAGGCACATGCTTCCTAATTGCACACTGCTGGGATTGCAATCGTCCATCATAAGTTATGAGCATGAGCAACTACTCTACAAGATTCTTATCCTCAATTCCACAGGCATCGGTCTGACAGCAAACCCACATGGCAGGTGTGGTTCCCTCTGATTCTTTAGTGGAATTCTGCAGTCAGAAAAAACGTTCAAAGCAGAACAACTTCTGGAAGCCAATATCTTGGCAGTGTAAAAAGGCCTGAGAGCATGGCTTCAGTGTTTTGGTTTTGAATTAATTCACTCAATTTTCAGCTTTGCTTCTTTTAGCTCTTACAGCACTGATATTTGAAAATACTAGAATGTTATCTTCTAAAGTACTGGATTGCTTCTACTCACCACACATAAGGTTGTAAACTTCAATGTTTTCAAAAGCATCCACTTCTGTTTTCTCTTTAAAACTTGGGCCGTATGCTAAGAATATAGCCTGGATTGTAATAGTAAAAATAAAAAAACATGTTATCTAAAGGAATCTAAAGTCAAAACCAATTCAGTTGCACTTTATGAAAACTGGGACAATGGAACAAAAAATAGTCTTTTTAGAGAGGTTAAAAAAACAGATTGTTCTAGTAAGGAAGGTAAATTCTGCCATTGCACATAATATGAAGAAAAATGCAAAGCAAAAATTCATTTTGAAGGATATTTTAAACTATATAATGCATTTTATTTTGTTTCGGGGTATTTTTTTAACACCTGTTGCACTCTGATGTCTTTGGGTCACTTAATCTATGGCCATGGTTAAAGCAAGGAGCAGGGAACTGCAGAGGCCTATTCCAAGCTGAGCGGAGACCTGCATTCGTACCATCAATGGCACAATGCAGTGCTGGGCAGCCCCTCTGGAGCCTGCCAGCCTTGTTGCAGAACACTGATACTATGTACAGTCTCACAGGAGTTTCTACTGCTTTATGAGCCTCCTGAGCTGCCTGCCAGGAGATACAGGAAACATGACTAACAGGACAATGATCTGTTCTAAAATAATATTATGCGTCCATAACAGAAAAGGAATTTTCAATTTATTATAGAAAGATGACGTTTTGCTCCTTTAAAAAAAAATAATTAAAAAAAGCATCTGTTGTGGCACCTGTGTATGGTTATGGATTATTAAGGTTTCCATGGTAACCAGAATTTACCTTTTCTTTCCATACAAACATTCAGCACAATTCTGATCACTGCATTTGATTTTAACATAGCTGTAAAGGTCTGGAAGGATCTAATTCTTAGGTACAGAATATGAGACATAGTGTCATGCTTGACCTTTGTTAAAGGTTCACATCAAAGAAAGGGCATAAAAAAAACAAAAGCCCAAGACCTCAAAATACTTTCACCAGGTAACCAGAAGTGAAAATGAGATGAAACTGCAACACAAGCTATACCAACATACAATATAGAAAATTATGTTTTTGTTCTGGTGATATGATTAACTCTTGTATGGTAAGAAGAGACAATGAGATTTAGTTTATTTGAGCATACAGGCTTTCAGATGCTCAAATGAACTCCTAGAGCCTATGGAGATTTTTCACTCATTGCCTCAGTGGAAGAATGAAAGAACAAAAGAATTCAGTGTCCTGTAGCCCAACATAGTAGACTTGGTTTACTGTAGTCTACCTGTCTCCAAGCAGGTCAGGTAAGCCCAGACTGATTTTACTAGGCCCTGTACACATCGCTGAAAGGCAATACAAATATTTGGACCAGTTTACATGTCTTGTGGCCAGAAAAGAAAAAGTGCACTGCAAAAACTATCATTGTTCTGTATTCTGGTGATTGACTCAGCACATCATGATTTTGTATATAAAAAAGTGCAAGAATAGAATAGAAATAATCTCACCTCCATACTTTTAAATTCGTTGTTATAGCCATGGTTACCTCCATCACAAGATGTGTAACCTTTTTCCCTAAGGAGAAACCATCACAGAGTGTAAATAAAAATGACACTAATAGAAGCACTTAATAACAGTCATTGTGGCTCACAGACTAGATTATTCCTTGAGAACTGACTCTGCCATCATATTGCAGTACTTATGGTTCATCACAGTGTTCATTTCGATGAAGACCTCTCTCTCCTTTAACAGAAATTGCTATGGACAGTAATAAATTATCCTTGCTGGTTATGAGTGTACAGTGAAAAAATATTTTCAAAGCATATTGAAAAAATGGCTATTTTTGAACTGAGGCCTTTACCTAGATGCAGGTTGCAGAACAAATGTAATCTGTTTTGAAAGAATTCCTAGTTATATTCTTTGGCATTTTAACAGAAAACTTACAATGGGAGAACTCTGCTGTTAGCCTCTGTGGAATAATATAAATAAGACTGCAACGGATTTTGCATTACAAGACAGTGCATTTTCATCATGGATTCTGAAAGGTGAAGAGACATGTAGATAATGTGGGATGGGTTATAGAATTAACAACACAGCAGAATACTCTGACATAGTGACTAACACTCATTTTTACCTACCCATTGCTAAAACACATGGAGAAATAAAGAGATGGTCACCACATACCAATTCAATGCACAGTTATTAGGTGCAGGTATCCTGTTTTCAGAGGCCCAAAAACTTTTGAACACAGTTTAAAATAGGGTGATTAAAAGATCGTTTTCAGTGCACATTTCTTTTTGTTTGTTCTGGACAATTATTTGGTTACACCAAAGCAACTATATTTCCATTTCACACATAGTATGAATTTAACTGTAACAAACATGGAAATGCAACAAGTCTGAAGCAAAACAAGAAATGAAGCATCTGTGAAGGAAATTAAAGGGATGAGAGTGGGGTGAAAAAAATAGCATAACAATCACACAAATTATGTTACCTCACAGCCAGCCACTGTCGATCCACCAAGAGATGAACTTTATCAATACGAATGTTGTTAGCGTAGTGGAATCGTTTGGGCAGGTCAGGGGTCAGGTAGGGCTTGAAGTGCTGGGGGGATCTTCTGCACTGTGCAAGAGGAAAGAGTCCAGTCACAAGTTTCACTCAGTTTCAAAAAACCGCCCATCATTCAAAATTATCACAAATATCTTACTGATAGGAACACAAGCACAAAGCCCATTATTCACAGATTCCTTCTTGGCTGACCTGCAGATGTCATTTTTGGCCCCAGAAGCAATGCAAGGAAAGGCGACATTTTTTTGGAACTCTTTGAAAGTCGATCACATATAATTTGTGTATCAAGTCCATAAATACTGTGGTAAAAGTACATCTAAGGCTTACACCCAGTAGAGTTGTTTAGTCTATATTTCTGTACTGATGTCAGTTGGTAAGATTATGTTTCTCAAGAGAAAGATCCCTAGCAGTTTATTTCTGCCACCTTCTGTCACTTTACCATGAGATAAATAACGAAGCAAGCCAAGTATACACAATGTAGCATAGTCTAGGGTTTTAGCTGCAAGCCTGAACATGTAAACGTCCACTGCTTAGCTGTTAGCCAAAGGTCTTAGCTTTTAAATCCATGTTTTATGTGTTCATATAACTGCTGCATTAGCAGGCACGCCATGGAAGAGCTTGGAATTGTGAGCCTAATGATAACCATATGACATACTGCAAAGACATAACTATATTTGGCCATTAGAAGCCATTCCTGCTGGCTGCAAGCATCATGGCAAAGCTTCAGAAGTGTTGCTCCTGATGAGGAATCCAGTACTGGGATAACCCAGAATATCTAAAATGCTAAGGGAAGAGCTGCTAGGAAGCTGGGTAGGCCACAGAAGTAGACCTTTACCACATAGGCTGTGCAAACTATTCCATGCTTGGAGTCTGGTCTGACATCTTCACTTCTAAATACTAGAATTATATGCTCAGGGTACAGACTTTAACAAGTGACATGAGACTTAACAAGTGACAAGTGACTACTTGTGCCTCAGTAGCCATCAAAGAAGAATTTTGATTTCATCAGAGGAGTCCAGGAACGTGAAAAATAAGGATTCAATGTGTTTGCTAGCCTGGGAGAAGAGGTCTAATTAAAAGGAAAAATAGAGGAAATCGGTATATGACTTATGTCTATTCACTGGCAAATAATATACAACACACAACTCTCTTTTCTGCAAAAACCCCTCATTCTAATAACTTGATAGGGACAAAATACACCAACCATTTTATGAAGAGAAAAGGAAAGAGGACACGTCCTGACATCAGACTATTCCCATAAAGCACAAGATGTCACATCTCTGTAATTATTAGCAGTTTCAGCTGAGGTTGAGAATATGCAAATTGTGACATTCCCCTCATACCAATGCTCTGTGATGTGACAGACTCCACATCCTACAGTGAGACAGCAGATGTAGCATTGAGAAATCTCCTTCAGCTATTTCCAGCCATTGATCCTACTGCCACATGTTCAACAGGTTACAGGGAGACCTCTTGTGGTGATTTACTGGAAACATATCCATTCGGGAGCCCAGGATTTTTACAAACTGAGAGCATTTTTTCTAAATGTACAACACCTGTCTACTGCTTAGCCCAGGGGAAGTCACAGAATAGAAAACAAACTGGCAATGACGAAAAGAAGGGGAAGTTATGACAGCACACTGAGGGCAAGCAGTTTAAATGTTTAACTCACTGTAAATTGTAAAAGGAAAGAAACACAAAAAGACAACTGTCCTACAAGGTTTTTTTTAGTTTGTTCAGCACATTCATCCCACAAGTATTACTGTATTAATGTATATCTTGAACACAACCAAAAAAAAAATAAAAGGAAGTGAATTATCTGTCTAAAAAAAAGTATAAGGAAAGAACCATGCACTGTCACATCACCTCGCAGCAAAAGAAATAGGTTTGGTCTTCCTTTTGTTTGCACTCTGTTCTGCATTTCTTTGTTTGTATTCTTCAGAACTCAGCTGTCAAAATGTATCCACATGGGAGAAACAGGCAAGCTTAGACCTGCCCTCAAGTGCTACATCCATTCAACATGGCTCAGTTCCAAGCAGAACCATCAGTAGTTCCAGGGGCCCTGTCATGGTGCGGCACACTTTAAAAGCACTGCAACTATTTCAGCGATATGTCAAGAGATCCTAAGAGAGCCATATTGCCTGATGCCAAAGGCCCACCTTGCCTAATACTCTGTTTCAAATCAGATCTCCAAAATTTCCAGAATCAGACACTTTGAGAAAGTGTGTAAGAACAAGCCAAGCACTGAAGCAAGTTTCTGTCTCGTATCTGCTTAGATTCTTCTAGGCTTCAGGGAGTTTTTAAGACAGATGTTCCTTGTGGATCAGTTCTAAAAGCTCTCACAGTGTTGTCCTGCATAAATGTGTCTAAAATCCCCCACTCCTACTTATATTTCCAGCCTCTACAACACTTTGTGGCAATGTGCTCTACGATGTTGTGTGGAAAAGTTACTATAGGCTAGCCTGAGTGCAACAACAGCTATGTTCCAGTGCTAACAGATGCCTATTGTGCAAAGCACCTCTGTGCTGTATTCTCTTCTATCGTGAAGATACCCAAGTTTCTGCCCTTGAAGTCAGCCACTTCTCTTTCAAATTGAAGTACAGAAAAATTTTCTCTGAACAGAGATCCCCTATGGCAAACCTTTGTGCATCATCTTTGCACAACTTCCAGAACTGTCTCCACTGGTACACTGGAGTCAGTACACTATTTAAATTGGCATCATAGTTTCATTTTTTTACAAACTGTGTTTTTTCTTCAGATTCCTATTAAGAGTAACTATGAGGAAAAGTTATGAGAATATTTACTCACTGTGAGGTTTTTAACGATTCCTGCTGAGTCAACTGTTAAATAGAAAAGATGAATTAATATACATTTGAATGGTTGAAGGACAAAGCCTAGTGAGAAAAACTTAAACATTCCTTTTGCCTATAATGTTGATGTTTTCATTAGCTTGTGAAGATTGTGGTAACTATAGCCTTCCACAGGTAGGAATGTTACGTTTTCAAGGGTGAATGCCTGTAAGTGTGCCTGTGGAAGTAACTAGAACACTAGAACTTTGGGTTCATCAGGACAGACCGTAGAAAACTGCCATGGTGATGACTGCCTACACCTAAAGCCAATAGATCATCAGACCCGAGGTTTTTTTCTCTTATCTAACCCCTGTCTGAAGCATAACCTTTTTCACATTGAACAGGACATGGAGCACTTGTCTTGTATTTTGCTTCCAGCAACAGTCACAGAGGAAATTTCAGTCTAGCTTGGTATTTTCACTTTGCACATTTTGAAAGAATGATTTAACCATTTGACATTAACTTTCTAAAAAGCAAATCTGAGCACTTCATGGAAGAAAAATTCCTACAGAAAAATCTAAGACTATTAGAGGAAATGAGTCAACACTTTTATTAAGACACAGAAAACTCATGAGTATTCTTTCCTCAGCTCATTACTCTGCTTTTGTCTGACTTAAACCAAAGAAAGTCTGCTTTATGTCATATAAATATTGTGCCTTCAAAAATAAGTACAATTATAAAATATTAATAAAAAGTAGAATGGGATCCCAGCTCTTATTTGTGACCTACAATAACTATGTCTTTTACAATACTTTACAAATTCTTTGAAGTCAATACATAGAGCATTTCCATGATTTTATCTCCATTCTTTTTCCTGAACAGAAGGTTCTGGGATTTATTTTTTTTTCCCAGTCTGTTAGCATGGTATCTATTTCAAGTCAGAGTTAGCTCACATGGTTTCAATTTTCTGTTCTTTTGAGATACTAGCTAAAAGGCTTAACCAATGCTTAGATGCCACTGTGCTAAGGTTCAATTTCTGTAACTTTGTAAACACAGAAATATTCATTGCTCCAAAAAGACTGACTGCCACTGTTGCACAAGGAATCTTGGAAGAGCAAAGCACTTACGAAAGACCTGAATTCCAGTTAAAAAATATATATATATATATAACCTTTACTTCATCTTTCCATGCCAAGAAAGTACAAATTAGAGTCTGCAACAATCTTTTCTAACCTTCAATTCCGTCTAAAGTCATTCTTGAAAAAAAATACCCCAAACAACTTCCATGGATGTTGAAGCCAAGTTAAGGGAAACAAAAAGCTGTTCACACTGCCCATTACTACTGATTATCCTTATTTTTTTATTTGTTTCCTTATTTATTTGTTTCCTTATTTGTTTATTTGTTTCCTAATTTACTTATTTATTTGTTTATTTCCTGCTATATTGATTGCTCAGTCCCAGGATTGGTCCATACTTACAGGTAAAATAGTCCTCTGGAACATTCTGTGCTCGAATGCGAGCTGCAGGCCCACCATACACATAGAAATCCACCACTTCGAAGTAATCAGTCATATATTCTAACTGTTTGCAGTAGGTCCTCTCCATTCCTAAAGGGCAACATAGAAGCAGTTCTTTTTCATACGCCAAGGAAGGTAAAGTAATTAATAAAATGGATTAACACTACTAAACTCACATATTTCACAGAGGAATCAAACAGTGACTCAGTAAAATTAAATTGAAAAAAGAAGTATATACATTACCATGATCAGCTAAAACAATGAGGTTTGCACACTTGTGCAGGTTTCTTTGTTTAAGCCCATCCATGAGCATCCCCAGGGCTTGATCTGCTGCCTGTAAGGCTTTGATTACCTGTGAGATAAACCAGTTACATCTAAGATCCTTAAATGCTGAACTTTTTGCCTTCATATAAGTAAAAATGTAATACTTCTGGGTTAAAAATCAGCAAATATTGAAGTACAGTGTAGGAATAAATAAAAAACAGCTCTGAAGATTTGCCAGGCCACATGCTTCTACATATCACATAGTAATGTAATTAAAGTTCATTCTAAATATGAATATTATTATTTTTTCTAATAGTATGATCTGACATTATTTACTGCCAGTCTGTTTGGTTTATGGTTCTTTTTGATACACGCACAGTGTGGGAATCATAACAATGGACTCAACCACAAGCAAAAGTTCTTAATAAAATGTCATAAAACAGACACAGCAATTTTTCATCAACTATCATTTTCAGGTCTATAAACTGGTTAAGTTCATAGTGCAACACCATGTTTAGTGCAATTAAGTATAAGAAAAATATAGAAACTACTTACACCAGCACTAACTGGTCCAAATGAATGTCCAGAATGATCTGGTTCTTCAATATATAAAGTGTAAATATCAGGCCTTGAGTCATAAATAAATAAGAATGGAACATTATCAGAATTTAGAGGCATCATCTAAAGACAACATTTGGATTAAAAAAAAAAAAGCAATATTAAATGACATTTTCGAAGGAATTAAAAATAACCTCTGTAAAGTTTGATAACAGTCCATACAGCAAATATAATCATTCACCTTCCTCAGAGTTTTCTAATTAATCAGCATGGGCTCTTTGAAGTTGCAATTTCAGAAACAATATCCAATATCTGTAACAGGTATCACTCTGGGAAAGATCTTAGACACCAGAGCAAACAATCCTTTTCCAGATGTAAATGGAACTACCATCTGAAAGAGCTCTTCCTGACTAAACAGTGAGACTCTAGGGAGAATCTCCTAACTGCAAATACATTAGGATTTTATTAGCAACTTGTCATATAAAATATTTAATTTCTTTAAACATCACAAAGTTAACACCACGATCAGCACTGACATTTACTTTTCATCCTGAATTACTTACTGCAATTACTTTCATGTACTTAACCTTTCTTGTGCAATAGCCTTCATGTAAAATCTTTCAGCCATACACTTAGACTAGAAACTGAATATTCAATGTTTCCTACAGGTCATACACCAAGAAAAAAAGACACAACAATCAAATAAAACTCAAACAACAGTACATCCTGTTCAGATATATGTTCACTTTTTAATCTTTTGTACTTACAGTCTTATCATAGCTATGATAAGACACAGAACAGGATTAAGTTCAGCAAATAATCATTTGAAATGGTGAGGAAGATTCCAAGTTTCACAAATATCAATAGAAATTTCAATTGCTAGGCATTAAAATCTTTCCAAGCTAGAGTCTCACAAAGCAGGTAGATATTACAAAGTTTTACCTTTCAGGCTGGGCATTATCAAGCCATTTCAGTATTCCTGAAATTCTCTCTTCATATGGAATTGAACTGAAAAGAAAAAATAATAAGAAAAGATATGATGTTAACAAACCTTTCTGAGTAGAACTTCTATTTCTTAGACACAGAGAAAATGTCCATACTCTAATCATATATTAAAGTCACAGATCTGGAACTAAGAATGATGCATCTTAACAAAGTATTGCAATTAATTTGATTGCTCTCATTTTTAATTGAATGTAAGTCACTTTACGTATTGAATTAGACTGACCCTGATTTTGCAAACACAAACCTGTGGTGGTGAGACTACTCATATATTTGTAAATACATGCAAAAAAAAAAGAGATATTTTAAGTTCTGGAAATAAACCTGAAATACAAGGTAGAATAATTTTTATTCTTTCCAGCAAGTATAAGGCTTGGACTTTCATATTTTAAAAGTAAGTAATAATCCCATCAAAGTCTTTGTGAGATCATGCTTTGTTTCCTATGAAAGCGTTCACCCATTAAATAGCTCTGCTTTCCCTCAAAGTAATGCACAAGCTGTATGGTAGTTACCTTAAGTACTCAGGTGTCTTCTGAGTACCAAGCCTACAAATCACTGCAGTCTGTTTTCTATAAAGACTTTTGGTTCTATGCTTGCTCTAGATTATTTTACTAAATGTGAAGAATTGTGGGAAGTACACTGCAATCATCACAATCATCAAAAATCTAGAAATATTTTACTAATATCAATGTCTTGCATAGCAAAACAAACTACACAAAACACAAACAGAAAAAAAAACCACAACGAAAATAATGTCACAAAAACTATGAAGACAGTTGGTACTTCACGTGTAACCTTTGAATGAACTAGAAAAAACCATACAAGAGCTATGATTCAACAGCTGTGTCCACATTGTCAAACATGCAAGCAAGACCAGAGGAAATTAAAAGCCCCTCTTCCTTCAGCAGCTTCCCAATCCAGCAGCCTCTTTTCAATGATTTGTGTCTTCCATAGCATCTTGCCATGGCTGCCGAGTTTGTGTTTGTTGTCTTAGGGTATAGGTTATCTGTAAGCTTATTCTCAAGTGCAGGTATTTTTTAAGTACTATATAATATCTGTTGATTTTATGCATTGAAATATGACAATCATTGGTGCAACTTAGCAGTGGCTACTAATAATTTCCCTTGTGTTTTGCAGTTAGCTAAGACTTCCAAATTGTCTAGGAGAGCAGAATGTACAGTACCCTTTGACTTTCTTATTGCAAATCCCCTGAATGGTTTTGAAAATTTCAAGTATTTTTGGTCATTCCATGACATAACCAGGACAATGTGACATGGCACTTATCTGTCAGGCTTGTTTAAAAATTTTGTATTTCATTTCCTTCAACTCAAATAGCAGTTTGGATTTTTGGAGTAATCTACAGGAATTTAGTGCAAACCCTATCAAATCTTACCCGTTGTATATGGTGTACAAGGTGGGGTATGTTCCCTCAATTGGAACATCAGAGCCTGGCCAAAAGAAGGTGCCTGCTTTCAAATTTTGATTCATTGCTGTCAGCCAGACCTTTGAGTAAAGATACAAACAAATGATTTTTTTGTCATCACTGGAGGACTTCAGATCACAAAAGTAAAAATATGCGTTGCAAGCACGCATTTTTCCTCCTCCTTTCACACATCACAGTTACCTAATGACCATTTCTGATCTGAAGTTTTGTTTCCTACATGCTCATTCTGAAGAAAAGTTAGTAGCGTGGAAACCATGATGTTGTCATTTCTTGGATATTCTCAGCATAGGAAAAAATTCATATAAGTATTTCCATAAATGGCAATGGGCAGTGATCCTTTTTCCCGCAGCAAACCCCAGGATCATGAAGATGAAAGAAGCTGCCTTAGGGATATTCAGATATGACATTAGGAAACATTTTATTACTTATACAGTGTCAAACACTGGAACAGGATTCCTAAAGAGGTTGTTGCTGCCCTATGCCTGTCAGTGTTTATGAGGCATTTTTAAGGGACAACACCCTTAAAAATGTGATTTAATGTTTGGCCAGCCCTGAGTTGGTCAGGCAGCTAGACTAGATGATAACTGTAAGTCCATTCCAACTGAAATATTCTATTCTATTAGTTTCATTTTAGTTTGTATAGATTTCTATTTCAGATATAGATTCTAATTATATGAGTTTATTATAAGAGGGCATATTTCTATAAATCCTAAGAAGTGCCCCTAAAAAGTGCAACATTACAAACCTGACGGAATCCTTCAGGAAAAAAACAGCACCAAAATTTGGGTATTTCAGTATATTATAAACATTACTACACGGACACACACACACACACATATAAATGTATGTTAAGTAAGTATACAACATATTGCATATATTTGGGGGGTTTTCAGCACCATTATTACAGCTTGATATTTCTAGGAAATTAATAATAATAATAATCATAACTATAGGCACAATTTGAGTTTGCTATGGAATGTGCTATATGTTGTATATAATTGACGCTTTTTTCAGAAATTAAGCTATTTTCCACTTCCTTCCTTGCTTTTAAATGCCTGAACACTTGAAAATAGATATGTGTAAATAGACATAATTTGGAAACCAAATTCATTTTGTGGCAAGTCATCAAAAGACAAGCAAAAAAAAATTCCCCAAAATCAAATCATACTGAAAATTTACTGTGGTTCCCTGTGGCAAGAAATTCACTTCAGTACTAGATGAAATATTTCAGTCTTTTTTTACTAACTGCCACATTAAGTGAACATTTTAAGTCTCAGAATTAACAAATTAAGAGTCCTTTTACTTTCATAACAAGCAAACTATTTTACAGGCAGCCTATAATATGAAGCCTACAGGTTATCTAGTACTTTCTGTGAATATACTGGACAGTTTTAAATTTTATTCCCTTTTTGCATTGTTTTATGATATGACACAAACCACTCTGGACATAAATACCATATGAAAAACAAACCTACTGGTTGCCCTTTCCACCACTCAGGTTTGAATTTTTCCTCCCCTGAAAGTGAGAAATGCGCATTCAAGCCTACATCATACATGTTGTTATCAATGATACCATGAGATTCTGGATACAATCCCTGTAAAATGAGAATAAACAAAATAAAATGCTTAGCCCTGAAATCAAATGTACCGTAAACTATGTTTCAATACACATTGCTACAGTGTTGCAATTTCTAAAGAACTGTTTTATCTTAGAAACAGAATGCTTTCCTGATTCACACAGATGGTCTTCCTGCCAATGAATTCAGTGCTCCCATCAAATTCCCTTTTCCAGCCCAGTTAAAACCTGATGTGCTGTGCATTAAGTACCCTGCACGTCCCGTGGCTGTATGTCAGCTGCCAAACCCACCCTAACAAATGCTATCATCAAAAGGCTGTGTCCTCACCCATGCTCACCCACATCAAATTAAACTGATAAGGATCAGGAACAACTGGCTCACAGGCCAGAGACAGACAGCACAACATGCATAGCCACACCGGTCATGCTTGTACGTACCATCTCAGCATCTCTATCTCTCATATCTGTAGCATGAGCTCCCATTACCCAGAAAATGATAGGCATCACAAAATCCTTTCTGTGTTACCCAGATAACGAAAAGGAAAAACAAAAATTCTCACTTACTGTGACAATAGTGTAGTGGTTTGGGAAGGTTTTCGTGGGGTAAACAGCTCTCATGTATTTTGAATGTGTCCCACATGTTTCTGCAAACGATCAGGGTATTAATATACATTTCCTTATATTTTTTTAATTGAAAACTAACAGTCTTTAAAACTAACAAAAATCACCACAATCAGTTGCTGTGGGTTTAGATGGAGAAATGTGACTTCAAAACAAGATTCCTAAAGTTCTGATATCTCCTTGTGAGCTAAGCCTACTGTCCAATCACAGTCAGTGGACCTGGATGCCCAATTCAGCTGCCTAAAGCCTAGAGACTTAAGATCCTTTGAGAAATCTTTAATGATCCCCTCTGGCATCCAGATGCTCCTCCTCCACCCTCTCTGCCAATCCAAATAAATTTCTCAGATACTTCTGAGATCCAAAACAGCCTAGCTATACATGTTTATGCAATGAGACTGAAGCCTGAGGTCAGATATTCTGCAGAGCTGATTGGTGACCAACAGGGAAGGACCCAGTTGCTTAAGCACTGGAGCCAGGTGCCATGTGAGAAACCCTCTGATGTCCAAGACATCTGCATGAAACTTTACAGTTTTGATGCAAATCAATTTGAGATCTGTATTCTCCTGACACGACTGCTGAAGGCCATGGCACTTTGAGGTATACCAAAACCACAGATTTTAGGGCAACAATTTGTCCTGTGGCACCCTCTGGCTGTTAATTGAACCGGTTCTTGTAGAGCCAAGAACCTCTAGGCTCTTGCACTGCACTGTGCAGACTAAATTATACACAAAGGCACTGACTTCAATGAGCATATAACCATCTCACATGCAGACATCTCCAAGAACATTTCTCAATGTAGGTGTTCTGCCCTTGAGTGAATCCCAACCCAGATGTCCTACCTATATCTCCAAACACTGCATTATTTTTCATCAACGAAAGGTACTCAGCACACACCCATGTGTAATGTCTAAACAGACTGTAAGATTCAACTTATTGACCCACAAAACATGAAGACTGGAAAATGCCTTAATGATGTTTTTACATCTAACTCACATGGACAAAGTTCTATATTAAGCTGTAACCCGATGATTATTTCATGCATGCTCAAACACACTTTATTCATTGATGTAGAGCATTTCAGTCAAAGAACAGAAGCTGATTTCAACTAAGCAACCGAAACAATGAAAGTGTGAAATTTTTCAACTAAACTGTTCTAATGTGATACAGGGGGGGAAAAAAAAAAAAAGGCCTAAAGAATGTTTGAAGAATGGCTGAATAATTGAATAATTGAAAGACATGAGAAAATCATCAAAATTTTCTATGGATTTCTCTTGCACAATAAAGGATCTATATTCATAGTATACATATTCTATAAGCTCAATCACCTTTACTGAAAGTTCTAAGTTAAAGGAGTTAATAGACAGGAAAGATTTTATGCTTTTTATGCTACAAATAAACATTACATTTTTTTCCTTTTGCAAAAAAAAAATTTCCCTTTCCTGTAGATTTCTGAGAAATATAAGCATGAATGTGCATAAACAATTCCTCAAATTGACCACAAATATGAGCAATGCTGAATAAGACCAGTTCTTGTTTCAAAGGATTCCTTGGAAACATAGACATAGAATGGTATTCGTTCCTTTTGCCAGTTTGGCATTTCCTTTTCACCTTGTTTCAAAATATTGGAACTGACCACTGACTTCAGCATTCATGACTACTTCACTGATTCAAGTTCCTACCAGTCAGAATGACATCAGAGAATAAATGATTAGCCCGAGAAGCCAGGTTTGCACATTAGTTCAAGCTCAAGTTTCTGGATACTCTCATCCACAAACAAGATTGTTAACTATTTGGTAAAATGTAGTACTTCATAACATACTTGTGATATTTTCAAATGAGCACTATAGAAATGTAATGTAATATACTCAGAACTGATACAAATACTGTCAATTTAGACTACTGCTGATGAGAAGAAATTTCTAAATATGGAGACATTTTGTCCAGGTACAAAATGTCTGGAGATCTGGGTTCTAAAATATTCAGGAATTTTAACCAAGTGTACACTAATGGTCTCACTTTTTAGTGTGCTTTAAAGCACAAGGTAAAGATCTTCAACTTACTCTTCCTCGCAGTATTCAGAAATATGGAAAATGGTTACTTGAGCAATAACATCAACATACTAACACCTTAAAATATCTGACTTGAAAAAAAAGAAAAATTTTCCAATAACTCAATGTATTATACTATAATGTTCAACTCCTTATCAGCTATTTATTTTTTAATTCAGTACTGTGAGTGCAGGAAATCCTTATCTGGAACTTTTTGTCAGTTTTAAACTGTGTTTTAATGTATATTTCAAACTGTGTATTTAATAAAAAGTTGCTGACCAATTTTAGAGACCTTATTTTAAAAAAAAAAGTCATGTTTGCTGTGCAAATAGAACAAGTAATGCAGAACATCTGATAATGAAAATATACAACCGATGAGAGAGATCTGATTTGTGATTTTTTTTATTGCTAAGCAACACATATTCATGACAGTAGCAAAAGGGATCAGAGAGATTGCATGCAGACTTTTAAAGGAAACAGTCAAAGCACCCTTGGTAACTTACTGAGTTTTTCAATATTTGGCAGCAAAGAACTCCAAGTTTCCAAATATTCTGCTCGAAACCCATCCATTGAAAAAAGGATAAGTGGTGGGCGAGTAAATCTACAAGAAAATATAGGTTTATCATCATAAAGAAGTTTAGAGAGTTGGTGACTAATTAAGATTTCTAACAATAAAAATTCAGCTTTTACAAGCAGGATCTAGAATATTCATGTGCATCCCAGAATTAATAACACAGTGCAAGATAAAGAAATAGTTCCAAATTGAGAGCAAATGTACAATCCCTCTGGTAAGAAACACTGGAGGAATAAAATGCAAGTAATCCTTTCAATCGTAATTTTTTTAAAAGTTACATATTGACATCAGGCATTAATCACTGTCCCTGTTTGTTTCTCATTAACAGTGCTCTTTCCAAAACACAGAAGCACACTAGCATCAACAGTTTGTATAAAAACAGCCTGCATAAAACAGCTTACTGATTTGAATCTGAAATTAAATGGATCTTTATATTGCAATGCTGTTTATAGCACTTAAAGAAGCTACTTTCCAAGTTTTTGCCTATGAAACTGTGTTAACTCAGCAAGTTGTTAACCTAAAAAGTGTAGTTTTATGCCTATGTTGGGAGGTGCATGCAGGAACCCATAAGGAAGTCATAATGCTAGTGGTCTTACTGTTATAATAAACTAAATTGGCAGTAAAATAAAATAAAATAATGAATTACATAACAAATATCATAACTGAACCAGAAATTATTTTGTCTTTCTTCGAGGACAACTTTTACATGGTGTTTTCTGCCTAGCCTCTATGATTCTGAAATACTACACAAATAACAAATATTTTTCAGCGTTTGTAGATATACAGCTGCTTCATAGCTTTCTCTTAAATACACCTTTCTTCCTGCAAATAATTGGAGCAAAAAAAAACCCCCAAAAAACACCAAACAGAAACAACCCTGTTGCCTAAAGAATTGCAATCACAGATTGTAACTCTTATTACAGACTGCATAAGGTGACTTATCTGAATTGTCAAAGATACAGTATGGTAACATAAAATGGACTATGAACAATATGTGATAAATGAACTTTGAGATAACTCTAACAATTTTTCCAGGCCTTTGCAATTTGAATTTTAATCTGAATTTGAACTCCTGTACCCTGCTCTAAACTGTAAATGATCAATGAATGTGCAAAAAGATGACAAAGGTTTTAAAAAGAACAAACATCCCTAACCACAAACCATTACTACAGAATATTCCTCAGGGCATGGACTTTACTCTCCGTAAATATGAAAACCTGTTTCAGGACACTGGAGTATTTCTGACCATTGCAAAGATTTTATTTGCTAAGAAGACAAATTCCTTTATCCTACCCAACTGGACACTGAGGAGTTTCAACTGGCACACAGGGTTCTTCTACCCAAGATGTTTCACCTAAAAAGAAAAAAAAAATACTGAGTTAGCACTGAACTCCCCCCACCACCATAAAAAGCAGCTACCTGGATGATTTTTTTAAAGCTCTTCCTGTAACATTTTCTGCTTCAACAGAATTATAGGGCTAAAGACACCTTTATTTCAGAAACCATTTGGTGCAACCTATTAGGCCCTCAAACCCAGAAAGGACTAGTGCCCACAATTGTAAGTTAAAAACAAAGCACATATACTACACACAAAAGCAAACAAACAAAATGGAGAAGAAAACACTATGAAAGCTTAGCCTTTTACTAGGTTTTAAATGAAAAATATTCAAACTGTATCCTGTCAACACTGGGCTACTTAATCCTTTTTTCTTTTCTGGGTACCACTGACACACTTAAAGACAAGCCCAGGTCTTTCTGCATGTTGTGGTTTAACCCCTTTTAGCTTTAATCTGCATTCAGTTAACAAATACAATTTTGCAGGAGTTGCCTTAAATTTATCCCTTTCCATAACATAAAGGAATTCTGATAACAGATACTATGTCACCAGCATAGTCCTGAAGTATCATTCCTGAAACTGAATTATACCTGTACTATTCTTTATGTGTTTAGCTGGAGTCAGTATGAAATTAGCCATGAACAAAGATATTCAAAAATAAATAAAACATGAAAAATCCAATCTAAAACTAGATTTGTAATAAAAAGGATGGGAAATCTTAAATTAGGGATGACTACTACAACATATACTTCAGATTGTCTCCATCTATTTTGGGGGAAGGGGAAAAAAAAAAAAGGAAACAACCCAAAGTCCCCATGTGTGGCATACTTCTGCAATATCCAAATCATTTTGTCTCTCTCATGAATGACACAATTCACAGTGTTCTGCAGCAACAGTCCTTTTCACAGTCAAAAATACCAAAAACTTCACCTTAAAACATATTAATTTTTCAAAATGTCACTCAGACTCTAGTTTTGAAAAATTAATTCACCTACCTTTATATTTTCAATGTTTGCCCATCTATTTCATAGAATAATTTATATATAAAACTTTTTGACTTTTGATTTACCTTTGCAAATGGTGTAGTAATTTACACAGCAGTCATTTTTCTGCAAGCAGTCATCAGAACAAGAACAGTAACTTCCAGGCATTCTTGTCTCACCACAGCGGAAATTAGTGCACTTCCAAGATCGGGCTGAAAATTCAAAGAAAAATGTTATGATTCATGATCCTAATTTCAGAATTTCATTTAAAACCTCATGTGAGCTTCTTTGCATGGAAATTCTCCAAACAGGTAAGGGAAAAAAAAAATGTTATTTATATGTACTGTTTGAGTTGCTTTAGAAGTTTGCTATGGAAAGAAAACTCAAGATCTCATTTAACACAAAAAGCCTATTTCTTCAGCCATTGAACAGTAACACAGAGTCATATAATAATTTATTTTACAATGGTGTCCCCAGAGTCATGCCTTCCATCTTTCCCAAAAGATCTAGGGAGAAAAACCAAACAAAACCAACCAACCAACCAACCAAACAACAAACAAAAAAACCCATTCCATATTTTTTACAGAGGAAAAAGAGAAGTAAACTGATCTTTTTCACGGTCTTGCACATGACTTCCATCATAAAGGAAAAAAAAAAAAGAGAAGTAAAGGCTGAAGGGGGCAGAAAAAGCAGTAAGGATGAAGAAATATCTGAGCAGCTGCTGGGAAAGCTGAGACAGTAACTGCAGAGGAGCGTGGCCTCAATGCAGAACCAGACTATTCCCCCAGAAGACAAGTGGGCTCCTCCAGTCACAGGCACCCACCAAGGTCTGCATGAGGCTGGAAAGCACAGCTGACTGGGAAACACTCCTTTACTTTTAAATATGCAAGAGATACCAGCACAACAAGGTTGCTTCAAGAGCCCTGCTTAAAGACAACGATTATTTCTGCTTATGCTCATCTTCACCTTAATAAGTGCCATGAAATATGCATGACAAATGCTTTGGTTATGCATAAGGGACAAAAATGCAGGGGTCTGATTTAAGAAAGATGCAGGAAGATTTTGTGTCCTGCCAGGTCACCAGGTTACAGCTCTCTAGCCACCTGATTACAGAGGCAGCTTGACTCTGCCTCATCCACCTGAATAGGAAGAATAACTTTACTGTTGAGGGTAATGGAGCACAGGAAAGGTTGCCCAGAGAGGTTGTGGAATCTTCTTTCCTGGAGACATTCAAAAGCCATTTGGACACAAGCCTCAGAAGTGTGCTCTAGGATCCAGGGAGGTTGGACTAGATGACCTCCAGTGATCCATTCCAACCTTAACTATTCTGTGACTTTGTGATTTTTGTCACATTTCCCTCCCCCAGGAATGTGACACAACTTCTGTGTATCTGTGTAAACATGAGAATTACCCATTTTCTATTACAGTCACATGAAGAAACAAATTCAAAATAAAATGGACACTGCCTGGAGAGGAACTTACTTGGCTCCACACAAGTGTCCTCATAGTCCCAGCAGCAGTCCCGACGCTCCTTGCAGCCGCTGTCGCACTGGCAGCCGGACACGTCTTTCCTGTGTGGCTCACTGCACTTGTGTCTGCAGCTGACTGTAGGGAGAAGGCAGAGAGGCTGAGTGCTCGGATATCCCTGTCCCAGGCAGGTCAGTTAAACAGATCATGGATATGGGCTGCAGGGAGAGATGTGCTGAATAATTTTCCAAATCTGATTCCCTAGCCATTTTCCAATACGGTCACTAGCACACGGGCCAACACAGTGGAAGCAAGGCTGTAGGAATTTCTCTGGGAGCTGAAGGTCTGACAGCTGTTGGGACCACTCCAGCCTGGAGCAAGGCAGCTGAGGCAGCACCACGGCAGCCCCATACCAGGCACTGGGCACTTCCCCGACAATAGGGACAGGTCAAGGCCAGGCTGTTGGCCTGTGGGTGGGCCTGGCTCAGCAGGACTCATGGCTGGGCAGGGAAAGGCTGTGGGGAGCTGGAAGCCATCCCTGCTGGGTCAGCGCTGGGCCCTGGGCAGATGGGGACAGCCCAAGGGAATCTCCTTTCCTGGAGACATTCAAAAGCCCTCTGAACAATCCATAAAGCTTATTGGTGCACTCAGGATTCTGGCAATATCTCTGCTACCTTATCATTACAATGTCCCTTAAAATCTGTAGGTTTGGTTGCTTTCATTAAAACAAAGAAAAGTGTCCAAATGAGGGGCCTGGTGTTGGAAGTTGAGACGTATTCCTCAGCACAGCTCTGACACCTTTGAGCAGGGTGAAGGGACAGCTCTGGGTTTCCTGAGGACACCTGAAGACCACCCCAAATCTCCAAAGATGACTTGCAATTCCACACCAGCCTCCACACCACGTCCACTTTCCCTGTACTCCAGATGTATTGTTTTAACTCTGCTGAGCTCCTGCATTTCCAGCTTTCTTCTCCAGTCACACACTTAAACAGGAATAGGTATAACCATTTACTCAGGTTTGATACGGCAGTTCTATTGTAATTACCACAAGGTTCATGCTTTTGCAGGATGCACTGCCTACAAATTTGGGCTTTAGTATCCACTTTGTAGAGCCTATGCAGAGCTAAAATGATTTTCAAATTATCAAAAACCAAATATGGTTCCATTTCATCTTCTTTGCTAGGGCCCATGTTATTGAAAGTCTTCAGAAGGGTCTAAGACATGATGAGCTACTAGGTAAACAAGTACAGTATGTGTTGATTAGCGATGAGAAAGAGACTGTGCTTCCTTGAACTCCTCCAATGTGGTATACTATTGTTTGGATTCTAAAGGAAGTGTTTTATTTAATTCACAATGTGTTGTGTTTGTTTGTTCTCCCCTAGATTCTCACCCTGTTCTCACCCTGACATCAAAACATTACTTTGTCTTTCTAACTAAGAAATACCATTCCACCAAATCAAGCCACCACCACCTTTTACTGTAGCTTTACAGAAACTCAAGTTTTCAAAGAATATCCATAACTAGTTTTAGCATCAGCTATCTGAACTATTCCAAATATACTCTAAGCACAAGATCCAATGATATTTCTTGAACAAAATATTGTTCAAATAATTGCAATAATTATATGTAATAAGATAACACATATCTCAAATTTTCTGGAAGTGTTAATGTAATAAAACATGCTGTGAACTAGGTTTCACGCTTTTGAAAATATTCAGCAAGGCAATTGGTTGTTTAGGACAGGTTTTTCAAGTATAGATTGTGAGTGTTCAGTTCTTACACAATGGAACTTGAAAAATGCAAGAACTTTATTTTCACAGGTGGTGACTTTTCACAGATCATTTGCATCACACTACAAAAGGGCCTTTGCTGAAAGCATTTACCAGATCCAGATCGTTGGCAATTATGCTGAAAGTATCATAAACATACCTTGCTCCTGGATTCCACGGTTGAGTCCTAGTCCTAAACCTAGTCCCAGGGATACGACCACCAAAGCACACAGCAGAACCTGTCACACAGACACAGGGAATAAATTGTGATAAATTGTTATGTTTGCTAGAAATTAACTCTATTATTATTTTTCTATGAATGAATGATTTCTTAAGAACTAATCATTTCTCTGAAGTTCTTAATCAAAAAATTGAGCCTGAAGATAGGAGAGGCACAATAATTATAACCTTAGAAGCTGAGGTCCTAATGTTGCACTTTTAACCTATGTCCAGTTGCAATGTTGTAATTGGGGAAATCTTTACTGGAGAAAAGATAATATGAAGTAATCAGTGTATTTATCTGTTTTGCATATGCCTTACCTGTACAAATAAAGGCAATTACTTTTATTTATCTTTTGTATTTACCTGATATGACCACAAGGATTTCTTAAGAGATTTAGCTGGATTGAGGCTGCAAGTGTAAAATTTTCACCCACGTGCCAGTTTTTCATAATAAGTCACCCTGTTAGTAAGTTAGAGGAAATTGGAAAGAGACTAACAGCACAAGGAAACTCTATACCAGAAAGAAACATGACTTTCGGGAGACTAGGGCAGAGCTGAGGAAGCCTCTATCAGCATAATATATACCGAAGACAAATGGCAATCCATGTTGGCTGAAAGGTGCAGTGAAAAGTGACAACCCTCTCAGATTATTTTGTGATTTATGCACTTTCCTCTTTGCTAATATAATCATGGGAAAGGAAATGCATATCACGGAAAAAAACATCATGAACCAGCCCAGTTTATGTCCCACTTTGGCCTCAGAGATTTCTTTTGTCTTCTGCTATTTCCAGGAATAAGCTGACTGATTCCTGGAAATACTAAGGCTGAAAATAAAGTAGAATGAGAGAGGGTTACCCACAAGCTCAGCGTTATTGTAATGGTGCCTCTTATCTGAGACTACAGCAATTTTAAGGAACTGAGAACAACTGCACGTTCATCCCCTGATCCTTGCTGCTGCCTGTCCTGCCGTGCAGGTGGTTGGGCAGAAGTGTGGCAGCAGGGAGGGCTGCTCAATTCTCAGGTGTGGATGTACAACTGATTTATTTCTCGGGCAACACCAAACACTAACAATGACATAGTTACTTCCTTCACACTTTCTCCTTCTCACCTTTACTTTCTTCCTGCTGCTTACTCACAGGTTTTTGTACAGATGTACCTCAAAATCGAGTGGAAATTGAATTTGTGCAAGAACTGGATGAGAGAGTCAGGTGGAGTAAGGATGTGTGGAAAGATTGCCCAAACTGGCAGAAATGCTGAAGTCCCTTGAAGAGAGACCTCATGTGTGAAGGCAGCAGTTTAACCCTACATGCAGTCAGCAGGGTCTGAAAAGAAGGGTGTTGGGGTGTTCTTTTAGGCTAGACCAGCAGCCACGTTTTCTGGGCAGCGAGGATAATACTGCCAAGTTCACCTAACAAGTCATATTTCACTGAGCACAGATAAGCTTAATCACCAGAGCACGTACTTTTCACCTTAAAGACACTATGGTTTTACCCTTCATTTTGATTAAAACTCACATCTGTAATTGAAATAAATAGATGATACTAAATTGAAGTAAAAAATAAAGTACAGCTATTACAGCAACAAACATTCCCAGTTCTTCAAATAATGAGACAGGTGAAGTTAAACCCAAAAACTCCTATCCGGTATACAGATAAGATGCTGCATTTATTATAACATTTACACAAACACTCTTGACTTTGGGACATTCATTCTTAAGGTGAAATAACATAGGAAGCACCTTTTCAAATCCTCAGGCTTTCCACAGCTAACTTCTATGATTAAATTCAGGATTACAATTACTTATTCATAGAAAAGTTGTTCCTAGCGTATATGCTCTGTTCGCTGGAGTACTTATGACTCCTATTTGTGAGTATTCAATTCTCTGCCAAAACTTTCAGGAAAAGGTTGCCAAGAAAGTATTTCATGCATTGGATTTATCAAAAACATAAACTGTGTGGAATATTAACAGTTTACACCTCTAATACGTAGGTTTTGGGTTTTGTTCAGACAGGCATTTGAAAACTAGTGCATCTGAAAGAATGAATATGTTTTAGGATACTTACATTTCTCACTTTACTCTTCCAAGTACCTCTTGAAGGTATAATTTACTTTCCTTTATAGTTGTGCAATTTTCCCATTATAGTTATGTAATTTTCCCGTATTGTATCTCATGACTCATTTTTAACTGATGGCTTTAGGAAAAACATATCTGCTATTTCATCTTCTTTTTACCATTTCCAGTATTTCCCTCATATTTTATGCAATCCTTGCATAATGCAGCATCAGGTAGGAAATTGTACTATGTGAAATTGTTCTGATGACATAGAGCTGAAAAGTATAGTAGCTTGACTCTCTTTTTCATAGGGCTGATTTCAAAATTAAGTTGCAAGCCTTTCTAAAATCAGTATCTGTAGTTTTGTCTAAATTTCAATTTACAAATGCAAGAGTTCGTGCAAACGTTTACACGTATTTAGTATTTGTGTCTATTGTGGTCACAAACAGAACACAAAAATATATTTTAAAAACTTTTCAAAAAGCCTACACTTTATTTATTTTACAAGGCATCTGCATAGCTCTTAAAGCCTCAGGGAAGACGTAAAGAGTTGACATGATATTTGAGATGCGGGACTGACAATACTGTCCAAAATGTTACATTCGGCTTTTCCCATGCCTTGCTTCCTGAATGCTTTCTGCCAACGACTTGCCTATAGGTTCTGTTTTGTTAACGACAACTGTAAAGATACAAAAGTAAGCAAAAAGAAAGTGTGGTTGCTTTGGCCACAAACACATCTGGTTTAAGACAATGTCTAAAATGAAAAAATCGAAGCAAGGTTTTAATTATGCAAAAGAACTCTCAGGTAAATGAAGTACAACAAAAACTGCCAGAAAAAAAAAATTGCTTCATAGGTACCAGAACTTTAGAAATGTGCCAGTGAAGCTAGTGCAGTTTCGGTTATACACTCATGCAGTAAAACATTAACTACCAATTACTAAGCTACTTTGAATGATTATACTGATACAATGAAACTTTAAAAAATCCTGCAGATTTGAATGATTATACTGATACAATGAAACTTTAAAAAATCCTGCAGATTTGAGAATTGTTAAACTAGCAGCCCTGAAGAGCAGCTACTTACAACACAGATGACTTTGTATTTCAAAGCTTTTTTCTTCATGTACTCTTCTGGTTTTAAAGACACCTCCTCCGAATATCCTCTGTAATCCTTGGTTATATCATCCTCAAGCTCCATTTTGTCGAGATCTGCCTCTCTTCTGCCTCTTCCGCCTTCCTCAGCCTTCCCAGCTGTGTTAGCTGTGAGTTAGATGCTACTCCTCCTTCCAGAGTTCTAGTACTTTGCTCATAGAACTTTTTATGAGATCTCAGCATTTGCATCCGTGTTAGGTTTGCAAGAAGCCAAAGCAAGCAGGAAAACTACTCTGAAAGGTCAAAGACTGAAAAACATTGTCAGCTTCAGGGAGCCCGACTATTCAAGATAAGAAAGGCATTAGGCAAACACTTAAGTCGAGATTAGAATTAAAATGTTGTTAAGCAATAAAATGCAAAAATCCTCAAGTACTCAACTATTTGGTTAAAAGCTTGTCATCCAGAGAATTTATCCTCAAAGCAAGTGTTAAATATACGAAACCAATATGAAAGGAGACTGTTCCTTACTTCTGTTGTGCCATGCCTATGTTTTCAGATCCATTTCCTTATTTAGCATTAGAGGATTCCTCCCTGAGCGTTTCAATCTATCTTTGTCTCAACTTTTTTCCCCTTCTTACACTTTTTTTTTCAGTAGTTAAAACTGCTAATTAAAAACAAATTGTATATAGCCAAATCAAATTCAATTAAAAAAATAAAAAAGGTTTTGTTTAAGTACAATTTAAAATCTATTTATGTTTCAACTTGGTGGTTACTGGAAGGATTGGCTGTTACAAAAATTATCTTCATAGTCTACTAGGACTATGAATGCGTAACTATTCAGAGGTTGATCTGATTCTAAATTTGAGCATCACATGAACTGCAACTTATAATAATCAAATTTATAATATTTATATTTTAAAAAATCCAAACCATTATACTATACAAGCTGATATGAAAAAAAAAAACTTCACTGCAACTCAAATTAGTACAATCTCCTTATTTTGTACAATTTGTGTCATGCTCAAGTCCCACATTATCTAGGACATCCCCATTAATCATACACACACACACACACACACACACACACACACACACATCATCATCATCATCATCATCATCATCCTTTAATTTACAGACAGATATCACTCCCTTACTCTACAGGACATCCCTGTAAATTGTCCATAAAATGTCCATTGAGTTCCCTTCTTCCATGACCAGGGTTCCATCCCTTGTGGTGATTGCTTAGGAGGTGTGCTGTGTGGAGCTACTGGTTGCCAAAACCTATGCAGGTTGGGTTAAACAAGAAGGGATTCTTGTGAGGCTTGCCCTCTGCTCAGGTGGCTTCTGCTATAGTGCTTCCCACATAATAACACACAACTCAAGCAATGAGTTACAACACTTAAATTGTATCCATGTCAATTCTCACACCTGGCCCCCTTGAAGGCGGCTATAAGGTTCCTTAATTAATTCCTCCTCTTACCATTCTGGTATGGACTCCCAGGTTGGAGGCTTTCCCTTGGTTGGAAAGCTGCTCTGCTGGAGAGGACCTTAGGGTGCTGGTCAACAGCAGCAGGACATGAGCCAGCATGTGCCCAGGTAGCCAAGAAGGCCAGCAGCATCCTGGCCTGGATCAGCAGTAGTATGGCCAGCAGGACCAGGGTAGGGATTCCCTCCTGTACTTAGCACTGGTGAGGCCACTCCTTGAGTACCAAGTCCTGTTTGGGGGCCCACACTACAAGACATCGAGGTGCTGGAGAACATCCAGAGAAAGGCAATGGAGCTGGGGAAGGGTCTAGAGCACAAGTCTTATGAGAAATGGCTGAGGGAGCTGGGAGTGTTTAACCTGGAGAAAAGGAGGCTTAGGAAGGAACTCTATCACCCTCTGTAGGTACTGAAAAGAGGTTGCAGCCAGGTGGGCCTCTTATTCCAGTAACAGGACAAGAGGAAAAGGCCTCAAGTTGCTCTTAGGAAAATTTCCTTCCTCAAAAGTTCTGTCAAGCATTGGGACATGGCTGAGTCACCATCCTTGCAGGTATTTAAAAGACATGTAGATGTGGTGCTTAGAGACATGATTTAGTGGTGGACTTAGCAGTCTTTTCAAAAGTAAATTATTCTATGATTCTATTATTCGGGGGTGCAACTGCTCCACTATGGACATACCCACAGACCCTTTGGAGTACACATGCTCCAGCCTGGTGTTATTCAGAGCTCACAGCCCCTTCAACCTGAGTTCAGACTATGGTTACAACATGCCTAGGGCAGTACAGGAACAGCAGCAATGACCAGGCCATCTGTCAGCCCGGGCACATGGCCAGTGCTGTTATCAAAATGTTCCCAGGAACAGGAAAGTGGCATGATAAGCATGACAGCCTATGGCAACCAAGAACAACCCCTCCATTCTAATATAGAGCAAAGCAAGCAGGTCCTCCCATGACAGCAGCAGCGTGCCAATTAATAACTCAAATAGCCGTAACAGCTGTAAATCCAGTGGAGTGCATTCTTGTCAAATCCATCATTATCTTCAACCCCTCTGGCCCACACTGGAGGCCAAAAAACACAAATCGAAATCACTTCATGGATACCTCACATCAGCACGCAGGTGTTCAGCCACATCCAGGAAGGCAGAGTTCCACCACATATGATTACAGGGGAAGGCAAACACCATTACTCTGACCATTCCCTACACCTTCCTTTTTTTTCCCAAAGTTTTACTGCTGAGCACAGCATCGTATGGTGTGCGGTATCCATTTGGTCATGTTATAAATATGTATTATATGATTGGCTTTTAGCAAATATTAAGGTGAATGCTATATGTATAATAACTTTGCTGAAAGGATATAGTTTTTATTTCTGCTACTAGAAAAATTTAGACATGGTAGTTGGATAGCTGATATATAGTTATGCTTGTAACTGAAAGGCCTGTTTCGCTGGGATAACATCCAGCGAACATATGATGAGGACCCTGCTGCTGACATACCAACGATCAACACTGACTGTCTGTGGAAAGTAAGGACCAAGGCCCAAGCTGGAGGTGATAGACACAGCCAAGAAACATGCATGCTTTAAAAAGGGAGACCCAGGGAACGGCCATGCCAAACAGTTCCCGGAATATGGAAACTAATTTGTGGAAAAGTTTGAATATGCATGCATGATTTATGCATATGCAACAGAATGATGCAATAGAAAAGGTATTTTAAAAATGTCTCTGAAATAGCAGGTGTGCTTTTGGCTAAATGCCAAGTCACGTGGCCATTAACCCTTTCCTTGATTTCTGTCTCCCAATTGCTTGCTTTTTTAATTAAACCTATTTCTTAAAACTTACCAAGAAAGCGAACCTTGTTTTTCACAGTCAGCTGGGACCTAATGTCCCAGCTGTACCCCTCCCAGCTCTTGTGCACCCCACACTACTCAGAGAGAAGGTTCTTAGTCTGTTTAAGCACTGCTCAGCAACAGCTAAAATGAACAGGATGTGATCTCATATACCCGATTTTGCCACTTTTAATCATTGCTCTAACTTGACATACTTAACTGTCCACATGATGAATGATGACATTCTAGAACATTTCTCACCAATAAAATTCCATTATCAAACTTAATAAATATTGACCAAGAACCCAAACTTTTCTGTCGCAAGATCAAGGGCCTCATATGTTAAAAATACTTATTTTCATCCCTGCCAAAAGAAAATTCACATAAAAAAAGTCCATATTATCAATACATGACTAAAAAAAACAAGGAAGAAGGAAATAATTATCCTTTCTGCTCTCAATTACTAAATCATAATTTTGAGTGACCATTCTGCACACAGACTGACACTATATAAATGCAGGGTGAGGGTACAAAAAAACCCCATTCCCCCACAGTTACACTGCAGTCCTCAGTTCATCTGACACTTACAGGAAGAAGATGTTTTCAAAGAACACAGGCAGGACATCTCTGCCACATACATGTTAACAAGCATGTCATGAAAATGGGGAGAGTAATTTCTGAATAGCACTGCGTTGTAGACACTTTCGATTTTCACTACTAAGAAATCACAAGTCCTCTAAGGCCATGAAGAAATAGACAGACCCTACAGATCATGAATTCTAAGATACCTTTGTACTCGTTTGTTATCTATCTTCGAAAATGAATGGCACTCACTCGGGAAAAAAACATTTCAAAGTTTAACCATCTTTCTCATCACCCACAAATATTAAAATGGTCATTTGGATGAAGGTGTTTTTGCTAGAGTAATACGATATTTACAATAATTTTGAAAAGTGCGTTGCTTTTTTTTGTGTCTGGGTGAGGAGGGTCATTTCATCCTCACTCAAATGCTGCTTTTCTGCCTTGTTTGGTGAAGTGTGTGGTTCTGTTAAGCAGTACAGAGTCTCATAGTGGTTAATGCCTTGGCAGACACCCCCGGGTGCAGTCGCTCCAGCGTTAATAGCAGTAATGTTTCTCCTCCTGGATACTTAGCTCCCTTAGGCAAAGCAGGATGACCTTAGCTTAGGTCGGACCTGCTGCCCCCAGCTCCATCCCAATAACTAGATTCTCTGGCAGGGTGTGACTGAGATAAGTTCGTCATGTGCGTGTTTTCCCAAAAACACACCCCTCTCCTTTACAATTGTTTCTGATGGGAAATATGATCTGTCCTAAGATAAGAATACCAAGTGAGAATGGTGCTAAGACAAGAACACCCAGTGAGCATTCCACGAGGAACTGTCTGGATGCTTCCCAATAATAACGCATTCCAGAGACAGGAAGCTGTAATGATTTCGACTGATTTTGCCACACATCAGCCTGCAAAAGTGTTTAAAATATGGCTAAAGACTGGGCCAACTGGATAAACAGGTCTCCCAGGCTGCAGGCAGCTTCCAGGCAGATCCCCCTCCTGGAAGGGATGCCTGCAGGGTACAACGAGCCCAAAGATGAGGAACACTCACATTTGGGCAGGTGAGTAAAAGCACCAAAGTCTACTCAGGTAAAGAGAAAAAATCCTAAAGCAGCTCCATGGGTGCTTTGGTGCTTTTGTCAGATTACACCCTTTTCTGACCCAGAGATGGGGCAACTGAGGGGCATTTTAAAAACTTTTATTCCATTTTCAGTCTCATGTGAAGGGTGAGACAATGAAGATGTTACAATTCAAGCCATCACAATCAGAAGCCAACTATTTCCTAATTACAATACATTATAAGCGTTTCTTGGCCTATCAGCTTTTGCTACACAATGCTGTTAATGCCTCAAAGCCAATCATCTAAACTCACCCCTCGTGGGTCCTACTACAATGCACCTTTCATAGTTCTATTTCTCCAAAGTATCTAGTCTTATTTGCAAGGCCGTAATTTGAAACTTGCTTCTAGTTCCATTTCTCTCTCAACAACGTCTGTCATATTCCATGGCATTTCTAAGTCAGCATTTCTTATCTCAAGGTTTGCATACAGATGCACATTATGTGAGCCTTCTGTCAGGCTTTGAGAATTCTCTACAAATCCATTTCCCACAGCCATTGTGCATTCTGTAAGGCCAAAGACAGTAAACCTCTACGTTTCTAGCTGATTATAATGCAAGCTGGTTATAATATGTTTTTATATTGTAATATGCTTATACTGTATACCACTTTGGCATATTTAGGTACTGTATTAGCAATAAATCTAATCATAATCATCTACAGAATGTCTCATACTTCTTGTGCCTGACCAAGAGCCTTCTTTCTACTACTCTTCTACACAAAGGTAGGATCATAGGTAGTTCAGTTTTGTTAAAATGAGATCTGGTTAGACAAGATGTTAATTCAGGACAGAAATCACCATTTGAACCTCTTTGGGGTTCAAGGCTATTACATGGTTTAGTGGTTCAGTTTTAAAATTCAAAATTTTGTATAGCATTTGGGACAAAATGGGTTGTGAACCAGGACCCTAACTAGGATTAGACCAAGTCTGTCTACTAAATAAGACCATCTAGATTTAGGTTTGCATGCTAAATTCTGTTTAGAATGTATGTTGACTAATGACTTTAAATCAAGGGTAAAGTTGTATTAGGCACAAAGTAGTGGACAGATTGTATATTAGTATGTATCAGGGTTGGATAGGAATGGCTGTTAGCCCAGGACTGCAATAGAGCAGTAAGGCAGAAAAAAAAAGTAAGAAGAGTAGACTGGTCCTTAAAATAATAATGAGACATTATGATGAGTAAAACAACTTCTTTTGGGCCCAGTTTCCAGTCCTCTTATGAGACACTGTGGGAATGAATTAAGAGCTTGGCACAGAATTTGCGTAGACACTCTCTGCATTGTCATTTTAATAAAATATGAGGTGGTCTGTCCAGGATAGACAAGGACTGACACCGTGTATTGGTGGGAGATGTGAGATTGTTGTGCAACTCTCTTTAAATAAACATACAATGAAGAGTATAAAGAACAATTCTCACAGAATAAATAACTTCATGTTAAGGCTGAAGACAACCCAATTCTAAGAGCAATACAAGCAAGCACAAGCAGACCTTCAATTGCATCCCCTCTGTTTCCAATGATCACCTGTTACATGTATATGTAGGTAAATAACATGCATGTAAGCATAATTTGTTTCCTAACCAGGTATTTCCTATTGCTGACAAGAAAACACTGACTTCAAAGCATCCTGTACCTGTTGGTACAATACACATCTCTGCTAGCTGTGCAAGCACTGATGCCCCATGTATCACTGTCTTCTGTGGTACTTCTTAAATTTACTTACAACATTTCTCATTGTTTATGTTATGTATTCGTCCAGGCCTACAAAAGCTGTTTACATTTTAAAACAAGTAATTTTCTATCCAATTCCATGTGAGTGTTTCCCCCATGAGTTCACTCTGCTATTTTCCATTCAACTCCAAGCCTGAAAATGTAAATTTTTCACTGCTCTGAGGCCTCTAGTTATCAGCTTGATAGTTGATCTGACAGGGAGGTGATCAGCTTTATTGTTCTGTTGAAGACATAAGTTTACACCTGTTTACCAGCACTGGCAGGACGTTTGCAGCCAACCATCCACAGAGAGCTCAGAAAACACAAGTGTTACCATCAAACACACACAAAATTTTAGAACTGTCTTGATTCAGCATTTTACATTTCTTTTAATGTACGAAAACCTCTGCATATATATATATATATATATATATATATACACACATATATATAATGCTCTCTACCAGATAGGAGGTTGTGGACAGGTGGAGGTCAGCCACATCTCCCAGGCAGCAAGTTATAGGACAAAAGGAAATGGCCTCAAGTAGCACCAGGGGAGGTTTAGATTGGATATTGGGAAAAAATTCTTCACTGAAAGGGTGGTTAGGCATTGAAACGGACTGCTCAGGGAAGTGGTGGAATCACCGTCCCTGGAACTGTTCAAAAAAATTGTAGATGGGGACATGGTTTGGTGGTGGGCTTGGCAGTTGGATTCGATGTTCTTAGAGGTCTTTTCCCACCATAATGATTCTAAGGTAATACCATTGTGTTCATTTTTAAATGTAATACTATTGCATTTTAATGTGTGCAGTTCTGGCAAGAGCAACATGGAGCTCCTGGAATGGGTCCAGTGGAGGCCTAAGAGGATGACTGGGGGACTGGAACACCTTAAGAGGAAAGGCTGAGGGAGCCTTTTCAGCTTCAAGAAGAGATGACTGAGAAGGGACCTCACCAATGTCTGTCAGTATCTGAAGGGAGGGTGCCAAGAAGATGGAGTTAGGCTCTTCTCAGTGGTGCCAGGCACAATAGGACAAGAGGAAACAGGCAAAAACTGATGCACAGAAAATTCCAGCTGAACATGAGGAAGAACTTCTTTACTGTGCACGTAATCAGGCACTGGAACATGTTATCCAGAAAGGTTGTGGAGTCTCCCTCACCGGAGATACTCAAGAACCGTCTGGATACAATCCTGTGCCACCTGCTCTGGGATGACCCTGCTTGAGCAGGGAGGCTGGAGCAGATGAACCACCGTGGTCCCTTCTAACCCGACCCATTCTGCAACTCTGTGATTCTTTATTCCTGGCTGTCTTTGGATAAACGCATTTCCAGATTCTTCTATGATTTGCTATGAATTAATAACTCCACAGTAATTACACCAAACTGGGCGCAAGCAGAAACTGGGAGAGGAGTGGCTGGGGATCAGCTCTGCAGAGAGGGATCTCATAACAACCGAAGGGGTCCTTGCCGAAAAGAACCAGAACCAGCGTTTCGCCAAAATATGCTAAGAAAGGATTATTCAAGGAAAAGATTATTCAAAACCAAAAGAAGCCTAAGCGAATATTTTCCTGAAAAGAAAAACAAAACCAAATCCCTCCCAAGTTTTAAGACGCTGTTGCTTTCCCCCTCGGTACGGATAGGCGGCGCCGCCCGGAACGGCCGTGCCGAGCCGGCGCTTCCCGGGGAACGGCAGTCGGTGCGGAGCTTCCGGCGCGCGGGGAAGGCGGGGTGGGCGCCGCCGCCTGCGCCTGACAAAGGGCCCGGCGGGGCCCGGCCCGGCCCCATGGCGATCCCCATGGTGCCCATGGAGACGCAGCTGCAGAGCATCTTCGAGGAGGTGGTGGTGAGTCCGTCCCCGGAGCGCCGCCGCTGCCGGGGCAGCGTTGTGGGCAGGCCCGGCCGTGCGGCCGCCGTGCTCCCTCTGGGGGAGGGTGGGGCCATCCTGAAGGAGATGGAAAGTAGGTGGGAGAGGTGCTGCTGGTGGTTGTCATGGCGCAGTCGGTGCGGTGGAGCCCCGCCGCCGCCCCCGGCCGTGTTTGGCGCTGTTCCCGACGGCCGCGGAGCCGTGCGGGAAGTGATTCTTCGGGGCTGCCATCTGCCCCCCCGGGCTTCATGGGAGAGATGGGACAGGGCAGGGCTTGGCGTAAAACGCCTTGCTTAGCCAATACCGAATTGCAGAGCGCTGAGTTTGCTGTAAAATGAGCAGTTTAAGGAGTTTGGAAGGAGACTAGGAGAAGATGGATGTCCCGAGTAGGCGTGCCAGCGTAATGGCATGATCAGATTGTGGAAATACACACGCGCAATGCTGATTGCAAAACTAAGCACAGTTGGCCCGAAGGCCCCCTTCATTTTCCAAAGCTGAGTGAAGCAGGATAATCACCTCTTTCGTCTGGGTGGTTGAACCACAGGGTTTGATGCAGCCCAGTCTGGGGTTTGCTCTCCCGGCTGCCCGGGCTCTCTGCTGGCTCACACTGAGCTGCTGCTGACCAGCGCTCCCAGATCCATTTCTGCAGGGCTGGTCTCCAGCCACTCCTCTACCAGTTTATACTTGTGCCCAGCATTACTCTGTCCCAGGTACAGAATCTGGCATTTGCTAAATTCCATGCCACTGATTGCTCACTGCTCCAGTCTATCCACATCCTATTGTAAGGCCTCTCATCCCTCTAGAGCAATCAACAGTCAACAGCACCTGTCAGTTCAGTATCATCAGCAGATTTGTTAATGGTGCATTCAGCTCCTGCACCATTATATAAATATAAATATGCTGAACTTTAGAACTGAGCCCAGAGGAACACCACTGGTGACCCATCACCAGCCAGATGCAGCCCCACTGACTGCACCCCTTTGAGCTCTACCCTCCAGCCAGTTCTGCACCCAGCACACTGGGAACCTGCTTATCCCACTGTTCAACAACCTGTGCAGAAGGATGCTGTGAGGGGTAGTATTAAAAGCATTATCCAGAAAAAGTACTTCCAGTGCCTTCTCTTTGTCCTCTATAAGTGGGCGACCTTATGATAGAAAGATCGTAAATTAGTTAAACAGGACTTTCCCTTTGTGAAGCCAAGTCAGTGGGTCGTTGATCACACTTGTGTGGAGCACAAATGAATGAGCTTCTTAGTAGATATGAGATGTCCACAGCTGGAAACACTGGGGTGACAGGAGCTGATCCTGAATGGGAGCCTAACTGACATTTCAGACAAAAAGAAGCTGGTTGACATGTCTGAAGTGGAAAGAATATGTAGATCTAAGAGCAATTGAAAATTATTTCCATATGATGAATTTCTGTAGAGGAAAAGAAGCCCAACCTTTCTGTTTAAATTGGGAATACAAAATGCATGATGTACTTTTCTTTGTGTGGTGTTAAGTTTCTTGTAGCATATTAATTACCTACATGTGACTGATTCCTCATTTTGGCACTGCCATTCAGATCGGTTTTGCATTTTTAACAGTGTCGTTTGCCTGTGTTGTCACACTACCTGTTTTTATGCACTGTTATTTGCCTAAGATAGATAAGGAACAGCAACAAAATTGTTCCTGAGAAAATTTCTCTGTATTTTTGGAGCCATAACTGATAAAATAGCAACTGCTATTAAAATAGCTGCTTTCCCTGCTGCTGGTACCAACCAACGTGGTGAACAGCAGCAAACCTTACCTTGCTTTCTGTGCAGAGCAGAGGGGTGTCAGCTTCTCCTTTGCTTCTTGAATAGCAGTGACAGGCAATTCTGGGCCAAATGATGGAAAAGGAGCACCAGAAAGTTGATTTTGTTCCATGCTCTTATGTCTGTAATATAACAATGAAAATCTATAATGTTCAGTGATAGATCACACCTGAGTATAATATGAAATTCTTACAAAAGGTAGGAAAAGCTTTAGGATAATATTTTTCAGAACCTATTTGCTGGAGTTTTAGAATAATGATGTAGAAGCCTTTGAGCAAAATGGAGTTGAAAAAGAAAAGGGAGAGGGGAGGGCAGAGGAAGGTCGTAGAGGAGATAACTTGGATATGCACATTTAGTTTTTAACCTAGAACAAGACCATTACATCATTCAATCAAATGTAAAAAGCAATGGATCTAAATCTGGATGAGAAGGTAATTGTATTTAATTTATTTGTGTAACTGAGTGTCATGGAACATAAGAGGGCCAAAACCATAATGGATTCAAACATACTAATTTTTCAAATTATGAGAAGAGAGCTGAATTAAGTGAATTAATCTTAATCTCTAGGTGCTTAAAAGACAAAACAAAACAAAACAAAAACCCAAAAAAACCCCCTCCAAAAAAAACAACCCAAGAAAACCCCAAAAGAAAGAAACAAAGCCTTAATCTGGATCTGCAACATTTCTATGTCTATATGAAAACAAAGCAATCTCTGGAACAGTGTGATTTGGCAGAAGACACTGACTGTTCTCTGCTACAGTCCCAGAGCAATGTGACTTTGTCTTTTGTGCTTCGTCCTGGAGCCATGATGGTCATAGAAAACCTTCTAGCAGTAGCTCACTTAGGGTTTTTCTCTTACAGAAAACAGAAGTAATTGAAGAAGCTTTTCCTGGGTAAGTATAATACTCCTTTTTTTGTGCAAGGTTTTATGTACAAATGTATTTTTCTACTTGTTTCATTGGGTACTGCTAGTAACTAATGTTCTTATTTGCATTAGGATGTTTATGGACACTCCTGAAGATGAGAGAACCAAACTGATTAGCTGCCTGGGAGCTTTTAGACAGTTCTGGAGCAGTCTTTCCCAGGTTAACATTTGATTTGTTGCTTATGTCTTTGTACTTTAGATATTTTTTTAATACAAGGATACCATTTCTAGTAGATATACACTTAAGCTATGAGGTCTGTGTCCAGTCTTTCAGAATCTAGTTTCAGACATGGCATAGTAAAGAATATAGGAAGACTTTGCAAGAAAAAGAAAGACAGTTTTGTGATTTGTAAGGTTATATAGCTGTTCAGTAGAGGTTGGTGTGCAGTGCAAATAAAGATAAACAAATAGAAGTGTAACAGTAAAGAAATAAACACTAAAAGGTAGTTTGTTACACAATTTTTGGTAGAAGTGAATGAGTAGGTAAAAGAGAAAAAATAAAATAAGATGGTTAAGTAAAAAAATCACCTTTCAAAAGGTAGATACCTCCAGACACTGCTCCATAATTGGAGGCCTGTTCATCTTTATTTTCACTGAATTTGATTATAATTGTGAAAGGGAAAAAAATAATGTAGAACTATTTTACTTTAATCTGTGCAAACTTACTTGTGAAAACCAAGACTATAGAAATCAGTGGTTAAGCTAGAAAATGTTTCCTGTGCTGGACAATTGACCAACTTCTGCTGGACAAGTGAGCTTCAAAATAAGTTCAAAAGACTTGTAGGAAAAACTATAGGTTGGACAACTGGATCACTTCTGTCGATTTATAGTCCTTGTGTTAGTTTCATTTTTTGTAGTAGGATATTATATGAACTTTACAGTTTGTTTCACTGCCTGTAAGTTCATTCTTTCTCCTTTCTGTTGTTTTTTCAGGAGTCTCATGAACAGTGTGTCCAGTGGATTGTAAGATTCATTCATAGCCAACATAGTCCTAAAAGAATTTCCTTTCTTTATGACTGCCTAGCAATGGCAGTAGAAACTGGACTTCTGCCACCCAGGTGAGCCATGTTGGAATAATTGATTAGATACATGGAAGGTGTTACATTGGAAATATTTTTTCAATGACATTGTACAGTTACTGCTGGAAAACATGTGCTTATTATCTGCCATTCATTCTTGCATTGTCATCTTCTGCTAGGATGGTTTGTGAATCTCTGATAAACTCCGATACACTTGAGTGGGAAAGGACTCAGCTGTGGGCATTAACATTTAAGTTGGTTCGGAAGATTATTGGAGGTGTAGACTACAAGGTATCTTCCACTCATTCCTTTCTCTTTGCAAAGATGGTATTTGTTACCTTTGTTTTTGTGGTTTTATCTCAGAGACATGCAATTTTTCAAAGTCTGCTTTTCTTAGAGAATAAAATTCAATGAGCACTTCTAATTCTTTTTGAACTTAGCCTAAGAGATAATTTTGTGTTTACAAGGTAACTCTTCATAGTCTTTTCTCTGTTGCAGAGTCTTTTCTCTGCTGCATAGTCTTTTCTCTCTATTTTCAGTTACAAGCTAAGTAACCCTAATGCAGTTGCAGAACTGGTAAACACTGGAAAATAAAAACTGTCAAGCATTAAGGCTGGAATTCTGTCATCTGCTTTAACCTCTGTTCCTAAATAGCAAAAAAGCTCCTGAAAACTGAGTCGTTGGCATGGTACAGCTCCAACAGAAAGAGTAGGAAACCATGAATGTCTTGCAGAGAATCACCTCACTGCATTTTTGATCATGTTAGAGCAGAAAACATAAAATACAGCATTGTGCCCTGGTTGCAAAAGGCTTTGTAGGTTGGATGTCTCTGGATGCACATCAAAATACCAACAGTTACTTTCTCTTCTGGAGCATTCTAAGACTGAAAAGTTACAGAAGGAATTTATTGTAATCGGTGTTAAATTTTAGTGTAATCAGTATTAATATTCTCAGTAGCAGTTTTTCTTCTGACACTTAGCAGCAAGAACTAATTTTTCTGTCAAAATATTGTCTGACCATATTGATGGTGTAATCTTTCTGCCAGAAATGAAGAATATCTAGGGATGTTAATTTCATGTGCTTTCTTTCAGGGTGTGCGTGATCTGCTGAAAGTGATCCTAGAGAAAATCCTAACAATTCCAAACACTGTGAGCTCGGCTGTTGTACAGCAGCTTTTAGCAGCAAGAGAGGTAACTATATGGATTTTATACTACTGCAGGGGAAGACAGGCCTCATTCTCTTGTTATTAGTGAGTTTCTGATGGTTGGGATAGCTCTGATTGTTGGTATAGTTCAACAGGAAAGTCTTACTCTTTGTGTTCTAATTCTTTACTGTAATTGCAGTTTATGCAGTAAGCAGAGTGCTTTTGTGGGATATTGTAGGTGTTAAAATCCCTAATAAGAGAGTCAGGCCCAATGCTTGACATGCCTAAGGTAAGATGTATAGGATATAATAACAACTAATAGCTTTTTCTTAGTGAATAAAAATAGTAATTATTTTCAGTACTTTGTGGGCAGACATGGAGGCATGGTCTGATTTAGGCTCAAAGTCTTACTTGTGCTTGTACAATTAAAAACAGGTTTGAGAATGAAGTATTACTATCAGAATACAACTTAAGAAAAAGTATTTTAATTCTTGTATCTGTTTCAATGGGCTGTCTCAGACTAGTAGACAGATTACACATTCATTTACCCTATGCAGTATCTTTAACACAGATGTGGTTTTTTTTATTTATAGGTGGTAGCCTACATCTTGGAAAGAAATGCTTGTTTGCTGCCTGCCTACTTTGCAGTTACAGAAATCAGAAAACTATATCCTGAAGGAAAACTTCCCCACTGGGTAATGATATGATATAAAATAATGTACCCTGGAGTTTTGTTGCACACAGCACCTATATTTGAAAACAAAGCGTATGTGAAAATTTAAAATCTGCTCAATAGTAAACTCTGTGTTTAGTCACATAAACGAAGATACAGGCTTTCTGTGATTGCAGCAGCAGCTCTATGTGTTCTTGCATGAAACTGGTGTCATCATTTTGACCTATAGTCTGATGTTCAAAACTCATGAGGCACTGAGTTGGTTTTGTTGAATATCTTTGGAAGTGCTGGTCATGTATACCTGCCACTTTGTGCTTTCTCTATGGCTTCAGGATAAGAAAAATCACTTCAAATACCTGAGCAGTGTTTTCTATGTTTAAACTCAGTTATGCGGAGATATTTGGGGCTCTGGAGGGATGAAAATGGTCACTGTTTCCAAAAAATAACATGATATTGATCCAGTTTTAAATTTTGCATTCTGTTAAAATAACTAGGTGTTTGTAAAAGGATAAAATCTCAACTGCCTTGTATTAATGGGAAAACTGTTACTGTGTTTTGAGAGAAGATTTAAAGTAGATTGTATTAATTTGGGTCATTTTTCCATGTGGAATTGTTTTTCAGCGGCAGAGATTTGTTATGAACAGAAATTACAGCTTATTTTAAGTAATCCAAGTGTTACGCGTTCAAATAAGATAGTTTGCAAAGGAGACAGTTCTTACATAAACTCCTGATTGAGTGCAAACAGGGAAGAGTGCTTCTTGCACCTCCTTTCTGATGCCACATTTTTCGTTTTGTGGTTTTCTGTTCCAGATAATTTTTCCAAATTTTTGAAATAGGAAGCTAGTTATTTTAGTAGATTTCTGCATATTTTATTAAAATGCATATGTGTATATATTTTTAAGTCTTAAATATTCCTTATCAATGTCTGCAACTTAAACCCTAATTTTTTTCTCCTCTTCTCACACAGTTACTAGGTAATTTAGTATCAGATTTTGTGGATACCTTCAGACCTACAGCAAGAATAAATTCTATTTGTGGTAAGAAGATGACTTAATGAATGACTTTAAAATAAATTAATTTATTTTAAACTTTTTTTTTCTTAGAGCCTTTTAGGACCTATATCATCTGAGCAAAATAATTCAGATCTTATGTTTCATCTAATACCTCTGCCCTTGTCAGTTTGTTCTCAGACTTGGTTCCCTTCACGTTTTGTTTTGAAGGGGAAAATTCGTTGCTGAGAGCAAAATAATTTTTTGCTACCAGCTGGTAGTATAAGTGTGCTAGTTGTTACATGATGATATGGTTTGTAACTACAGGTCACTAGTAGAGTAGGAAAACTGTAGGTTTTTTGTGCCCAAGGGTTTTGAGTAAATAAATATCCACTGAGATGTTAGTGTTGCAGTGTTTCAACTTCAGTTTCCATTGGAGCTTTTGTGGCTGCTCAGCCTATTCTCTGTTGTTGCAGGCTTCTGGGGGAACGTTTCCTGGCTCTGATGGGTACTTGTTGTACTTTTCTGTGCAAGAAATGCTCTTCTTCATTTATTGCTAGGAATATGATGGTCAAAGTTTGGCTGCTTTAATGTGACGCCTGCTGCACTTTTTCTTCAGAAGATAGAAATGTCTTCTGTTTGCTTTGAGTAGTTTAATAAGAGCTGCATTCGTTCTGAGCAAGGTTTATTGTGACCGAGCTTCTTTAGTGCAGAGATTTAAAAAAAATGTAAATTCAGCTCTAATGCTCCCAAAGCATTTTGTTTCAGAACCATCTAGTTATTCTTGCATTGATAGTGTGGCATAGCTTTTATTTATATAACTGACGGGGATAACATTTTATTTTTTCAAAGTGTTGTATGCGTAAATGACCTGTATAGGATCATTTACATGTATTTACGTGTAGGGGAAGAAATAAATATCTATTTACTTCTTCTTTTATCTGATAATAATATACCCAGTTTGGTTAATAGAAGTTATGGAATTTGAACTAAGAGAGGTCAAAATTGAGGCACCTAAATTTACTGATATACAGGTTTTCTTGGGGCTCAGTTCAGATGCTTATTGTTTAAGCAACTAAAATAAAGGCTAGTTGTCTAATCCACACTGACTAGCAAGTGTAAATTTAGCCTACCAAACACACTTCATGTGTTTTGGTCTCACTGGGCTACGCTGAGTTGCCTGTATCTTCACTGACTTTAATTGGAATACACGTGCTTGCATTTGGCCGCTTTACTGAACACAGTCTTGCCCACAGGGTCAATGAAGGGAAATTGAAAGACTAGATTTATAAGGTTTATTATAAACTTAGATTTATAAGGCTGTTTTCTTTGTAGAAAGGGTCAGTCTGCCAAAATCAGGTTCCTTGGTCAAGCAATGGCAGGGGAACAGTATTCTGGTGACCTATAAGGGTACTTTTAAATTGATATTTGCAAATACTTTTATTTTTGGGGTACCCAATGTGAATAAATGGGATTTTACTGCTTAGGTATTTTATTAACTGAATATTGTTTAGAAAAATAAAATCAATTTGAAGAAATCCTGTGGTAAAAAACATTTAAGCAGTGGAAGTATAAGGGGAGTATAGAAGTGGCTGAGGCCAGTTTTTGCATCAAAATGATTAGACAATGGGCCAGGTTCACTGCTTGAGAATTTATGTTTCATTGCATGTAGGTCGCTGTAGTCTCCTTCCTGTGGTAAATAACTCAGGTGCCATGTGTAACTCATGGAAGCTGGATCCTACAACCCTTCGTTTTCCTTTGAAAGGTCTCTTACCATATGATAAGGTATGCCTTATTAAACTTCTTAAACCTGTTACATTTAGTAAAACAAAACTTTTATATCATTAAAGTAGGGAAAAATTTCAGCCATGAATATCCATCTGTTTCAGTTAGGATAACTTTGAAGGTGTAGACATTTTATATTTCAGTGATTTCAAGCTATATACAGAGGACCTGGAAAGTAGCGTTTGGTATAACTGCTGTCCAGGATGCTGAAGAACATGTGACAGTTTAGTGTGCTTTGTGGTTGTGTGCATGTGAGAGAGCAAGTGAGAGCAGAGAACTGATTGGAAAATTGGCCAGATGGAAGAGACTGGGACAGTAATTTCTTCTTTTCTGTGCTCTTCATTATTGCACAGGAAAGATAATTTGCAATTCAAACTTAGTTTGAATGTTTGAACTTGAAACTCTGAATGTGAAGTAGTGGTGTACTGAAAGAATTTAAAGGGTAAGGACAGAAATCCATGTTGTCCTCCATCCCATTCCCCATACCCTAGATGTCTCAGAAAGGAAATAAATACAGTATGTCTAGCGACAGTGCTCACTATCTACAGCCATTATCCTTTTGTGTGTTTCCTGACACAGATGTGGTTTCTTTGTATTTAGTAGACCTTCATCTCCCAAATACTTGTTTAGACTCTTCTTGAGTCCCTGTAAGCTTTTAGTATTCTCAACATTCCTTTGTCAAGGAGTGCCACATTTCAGCTTCATGTTGCGTGAGGAATCAGCTTCTTCAGTTTGTTTTGAACCCAGCTCCAGATAACATTTTTATTTAAAGTGATTCAGGATGTTGGAAGATGCAGTGAGCAGTTGCTTCATATCTGATTTCTTCACTTCAGTCCTGATTTTTATGCATTTTGGTGCATTTCCTCAGTTGTCTTACCTTGTTTCCTTTGAGTTCAAGACTGTTCCAAGAAGTGTACCATCCTTTTATTGGATGAAAAACGTTCTTCTAGAGGGACCTCATAAAATCTGCCACTTCTTAAGAGCTATGATTATCTCCTCATTTATTTTAGTTACCAGAGAGCAAGAGGATTTCCCAGATAATACACACCTGGATAAATTAAGCATTCATTCTTATATTGTTTATTCAGTTAAATGTAAGCTCAATAGTAAACATAATCTTGAGGCAAAATATGTTTGTAGGTGATTGCTTGTTTCTTTTTCAAGGATCTGTTTGAGCCACAGACTGCTTTGTTGAGATATGTGCTGGAACAACCGTATTCAAGGGATATGGTCTGCAATATGCTAGGTCTGAATAAGCAGGTACTGTACTGTGCTCTAACACATGATTTAATTCTGCATAGAATCTGCACTATTCTTTTTCTCTTTTCTTTGCTATAGCTAACTAAGCAAAACAGTTTAGGTACAGAGAGTGATTTTTTTTTTTTTATGAGATCATATTAGGTTAATTGGACACTGTTATTCCTATCATTTGTATATTGCTTTACGAATGTTAAATTGAAAAGTAGAGATTTAAAATATGATTTTTTTTTGCATTGCTTTTTTTTCCTATAAGGCCAGCCTCAAGTAGACCTTTGACAGACAATAGGAGACTGGTATTGTTTGTTGGTTTTTAAAGGGTTGTTGTACTCTGTTATATTGGAATGCTGTAGAATAGTTGAAAGCTGGGGTTTGTTTTGTTATATTTTTTTCTTTTGAAACTTTAGAATGGGGGGGCTTAGTCTGACTTGGGGATCCTTGAGGCTGGCCTCATAGTCACTGTTTTGTCTTTTCTTTTTTTCTTCCTTTATTTTTGTTCTGTCCTGTCTTGTCCTGCCCATCCTCCAATGCTCTAGACCTTGAACATTGCTCAGGTATGTTCACAACCTTACTGTTGTATTGTGACTAACGATACGCTGGCCGCTTTGTAGCCACTGATTCCAGGTAGAGAATACATGTACCCTCAGGGCTTGAAATTGGCAGGACCATTAGTCAAGGGCAAATTCTCACTACAATTCTCTAGACATACGAGAGATGTAGCATAAAGCTGACAGTTGGTGGTCCTTTGATACTAAAATTTTTTGTTGGAATGGACTGCTACCATTTCACTTACCAGTCATAACTTTAACTTTGCTGGAATTTTCAGATGAGGAGAGATTTTAAGTTCAACACTTCTTTCCTTAAGCTGGTGGAAAAAACATCCACTGGACTTAATTGTAAAAATATAAGGCTGTAAATATATAATTTTAAAAAAGAAAGGTTTACTAGTGGAATTTTCTTATCATTAGGAAGCCTCTGTAAAGAACTTCCCAACAGGCAATTATAATATTCTCCAGTTTAGCTGAGAGAGGAGTAGTGCAAAATACCACACAAAAAGTAGTTCCTTAAAATTTTGACTGCTTGTTGAAATAAATAAACAACTGAGCAAGTCAACCAAGTGGACTTCTGCTTGAAATTTGAAATTATGGGTGTTATATTTTTAGTTTATCCCTCATTACATTAATAATTGCCACACCTACTTTAAAAAAAACAGTGTTTAAGATTTATAAAATAGCGTTGCTGTTTGCAATACTATAGTGAAGGTTGTGTCAGTGTTTCCATTTAAGAAACTTTTTTTAGGTTTGTAACTTGACTATAAAATTTACATGATCCTGAAACCTTGTGTACATTTCTCAATGTAATGGAATACACCAGTGCATTTTCTGAACTGGGACTATGTTTTTGAATGCACAGATTCCTACATCTTGGCTGACAGTACTCTGTGTTGTATATGACAATCTTTTGTACCTAGGACTTAAAGCAGCTGAAATGTTAAACCTTGGAATTGAGCTGCTAGGTTTACTGTTTAAATGAGTAGTATTTGTGTGTCTTGTGTCTGCATTGAGTTGATAAAATAAACTCTATCCATCTTGTAGCTGGTAAATAATAAAAGATACAGACAAAAATTACGTTGAACCCATTTTATTCTTCTAAGTGGATGGTCTGTCCTTTCATGTAAAAAAAAATGTTAAAAATGCTGGGTTTTAACTCCTGCTTCACTGTCCTCTAAAAGTAATTAAAGAAATAAAATGTGTTAAATTATACTTTTTAAAATTTGTTTGCTAGTATAGGAATTCCTACACAAAGTTTCATCCTGGTGTGAACTTTTATGGCCAAGGAACAAACGTGAAGAATGTGGCTTATAAAGGAAATGCTGACAGAACATGAACTATAGCTGTGTTACTACAGTTACACCAGTATAAAGATGTTGAAAATATGTGAGTTGAAAATACAGATATAGGGGTGGGTGGTACAGTGGTATAGAAAAGGAAATATGTTCCATTTAAATGTTAATATACTTTGCATAAAACTGTGGAAAACATTAAAATTTTACTTATTTTTAGGTACAAATTACCTTTGTTGTATATTTCAATTTGTTAATGTAGTCACCTGACAAAAATAGTAGCATGCTTTTCAGAAGTTGTGTAACTGTACCAATGCTTTCAATAAAATGGCTGATAATCTTGTATTTTATTATTAGAGAAATAACCTGCAGAAATTGAACTGTCACTATAATGGAAGACACTTAGAAATGCAAATAGTGCCAAGTTTGTTTCAGAATAAATACAGAAACACCTCAATGCAATGATCATTATTTATTTATGATCATTAATCATTTATGTGGAGTTGCTTGTATGCCCTGTCAACTATTTACACAGATCCAGTTGCAGGATTGGAGCCTTCATTTGAATCTTTTGGCATCACAATCTAGGTATGGTTCAGCCAGATTTGTCCTAGTTCTCAAATATTCTTGAAGATGAGCAACGAAATTTTGTGGTTCAGTCTTAACTAAGCAGATCTGTGTTAGAAAACCATTCACTCAAGCCATCTCTGAGTTGTGTAAAAATATACAAATCCAGCTTGTCCTGTTAACCTTGCAGGGTGAAAAACGAAGGTAAAATTACACATGTTTATAGATTCCTATGTTCCTTTCAGGATTCTAAGTTTTCTTGTGGGTTGAGGTTTTCCAACACCCTTATCACGTACATGGCTTTAAGTCCAGACGTAATAATATGGACTTGGAAATGTTTCTTTTGTTGGTGTCTGGGGACTCTGAGTTTTTGCTACTGTGTATTTCTGTGTGGAACAATACATACTCTTGTATATCTGTTAGAATTGATCTATAGGAAATAGAGATTTAAATTGTATTTTGTTCTGTATATTATCATGGTTTGCAGTTGAAATCTTATCTTAAGGGTCTTTTCCACCCTAAGTGACTCAACAATTCTGTGTCAATTTATATTCTTCTGCTAACTGAAGTGTCAATTTAAATTCTTAGTAATCTTTTAAAATAATTTTTTGAACCACATAAGAATTTGTTTTTCTGGAAAATAATTAACAGTTCAAAGTGTCTTGCTACACTGATACCACATTAAGATTTGGTTTAGGGATCTTACGGGTGTTTTTTAAAATGGAACTAAAGTAATGTCTTAAGGACATGAACTCACTTTGGAGGTTTTGGTTTATATCTTTACCTTCTCTGTATGTACAGATTGAGACTTGCATGAAGAACAGAATGCCATTTTTGCTTGCATAGTTGCAGTTAGGATCTTGTTGCAGTCCTCTAATCAATCAAAACCTGTTATTTTGATGTCTCTGCTTTGGGGGAATATTTGAGAGAGGTGGTAATTTTCAGGTGTCTTGTTTCTGTAATGTAAAAATGCTTAATTAGCAGCTATTGTATTAATGAATTTGCACTTTTAATATTTGGCTGGTCACCTTTTAAACCAGCAGTGGTGATCTGCAGCTTATCTTGTTAGTTATGCCTTACTCTGTGCAGGTGAAGTTGTGTTCTCTGCCAGCTACAAACCAGGATAATTAGCATGGGGAAGCTGTTGTAAGCAGAACCGTTAAGTGAAAGGAATGACATAATGCAATATTCCACTTTTATTTTTAAAATTTCAGTTGATGCTGGGATCTTACTATCCAGTTTTACTGGTGATAACATGGCAAAGTACTCAGTTTAAGGGGTGTCATTTTTTAAAAAATATGTTTCTGATTGTATGGGTGGGCATTGAGAACACTCAGGTATATGTTCCTTGTTGAAACTTACTCTCAGGGGAAACCTGAGAGTGGCTGCCAAACTTGGAAGAGATGATAGAATCAGGTATAATATAAACAATAAGCTTTATGCTTTTGTGTCCTCATAGCAGACAGTTTTGGAAAATGGAAGTGTGGGAGTTTTAAGTACTTTAGGCATTTTAAATTGGACTTTTGAAGACACCATTTACTCTTGCAGGGATCTTGGCCTCTATGATTTGGTCTTCTGAGTCCATTTCTTAAGAATGGACTAAATGTGTTACATTTACTAAATGTTGTTTGTTTAAAATACTCAAAAGCTATCATAGCCATCAGCCAGCCTTACTGATGCCTTAAAATATTTTTTTTTTAGGAAATTTAATGCTAGCCATGCCCCTGCCCCACTCTTTGATACCCACCGTGTCTTGACACCTCAAAAAACGAAGGAATTAAAAATTCAAACCCAAATAAGAACAAGCCACCAACTGAAGCTCTGATCCACTGAAAGAATTACCACTAGTCCATTAGAGGGCTGGTCTTGAGAAATTTTAGTGTCAAGTTGTCATGGAAGCAATTTTTTTCACCCCTGTATTTCTTCATGGTTTAATAATGTTTTCAGTGGAATTATGTATTTTCAGATCTTTAAATGTTATTTTCAGAGCAAACTGGAGAATGTGTTTGTACGACCAAATTGTAAAAATTAGAGTCATGTTTACTTTAGGGGAAAAGCATCGTGATTTTGAATGCTACATTTTTTCATACATAATCCAGAACAGCATTTGGAGGTTTTTTTGTTGTTCATTTTTGTTTTACTTAAGCCGTGCCAAAACATGAATTCCTACTTATTTGTGAGGGTAATCAGCTCTCACCTATAATTTTATTCATCTCAGTTTATACCGAGATTTTCTTTCACTTATGAGCAGTTAATAAAACAAGAGTCCAATCCTGCAAATTCCTGTGCAGCACAGTATTTTATTTCCAAGAGTTCTTAAAGTATACATACAAAATCTTTGCAAAATATACATTCACTGAAAATACAGAAAAAAAAGTTGCCGGAAAATTGAATTAATTAGGATAGAATGTGGTGTACGGCTATTTTTCTGATGGAAAATTGTTTTTAAAGCAGTGAAAGTGTGGTTTTCAGAATAAAAGGTTGAATTAATTTTTTTAATTTCCTGGCTCTTAAGCTTTTCCCAGTCTTAGAATTATTCAGAATAGCAAAAATTCCTACTGGAAATTCTGGCTCTTTTTAACAGTAATATTTTTCCTGTTGTATTCTTTGAATAACTTCATTCCAAATTAATATAGCCTAACATGATTAGGCTTTTGGACATTAACCCAGTGCTTAGCAAACTATTAAATTTCAAGCCCTGTACATAATAGTTCTGCATGCTGGATTATAAACTAGTCTGTAGTGTTGTCTGTTGCACCCTGCTCTGCTTCATAATTAGTTGCTTTGGGAGGGGGAGAAAAATGAGCCACAAAAAGCCCAAAGTGTTCTGAAGTGATGGTGCCAATAACTGCTCTCTGTAAACCTGTACCGTGGTTGGTCTGTGGTAATGACATTGCGGGCTGGGAGAAAAGGTATCCTGCTTTCTGTCGTAGCTAGAGGTTTGTGTCAAGCATGCTTCGAGAAAGCACAGCTGGAATTGTAGCTTTCTGCAGTTTTGAGCTGGCAAAGAGCATGCAACAGGGGATGCTGTTCAATGTATTTTGTCAACTTTTCCAATTCTTGCGTTCTATTCTTAATTGAAGAGAATCTCTTTTCTTTTCATAGCAAAAGACTACCATCAATGAAGGTAGAACAAGCATCTCCTTTCAGCATCTCTCTTTACTTTTATTATATCTTTATATTAGCCTTTTTTTAGGCTGCCTGGCTAGTAAGTCAAAGAATTCATCTAAGGCATCCCTAAAATGTTTTATGAGTATTGGGGTGATCTTTTAAGACTTTTTTACATACACCTTTTTGCCTCTAGAAAGGGATAATGCATTTTCATGGTTAGTGTTTGAGCAGCTCTTCCTTTTCTTTTGTATCATAAAGTAATAATTTTTTTCTTTAAGGCTGCATTATGTTACAGGCATCAGGCCAGATAAAAAAATGAATAAATGTGACCATTCCTGAGTACAGATTGCATTGAAACAAACAGGTTAGGTTATTTCCAAAGTGCTAGCATTTTCTGAGATAAGGTAAATTCACCATGGGTTGTTTTTTTTCCCTTAGTTATAGTACATTATGTGAGTGTAACAACACAAATGCAGCATAATAACAAGAAGTTGTTGCACTGAAGGTCTTGTAACATGACATACTTTGTAGTCTTGAGCTGCAGATTCATAATCTGAGTTCCAAATTACTCACTCTGATGTGTAACTTCTGTTTACAGTGTGTAGAACACACCACTGATTAATTTTCAAATCTTTTTGATGTTGTTACTTTTGGTGCTGTGTCAGTAGAACAACATCTAGTTGTAGGGGTATAAACCAGATGTTAATTCTGCTGCTAGTTGCAGGTGGTAGGTGAACCCAGTATGAGAGTAAAAAAGAGAGTAGTCATCAAATATCTTCATCATGTATTGGGATGTTTCCTCTGAATTTGATGGTATAATTGGTACATTTTCTCTATGGTGATCCCTACTTTTGAAATGGACTTAATGGAGAAAAGAAGGAATGAAAAAAATACCAGCAAAAAACCCCAAACCAAATAAAAGAACCCCCACCTATGTGTTTAAAGCATGGGCTTTTTTTTCTGTGAGTGTGAGATCAGAGAAATAACATGCTGCCTGAATTAGCTATAAAACAGCAAAAACAAACAAACAAACAAAAAAAACCAAACAAAAAACCCCAACCAAAACAAAACAAAAAAACCCTAAAAAAACCAACCCAGATGTTACCTCTGTGTTGATGAGCTGTGTTTTGGAACTGAGTAGGGAATTATGGAATACATGATAAAATGTAAAAATCATTGTGTCCTGCCTGTAACATAGTGCAGCTTTAATATACTGGCTTATCCTTAACTTAAGTTCAGACTTCATCTCATGCTTCCCAGCCTTCTGTCAAAATACTGTACTGTAACTGCAACTGTGCAAGTTCTGGAGTTAATGGCAAGGCTTTTGGAATACTGTATCTGATCTCTGCCTTACAGCACAAGCAGCGTTGCCCTGTGCTGGAGGACCAGCTGGTGGACCTTGTGGTGTATGCCATGGAACGGTCTGAGACTGAAGAGAAGTTTGATGATGGTGGAACCAGTCAGCTTCTGTGGCAGCATCTTTCCAGCCAGCTCATTTTCTTTGTGCTCTTTCAGTTTGCGAGTTTTCCTCATATGGTCCTGTCACTCCATCAAAAGGTAAATTATTTGTATCGCTCCCACACGGTAAGAGGGATTTAAGAAACAAAACCAGTATTTTTTTTTTAAGTGTCACTCAACCCTGCAAGAAGTACCTTATGTGTAAGAAATAATTAAATTTTTAATCACTGTTCTCTCTAGAAGTCAAATTCTCAAGTTATGGTGTTGTGAGCTAGGTGTGCTTTTAGTGTATTCAGTTACAGGATGTTGCATTTTATTTGGATTCAAAGTGTGCTAATAACTACAATAGAGATAAACTGGCGTAATTCAGAAGATCTAAGTATTGTACTGTTGCGTCCAGTTTACAAACAAGTTTTGAACAGAGTGAATCCCCTGATCTGTTTGTGGACTAAAAAAAATGCCAAGCAAATGGATGTAGGAACTTGCTGTTTGTCTAATCAATCTACTCAAGGAAAGATAATTTGTCCAATTAGGGTGATACTGGCAATCACAGTCCCAAGTTATTTTTACTTCCTAGTAATAGTTCCATTAAAACTGATACTAGTATTTGCCCTTTTCTCTGGTGCTCAGGGTTATAGTTCTAAGGTAGTGATGCCAGTCCTCCATGAGAGGGGAAAGGAGGGGTTGCAGTCAGCCAACAACATTCTGAGCCCTTTGCTGAGAGAGCTGTATGCTGTTGATGGTAGGGTAGGGATGTTCTTTCTCCTTGCTGTAGGGTCAGCTTGTGGCTATTTAGAGGCAGTTTCCAGCAGGCACAACATATTGCTCAATCTTCATTTGTCCACGGTTCCATGTTACATAAAAATTTACTTTGTATGTTGTGTTCCACTTGTGGTGGATTGTAGTTCTCTGTTCTCTTTGTTTTCCCTGAAATTAGTTTTATCAGGGCTGTATTCCTGTAATTACTATGAATAAACGATTGGAACAGTAGGCATTATACAACACAGTTGCACAAATCTAGTATAAAACTACAGCAAGCAAGATAAGAGTAGAATATTAGTTATTAGAGGGTTGCTGTTACAGATAAAGAAGTTAATTAACAACAAAAACAAACCCAGGTGAGTCCAGATGAAGCAAACTGAAGTTGTTCTGGCTCAGGGACTTCCTTTGTAGGAGTTTACAAAACCTGTGGCCTGATGCTAGCAATGGCAATACTGTACTTCACTACAGGGCTATGAAGTGACAATTTAAGTGTTGCTAGTTTTTCAAAGCAGTGATCCTTAGGAGTTAAATGCATTTTAAATATTAACATTCATTGTTGTGGCCGTCACAGAGTCCGTTCATGTGTTAAAACTAATGTACCTATTTCCCTTCTTTCTGAAAACAATGTATGTTCTGCCTAAGTCCTACTGTTTTAGTCAGTCCTTCTACTTTTAAAAGAATCTTTACAGTGATTTTTCTTCTGCATGCAGTATTTGTCTGTTACTGAGTGTTCTTGACAGTTGGCAGGCCGTGGTCTCATTAAGGGGAGAGACCACCTGATGTGGGTGCTACTTCAGTTCATCTCTGGCAGCATCCAGAAGAATGCACTGGCTGATTTCCTCCCAGTTATGAAGCTGTTTGACCTACTGTATCCTGAGAAAGAAGTAAGTCTCTGATACTAAAAGTTTTATTTTTAATTCAACTTGGGACCCTTCATATGTCGATATTACTGTCCTTCTTGAGTCACTCTTGGAACACTGTGCTGCATAGTTGGGAGGGAGATAGTTCATAAGTTTTTTTTAGGATTTCATATCCAAGTAACCACATTTGTTTTTATGGGTGAGAAAGACTTGTGTTAACTCCTCTCTTCCTTGGCTTTGGTTTGGTTAAGGTTTTGAGGAGTTTGTTAAAGCACTGAGGAGACTGTAAAGGAATAATGTGTAATTCTATTGTTACATCTGGGCTGAAACTGAATAGTACTTTAAATTCATTTTGCTGGAGAAAATCAAATCATATCCATGCTTTGTACATTCCTCAAAAATTAAGGTTCCTGAGGAACGGGCACTTAGACAAAGTTCTTAAACTTTAATTCTGGCAGCACTCTCAATGTGAAGTTGATTGCTTACACTTTCTGTAGTGCTTTTTTCTTTAGGTGAATGGATAGAATAATACAAGTGTGTTATGTATCAAACTCATGTAACAATTTTCCCCCCTGCTACATTACTTTCGACCCACATAAATTGTTCAGTACAATTTGTGTCAGGAGTTTTCAATTGCATTTGTCAGCATCAAATATGGGAAGAGCAATAGAACTGTTTACTTTAGCTGTAGTGATGGTTCCAAGTTACACTTAGTGAAGGTCTTTGTTTGACTAGTGCTTTTTAAGTGCCACATTTTAAGTGCTTGTGAAACTGAATCCTAGGAAGCAATTTTTTTTAAGATTCAGTTTCACAAGCACTTAAAATGTTATCTCTGGCTGTTGTTCTTAAGAGGATTTGCCTTGCTGTCATGTTGATGATGTATTGGTGCTGTCTCACCTGCACTGTCAGTGGTGTTTGTGCAGCAGTAACTGTACCAAAGGGAAAGAAATGTGGAGGTTGGTAAAAGGGGAGAGCCAGAGTTCCTTTTCCAATGGCAGTACTGTCACTAAATCTAGATTCAAAACTTTCTAATTTTGGGTTATATCTTTACCTTTTCATGAGAAGTGTATTAATATTTAAGGACTAATTGTGGTGCTGAACGATTCAGATTTTTCAGAAAATACTGTTGAACCCCTGAGTACCTACTATGGAAGCAGATACTGTAACTGGTTTCTCAATAATGTGTAAGTGTGAGGCCAAGAGAAAAAACATACGCTTTGTAACTATGTATGTCTGGAAACTGTGTACTCTTAAACATCAGTTTCCTTTTGCCAAGGTCTTAGATAGTTTGTTTGGTTTGGGTGTTTTTCAGAATAATTACTGAGGTGCAGGTCTGTTCCATAGCCCTTGATTTGAAATTACAAATATTGATGAGGGTAGAATCTTTTCTGTAAAAATGTTCCTTACGGTGTAGCGAGTCAGAAAAAAGAAAAACCTGATCTTGTGAATACTGTCTATCTAAGTTGGTTTTCTGCACATTAATCCATCTGGTGTGTCACATTCATGTGTTCTTTCTTTAGTATATTCCTGTACCTGATATTAACAAACCTCAGTCAACTCATGCTTTTGCCATGACCTGCATTTGGATTCATCTGAACCGGAAGGCCCACAGTGACAACTCCAAGTTGCAGATTCCCATTCCTCATTCTCTTAAACTTCACCATGAGTGAGTGTGGGGGTTTTGTTATGTTTTGGTTTATGTTTAGGCATAATGAAATAGGCAGTCCCAAGTCTGTATTCAGAATGGATTGTGTGATGGGATGCTGTATAAAGGTTATCAATAGAGTGACTTCAAAGTCATTCAAAAAGACAGAGCTCAAACTCAAAATGTTTCATAAAAAGTGAAATGCTGTTATCCAGCTAATGGAAATGATGCATTTTATCTCAGAATACTATCTTTATTACTGATAGAGAATCTGAAAGTAAATGGGCAATTTTGTTCTGTTACGCTGTGGTTTGGAAAGTGTGGATAAGCAGTACAATGGGTTAAGTTTTTGTCTGGAAAGGTGATTTTTAACTGTGTTTTTTTCCTGAGGTATTTCTCCAGTGTAGAAAAATTGTAACACGGTGAAACTGTAGCATAAGAAGTAGTTGTTTTGATATGGTGCAATTAATAACTATTTTGATTTTTTCTACTACTTTATAATGGGTTTTTTGGCTGAGATTGTTGTAGCTGTATTCCTGGAATGCGTGTGTACTCTTTCTGCTTAATGTTTAATCTTTTTGGTACACAGGTTTTTGCAACAGAGCTTAAGGAATAAAAGCTTACAGATGAATGACTACAAAATTGCCTTGTTGTGCAATGCTTACTCAACCAATTCAGAGTGTTTCACTTTGCCAATGGGTGTTCTAGTAGAGACTATTTATGGAAATGGCAACATGAGGACACCTCTTCCAGGGACTAATTGCATGGCATCAGGGTCTATAACCCCATTGCCAATGAACCTCTTGGACTCGCTCACAGTTCATGCCAAAATGAGGTACAGTATATGCAGCTAGCTTTTTTTTTCTAACCCGTAAATCTGTGTGTAGCTAATTGGCATCAGAAAGGCTTTCTGTGGCTGGACATGTCATATATAGATCTATTCATTTACTTTAAAAATGTGTTAAATTTCAAGTCCATGTTTTTGATTCAAAAACACTTTCTTTCCTCAGTCTGATTCACAGCATAGCTACAAGGGTAATTAAGCTGGCTCATGCAAAATCTAGTGTGGCCTTGGCTCCTGCTCTGGTGGAAACCTATAGTCGCCTGTTGGTTTATATGGAAATAGAATCCTTGGGCATCAAAGGCTTTATCAGTAAGAAAGAAAACCTTTTTTTTTTTTGTTTCCCTTTTCTTTCTGTTAAGTAGTGTTTTTGTTTAATGGCAACTGGAGACCGTAGTAAAACCGGAAAAATAATGATGCAACAATTTTTAATTAGTTTAATGTAAAATAAACTGTGAAAGTTGTCCTAGTGCTGCAGTAAATTCCAAACTAGTTGTGCTGCTGTCCTTTATGCTTGTATACTTGTATGGTCAGGACCTTTCCAGTTGTGCTGTGTTGTATAAAAGCATGCTTAATGAAAAAGTGTAAGCAAAGTTACTTTGAGACAGACAGGCTATTTAATTGCTCTTGTTAAAACAACTTGCATATCTGCTGTACGTGTTAGTTCAAAAGATTATTATGCTCTATACATTTACAGCATCTTCAGACAGCACTTGCACATATGCTTTTTTGGAGGTAATACACTTTTCAGATGAGATGTCTGACTTACAGCCTAATAAAACCTGTGTACTCTGTAGTTGTATTTCAAGGCGTGATCAGTTGTAAAACTTAACTTTACAAACTTTTTTTCATAAGGTCAACTCCTGCCAACAGTGTTCAAATCTCATGCATGGGGAATTTTGCATACTCTGCTGGAAATGTTTAGCTATCGGATGCATCACATCCAACCTCATTACAGAGTCCAGCTCCTCAGCCATCTTCATTCCTTGGCTGCTGTGCCACAGACTAATCAGAACCAGCTTCATCTCTGGTGAGTGACGTTTGCCATATTTGTCCATAATCTCAGATCCCTTCTTGTTGAAAGCTGCATGAGAACTGTTCAAATGGCACTTCCCAGTCTTCTGTGACTGACTTGTTTTGGGGTGTTTTAGCAGTGCAGTTGGATGTCAGCAGTGGTGCTCTGCAGAGATGCACGAGTCAGCGTCCTGCACACACATGGCAGCAGTGTTATGAGTCAGCACACAGCATGTGCAGCAGAACTGTCCTGTCCAGAAGTGCTTCTTGCATGGTAGATCAAGGGCAATGCCTGCTGCTTGTGGTCAGTGCTTGGCTTGTCTGCCAGTGAGACTGTGCTTGCTTCCTTCTGTGCAGGATGTTTAATTCCGTTACAAGTGTTAAGTTGGTTCTGCTTAATTCTTACGTGAGGTTGATTCTCAGTCAGATCAGAGAATTAATCTGGTTCAGTCTGCAACTGGAAAGGAGTTTGTGCAAAGCTATGATGACTGTGTGTGTACCTGAGTGGAGTCCCTCATAGGGTGTGTGTCATGGTAGCCTAAAACAGTGGATAATTTGAATACAAGAAAGGTGTCAAAACTGGTTAAAGAAGGCCTGGAGAGGTTATGCAGGTAATTCCAGGCAAAAGCTTTGACCTTACCTTACTGTTAACGAAGTTGAAGAGCATGAGATTCAGTTTCTATGTAGAATCTGGGGCCTGTTGTCAAACAATTGGGGAAAATAGTGTCCATTCACTCTTAAAGTACAATAAATCTTGTGGGAGTATGAGACAGAGTAACTTCATTATTACCAGTTCATATAGAGAAAGTCTAATTATACAGTAAATTCATAGATTCATAGAATGGTTTGGTTTGGAAGGGACCTTAAAGGTCATCTAGTTCCAACTCTTTTGCCGTGGGTAGGGAGATCTTCCACTGCATTGGGCTTCTCAATTTCATAGTCCAAATTCAAATTGCCTTGTTGCTTATCCTTTACAAAGCATAAAGAAAACAGTTAAAGACAAGTTTCTCCCTAAATTCAAGGCCTTGATCTCTTTATTGACCTCAATCTTGCTTTGTCATCTTAGTCTGTAAAATGTAGATGTTAGTCAAATTTAATGAGCTACTAGAATAAACTAAACTATGGCTTTGGCATTTCAAAGACACAATGTTATAAAAATCTTTCCAATGATTTCAAACTACCTGGTGTGAAAAGTGCTTCTAACTAAAGCACTGGAAATTGAAGTGCTTTTAATCAAAATACTTCCTCAACTTCCTAATTTCTTTAATAAGGACAATTTAGTGCTGTCTACTTGAAGATGTTACTTAGCTTTGAAGCTTCCTATGTATTATTCATGCCTTTTTTATTTTGGTTTTGCATATATTTATTTATATTATCTTCTTTAGATGAAGATGTGCAAAAAATAATAATGAGGGGCTCTAATTTGGAGAGACTTGAGGCTCTTCTTCAGTGTCTCTGCACTTGAAACTTTTGCTAAATCTACTTTTGAGTGCTGTATTTGAAAATAAGATACTGAAATAGTTGGTAAATTTATTAAACAGTAGAAAAAGTAAACTTTTTCAAAAAGTTAAGAACATCGTTTTTAATGCAAAATGTTTCTGTATTATTTGAAGCAGTAAATGGAAGAAAAAAATAGGTATTTTTGGAATCTTAGAAGCATCAGCATAGGTATTACTTGCTAACTGGGCTGTTTCCTTCTTTCAGTGTTGAGAGCACTGCTCTAAGGCTAATCACAGCTTTGGGCAGCTCAGAAGTGCAGCCGCAGTTCACACGGTTCCTCAATGATCCCAAAACAGTTCTTTCAGCAGAATCAGAAGAACTCAACAGGGCTTTGATCTTAACTCTGGCAAGGGCAACACATGTGACAGGTAATAGCAGTACCTCCCAGTAAAAGCTGTAAAAAACCCATTTCTCTAAAGTGTTGTTCAAGAGTGTCATGGAAATGACCTAATCATAAAACATATCCCATAAAACATATCACTTTTTGAAAAAAGTGTAGTTTTAATTTCCACCTACTTATTATTGAAGCAGTAGCAAAATGAGTAAAATGAGACATTCTTTCAAAGTTTAGTCAGAGGTACACTGTGACTAGGGTTTAGAGTTTTTTTAGTGTCTTATTTTGAGTTTCATTATTTTAAATCTAAATATTTGGATTGATTACTGATACATGCTATTTAAATAGCATGAAATACAGCAACTGTGCTGTTCATGTGGAAACCCTCTCCTTCTATAGTTTGCCTTTAAGAAAAAGTAGTCTGAATCTTGGGTTTCTTTTTTTGGGGAAGGGAAGAAAGGAAGCTTTCATTGCATCTTTTAATGTTTAAACAGTGTGCAGTGACATGGATCAGGTTCTTGTTAGCTTTCAGGGAGAAGTTTTCCCTATCCCTTTTTATGATTCTAGTCTGCAGACTCACGGGAGAGTTAGAACAACTGATTCACAAAGACTAGTGGAGGTGATTTGAAAGAGAAAGGACTTCTATTTGTTGGTTTCTTTTTTGGTTTTTTTAACCATTTCTCAACCTTTGATGAAACCAGCCCAAGGGATGGGGTAATGAGGCATTTGTTTCTACAGCTTAATTGGGGTGGGTTCTTCTGAACAACCTTTTGGAAGCAATATAAAATGGCATCTGGCAATTTTATCATCACTTTCTTCCTCAGGATTTTTGTCTCAAAGTCTAATCAGCAGAAACTTGTTTTAGTGACATTACAGGAAGTTAAATATAAAGTGTTAAAATCATGATTGCTTTATTTCTAGCTCAAACCTTGCAAATAATTTTCTTATTAATAGCATAAAAAATGGTGATATCCAGCATCTTTTATAGAGCAAATAAAGTCAAAGAAATGGGCTGGGAGAAGTCGGACAAAAAAAGGAAACTGTGATGGACTAGAAAAGCCGTGATGTGTGTGATGATAAAAGGAATACCAATAAGAAATGGTTTTGTATGAAATTCTAATACCATCAATCCATTTTCTAGACTTTTTCACAGGCTCTGATTCAATTCAGGGAACTTGGTGCAAGGATATACTGCAGACTATCATGAGTTTCACTCCACATAACTGGGCATCACATACACTAAGCTGTTTTCCAGCTCCTCTGCAGGTAATAGTTTAGACATGAATACTTTACAATTGGAAATACAGTGAATTTATTCTCTCAACAAGATCCTTTGCCTTTTGTGGGTTGGTGACATTCTTCCCCTGTCTAGACTGCATTAATCTCAAGTCCCTAAAGAATGCTGCATGATTATAACATTGCCATTTCTTTAGAAATGTGTTAGCTATGTTCCCCTTGTGTATTCTATGGTCAGATTTGGTCAACTGATACTTCTGGTGCAAGGTAGATCAGATGTTTTAAAAATTGAAAAATAAATAAAAAATTGGAAATTCCATTTTTCTTGTGGCAGTTTGTCATGTAGCTTTGTTAGTGACAAAGCAGTCACTGTGGTATCACAGCGAAATAACAACCTTCCCTAGTAGGTTGTGTGGTACGAGGAAGTAGGAACTGATACAGTGTGCTAAATCAGGCAAAATTACCTTGTTCAACTGTTTTACTGTAGGCTCTCAATCACAGCAAAGCCTGCTTTTTTCAGGTGTTCTTCAAGCAGAACAATGTGCCTCAGGAAAGCCGTTTTAATCTGAAGAAGAATGTGGAAGAAGAATACCGGAAGTGGAAGTCGATGACCAGTGAGAACGAAATAATCACACACTTCTCTGCTCAAGGCTCATCCCCTCTTTTCCTTTGTCTCCTGTGGAAGATGTTGTTAGACACTGATCACATTAATCAAATTGGTTACAGGTGAGCTTAAATATGTGCTATTTCAAAGCTATTAAGCTACATTCTCAGTTCTGAGGGCATAGGCCTTGAGCATTAACAGCTTGTTCTTGAAATTAATTTGGAGCATGCATAGCATGGAAAAAGGGAGTGGAGCTAGGGAGTAGCCAGCATGCCATAATAATTGTGCAGTGTTTAAGATTGCTTCCACCATGCAATGCACATTTTTCCTGGTGAGAAACAAGGATGTGAGGTGTTTGAATTCAACAGTTTAATTGTAATAGCCGTGTTTCAGGCAATCTGAAAGAGTAAACAGAAAATCTAAAGCATTCATTTACTTAGCCTTTATACATGAATAAAGGCCAAATATGTCTTTAAAAAACAAATGTTGGATTAAGATGAAAATTCATTACAGAAGTAGTAATTATCTGATACTTTAAATTTTTTTCCTGGTAGAAATAACATCAGTTCCAGCTGTGAAAAATAGATTTGTTTCTTTTCAGTCCTTCCTAGGTATGCTGAAACAGTATTTATGATAGCATGTGTGCAATGAGGAAATTGTGTGCAATGAGGAAATCGTTTATAATGCTGTGGCTGTATTAAAGTGCATGGTGTAGGAAAATAAAGTTGAGTTGCAGAAGTTTGTCCTCAGAGGTGTATCACTAAAATTGCAGAAGTATAGCATGGGTTCTGGGCAGAATACTGCAGATGAAATTGGTGAAATTGAATCATTTCTCCTGATTGGTATTTGGACTTTGGAATTCTCTTGCTCTAAAGTTGGGGTGTTTTGTTTTGCTTTGCTTTGCTTTGCTTTGGCATTTCCTTCAGTTAATTTAATAAGAGGGAGGGAAATTTGTCCTTTTTTTGTTGTTGTTCAAGACAATTGTGTTAAAACTTGCTTACTCATATCATATAGATATGCATTAGAAATGCATTAGAAACTGTAACAATTTCTTGTTGCTTTTTTTTTTTCCCTTCTCTGCTAGAGTGTTAGAAAGAATTGGGGCAAGAGCTCTGGTGGCACATGTCAGGACATTTGCAGATTTCTTGGTGTATGAATTCTCTACATCTGCAGGAGGACAGCAGCTCAATAAATGTATTGAGATTCTCAATGACATGGTGTGGAAATACAATATTGTAACACTGGATAGGTTGATACTCTGTTTGGTAAGTATCTCTTCAGAAAATAAGATGACAGTTCATGCGGTCTTGCCTTCTGACTCATATTTTAGGAGCAATCTTTTAAAAATGGATTGGTCTTAAACAGTGACTATTTGCTAAGTCAATAATCAAGTAAAATACTAGATTACTTCTTTAAGCAGCATAAAATCCCAACTCTTACAGTTCTCTAAATCTTCAGGGAAGCATTTCTTGGTTATTTAATGGCAGCCTGGTATTATTAAATGTTGTGATTTGTGGTTTGGGTCTCTGCCCTCAGAGCCGTCCAGTTATTTGGGCTCTGCAGAGGGACCTGGCCAGGCTGGGTCAATGGGCTGAGCCCAGTTGTCTCAAGTTCAGCAAGGCCACTTGAGTCATAGCCCCATGCAGTCCTACAGGCTGGGCAGTTCTGGGCCCCTCACTACAAGGCAGACATTGAGCATGTCCAGAGAAGGGCAGCAGAACTGGTGAGGGGTCTGGAGCACAAATCTTGAGGAGCAGCTGAGGAAGCTGGGAGGGTTTAACCTGGAGAAAAGGAGGCTCAGGGGAGACCTTATCGGTCACAGCTGCCTGAAAGGAGGATGTAGCTGGGTGGGCATTGGCCTCTTCTCCCATAGAAGTGACAGGCAATAGGACAAGAGGAAACAGCATCAAGTTGTGCTGGATTGGATATTAAGAAAAATACCTCCATTGAAAGAGTTGTCAAGTGTTGGGACAGGTTACCCAGGGATGTTGTTTAGTCACCATCCCTGGAGATATTTAAAAGATGTGTAGGTGTGGCACTTCAGGACATGGTTTAGTGGCACTGCTCAATTAATGGTTGAACTCAATGATCTGAAAGGTCTTTTCTACCCTAAATGATTCTGTGGTTGTGAAATTCCTGCAGGTAGGTAGGATAGAGCATGCTATTCATTCATTCGTTCATTCACAAGCATATGGATAATCTTGTACCCATTAGAGTAGGCTTTCTTCCTTAGAAATCAGCCTCTTTCATCATAATAGTAAGACAGAAATGGCATTCTCTTGCTTTTTGTGTTATCCTATGAAATAAAGCAGTATTCACTTAGAGAGGACTACATTTGCATTCAGTAATTGTCCTTCAATTTTCAGTCTCATCTTAATGTAAATGGTTGGTTGTTTGAATTCTAATTTGCTTTTCAGACTGAACTCCAATCATGTCAGAATGGCCAGAGGTTAAAAGCAATCTTAACTTCATTGTCACTTAATTGGTTATTTTCAGTAAGACAGCTGACAGATAAAAGAGAGTTAGAATTCCTGGAGAAAGTGCTATCACTGGGGAGTTTGTAAGACCTTCTGCCTATGGAACAAAAAATGGGGTAGGGATTGAATCTTCCTCTTTTTTACATCTTCACTCGAAAAATAGAGTTGAAAGGCTATATATTCACTGAATTTCTGTGCAGATGTAGCAAATTGAGCTGCCTTGTTTTGGGGCTTTAGAGCAGACAGCGGTGTCAGCTGTAATTTCACATTATCTGATCTGTTTCATTTAAGGCTATGCGTAGTCATGAAGGAAATGAAGCTCAAGTTTGTTACTTCATAATCCAGTTACTCCTACTGAAGCCTAATGATTTCAGAAACAGAGTGAGTGATTTTGTGAAGGAGAATTCTCCCGAACACTGGCTGCAGAATGACTGGCATACAAAGCATATGAGTTACCACAAGGTATCACAGCTAATAATATTCTTTTATTGCAACAATTTCTGTTAAAATTATATCAGCCATCATTTACAGGACAGCTTTATCAATTTTTAGACTTTCCTAATAAGCCGTAATTTGTTTGGGCTAGTGTGAAAATAATACATCACTATATGTGATGACTTTGAAATTATAATGCAGTAATATTCAAAGATAGAAGAAGCTTAAGAATTGGGTGGGTGTTCATTCTTGCTCATCTAAATCAAATAATTTTAAAATCTTGGCTATGCTGAAATTCACTTAGAACAGAGTTTTTGTGCATCAGGGAGAAGGTATTTTGTCTGGTGTTTTATAACTATATCAATAGTTAAACCTACATTTTCTTCTAATTATTAAAACTCTTCCATCTTCTGTGTGACAAGAACATGATAGCCTGATATGTTAGGGAAGAGCATTGCTGAGATTTTAATGCTCCTGTAAACATACTGGTTTCTACTGGCTAGAGAAGGATACGCCAATGAGCTGTTCTGTCAAAAAACAAATGCTGAGATGGGACAGATAGAAACAAACTGTCATGTAGCTCAATATATGCCATCTAGTTTGATCCAGGACCTGTTTGGTCTATATTAGCCCTCTGACTTGGCTGTGCAGTGTTTTGACCATGCCTAAAAGTGTAAGGGTAGCAGGGAAGCAAAAGAGCCTGGGAGATGCTCTGACATGGCTGCACAGTCACTACACCCAACCTGGCATACAGAAATTTCAGTCACAGGTAAACTAAGTTCAGGCCCTTAGCAGTACCCTGTTATTTGAGTACACTACAGTTCTTTCCCAGGGAATAATTTCATTAATGCTATTTCTAGTGTTCTGATTTAGTATGTGATGCAGAAACTTCCAGTAGTGCTGATTTCCCCTAGGTTTTTTCTTCAAGTACGTGACAAAGGACACTTTAGCGCTGCCTGCTTTCAGCTTTGCTTTGGAATTCTTAATGTTCCTTTATGCCCATTTTGAATGGTGGTGAAACTTTGTTCTGGGTTTGTTGTTTTTTTTAAGATATCCACTATTCTAATAGCCAATATAAGTCATAGTTCAGTTTTCTTCAGTAGGCTTACAGTAAGCTTCACTGAGTTAAAATGTGATAAAGAGGGTTCTTTTTAAAGCAGTATAGATGCTGAATGTTTAATCCATTACTTACAAGGAAAAAGATTTTGATTTTGGTGGATTTCTTTCCTTCCAGAAATACCCTGAAAAGCTGTATTTTGAAGGCTTGGCAGAGCAAGTGAATCCCCCAGTTCAGATCCAACCCCAGTACTTACCAATTTATTTTGGAAATGTATGCCTGCGCTTCCTGCCAGTGTTTGACATTGTAATTCATAGATTTCTAGAATTGCTTCCAGTGTCCAAATCACTAGAAACCTTATTGGATCATCTGGGAGGTTTATACAAATTCCATGGTAAGTTATCCGTGGATGCAGTCAGATAGATTTCTGTTGTGACCGTTATGTCCTCTTCACCTCTTTCATTCATAATGTCCATGTATTAGCACAGCAATGCTTTATTCCTTTTCTGTTCCCTAAACCCTGTGTACATTTGCCCAGAGAAGTAAGTGCATTTCCTCTTCAGTGTATTTCAGCTTACTAACAGTGAACTTATTTTTATTCAGGTATCTCTTGCTAATTGGTGCTTTCTTCACACCTTTTCCCTTCTAGCAGTAAATACTTGGACCTGTGTCCTGACTAACTATCTGTTACCAAGACTGAAATAATTGAAAAGCAGTTCCTCTCTCTGTCCTTACTTAAGATTCAAATAACTTGACCTGAGACTTGAATACTTTTAGAAATGCACTTTTATAATAATTTTTATAGGTGTCATTGCTGTGTTATGCTCAGACAATTTACAATACTCTTTCTTTACTGTAATTTCATCCCTGGATTCTTCTTACCTAGTACCTTATATATGAAGAGTTCATTTAATACTTACAAATATATTAGTATTACTATTAAATTGTGAACTGTTAGTAATACTGACCTTCTTTGTTCCACTTCTTTTGTTCTGAACAAACACTGAAGTACATACAAGACAAAGGAAAATCAGTTTTGTACAGTATATTGAAATAAAAAAAATGAATCAGTTCCTTATGTGCTGTTTTTAAATAAATGCAACTTAGTCTTGCAGGGCTCTTGATTTTAGTTTTATTTGCTGCAAATAGTGATGCTGGAAGTAATTTCTGGCTTTCATTGTTTTCCCTTTCTCCTTGGCAGACCGACCAGTGACCTACCTGTACAACACTCTTCATTATTATGAGGGGCATCTGAGAGAGCGCACAAACCTCAAGAGAAAACTCGTTCATGCCATAATTGGCTCTCTCAAAGATAATCGTCCACTAGGCTGGTGTCTGAGTGATACTTACCTCAAATGTGCCATGAATCCCCGAGAAGAGAATCCATGGGTTCCTGATGATGCTTACTATTGCAAGCTCATTGGAAGATTAGTAGACAATATCCTTCTAAAAGTTTGATTTAAGTAATCTGTGACAATGTCTTACAGCTTCGTTTCATCAAAATATGAAGTTCAATTGCTTTATTATTCTAAACAGGGATGTGCTGTCCTAGTAGATATCTTAAAAGATATGGTGAAAGTCAAGTAGAGTACAGCTGTATAAATATTTCACTGTTTAAGCATCACTTAGAAATACAATTATTGATGTTTATGCTTTCTGAATTGAATTTTGGTTGTCAAAAAAAATAAGCTTGATGAAAAGTGTGAGGATTTAAAGAATTTTTTGAAAATGAGGTTACTATTACTGTTTTCTAGTACCATTTATTAGTATTAATGAGTATGAGATTTGAGAGCAGTGCCACATTTAAGATGTAGGAATAGCTGGCAAATTAGAGAGTAGGAATCTTCTTGGACTTTGGCTTCTTTCTGGAGCAGCTGTACAAGAGTTGACCAATTTTCAGGATGTTACAAGAATATATTCAGAGACTAAGCAGGTGCTCCTTTTGCATAAGCTGTCACCCTAGAAGTCTGCTAAATCTTAGAGAGAGGCAAATTAATAGTTTCTGAATATGGGAGTAGAAAATTCCTATTTATATTTTCTCCTCTTGGAAGCAAACAGTGAATGAGATGGTTGGTGTTGTTTTTTCCACCTCTTAATCAGGGAAGTTTATCCTTTGCGTGGTTTTGTGTGTGTAATATATTTAGAACCATGTATTCATGCAGTCCTTCAATGATTATCAGCATCTTATATTCATACTTCTGTATGTCTTTTTTAATAAAATGCAGCTGTTCTACTTGTTTTCAATAATTTTCAGTTCAGTTTAGTATGTGGTATATGCATCAGTTTTTAATTACTGTGCTGTTTATATTTGTCTGTGTTGGGGCAGCGTTTTTTTCCTTAACCATTGCCACCTATGGCAGGCAAATCACCTGGTCCATTTCCAAATTGTGACTGGAGATTCAATGAGTTTCCTAACCCAGCTGCCCATGCTCTGCACGTTACCTGTGTTGAGCTCATGGCTCTGGCTGTTCCAGGGAAGGAGGTGGGCAATGCTTTGCTGAATGTTGTGCTGAAGAGGTATGTTGGCTTTCTAAAATGGTTTTCTGCAATATATCATACATAATTACGCATTGCTAAGGTAGTCTTTGATACTAATTTTCTAATTTTTTTTAAAGTTGTATATATAGGTAACATTTTATATATAAAGTATTTTTGGGTGACAAACAAGGTGACAGGGATCAAGCAGAAAGTGTCCTTCAGAAATGGTTGATGTGGCATGATGCCCATAAGAGTTTGAAGTAAAACCTCACACAGGCAGAGATCTCACCCATTGGGTTCAGCAAAAAAGTCTGGAGAAAGTCTGTTCTTTCAGCTATGCCAAGAGGAGGACATCTCATCAGCTGATATCACAGCTTTTTTGAGTGCAAAGAAGGGGACAGGAATCATTGGCAGGACTCTGAATCTTCCTGATGCTGATGTAGATCAGAGGTACTTCGAAAGAGTGGTGTGCCAAGGCTGACCTTTTATCATGATGCATTAAATTTGACCCATAGCTGCTTCTTGGGCAGCACTGAAATAAACTGCTGTGAGAGACACGACCTGGTATTCTTGCAGCCATTCAGCTGACATCACTGAGCAATGACAAACTGGAATTACTTCGGTATAGCCTCATTCAGCTTAGTAATATATTATTGTTAGCTCTGTTTGGGGCATATAGAGGGAAGGAGTCAATAAAGGGACAGACAACCCTTAGGCACTAAGGCTTAAGGAAAAAAGTTTGAAGCCTTTGAAGGAAACCTGCTACTAATGCAATACACCCAAATAAAGTTTTGCACGCAACATCCCAATAGCATTTATACCATCTTTTTGCTCTTGTAAATACCTGTGTATTTTTGTAGTTCTCTCAACTTGACAAACATTCTTGGTGTAAGTGCATGTGGTCTGTTAGATGCACGAGAAGCACAAATAGCAGTTGTGTACTTCAGAGCTTTAGTTTCCTTTTTCTTTGTCTCTAGTCAGCCCCTGGTGCCAAGAGAGAACATCACAGCTTGGATGAATGCGATTGGACTGATTATCACAGCCTTACCAGTGAGTCAATATGTTGTATTTTAAAATTAAAAAAATTATTCTTCCATGAAACATTTATCATCTTTCTAGAGTACATTGTAAAGCACAGCCAATATCTATAGATCCCACCGCAAGCTATTCACAAGGCTATGTGCATGTCTGAGAAGTATCTACTCCTCTAGCATAGAAAAATTGACCCAGTGTCTTGTTTTTCTATTATGTTTTGAGGCTGGGATGAAAAGAAGTAAATCACTCCTGTTTAAATATATTGTTAAATACCATGTGTGTAGTATTGAGAACAGGAGCTATGTAATAGGAGGATCTGTAAAGTTTCTCATGCAAAGTTATTTTTTGATTGATGCTTGCACTTTTCACACCCTGTAGTTCTTAAACCATGTAAATGAGATGTGGCTAAGATTGCAAAAGAAAATGTCTGCAGTACTGTAGTTTGTGTATCAGATATGATACAGATATGATATTCAGAAGATCACTTTGATCTTCTGAATATCATGACTCTTGGTACTTGACAAAGACTGCCTGAGTAATTTTGATCTCGCCATACGTGTTATTTATGTGTCACAGCTGTCCTTCCCTTGTGACCTCTTTTTCCCAGTAAAACAGTTCCTCTTCTTGGAGGGAAGCCAACATGAACTTAATCCTTATTATTTTTATAATGCTACTAATTCTTCCTGTTCCCTCTGCTTGCGTCTTCATCTATATTTTTTGTCTTTTGTACCTTTTTAATTTCCTGTTTCCATCTTGGTTTTTTGGTCTGCTTGTGCCTGCACTCAGAAGACTAGAAAATTCTCAGACCTCTTCCACTAAGGCTTTTTGCCTTGTCTTTGCTTCTTTTAAAGACCTTTATATCAGGTGATTAAATAATTAAATTCATGAGATATGTCTTGATAATGCCACACCCTGGAGTGTGTCATACCCCCTAACATGGATGCTTTTTTGTATTGTGTCTCTTCAATTTGCACCTTCATGGTTATCAGCTACCGTTTATATACCGTATGTCATTTTAAACAGTTTTATATGTACATATGTATTTATATATGCACATTTTAGAAATGCAATAATAGTAGAAAGAGCTGAGGAAGCATTGTCTTAGGTGATGTTCCTTTTATAATTCTGAATTTTTGGGTTTGTTCTATTGTTTTGATTTTTTTTCCCCAGGAGCCATACTGGATCGTTCTCCATGACTGCATTGTGAATGTCATCAACAGTCCCAGCTTGACATCAGAGACAGAGTGGGTTGGTTACCCATTCCAGCTGTTTGACTTCACAGCATGTCACCAGTCTTACTCTGAGATGAGTTGTAGCTACACTTTGGCTTTGGCACATGCAGTCTGGCATCATTCCAGCATTGGACAGCTTTCTCTCATTCCTAAGTAGGTGTAATGAGATTTGATAATGTAATTTGTCTTTTAAATTTCACATGTAATATGGATAACAAAGCTCCACCTATAGCACGTGCACCAGCTAATAAATATGTACGGGGGAGCTCCAAGACTTGTCAGATGGATCACAAGGATTTTTCCAGCTCCCTCTTGACATAACTCTGGTTGTCTGTAGGCTTTAGGGCTGTCGTGTGGTGTGATTTTCTTTAATAAGCCTTTTTAAATCTAGATTAGCTTTTATGCTCTTACTAGTTTAAATTTTTCTTAAAGCATGGACTGTAGCACATTCCTAAAACATCAACTGAAACAGTAAATATTATTCTTATTTCTAGAGCTGCCCTGAAATATTTGGAATAGCTCATATTTCCAGAGGCACATTTTTTTTCTAAAATAAAGGTCTAAATCTGTGAGAGAGGCTGTGATGTTTTGGCTAGAATTTGGTACAGGTGAAAGACATAAAGAACCCCATATAACCAAACAGTTGATGTGGTACATGTCTTGACATACTGCAGGTTCCTCACAGAAGCGTTGATCCCCATTGTGAAAACAGAATTCCAGTTGCTATATGTTTACCACCTCGTTGGACCTTTCCTGCAACGATTCCAGCAGGAGAGGACACGGTGCATGATAGAGGTGAAGTCTGGCTCATGGTTTGCTTTACACCGTATGGATTATTTTACCTTTGCAATTAACTCATGAATCAGAATGGGATTTAATAAATATCAACCTTAATAAATATCCAGAATTAAGTTCTGTACAAATTAGGCAGTGATTGCAAGGATCTGAGTTGGTATTTGCTTACCCTGTTAACTGAAATCTTGTTGGGTAAAACACCCAGTACATTTCTTTTTAAGCAAGAAAAGAAATAAACCCCCAGAAATATCAAGCAATAGATGTTTTCTTTGGCTCTCAAACTGCTTTCAAAATATACATCAGACTTTCTGCCTGGCAGGGAGTATGCAAGAGGTGAATTGTGAGGATGGAGGAACATGAACTGTTTCTTACATTCATGTCAGTGTGGATGAGGTTAGGGGAGGAAAAAAGAGATGGAGCTTGCCAGTAGGCAGATGAGCTGAAAAATGTCACATATCAGAGACCCTGCTAGAAAGAAGAGCTTAACTTGGGAATCATTTAGTGAAGCATAATGGCATGACTTAGACCTGTCCATTTGTCCCTGTAAGAAAGTAAATTGTTGGGAATCACAGCTACTTGAAAAGCAGTACATATTTCTTAAATTGTTAATCTAAAACATTTTAAAACCTGTTTTCATTTGGGCTGCTCTTTGTGTCCATGAGCAGATTGGAGTGGCATTTTATGAAATGCTCCTGAATGCAGACCGGTACAGCTCCCACCTGAACTACATGGATCCCATCTGTGATTTCTTGTATCATATGAAATATATGTTTACAGGTGACAGTGTGAAAGATCAAGTAAGTAAACAGCAGATATAGATACTTGAATTATCTTTCTTCCCATGTAGAAATTTAATCTTTTTGTGAACTGTTTTTCATAGGTAGCAGTACAACAAATTGCTTACCAGTTGTTTAGTATCTATATACAAAGTAGGAAGTTGGTGTAGGAAAAGCTTCAGATGGAGTAGATTAGATATCTCAGTATTCAAGATTAATTAGGTAGTCTGAAATTTAAGATACAGCTTCAGGGTGCTTTAAATACTATTATTAGAGCTATTGCTAGAAATAAAGCTGTTGGATATTTCATAACTTTTATTCATTTAAATCTATTTCTTTAAAGTTTTTCCTAATTTCTGATTCAGTATTCTCACTTGATGTGATAAAAGGAATATCTCATTCGTGTTCAGTGAAAAATCATTCACTCTATTTATAACAGTATGCACTTTTAAAAATGTCAGTTGTGTGACTTATTTTACAAAGCTTTGGTGCATAACTCTTACAACAGGAAGGGGTTTTTAAGATTGGTTATCAGAAGAGGTCAAAAAGTTAGCATTTGAAATTAAATACATTTATAAGTACCTCTATTTACTATATCATTTTCCATTTTCTTTTGTGCTAATGCGATGTTTGTGTACAATAGTGGCAAGTAAAAACACTCCTGTTTTTTACTGAATGCGTTTTCTTCTTTTTTGAAAACAGGTAGAGAAGATAATTTGTAATCTAAGACCAGCTTTGAAACTTCGGCTACGCTTCATAACGCACATCAGCAAAATGGAGCCGGCTGCTGCTGTGTCACAGCAGCCTCTCAGCAATGGCTCCCCAGCACAGCAGCCCAGCCAGGTGCCCGTCAACGTGGCTTTGCCAGTAACCCAGTGAAATTAAGTGCTGGGCTGACCTTGGTGTGAAGGCTTCCTCCTCTTACTGAGTGAAGTGAAGCAGCATCTGAACTGAGATCTGGGATGCTTTATGAAAGGACAGAGAACCATGTACAGACTTCTGCTTTGATTTCTTTTTGCATCATGAAGCTGCCTAGCTCTGCATGCCAATCTTCTTAGCTATTTATGCTAGACACTAGATAAGGGATATGTTGCCTTTTTCTGAAAGCACTGAGTAAAGATCCTCTGCGAGCAAATACATGGATTTCTGAAGAGTTTACTGCTCCCTGTCCTGGGTTGAGTTACCTGGATTTTTCCTTTTTTCTGACTGATATGAAAGGACTCCGAGTGTGTAAAACTGTGTTTTAAAATTTGGGTTCTGCCTTATTAAAAATTTCTATTTTTTCATTCAACAGAAGAATTTAAATCTTCTTTGTCTTTTGGCAGACAATTTAAGCTCTTATATAGAAACACTCCTAGACAGAGGGATTGCATCACTTTTATTGAGTTAATTATGACATCTTTCCAAAGACTAAGAATGAACCTTTGAAAATACTTCTAAATTTTGTGTGTACAGATTTCATTAAACACACCTCAATGGGTTTGATGTAGTGTCAGTTACTAGGTTTTTGGATTACACCCCGGAGGCTGTCTCAAATGAATCTATTGGAAGTCTGCATATTCACTTCAAGCTGTGCTGGTTCATATCTGATCTTTCCTGTTTGGGAAATGGTGTAGTTTTTATTAAGTTAATCACATCAATTTTACTGATCTTCCTATATTTTGGATTTGTATAATATTGTGCTTTAGGATTTATGTGTACTGGGTTCAGCGGGTTTTGATAACAGAATTGAAAGGCTCAATGTTTTGTAAATATTCATCTTTTTGGACAAAATTTTAATTAAAAAAACTCCACACTTTAAAAGTCTGTATTAGTATTGTTAAGTGTATTTCTCTTCCATACTCATTACCTTAAAAATAAGTATTGACCATATAGCAAGGATAATTCCATGTCCCAAGTTCTCTATCAGCTTTGCCTTAATGACAGTTTTAGCATGTTACAAATAGAGTCCAGATTGATGAACTCAGGTCTGATCTGATGTATATCTCTAAAAATTTAACAGTTATGGAAAGAAGTTGCTGACTTAGTGGGTGGAAGTTCTTTAGTGTGCTTTTTTGCTGTTCTTATACTTGGATCCTAAATTCTGCCAAGTGTAGTTTGGGTAACAACTGTGAGTGCTCTTTAATGAACCTGTAGTCTGACAGAAAACTACATTTGCAAATTTATTCTGTACCCTGGTAGCCGGTCACAAGTGGTGTTCCCCAGGGCTCAGTGTTGGGGCCAGTCCCGCTTAATGTCTGTATCAGTAATCTGGACAGAGGGATCGAGGTCACCTTGAGGCAGGTCACAGATGACACCAAGTTGGGGAGGAATGTCCTTCTGGAGGGCACAAAGGCTCTGCAGGGGGCTCTGGACAGGCTGGATCCATGGTCTGAAGCCAGCTGTATGAGGTTCGGGAAGGCCAAGGGCCACATCCTGCACTTGGGTTACAAAAGCCCCTGCGGGCTACAGGGTGGGGGCAGAGCAGCTGGAAAGCTGCTCTGCAGAAGAGGACCTGGGGGTGCTGGTGACAGCAGCTGAACATGAGCTCAGCTGTGCGCAGGTGGTCAAGGAGGCCAATGGCATCCTGGCCTGGATCAGGAATAATGTGTCCTGCCCAGGACTCCGCAGGATACTGGGATACTACCCAGTACTCAGCACTGGGGAGGCCACACCTCAAATCCTGTTTGGCTCTTGTGCCCCTCACTACAAGACACACATTAAGGTGCTGGAGCCTGTCAAGAGAAGAGCAATGGAGCTGTGAAGGATCTGGAGTCTTGCAAAGAGCAGCTGAAGGAGTTGGGATTGTTCACTTGGGCAAGAGGATGTTCAGGGGTTGTAGAGACCTCATGGCTCTCTACAGCTGCCTGAAAGCATGGTGTAGCATGGTGGGGGTTGGTCTCTTCTCCCAGGTAACAAGTGACAAGACAAGAGGAAATGGTGTCAAGGTGTTCCAGGAGAGGTTTCGAGTTTGAGATTTGATATTAGGAAAAATTCCTTCCCTGGAGGGTTGCTCATGAACTGAAATGCAGTGCTGAAGTGGAATCATCATCACTGGAAGTGTTTGATAAGCACATGGATGCGGCACTTGGGGATGTGGTTTAGTGGTTAACACAGAGGTGCTTGGTTGAAGGTAGGACTTGATAATCTTAAAGGTTTTTTCACTCCTTAATTTTATGATTCTGTGTTTGCCTTTAAACATCTTGTATTCCATTCCAGAGTCAAATCACTCTAGTGCCATTGGGCTCCATTTTGATAACAAGACTAACAAATACTAGTTGATCAATTAGCTGGTCTCCAAAAATCCAGTGACATTTTGTGCAGGCCTTCCCATAGGCTTTCTGGGCAGACCCAAGAAGCAAAATTTTGGTTGTGGGTTTGCAGACTTAATGGGCAGTGATACTTCTCTTCCTAAGCACTTTTTGCAGCAAGTGAATAGAAAAGCATGTAGAAAGAGTGTGTTCTATTGCTATTCTGTGTTCTAACTATTCTTCTGAGCATGTTTCTGAATTGTCTCATTTCATATTGAAATAGTTTTGGCACTTTATGTGTCACCCCTTTTAATGTTTAAACTAGCACATGTTTTCAGTCACAGGGATTTCAGAGGGTGTACTGAGGAAGTTGGGTAACTGTCATCAGCAGTAAATCCTGAAAGCTGTTGGAATTTTCTTTAAAGCTCCCTCATTGTGCTCTGTCTTTGCCACATGTGCAGTTATGTGAAGCTGGCTTTGGAACACTGGTCTGACACTATGGGGGTGGGATTTGCCTTAACTGGACTGGCACTGGCAAATCAATGAAAAACCTGGGTTTCATCCATACTGGACTAGGTTTGAACTTCTGTCCCAGAGCTTAAAGGCTGTGCATCTCACTAATGGTGCTCTGAATTGGGATCCTTGGTCACCTAGCAGGATTAGGGATTTACATGTTCTATATGTTGCAAAATACAAAGGCAGACCATCTGTTCTTCCCATCATGCACACTCTTTCTCTGCAAAACTCACCAAATTTCTGAAGGTATTACCCTCACTGGTTCGAATAAGGTATCTCTTCTGCAATAATCTACATTTGCATTTTCAGCAGCAGTACTGGTCTAAAAATCAATTTTTATTGATGATTTCTTTGAGTTAAACACCTCACCCTTTAAAATCCAGCTAACCAAATTCACTTTCTAAAGTGCTAGCATAGCAAGACAAAGTAATAGTGTGATTTCAGACATATGTTTGTTATTGATTATGGCTTTCATATGGCTGGGTTCTAAAATTCAAAATATGTCAGTCAAAATTTGTCAGTCTGCTGGAACTCAAAGTGGTTGAGAGTAGTGAGGAGTAACGTAAGTCTGAGGTTTGGGGCTTGACTTTTTGTTTTGTATTTCAAATTGCAGGTAGCCAGAGACACAAGAGTACCAGACTCCCTCCATCCCATCTGACGCTCACAGAGAGTATTGATTAAGTAGGTCTTGAAAGTCTATTAAAATATGCGTGGCTGAGTTAACAGACTCCTAAACCTAAAAAAAAAAAAAAAAAAAAAAAAAAAATAAAAAAAAAAAAAAAATAGGTCAGAAAAAATTTGAATTCCCTCTTTAGCCACCAGAGGGAGATTTCTTCAAAAAATATAACCTGGTCTTCAACTGTCCCTGAGTATAATGCAGTATTCTGAACACTCAGATCTTCCTCGCATCTACCCACATTTTTATCCAAGATTTGACAACATAGAGGCCACATTACACAATTGGCCTTGATGTTTGAAATACGTTTTATTTATCTTCCTCAAAAGCCTGCTGGAGGACCCCAGAGAGGTATGGGATTTGCAAAACCTCTCCAACAATACAAACACTTTTAGTCTTTCAGAATTGTCTCAGGTTATTTTTTTTTATAAAAGCCAATCACTTGATTCATGCAACAGCTACCAGATTTGATGACAAAATTTTGTACTTAACTAAAAAAAAAAAAAAAAAAAGGCAGTAGATAAGAAGCACTTATCAGAGTTTGATTTTTAGCACAGAGGCTTTTTTAGGAAATAAATGGATACCTGTGGCTTGGCTCGTTGTACCTGAAATGCAGCCTTTTCTGAAGGTGAACCAAACAGGTGTAATATCTCTGCAGCTCTAAAAGGTGGTGAATATTTTTGGCTTTCCCTGTACCTACAGCAAATACAAGCACAGTAGGGATTCTTTTTCTGGTTCAAGATCCAGAAAGCCATGGAGAGGTTCCCATCCAACCCCCCTATTTATTCACTTGTGCACCTGCTGTTAGCCGTAATCATAGAGATACGTATCACTGTGCTTCTCCATCCATTCTTATAATCATTGCAATTAAAAGAAAAGTCTTTGTTTGAGATGGTGAGGGTGGTCTTTTTTTTCTGGTTTCTTTTCCTTTTTTTTCCTTTTTCTTTCCCTCCCCCATATATCTGTTCTGTATAAGCTCTTGTGTGCTTTGTTACTGTTCGGATCTGGTCCTTCACCTCTTCAGTGTTTCACACAGAGACCACTCTGTGACTTGGTGGTGTGCATCTGATGTCAGATTCAGTAGGAGGGAGTTGTTTCAAAGGTAAGTAGTCACCTTCTAATGTTTTTCTCCTGAAATGTGAGGGAATCCTGTGTCCTGGTGAGAGGAACGCAGTTGGTTCCTGTCAGCCATCAAAGGCAGAGGATCTATAGTTCTGTCCCAACCCTGCTTCAGCCTTGAGCAGGCCCAGGCTGCTTTACAGTTTAATTTTTAATTAAAAAGCTGAAAAGTCCCTGCATCTAATTGCCCCCACATCAGTGCTACATAGGAAATTCTTAAGCAGCCCAGATCCTTTTGAAGCAAAAGGCTTCAAAGTGCTACATGAAGGAGGAGAGACTGAGGGTGGCCATGCAGGCAAAGGAGAAAACCCCAACATTAATAAATAGTTCCTAGGTATATAGTTTATGTCTTGTGTGAGGCTCTGATCAAATTGTTCTAAAAATAAATTGAAAGTTCTTCCAGATTTAAGGTAGAATTCCATTATTGATTTAGCTCAGCTCAGCCTACAGTGAGATCAGCCTGCACATCCAGAAGAGCCATTGTCACAGTTACTGTCTCTCAGGTGCAATATCTTCATCACATGTACGAAAAAACTTTCCTATGCTTCATATTTTTGTGGTCCTGCTGATGGGATAAAATATCTAGTGACCTCTAGGGCATGTTAAATACTGCAAAACAAGCAAAGAGAGGACATGCAAGTGTCAGTGAGTTATGTCTCACATCATTATAAACAGATGACAGGTGGCTACAAACAGCGAAAAATGAGCAGACAAGTAGCAGTCTGACAGTCCTGCATAACATTTGTACTGAGGTGACCTGTTCCATGCTGATTTGAAGACTATATCTGTCATGACATCAACAGCAGGTATATTTAAAATTAGTAAAGTTCTAGTGAAAGTTGTATAAAATACAATTAGCATGTTCTGTGGGAAATGACAGCATAGCATTATCTGTATGATTTGAGAGGAGTTGAGAAATTCAGTGTCAATTCCCACTGCAGCTATAATTCAAGGCCTGCAATTATTTAGTAAATATGTCAAAGTCAAGAGCAGAAAACAAGGTCCTGAATGAGCCAGTCCTGAGTGAACCAGTCCCTGCCCTGGAGAACTTTCAACCTATAAATGGCAGTGTGCAGAAAGAGAAAAAATCACGTAGTTGAGGAAAAAAAAAATGTTGGCTTTTCTTATCAGAATATCAATTTTCCTGTGAGTGCTGCAAAAGCAGGATCTGTGATATTTTTGAATGAATTTATGGAGGTGTTTGGCAAATGAAGAAAGGCCTTAAGAGGTGAGGATGAGATGAACATGAAAATGGAAAACTGTCAATGTTCTCTGAAAGGTTATAAGGTTGAATTCTCTAAGAAAAATCCTCATAGGTCCTTTCCTTCCTTGATGCTGTTTCTGCTAAGATGTAATTTAGAAGAAAGGAGTCCTGGCTGTAGCTTATCACATCAATATCTTTTCTGTTGTGTGTGCATATTATCAAGTCCCAGCTGAACCAGCCTTTAAGGGCTCTTGGAGGAGTAATTCCCCTGGTTTTTGCTGTCTTTTTTTTAAAGGTTAGATAAGATGATTAGAGTGTAGATTGACTCCATGCATGATAGTAGAGCAGATTGTCCTCTCTCTTCAGCAGGCACTGAGCCTGTTCAGCAGCAGCAGTGCTCTGACTATGGATAGAAAGATCAACGTCAGAGAATGTATCCTCTCTACCACTGCAGACCTAGCATTGTTCTGTGAGTGAAACCACGTTGAACTACATCATCAAAGGAGTTCAGCAGCAGCACTATCTTCTGCTTCTCCCTTCCCACCCATTCTATTCATTTGTGCCCCCAGTGACCCCTCTCCTCCCTAACTGCAGAACTACCCTGTGAAAATGAAAATTGCTTTTCTCTTTTGGGAGTGAATCCTATCTGGGATCTGGCGTGGGAGAGGCTGGATGAGCACCAGGGCCTGGGGGAAGAGCAGCATCATGAGCATCTCCCAGCCTCCATGCTGCAGGAGGCACAACTTGTGGTGAAGGTTCTGCCGGAGGACTACATTCTGAGTGTGGACCAGGAATGTTTGGGCTACTTAGTAGCTTTAGAAGGGACAGGGGAAGCCCTGTGAGATTGGACAGGAAGTGTGGGTGCAGTGCTGATCTAACTAGGCCACTGTACAGACTGGTGCTGTGGAATTGCAGAGGACTTGGCCCACACTGGCAGTGGGTCCCTCAGCCTGCATGCACCCACGTTTTTGGAAGTGCAGGTCACACGTCAGCCATGTCACCTCCTCTTCTTTTATGGCTTTATGCCTGTTTCCTTAGGAGAGCTTGCCTGGTGAATCAGATTTTCTAGAGAAATTCCAGGAAAAGCTGAAAAAAGAGGTTCTCTAGTCTCTTTCCTATCTATGATCTCAGACTGAAACTTGTGATGCCTAGGAAGTATCATGGCCTTCCCAAATACAGGACAGGATGGATTTCACCTCTCCTGGTACCTCCTGACTGTTGGTCCGTGCCCTGCTCGTCCCTCAGAGGAGCCTGGCTGCAGGTGCAGGGAAGAGGGTGCTGAGGGCTCACATGTTGCAGGTCAAGCTGAATTTTGACAGTGTACTACAAAACCTTTCTGAGCCTTCCATCTCTAGAATTAAAGGAGCAATTGAGGGAAGCCTAAACAGCACCCAGGTGTTTGGAGTCCTGTGGGCCTCAAATTTAGTATGTCAGAAGCACTGTATGTGCTGTACCTAACTGAAGAAGCAGCTTCAAATAAGATAATTTTATTATGTTATAGCACACAGCTGTCTATCTCCATTCTTCAAGTGGAGAACGTTAAACTCTTTTTATTCATCAGGATGAGTAAAACTCCCACACTACAGATGGGAGAGAACAGCCACCATAGTAATTTCATTTTAACTTCCCCTTTTTTCTTAATAAAAATGCATTCTATAATATTTAGAGTCAGTTTTACGTCTTTTAAGAGCTGATTTTGACCTCTTTGAGGTTTACAGTTTGGAGAAACAAGCCAAAAGAGAGGAGTGAGATGAGATACTGCTGAGGGGCCCAATTGTCCTGAACACTGGGCAAAACTAACTTCTCGTTTTCCCCAATCAACCCCTGTGTTGAGTTCAAAGCACAGACAATCCTGAAAGTTCAAAAAAATGTAAATTCTGAAAGGAATATTTACAAAAACTCCTTCTCCTCCCACTGTAAAAGAATGTGGCTGAGAGTTTTCTGTATTTTCCATGAAGCTCTGGGGTTCTTTTGAGCAAAAGGAATGAACAGCCTTGAAGAAAGCCCACAGCCAGTGGCAACTCAATCATTTGCAGCCTCACACACTCTGAGCAAAAGTGTTTCTAGATTGGTCTGACAAAAGCTGAAGATGCTGTTTGCCTGTCCCTTGGAAAGAAGAACTCCAATTTAACTTGACACTCATTATGACACCTGCAACAGAGTTGTTCCATCCGCAGAAAAAACAAAAGCACAAACCCAGCAGCAGTTGTTACCGCTTTCTTGTCCTTGAGCTTTTTTGCAGCAAGGGCAGCAATTGTTCTACTGTTTTCTTAGACTGTCTTTCTGTAGTCTGTAATATGACTGAAATGTCACTTTAGCAGATTTTAAGAAATAGATGTTTCCACAGCATACAATGCTGGGCAGCACCTCTTGAGTATCTTTGAAGGAAAAATGCATTCAAGATTATGACTTATGTTGCTATTTATAATTTAGGTCAAGTTTTTTTTCCTCTCATTTCCTTTTTTCTTTTTCCCCCTGAACAGCTTCATTTTACAGTGGATTGAGGCATTTTCTTTAATAAGATGGATAACCCTTGACAGATAACAACTCTGTCAACTCTGCACTCTGGCAACTATTTCAAATTCCCTTTGAGATTCCCTTGGGGTTTTTCCTATCTTTTCCCTTTTTTTTTTTTTTCACTCAGCATTTTCTCTAGGAAAAGACTCACAAAATCAAGGCCAGAGGACTTTCATGATTCCCCACAGCATTGCTACATATCAAAGAAAAATTCCTGTGCTTCAGTGTTTGCGAGAAGCTCTGCCCCAGACGTAGGGCACAACTGGGCAAGCACAGCTGGGGAGGGCTCTATGGAGCAGGGACATGTGGCACTTTCCATGCCTGCCTTCCGATGCTCCCCTGCATTTGGATCCTTCAGCCCTGAGCTTTCTCCTCTCTCACCCAGTGAGCAACTGGAAACATTCCAGACCAGCCCATGAAGGGTGGCCCCATCATGCATGAGCCACTGCAATGCAGTCTCTTGGTTTTCCACAGCCTCCATGCTGGCATTATCTTTCACTTTTCCATGCTCCCACTCTCACTGCTGTCATCACAGCTTTCCTCTGCCGAACCTCAGTGGCCAGCAACCACAACTTCCACTGGATTCAACCTCCCCCCGCTCTGAGCTTCTCACCCCTGTGAGTATGGGAAGCAGCCAAGAGCTGAGCCTATGTATTGTAAATAAACAGTAGTAACCCTTTGGTGAAGACTTGGGACTCTCTGTCTTTTTTAAAGAGGGCAAGAGAAATTATAACAATCAAGAAAATAATAGATGCATTAACTTTAATTTCTCATTATTCTTTTCAGAGTCTATATAAAAACCCCTTGAGAATTCCGGAAAAATGCAATGACCCATATTTGCCATGGAATTTTATTATAATTATTTATTTATTTGGATTTTTCCTCTCTCAGTCACTCTTACATGTGAGTAGGATAAGGATATTTGCCACCTGTAAAGAAATGTCATTATTTAATTTTATTTTCCATAGCTTTCTGAGAGATGTGCCTTCACAAGAACTGTGGCAGTGGTCCAACCTCCCAGCCTGCAAAGAGTTTTATTGAGCATGTTGAGGGTGCTCTCACCTCTCTCAGAGGCAGTTTGGGCCACCTCTTTCTTCTCTTCAAAATGAGCCCTCTTCATAAAAATGAAAATAACAGAGTGCTGTAATTATACTATCTTTTTCTCTCAGTGTGTGGAATTAACACTGGAGAAGATGTTGGCTTGAGCACACTTCCAGCCAGTGTGCAAGAAGCTGCAGCACTGCAAGCTATGAAACAGATTTATATATGAACATTCCTGGTCTGGGCCTTACATTAGAAACTGTGTGGAGGGTGTTCAAGTTGTCCTGCACAGGAGGCTTTTCTGGTGTTGTGTCCCAAAGAAACAGTACAGCCCTTAGGATAGTCCTTGCTCTAGGCACCTCCCCAGTGGTTGGGCTCATGAAAGAAAGTCTTGTATAGATTGATCAGATATGTGCTCCCTTGGGTCCTCTGTCAAACTTTGGTGAAGCCCAGGAAACCCTGTCATCACTTCACTGGGATATGGATCTGGGATTTGCCCTCTCAGACTGGCACACACAGCTCTGTCCCCAGATTTGCCTGCTGGGGTTGCTCAGCAGCTCTCTGCAATTGAGTGAGGGCCCAAAGCAGGTAATGTGGCATAAATGATTGATTTAGAGCTTTCCAAGTGTGCATTACATCTGCCTTAAACATTTAACCTGTGTTTCTATATACATATTTTTTCCAGATTAAGGTGTTGGAACATACAGTATTCAGCTAATTCAAGGAAAATGCAGGATGGGTTGTTGTATGAATTAAAAACAGAGATGGTCCCCTAGAGCACATGAAATGCTTCTGAAGTAGCATCCTGTGTCAACACTGTCAGAGAAAAGAAAACCCTTTGAAGTGGATGGGGGACCATAAAAATCCAATTTCTATGATCTGCCAGCAAAGTATTTCTTCTACTCCAGCAGATGACATGCTAACAAAGTTTGTTTTAGCAAACGCTTCAGCTTGCTTAATAAATTATAAAAGGCAGCTTGCAAATGGCACATTTCATTTGCAGTGATATAAAACCCAAACAGATTTTTCAGTAGTGTTATGAATTACATAAAGTGATTTATAGGTTTCCTTGGCATCAGTTGTCTATATTTTTCCCTGAAATTAGACAAATTAAAAGACAGAAAAGTAGGACAGCATTAAAAAAGCATTAGGATGAAACACTATGGAGTGGGAGTATTTGAGAAATTAAAGTATAAAATGCTGACAACCAAGGCTCTTGGCTGAGGTATGGGAAGAAGCTGCAGGTTTGTTCTCTGACACAGTCTTCCCAAATGATCTTAGACAAAGCTTTGGAATTCACTATTAAAACTTGCCAAATGATGTTTCCCTACCTCCTAGTTGGCCACAGAGGCTTTAAAGTACTCATTTACATAGCAGTAATTAGGGCCATGTGATGGCCATTGGGTAATAACAGGAAAAATCATGAAATAACTGCTAAGTGTATCCTTCCCCTTGAGCCTGGTACTGCTCTCTTTGGCTTCTGCAGAGGTTCTCAAGCTTGTGCTTCTGTGCTGTCCCCACTGTCACTGTCAGCTGCTGCCCTGGTTTCTGCCTGCTACAGAACATTTTCAGTTGTCTGTAGTACCTGAAATCATCCTTAAGTGCCCCACACCAAATCTACCACAATTCAGGTAGGACAAAATCTAAAACGACCATCAAGATGGAGGTGGGTTCTCCCTGAGGAAAAAGGGTAGAAAAAGAAGTTTCAGATAGGGACATAAGCATCCAAAGGACAGGATCATATTTCTTTTATGTATTTTTCACACACCCCTTGTTCACAAAGTGAGTGACATTTCCTTCTGAAATCACTGTCCACAATCCTATTTATCGTCCCCAGGACATGTCCCACCTTCTCCAGCCTCAGGCCATGGCAAGAAACCCCACTCAGTCAGAGGAGATGCATGCTGGCTCCTTCATTCTTGAGGTTTTCATCCTGCAGCCAGGTGACAGAGAGAAGACAAAAAAATCCTAATGACAGTATGTAATGGGAAGACTGTTGACAACCTCTCTACAACCAAACAATTAAATTCATCCCTGTATTAACTTAGTCAAGCCCCTCCATTTGAAACTGTCAGAAAAATTTCTCCAGAACAGAACTAAGGACTTGTTTATAGTAGAGCTCATGCTGCTCAGCCAGGCTGGTGTCATAGAGTGGTGCAACTCCATAGCTCATGTAGTGGATGATATATGATGCCCCTTGTTAAGCTCTTCCACCTTGTAGCGAGGTTGATGTCCTTGTCCTTCCACTGTCCTTGTCCTTCCATGTGCTGTGCCAAAGTGCTTTTAAGCTTCTTTAACCTCCTTGTTTACAAAGTGGTAAAGCAACAGCACAGCTATGAAGGAGGAAAAATTGGACTCTAATAATGTGCTTGGCTCTGTATTGAGCTGTTTTTCCTATGGACAGCACTTCTGTGTTACTACTAGGGATCCAGTGAACAGGATGAACAAACAGACAGATATGAACTGGAAGCATGAGCAGACTGTGACTTACCACTCTGCAGTCCCTGCCTAGTGTCAGGCTTGGGATAGTGTGATGGCCCTGGCTGCCAAAGTGTAGGAGAAGGGAATACAGCTGACCTTGCCCCTGATAAGTGCGAGCTGTGTTAATTACCCAATGCAGCCTCACCCCTGATGAATCACAGCTATAGCCAATGAAGATAAATGTGATAAAAGAGAGTGGGTTATCTGGGGAGGATCATGAAGGAGGAGGAACCTTGAGGATGAGGGAACAAGAGGATCATCAAGAAGGAGGATTCTGGGGAGAGAGAATCACTGCTGTGAGGTCAGTCTGGGTCTGTAGTTAGAGCCTATTGCTGGAACCTGCAGTCATAGTCTAGCCAGGTAAAAGTCTGCATTCAGAGTCTGCAAACTAATACCTGCAGTCACAGTTTAGCAGGAAATAACCTGCAGTTAGAGGCTGCAAGGGAAGCCTTGCAGTAGGAGCTTGCTGCAGACAGAGTCAGTGAGTAGTTGGAGTCAGGATGGCTAAACTGTAAAGAGGAATAAACCAGTACCCTTTTCATGCTGTGATAAACAAGAAGTCTGTGCTTTGGCTCATTTCTACCCTCTAACAAGAGGGCTGCTGTGACGACAAATGAGTCATGACTGGACAATATGGATACCTACTATTCTTTCAACACAATAACTGGATTTTTTTCATGGATAATAATAGTCCTTGTTATCTCATCATGCATGATGGTGAAGAAGCAATTCAGGGGAGGATTTCTCTATCAGAGCCTAAGAGGAAGTAGGGATCATACTTTAGGTTGCACTGTCCCTGCTTCTCAAACCACCATTTTTTCTGGGCAAGTATTTCCTAGCTGAGCCCTGAGGGGGGAGGGTGGGAAGTCAAACCTAATGCTTGATTACCCCTTCAAATGAAAGGTGGGATGAAGACACCTATCTTCCCATTTTCCCTTCTTTTTCTGCTGTTCCTTCCCCTTAAACAGCTAAAGCTCATGTTTTACCCACATGCAGATATGCAAGACTACAGTGACTTGACAAGCATCACTTCTGATCACATAAAGAACTGAGACTTGATTTCCCCAGTCTGCCATCTCACTGTTACCATGTGTTTGGAAAAAGGTATCAATGGGAATTTGTTGTCTCTGGTGCAGAGAAACTTTCTAATCTATCCTTCTCCTCTCCCTTTCATAACAAAGACATTTCTATTACTTTTCTGAACATTCAGAAGAAAAGTTCATTTGCAGAGTATTGTAGAGCCTTGTCAAACTGCAGCTTCCAGATAAGCAGCTGCTCATGTCAGTAGGTAGTGGAGGGGAAAAAGGTTTGCTAGGTGTCATATGAACATTGCGTGGAGGTTCAGGAGTGTGTGAAGGAAGACATATAATGTACTGATGCTTTAGGAGTCCCAGTAGTCACATGGAAATATTTTGCTCAGCTTTGCTATTCCCTTTAGTTTCCAAGCGAGATATTAAACTATATTTCAAGTGCAATTGATGCTCATACTAAATGATCATTTTACATTGGCCGAATTCCCTACCTATTTAGTGTGTTTGTCCATTGTGTCTCATCATGTATGAGGTCTAAATTTCCCTGGGACAGAAATTCTCTTTCTTATTCCATCTGTTCTCAGTAACTTGTAAAGCAGAGCTTTAATTCCTCTCAACAGGGCTTTTAGGCACAGCTATGCTGTAGCATTAGGTGCTTGAAAATCCCAGACCTTCAAAGATGTAGAAATATGCAGATTCTGACATTTCCCTTTCCTTGAGATGTTTGCACAGCACCTCTCAAAAGCTTTGCTTGTCTTACTGAGAATGCTATGAAATAGTTCTCTGCTGTTCACACTTTTGGCTAAGAGCCTTGAAACCAAGTCAATAAACTGTAATTTAGAAGGATCTTTTATAGCTTCCTGAAGAGGGGGAACTAAATCCAGGTATTTATGCTGGCATAGCAACCTTCATCATAATGATAATGCTGCCACTTCAATACAAATCCTGATTTCCAGGGGAACTGAATTTTCCCTCACTAAGAATATTTTAGAAGAACGAAACTGGGTACATGCTCCAATTCAGAAAGCATGCTCCTTCAAGGTGTTATATCCTTGTCATATAAACTTCCAGCAGATCACAGATGTCAATTTAGTAAAAAATGTTTCCATTTTAAATATTCCAAAGATCACTCATCCAGCCTTTACATCAAGTAGTGCTGTGGACATAAAAAATCTTGATGTCATACTGCTTCAAAACCACATGGAATTGGTTTTAGCAAAGTAGAAATGTTGCAAGTATTCAGTAACATGCAGAATTACAAATTTGTGCATTATAGTAAAATTTTTAAAAACTCACAAAAGTTGTGAATGAAAAAGTTTATTCAAAGAGCACAGTTCTCCTCCAGTAAGGAGGAGAGTCAGACACATGTGTTGAACAGCAGTCAAATTGTGACACAAATGCAAATCCCATATTAAGATAAGGAAGCATATGACATGCAAGATTTTATACTCATCGGTTTCTTTTCTTGGGTTTATTTTAGCAATAAAGATCAAAGATGTTCCTTCATTATTTCTCAGCTAGGGAAAGACTTTTACAATTTTTCCAACTCATAAACACTGTGATAGCACAGTGGGGGATTCATGAGTGCTTTGATTAGGACTTAGAATTGCAAGGAAACGAAAAGGAAGACAGAAGGTGGTTCTTTTTCAGTGTGGTTTAAAACAAAACAGAAAAGAAGATAAGATGTACTGCTGTGTCTTTTTGCTTGGCAGAGAGCTTCCTTGTGGTGGCTGGGGGTCAGGAGAGCAAGGTGAGTAGAGCAAACCTGACAGAGCACTGGAGAGTCTTTGGGATAATCTGTTGTCACCTAAAGGTTGGTCTGCCTAAAGGATTTCTTAGGCTGAATGGGCTTTTAGTGGGCAGGACCTTGTCTCTGAGTGGCACAGGTAGAGGGACAGGCAATGCCCAGTCTCCCCAGGCTATCACAAGCATGGTGAAATGGCTCCAGGAGAACTGGATGAGAGGCCAAAAAAGAGCCAAGATTGGTGATGGTGGCCCATGCTGCTGTTCATTGCAGCCTAAGCATGGTGTCACAAGCAGCAGAGCAGGGAGGGCAAACCTGCATTGTAGCAAACTGGACTGTGGCCATGTCTAGTCACATCCCTGTGACGTGCCACACTTCAGGTTAGTCAGGGGCACAGGTGACCAGCACATCACCCAGTCCTGCCCAGCAGTGAGGTCACAGTGCCGTGCTCAGTGTGGTCAAACTGTGTGAGATTAACCAGCACACCCTACATCTTCCTCATATGAAAAACAACCTTTTGCTCTGACAAATGTAATATGGCTTTACCAAGAGCCTTTTCTGCTACATTGCCACTGCACATTTCCCATTTCTGTAAACACTTCTCTTCCCTTATCAATAGAAAACTGTGGAAGGCAGACTATGGAAAAGCTATTGGAGGGGGCAAGAGAAATTTCTGGACCATGTGGTAATATAGCAGGTCCCAAGCCAGCGCCAGAATTGCAGAAGTCATTTCTGGAAGGATTTTTTTCTTCTACCAACAGGTAGGCGAAAGTCAGAGTTTTTAATGTCGGTGTCTATCAGACTGGGGAAAAAAAAGCATGATCTTAGTAGAACTGAAATCCTTTAAAATATTTTATATTTGGATTTCAATAATTCGTTAATTGCATATTTAATGTGCTCTATTTAATACCTCAATGCATGTAATAATTTAATTAAATCCATAAAAACAATCTGCAATTTAAGAATTTGCTGCTGAAAGTGGTGTTTATATGGTCCTGTACAGTAAAGATTAATGAATTATTGTCTAATTCCTCTAAATCTATTTGTACATCACAGATATGCAATTTTATATAGCACTCAGTGTTATAGCATACTAGTACCTCAGAAAACTCATGTATATATCTATAGATAGATATATAGGTCAGTTCTGCTTGTATTTGCTCTATTCACAACATAGACATGTAAAATCCTTCAACATAAAAAAAGGGGACATGGAAACAAAATGTTGGTATGAAAATGTCAAAGTGTTTCATGTTAATGCTGTTGGACTACAACGGTCTGATATTTCATTCAAAATAACAGTTTTTGATATAGAAAGGAAGCAAAATTAAAATACAAAATTGAAAGGAGTTTAATTGTGCACAACATATTGTTTTATTTGAATAAATCGTCAACTTATTTAGGTTGTTTTCATCTGAGAGGGAAATACTTGTTTTGGTGTATTTAAAGATGTTTGTTTCAAAGAGTGGGGGAAGACAGTAGTCTCTACCGTTCACATGTGGACCTAAACCCTTGCATTTATACACCTGACCTGCCCTCACTCCTTGTCCTTTCTGAAAAATTTCAGAAAAGCCTGGTTTCATTCTCCTGATCCTCTGGATCTCATTACCTCCCTGTGGCTCACCCCTGTGCTTTGACTCTGCCAGGCTTCTCCATGAGTCTTTGGTCTCACTAGCCCCTAACTAATGGACCATTAAAAACGAGTTAAGTGTCCTTGGACTAATCAACCACTACTATCTATGCAGCTTGAGAGCGCACTGAACAGTTTCTTTGAACACATTTGTTTGCACAAAACTCATTCTTGGTTTCTGTGCATTTTCCCTCATCAGGATCAACCCCTCCTAAACCTGCCTGGTGAGGTCATTTTACCAAACAATGTCCTCTATGATTAAACATTTTTTCAGTAGGGGCCTTTGTTTGGCTTTTGACATGGAGAAGTAGAACAACAGCAGCAATGCTGCCAATCCAGCTTTAAAAATATATATATATATATATATATATATATATATATATATATATATATATATAAAGTGCCTTATTTTTATCCTTAAATAATTTTGATCACAAATGGAGCAAATTATGTAACAAGCAGCTACCAAGTGAGTTAATTAGAGGCGAATTTTCTAGTTTGAATTCATCAGCAGTCACATCACCAGAAACCAAAGTCAGGAAGAAATCTTTCATGTTATTGTTCTAATACTAACAGCTTGCGCTTTAAGAGAGAGTTTGCCTGACTGACCACCTGATTGCACCACAGTTTGATGGTGGAGGAAAGATATGAGGCTTTTATGGCTGCTTGGGAGATGACGACAGATGCTCTGTTTGAGCTGGAACATGCAACCATTTCGTGCAAATCTACAGAGGGTTGGAATTCCATCTATTTGTTTGTAAGGTCCAGCAAAGGCAGATGGCATTGAAAACGTGAGTGTGGAAATACAATACATGTTACGGAGATAAAGCTTTCGTGGCCCAAGTGCTCCTATAGATACTGCATCTGAATAAAGAAAAAGGAATTGATGACAAATGTCTCCCACACAATCCTCATAATAGCTCTTCTTTCTAAATAGATACTTTCAACAATTCTAAAGGGACCAAATAATGTATAAGGCTTGCTTTGTTCCAAGGAGCATATATTTATTTTTAAGGACTGTTCAAAAGGCTCTGCTTGTTCAAGTGGATGCTCTGTCAAAAATCCCCTTGGTTGCTCTATTTTTTTATTTTGCAAGTTTCATCAAGAACAAAGGCTAGTTGTGAAAAAGATTTTCTGTGGAAGTTCAGACAGAACTGAGTAATAAATAGTAATAATAAATAATAAGTAATAATAAGGCTGGATGGCTGGGCCCAGAGAGTGGTGGTGAGTGCTGCTGCATCCAGCCGGTGGCCTGTCACCAGTGGTGTCCCTCAGGGGTCTGTGCTGGGGCCTGTTCTGTTCAATACTTTTGTTGATGACATGGATGAGGGTATTGAGTCTTTTATTAGTAAATTTGCATCAACACTAAGCTGGGGGAGTGTGTTGATCTGTTGGAAGGGAGGAGGGCTCTGCAGAGAGACCTGGAACAGCTGGATGGATGGGCAGAGTCCAATAGGATAAAGTTTAACGAGTCCAAGTGCCGAGTCCTGCATTTTGGCCGCAATAACTCCCTGCAATGCTATAGGCTGGGGACGGTGTGGCTGGACAGTGCCCAGGCAGAAAGGGACCTGGGGACACTGGTGACAGCAGCTGAACATGAGCCAGCAGTGTGCACTGCTGGCCAAGAAGGCCAAGGCATCCTGGCCTGGATCAGGAATAATGTGGCCAGCAGGAGCAGGGGGGTCATTCTTCCCCTGTACTGGGCACTGGTGAGGCCACACCTCGAGTGCTGTGTCCAGTTCTGGCCCCTCAGTTTAAGAAGGATGTTGAGATGCTCGAGTGCGTCCAGAGGAGGCAACAAGGCTGGTGAGGGGCTTGGAACACAAGCCCTATGAGGAATGGCTGAGGGAGCTGAGGTTGTTTAGCCTGGAGGATACTCAGAGGTGACCTTATCACTCTCTACAACCTCCTGAAAGGTGGCTGTAGCCAGGTGGAGGTTGGTCTCTTTCTCCAGGCAGCAACTGACAGAGAGGACGCAGTCTTAAGCTGCTCCAAGGGAAATATAGGTTGGATATTAGGAAAAAGATCTTTATGGAAAGAGTGATAAAATACTGGAATGGTCTGCCCAGGGAGGTGGTGGAGTCACCATCCCTGGATGTGTTTATAAAAAGATTGGGTGTTGCACTCAGTGCCATGGTTTAGTTGAGGTGTTAGGGTATGGGTTGGACTCTATCTTAAAGGCCTCTTCCAACCAAGTGATTCTGTGAAGTTCTCAATCCCTAGTTCCAGCTGTCAAAGTTTGAGAATACCGATATGCAAATGCATAATTTTTCAAAAGTTTCTACTGTTGCCTGTTTCCTTGCATGCATTAAATAATCTTTAGATAAATTATTCAACTGAAAACTTTTTATTTCCATTTTATAGAGGGGTTGATTCCTGTCTATTCGTGCAAATGCTTCCCTCTACAGATGAGAAGAAAATGCAGAGGAATTTATTCTTACTGAGAACAAATATTAATAATTTGGGATGAGTTTGCCTGATAGTTGCAACAGAAAAGTATCTGGTAAAAGCCACCTTACAACACACCTTTTGTTGTGGATGTTTTCACCACTTAACATTCACAGTGTGAATTATACTCAGTGGGAGGCAAGGAGGTTGGTTTCCTTTTGACAAGGGCAGTCACTGCTAATGTGCTGATTAACTGAAAGCAATGGCATGGTTGCTGAGTGAGTCATTAGCATCGTCAGTGAAAAGCATTAATGAGGAGGGGAAAAAACCCAATTGTTTAGAAAAAAAGCACAAAGCACATGATGGAGTATTTTAATTTGTTCAAAAATAGTTTCTGTTCCTCTGCTGGTATAATTAAGGCTTTATTAATTTAGAATGGGAACAGATGAGAACATGAAGCTTTGTGTGTCTGCATCAGCTCAAGCACAGCCCATAAGCTTGAAGAGAGACCACCAGGAACCACAAGCTTTCAGGGGCAAAGGTTCCTTCATGGTACAGCCTGTGGAAGAAATGAATAGCAGCCCTCTCTGAACTGATGTCTACTTTTGTATCAGATTTTGCAGCATGCCCATATGGACAATGGGCAGACTTCAAAAGTGTGACTGTTTAATCATGTCCAGCATAATTTATTTTCTGTAGGCTTCCAATAAGAACCTACAAGCAACATGCAAAAGACGAAAAATCTTATGCCTCTGCATGTCAATGGCAGTGGGCATTGGAATATAATCAGGAGTTCAACCATAAGGTACTAATGTTCCAACAACAAATTTAGTATATCTGTGTGGAAATTACCTCCAGAAATTCCTCAGATAAAAAGCCATTGAAAACTACAATAAACTCATGTTTTGGAATTACTGAGATCTTGGAAATCCAGACTTGGAACCTAATTTTATTATTTTAACCTTCAAAAATTCTGGATCAGCAGTCCACTATTATCTGCAGGAGTACTCTTCAGAAGTTCAGAAATTAAAATTTTTCTGATTTATTCCACTGAACATATTCAAAGAAAATAAAGCATGACCATGTCTAGGTCTTCCACTTGTATGTGTGGACACTGAAAGTGACTTGTGTGTTCAACACATCAAGGAATCACAGAATGGTTTGGATTGGGTAGGACCTTGAAGATCACCTAGCTTCAACTCCCCTGCCATGGGCAGGGACATTGATTAGACCAGGTTACTCAGAAAGGGATCAAAAAATTCATGACCAAATAATGAAGTTTTATCCCTGACAAGCTCTGTGTGTCTTGAAACAGAGATTCAGAAAAATCAGAATTATTTAGGTGGAAGGGGATCTCGTAAGGACCCTTATACTCTGTCCTTCTGCTGGGGGTCTAGTCAGATTACCTTTTCTAAGGGTTGTGTCCAGTCAGGTCATCCAAGGATGGAGGTTATCCAACCTCCTTGGGCCCTGTTCTAGTATTGGACCATCCTCATGTCAGAAAGGTTTCACTGATATCTAACAGGAGTTTCTCATGTCTTCTGTCTTCTCAGATTTGGCAGTGGCAGACCAGCCAGAACATCTCCCTAGAGCCTTCTCTTCTTCATAGGCTCTTAAAAAAGTGCAGTGCACTTGACTCCTCCAGATCTGCACTGCTTCCTAATATCAGGCAGAGTTCCTTGCTGTGGGTAGCCAGACTGTGATATTACTCATTTCTACCCACTTTTCTCCTCTGTTTGTACCAGGTACCCTCTCTCTCTCAAAAATGCTATTTTAAGGGAATCATAACTTTTAATCTGGTTGCTGGCATACCTCACTCCACCCACAGGAAAGCACAGCAGCCACTGAGACAGGCACAGAAAAGCTGTGCCTGCCATTCTCACCCTGTATCCACCTGTGTGATGGTGCTCCACTCCTGTGCACACAGGCTAACCTCTGCAGAAAGGTCCACGTGAACAGAAGCGGGATTTGTGCCCAGCACTAGGTCCAGATTTAAGAAGTCAAAAATCTCTGTATATTAACTACTGTACTATGTGAATCCAGACATGTTGAAACCTCAGCACTGAAATATTACAGTATTATTTGAGAATACAATACAAAATAGAAATGAGAAAAAAATGGGAACAACAAAGTGTAGATGGAGGCTTGCATCTGTGGAACCCATTCTCTATTTTGCATTTACTAAACAGCAGCTGGAAATAAGAGGTTGGATAGCCCAACTATTTCCCCACTGATCTTCAATAGAAATATATTTTTTTACTCACTATTATAAAATCTAAGGCTGGAAAAGACTAGTAAGATCATTAAATCCAACCTTTGACCTAAGTTTAATACTTTAATACTGATTTCGAAGAGATTTTCAGGTGAGTCCAAGCAGAGGTCTTTTTAGGGCCTGTGTAGGCTTGGTTTCCAAAGGTAGTAGGGTAATGTGGCAAATAAGAACCATGCAGACTGCTCAGGTGGGGCCTTTGAGCAGCATTGCTGATGCTAGAATGACAGACAATCCAAGCATCTGCTCAACCCTTCAGCTCTGGGGCCACACAGCTGAACTGGATGTCTGGTCCATGTGAGTATGGAAGCCACTGGGAAAGCTCCAGACTGCACTGCATAGGGTAAATTTGCCTTGGTCGTGTTCTCAGTGTAGGCGTTGCAGTTTGCATGACAAGTAGCTAAACTTAGTGTAGGAGGTTGGATTAGGTGACCTCCACCCTAAATTTTACTGTGATTCTGTGAATTGTCACATTAAATGTTAAGACATTTCCCTTCCCTCTGAGGTTTTCCATAACTTGGTATTGCAAAGGTTGATAATTCGAGAATGTTGTAGGAATATTTTAGGTCTAACCTTCGCTGAAGTTCTTGAGGCTTTCATGTCTGATCCAACATTCAGGTTCACATGGTCCTCGTGGGGCCTTTTGGAAAGCAGAAATATCATGGTTTTAAGAATAGCTCTGTGTAAGAATCCAGGTGGAAGTTGGCACCTACAGTATCCCTGGACAACAGAACATTTCCATATCTAATTTTCAGTCATGTTTCTCTCTAGGGCATTAAAGTACTGATTGAATTCACTGGGCTGGTTGTATGTCTAAGACATAGTTCAAAATAATACAGCAAGGAAGATGTAAAATAGCTAATAGTGATATTTGTAATTCCTCATTCCATGCAAAATGGTGTAGTTTAAACCAGAAGGCTTGAGGAGCTCTCTGGTAAGCTGCAGAATATCTCATAACTGTTATCCACAGCTACACATGTCGGTCGAACATGATGCAAACAACAAAGAGAATAATCTTGCCCTTCCCATCTCAGGTGAGACTCTTAATAAGTGATTTAAGGCAGAAAATAGGACAGGATCCCAGCTGTGCAATATGAAACTCTTGTTCACCAGATGTGACAGAGTGATTATACAAAGCCCAGCAGGTGCCACAGCAGGAGCCAGGAGGGAAGGGATCTGCCTGAGAAGAGGGATTTGTAGGGCTTTGATTCCCCAGGCAGGAATCCAAGGAGCTTGTTAGAGGGAGTGTCAAAACCCAGGAAAGGGTGATGCTTGGAAGGTCACAATGATCAAGGTTTTGAAGATCATATATATTTTAGGAGGCAGTTAATCCATTGATGAAATCAGTCTCCTCATTTGCTATTGACTCTGTTTATTATATAAATCAATAGATAAATAAACAGAATAACTTTCTTAAATTATACATGGCACATAGGGTTTCAGGGAAGAAAAGAATCTATTTCACAGTCTTTAAATCTTGCATAATTTTAGTTAAATTATATTTAAAATCCATTAATCATTTCACTGCAAGCTTGTATTTTAAACTGATGGATATTTTCCAAAATGCAGTAGTTTCCTAATAGTTTTTATACCAAACTCCTCAATCTCAAATACTAAAAGCAATGATTTAAGAGAGTGAAAGAAAAAGAAACATCATCACTTCTCTGACTTAACAGGAGAGTAGTTCATATTGATTAACACTTTTTTTTCTGAAAGTGTTGCAGACTTTTGGTTACCAGGATCCTTGGAAACCCTGTGTATTTGCACATTTTAGCAAACAGAAAACTTGCTGTTCCCTTTGTTTAGAAAGGTTTAGATCAGCATTAGCAAGCTGGAAAAATACTTTGCTCTGAATTTTTAGAAGAGTCTATGATAGGTCACATTGCTATGTTGTCATGGTGATGAGAAGTGCAGATGTCAAGTGGAAACTAGAAAGTGGCGGTATATATGATGGTTCGATTATTAAAAGACTTGATTAAAGCAGCTTTCAGAGGGCTCAGATGTTCACTCTTCCAACAGATTACTCAGATTTTAGTAGCTGGAGGCCCAATCCAGAGACCACCACACCCAGCAGCCCTCAGGCTTTTGGTTTCAGTGGACTGTGGATATGGCCATTAGTAAGGTATTGAAGTGAAATAAATGCATAGGTTTCCTTTTTGCACAGAGACAAAACCCTCCTACAGACTGAGGTCCTGCAGCTGCTTGAAGTACCTGTTAATTTAATAAGGACTATTTTTGGAGGGTTGTGTTTGATATATGGTATATGGAGTGTTACTCTTGGTAAAGCTGCTGAAGTTATTTCAGAATTAAATTAGAATTAAAATTATAATTTGCTTAATCAAAATGTGGAGGAAAAATATAAGTTCGCATACAAATTGCTAACATTCAGTACAAAATAGGGTGAGTGGCAATTTAAAAAGGAGCCTTGACTCTACTGAAGGTGAGGGACACCTGCTGCAGGGGATTAGTGGCAGTGATCAGTGTCCTTAACAAGGATGAATACACTGAAGCCATACTTCTCTTCCTATTCTTCCTTTGTTCACAGTTTTAGCATACCTTCTTGACATTGCCTTTGTGCTGACAGCACAGAGAGATGCTCTCACACAGGAGCTTGATACGTGTTCTTGGTTTGGAAGAGGAATGTATATTTTTGGTTTGGCTCAGGAATACACGAGCATGTGACATAGGAGGAGAGGCTAAGAGAAATGGGTTTGTTCAGCCAGGAGAAGAGATGGCTTTGGAGGGAGTTGTCTCCTTCAACCAGCCACAATATGGGAAGTGTAAGGAACCTCACAGCCATACTACTCTCAGAGGTGCACACTGAAAGGACAGGAGACAACCAACACAACATGCAACAAGAAAATTAATGATTGAACACAGGGAGAAAGAGGTCTCACAGCAAGTTTAGTCAGGTCCTGGGTCAGATGCCAGTGAGACTGTGCATCCTCAGAGGCACTGAAACTCAGATGGATGCAACCCTGAGAGGTCTGCTCTAGCTTCAAAGATAACCTTTCTCTGAGTGGAAATTAGGAACAAATTGCTTACAAATCAAGTTATTTTATGATTCTGTGTTTTTCTGATTTAAATTAGAGATAAAAATCAGTGTTGTGATAAGACAACACAAGCTTCTTCTATGCAATGCAAATGCCCAGCAAACATCCTGTTTGCTTTTCTGTTTAGATTTAGTGACATTTTTAAGCCTTTTTATATTGACTGGTCAGTTACTCCAAAACCACACTTCACAGAAATGTCGGTGCATTTAGCAAGCATTACAGTGTGTTCTCCTCTTTATGTCTGTGAAACTGTTGTTGCTCAGCCAGAGACCCCTAAAATCTGCAATATAGATATTTCTGATATAGATAAGGGCAGAGATTTCTGTGGGGGACCACTAGCTTAATGGTAAATTCTTTTGCACATCTCAAAACCAGCAGTGGGGAAATGGTGAAAAAGACACTCCTCACTCTCATCCCTTTCCCTCCTCCTCAGCCACTGCCTCAGTTGGTTACTTTCTTTTCCCAATGGGATCCATCTTGCCAAAAGGCCAAAACCTAGATACAGCTCCAAGAACAGCAGCAGGTATATCTATCTATGTGGCACACAACTGTTATGATTCTTCAAGCAAGGGTGCCTGTCTTCCCCACCCTGCAGCCTATGTTCCCTGCCCAAATGAACTATGTTTTCATCCCTTGGCATCAGCTGAAACATCTCCTATCCCTGTTTCTGACTGCAGCCATCATGAACCTTCTCACATTCTACATCATCTTTTCTGACTCTTAGATTATAATTTTCTAGGTACAAAACAAATTTTCTGGCATCATCTGCTTCAAGTACAGTTAGGATTTTGGGCTACTCTCAGTGTAGCAAGGATGTCACTCACAGATCTTACAGGCAAGGAGACGGATGTGTGGAGTCACATTAGCATGAGCTACACTTTTGAGCTCCAGTCTATTGAGAGTCCTTTGGGGTATTTTTTTGTCCCACCCAAGAGGTGTCCTCAGATGTGACACAAGTAAATCAGCATGACTGGTTGTGGGAACAACGATCCCATCATCAGATCATGTGTAGTGATGGACAACCAATCAAGTGTAGTGGCAAGAGAGAGAGGACTCAAAACCAGAGGGATTTAGTTGAAGTACAAGTCAATGTCTAAGTGTTCAACTAAATTTATTATCCTACTGTTCTCAAGGTTTCCCAGAGTTTTCAAGTCCAGTGCTCTTTTGCTGAGAATGCATCCAATCAGATGACAGTTTAAAATGGTGTGTTCTGGAGATAGACCTTTCCTTCCCCCAACAACAACACTATTTTGTGTGGGCTGCATTGCCCTGCCACAACACACGGCATGGAGACCTGAGCTGCTTCTTCAGAGCTGTGTTTCCAAAAATAGTGATGATCACTGAGAATGGAAGAGAGGAAGCACGTATTTCTCAGCAGAAATCTTGGAGGTGAAGAGTCTGGTCGAAAAGCTCTTACAACAGATTATATGTGCCAGAGGAACATGTTCTGCATTAGTCTGTGCGTCTGTGGAAAAAAAAACAAGTAGCCTGACCCTTCTTAGAAGGCCACAGAGACACCTGCAGGGACGGCCCAAACCCAGCCAGGCTAATGTTTGGACAAAAACTCAGTGACTGAAAATAATCTGATTCGGCAGGTGCACCAAAAGGAACTGAAAAGGGCTTCAGAGGTCAGAGGCAATAAGTGGAAATCTCATACATTAATTCAAGTATGTTGACCTCTGCCACATTATTTCCAGATAAGTAGAAATCTGACTCATTTCCAAGATGTAAAATTCATTTGATAGAATAGCAAAGGGAGTTTTCAAAAACCAGCTTGACTCTAAGTGCTCTGAGGACATTATTTAAAATGTAGTTAGCTGACAATCTGAATGAACTACTCTGTATATACAATGACATTTTGCTTCATTCAAATGCTACCTTTGGTAACCTGGATTTTTGCCTAGCCCTTTCGGATGACATTTTTTTGAAAGTCTGAAATGAAACAGTGATCACAGGGATTTCAGTTTAAATCATTTCACTGTGTAGGGAATAGTAGTAAAGCTGTAATTATTCATTGGGTGATGCTCAGCCTCTGGAATGAAGGGAAACCTCCAACTGAGAATACAGACACTGCAGTGGAATTAGCAATGATCCATTGTGACCTCCATTTTCTGTAATTGTCACAGCTGCTATCACAATTAGGATCATTATTCCATCAGGAGGTAATGCTCCCAAAATGGAAGGAACGGGAGAATGTTTGTCGCATCTTTGGTGGTGACTTGTGCAGAGGTCACAAGTTACTTTGCAGATTTGATGCTTCTGCTGCTGGGTGAAGACTGCTATTCAATCACCCATGTCTGTTAATGGCTTGTATGAAAGAGCTGCTGTTCAAAATCTAAGTTCTACAATGGATTTTTGATCCATATTTTAGCATTCAACACCTTAGTTAGAGGGATCGGCAGAAAGGAAAGCCAACACCTGCTAAGAGCCATACAATGGAAAGTGCAAAACACTTTCACTTATGTCAATGGACATTTAAAGGAGCAAATCCTTCAATTTCGTTAAGACATATGTTCTTACAAAACAGCTTGAGTTTTACACTCAGTGAAACACAAGAAGAAGAAATCAGTACTTTAGAGCAAGTATTCCACACTGAATAGTAGCATCCAGCTCACCCATAGTGATGTGTTTCATGAACAACAAAATATAGATCTCAATACTGCACTAGAAAGTAGATTAATGTCAAGTTCCTGGGTAACTGATCTAACAACTTCAGTTGTACACAATCTCTTTCTGAAATGCATATTTCTATTTTTTTTAAAACTGACCATGTCACAAGGGGAGGATGCTAAAGCAAAGTATCTGTTGTACTTATTAAATACCATTCTCTCAGTAGTAATAGAGGGTAATAGACCCTCTTATTACATCTTTTCTCACCTAGTACACACTTCTGCCCAGACAGATTAATTTCTGTCTTTTCCACAGAGATACAATGGTGAAAGCATGCTCTCATTTTCCAGGCTTTGGCTTCAAAGGTGTTAATTTTCTTCACACAGCAACCAATTTATTCACTCCAGTGACTTGTTTTTGGCAATTGCCTTTAGGAAGAGTGGCAACATTAGCAGTTAGGTGCCATATGTGCCTGTGTCTGGCTGGTCTCTGCACGTTTAACAAAATCTGCACTGGCAGTGCACAGTAAGAACATCTTCCTGTAAGGTGTTTTTTGCTGTGATGTAGCTTCACCCTGTAACATAGTGAAGGGCAGCACTAACTCCTCAGAAGTAGATGACCATTTGCTTTAGCTTCATGATCAATCTTTCAGTGCACCTGCCAGTGGAATGGATGGGAAGTAATCTTGCAGAAGAAATTTCAACAGAGACCTTCTGTGCCTGTAAATAAGGGCACACAGTATAGATATGAGTGAGAAATAGTAACATATGAATTTCAGAGCTTCACCATTCTCCTTTGATGTTTTAATGTTGATCTTTTGTTTCCTTGAGAGTGTTTACTACTTACCTCCTTTGTAGTGAATGTTGTGAGCAAATTACTGCCTTTCTTTTAGCATGACTTGTGTCAGATCATTTCTGCATCTTTTATTATCTAGGACAAACAATTTGCGTTGCTTCCAACTTTCTTTGTAGCTTGTGCTTTCTAGACTGTTAGTAATTCCTGTGGTGCTTTGGCTGACTTTTTTCCATTGATCAGTTGCATCCCTGAAGTACCAAAACTGGGACAGGTTCTACAGTCAGGTCTCACCAGTACTGAGTAAACCAAAGGAATTATGTATTACTACAGGTAACAGACACTCCCTTTTTTTTACATTCTGGGATGAGGTTCTCTTTTTTTTTTTTTTTTCCCTAAGGATGATGATTATTTTTTACATTTGCTCTCAGGCTGTTATCAACTTTAGGATGTTGTGTTTTCTGCAGGGCACCTGCTAACCACTGTCTTGTGTATGATTTTTCACTTGTTAAATTTCAGTTGGCTTTGTTTTTCTAAAAATTATTTTAAATTTGTAGAGTTCTTTACTATTCTTCTCTTGTAGACCAGGGTGTTTCAGCTCTCCCTGTGCTGGGGTTGTTATCTCTATCCAGTCACAAAGTCAGGATTTCTACTCACCTGAAGTTTCCTGTGAGGGTGGAGAGCATGTGAGCACCTTCCAGGTATCTGGTAGATACAGACGCAGCTGAGTTTTCTGGGAAGAGGTCTGCTTAGCTTTCCACAGCTGAAGAAAATTGGTGCAGATACCTACACAGAAAGGTCAGCCTCAACAGGACAAACCTTATCATCCTCTTTTCCCATGCTGGGGAAACTAGAATACCACGAGTGTTTGTCCCTGTCCTCTGAGTGAAACCATCAAGGCTGTGGGCCATTAACTGAGGGGGATCTCAGCTACTTGCCAAGTCCCAGATTGGGAGCTGGGTGTCATTTCTAGCCATGAGTGTCACCAGTGACACCAGCAAGAGTTCAGTGTGGTTAAGGAGATGGTTAAATGCAAAGTGACTTGGAGGCCTTACCACAGGAAGAATGCAATGCTCTTCCATCATCATAGGTTACAAAGCACAGGATTTGCATTCTTCTGCCTCCACATATTATTACTGAAAAACACCAAACTGCCACATTAGATACTTGGAGAACTGAAGGTCTTAATGCTGTTCATCAGTTCTACAGGTCATGTCTACATCTGCATCATGGCCTTCTGCAGATCATAGTCCATAAGAATCACTCAATTTCCTTTCAAGCAATTCAGAAGACTGACCCTGATACTTCTCTCCTTCAAAAATAAAATGGAATGTACGAAGCCAGAAACACCAGGCGGTGAAAGTGCCCAAAGGCACCTACAGCTGCAGAGGTTTGCTGTGTCCAGAGATCCCGCAGACAGAGTGCCATGCTGCAGAGATTGTGTCAGTCCAATATAGAGAAAAATGTGACACTAGAGCCATTGGCAGCAGTTTGTAGGTAAAGGATGGGTTTTGTGTATCCCTGCATTGAGTCCACACAAAGACTTGCCCTAACAGTCAGTGCATGTTTGCTGTCACCTTGACAGTAGAATTGCTGTGTGTGAGAAACACATCTTACCCAGAAGGACATGAGCAGGGAGATCAGAGGCAATTGCAGTCAGATGGCTCTGAAGAAGGTTGCTTCTCTGTCAGAAGTCAATAATTTCTTGAAAGTCTATTGCATTGCATTGATTTTAACAAAAAATAGAAATTATTCCCCATAAATTTTTTTCCCCCTTTCAAAATGAGGTTTTGGTACAGTTTTCAAAATGTTGCATACTTGCTAGACAAATTAAAATTGGAATACTTTGTTGAAAACAAAACATAATCACTGATAATCTTATGGGGTTTTTTTAATTAATGATTTTTCTAAATTTTGATGGTTTGAAGTTTCTTTTGACCTCTGGTCAGACTTGTGTTCTGGTTTTGTGGCAATCTTTTTGAAAAGAGAAATTAATTTATGATACATCATTGAACTGACCAGTTGATCAGGCTTTGTTCCTGATTTGCCTATAAAGCTTAACCCGAGAGTTTCTCTACTTCTTAAAAAATTACATTCATTATATTTCTGAAAGGTAGAACACCGATGTGATCCTACTGTTCATTCCTGGTGTATCTCATATTTGCAAATCTAACAAAATCATCTCTTTGGCAAGTCTTTAGTGTAGTTTAAAAATTGCTTCCAAGGAAAAGAAGAAAAATGATGTTACCATGTCATGTATTGATTTCATTTGCATCATGGTGTGAGTGAATCAGATGTCTCAATACAATTTTGCTAAAACGTTTAGTGAAGTACCAGAGGCTAAGGAAGCAGGCAGGTGGGGCTTTTTATGTGATTATGTTGTCTTCAGCATTGGTTGTGTTGTGGAGATTGGTCCTTTCCACTGTGCAAGTAATACAGGCCAGATTTTTAAAATACAATGGCTGCATCTCTGGTTTGAGACCAGTTATTCCTTTTTCCAGAGCTGGTTGTTGAGCTGACCAGAGTCTAGGAGTCAATCTTTAATAGGGTTGTATCTTTCAAAAATTGAATTAAATGGTGAAATTATCCTGAATTTTCTCGTAAAGGGCAAATTTTTTCAAAAGACATGGTAATGTGAACATGCAGTTTGTGCTGTGTTCAGAACAGAACACTCAGAGTGTCTTCCCATTTTTCTTTGTCGCTCTTCTTTTCCTCTTGAATCTATTTTAGGTGCTTCTGTGCACAGTTCCCACCCCGTGACAGCAAAGGAGTCTTTATGTGGTGTAGGCTGGAACAGACTGCAGTGTGGGAGGATGGTGGATTACTGCAGCTTCGCATTGCAAGCAAATTTAGCAAGTGCTTTAAAAAGCCAAACTATGAAATAACATAAACTCATGACCAAAAAGAAATACAGATCTGAGGCTTATTTTATTCTAAGAGCACATTTAAATGGAGAGCAAAGGACTGGTGATAGGTGGAACAGCACACTACTACAAATACTAGGAAAGGTCAACCCAAATGAGTGATTTCTTGGCTGGTTCACAATCCATTACATTAATAGTATTATTGATTAATCTTTAACTAAATCCCCTTTTAGCCTTTTCTTATTTTAAAATATTTTGAAAGTTTAATGAGTTAGCTTAGCTAGAGATTAGCTCAGTTGGTTGGAGCACGGTGCTATTAACACCAGGTTGGATCCCTGTATGGGCCACTCACTTAAGAGTTGGACTTTATAATCCTTCTGGGTCCCTTCCAACACAGAATATTCTGTGATTTTGGTAAAAGACAGCAGAGTGAAGACAGGACTCAGACATTATGGCTGCTGTGAATGTCAGAGTTCTAGGAATGTCTTAAAGATTTGAGAGGGATGTAAATCCTTTCTTCTTCCGGATATAATCCAGACGATTGTTAATACAGGTTAAGTAACTTCCCCATACAGTCTCCAGTACCTGCTGGTTTGTCTGTGAATGAGCAACCTCTATTGAAAGAGTCCAGTTTTGTGCCCCTCAATACAAGACAGGCGCAGGAGCAAGTCCAGAGAAGGGCAATGGGGCGGGTAAAAAGTCTGGAGCACAAGCCTGATGAGCAGTGGCTGAGGGAGCTGGGGTTGTTTCGCGTGGAGAAAAACAGGCTCAAGGGATGTCTTGTCTTTCTCTACATTTGCCTGAAAGGAGGGTATAATGTGGTGGGGGTGAGTCTCTTCTTCCAGCTGAAAAATGACAGGACAAGACGATATGGTGTCAAATTGCACCGGGGGAGGATTTGATTGGATGTAAGGAAAAAAGTCTTCATTGAAGGGTTTGTCAGGAGTTGGAAAAGGCTGTCCAGGAAGGCTGAGTCACCCTCCCTGGCGGTATTTAAGAGAAGAATGGATGTGGCATTTGGGGACATGGTTTAGTGTGGGCTTGGCAGTGCTGGGCTAACGGTTGATCTCGGTGGTCTTAGAGGTCTTTTCCAATGATTCCATGAAAGAGTAAGGAAAGCAGTAACTGCCTGTGTCATTCAGTAGATGGTGCTCTTCCCTTCTCCTTAAGTTACGGCGCATGTTGCTGATGCATTAGGTGTCTCACTTCAGAAGTGATTTAGGCCTACAGTCCTTCTATCTTCTATACCACCACGGCTTGCTGTATGTTTTGCCAAGACTGTTAACCCCTATGCCTGGGCCAAGTCAGATTTTATTGTGTTTACTTAATTTATCTTCTCACCTGACAAGGACAAATTGACAATATGTGAGGCTTGTGTCTACCAACATTTTACTGTCAGTCCCCAGGAAAGAAACAATATGTGCCTGGTGAATGGACTTGATATCTCTCCAGAAGTGGATCTGCTGGTTTTCCGTTTCAGTACAGCATTGTTCTGAAATGTGTCCCCCCTCAGGCACCAACACAGACCTTTCTCAGCTCTCTGGCTTTTCAGGACCTACATCTAAGCTGGTGGACTCCAAAGGGTCCAAAGGGTGAGTGCACATGTGCTGAAGCACCCAAACTGATCAACATTATTCCTGATGTGTGCTGGAGAAAGAACTGGGCATTCTCCAGCTTTTACCTGCCATGCTGCACCTTGGTTCATATCAGAAGAAAAAACAAGTAGTGTTCCTGCCACGTCCTTATTTGGATTTTGTAGAAATGCATACAGGAGCATGCATCTTCTGCTCAAGATGGAGACAATCTGAGTGATGAGGTTTAAGGAGCTTGAGAGAAAAAAGGCATATGCTGAAAACAGTTTTCACCATCAGGATAGTCATGCAGGTTGCTCAGAGAGGCTGGGCCAAAGACCTCCTGCGGTCCCTTCCAGCCCAATTGTCCTGTGACTCCACAATTCCCTGTTACATTACAGTTTGCTTTAAAAGCGGAAGCAATCCTGCAAGATTAAAAATTACTGTGGTTATTATTGACCTGAGGCAGGATTTTATTTCAGTCTGCTTTAAAGCATCAGGAGATGATCACAGAAATGTGTACATGGGTGATGTGTTCATTTGCTCCCCTCTGGAGCAGGGAGAGCTTGGAGACTTGCATTCCAGCTGGAGATGATCCCTACATGGGGAAGACTGAGCCTGAGTTATTTGCCTTGTTCACAGGTTGGGCCTGGCTTCATTTACTTGGTTGTCCTACTCATAGATGTAAGGACCTACCAGTGAATTTCATGAAGTTGGAACAGTCGTCCATCAGGGAAAGGAGAAAGATTAGTCTGGGCTGATGCCAACTTCAGTAGTAGACCTTGGGTTTTCTTTGAGAAGGCATTGCATAGCATTGCATAGCATTCCAGTAGCTGGAAGAAGATCCTGTCATAGGAACTGAAAATAGCTGTAAATATATAAAATGCTAATGGAACACTTCAGCTGTGAGCACATACTGCTTGCTGTTCATTAAAAAAAAAAAAATAATGAACTCACCTTGTTAAAAGGAAAGCATTCTTCATGTTCAAATTACAAGTAAAGTTTATAAAGTATGGAGAATCAAGTCTGATTAAAAAAAAAAAAAAAAAAACACCCAAATATCTTCCTGTCAGTATATTATAGATAGGCTCTGTTTTGGCAGACTAAAAGGTACTGCTCCATGACGTATGGTGATGTATCACCATAAAGAGAGATGGATGGTTTAGTAAGTACAAACTATGTGTTTTAGTGGAGTTGCAGGCCAATTAAACTGGTGCTCATACTCATAAAAGTTAAATATACATAGGGTCAACTTTATTTAAAGTTACTAAGAAAGAACATTTTTTTTCCTTCCCACTGGATTTCCCATCTTGCTGCTGATTTCTGACACAGAGTTTCTGCTAGCAGCACCTACTCCCAGCTGGACCTGCAGAAATGTTCCTGACACACACTTGTCTTGTGTCACAATCTCTTTGGGGTTTGCAGAACAACCGAAAGCAGACCTCTCCAGTCCGCACTGAAGGAAACAAGTCAGAAAATCTATGACAATAATTCGGGAGTGATTGCATTGAAAAAGTAATGATGGGATGAGATGTTTGCACTCTTCTGTCTTTGAGGCACTGCATAACACTGCAGTAGAGAAAAAATAATGCTGAAGCAGAGATGCCTCCGCTACTACAGCTGAAACAGGAACTCTCCTATCTCAGCCTCTAAAAACATATTTACACACTTATCACACCCTGCAGATGACAGACAGTGGAACTACCTTTCTTGCAGCATAGCACACTCCTTGTGAAAAGGCCACCATGCAAGAAGAGATGTGGATCTAGTTTATATATATATATATATATATAGTTTATATCAGAGAATTTAATTTCTCTAATTTAAATAATCTCTAATCCAGAAGAACCATGGATGCTGAAATTCAGACTCTCAGGCTTGATGGAGTCAGGGTTTCATTCTCTAAATAAGTACAGATTCAGAGAATGCTCAGAGCAGAAAACACTTTTTTGCAAGCTGGTTTGCTCATCCCTATTCAGAGGCAAACATTTAATACAGTTCCTAGTCTAGCAAAAATAGTAAAAGTAGTCATCAAAATCAATATTCATTATGAACTATTTCATACTGAGAACAAAATGCAGAATTGATTTTCAAATTATTATTTAAATGAATCAGCTTTTATTTTGATTTTCTCTTCACCTCTTATTTGACATGTGGTCTACCATTCTTTACTAGTTAGATTTAACTGAACAGGATTTTTATAAGCTCTGACTAATCTTTGTAATATGGGAAAAAATTCTACTGTGAACAAGGGGAAAGCAGGCAGCACTAATTATCTCCAGCACAGGAGAACTCTATGTCAAAAAAATCCAACCCTTGAAATACATTTTCCTGTCAAAGCCTGGTTTATAATTATGCTGATCAGTCATGTAAATATTCCAAGTATGTGTCATATAGTGTGACACATATGAATGTGTTGGTGTCTTGTGGATGAAATATACAATCCCTTTTTGTTTGGTTGGGTTTGGTTTTTTTTAAATTAAGAGCCTTTCTAGAAGTGTATATTTGCTGTTGTGTTGTTGTTCCCTCTCCTGCCAAGCCAGCAGGTGGAGAAGGGCTCCCTGTGCTCTGCAAAGTTCTGGTCCTTCTAGCAGGAAAACGCGAGCAACCAATAATTTTCTTGGTCCTGAGCTTAAAACTCAGCAAGGCCTCGTGTCATCTGGGTTGTCAAAAAGCCTTGACATTAAATTTTTTCCCTTGTTTTCCTTCCCTTCCCTTGTCTTTTCATGTAAATGTTCAAAAATCAGACACCACAAACCACCTCAGAAGACCGGTCGTTTGAAACCACAGTTTTCCCAATGAGCATGTTCTGCCAGCTGGGTGCCCCCTCGGGCAGAGCCCTTGCTGAGGGCTGCACCAGGACCACCTACAGGGTCCCTGAAGCACTTCAGGCAAGACATGACTCTCGCCCACAGGTCTCTGTTTTTTATCTCGTGTTTCCCTCCCTGCCTCAGACAGGGAGGGTTGATGAAGCTGAGGGATGTGAGGGTGGCTAGCAAGCTGTCCCTTCACCGGGTGGGCAAGTGTGCACATGTCCAAGACACGTCCCATGCACACTGAAGGGATTGATGACCTCAAGGCCTTGGCAACAGGAAGGACTCTTGGACATCTGGAAGTGCTCCCGCTTAGTTCTGACCTGTTACCAGCACCTCCACAGGCACACCCTGGACAACACATACACAGCCTTCCCCTCTCCATGTAGAGAAGATCAACTAGCCAGGCTCCCACCACCATCAGAAAGTGTTTGGGCAGGTGGAGGGCACTGGTTCCTCTCTGAGAGATGAAGGAAAAGAGAAGGTCTGCTTGGTGGGTTTTTAAGGACACTTTCTTTTATGTTCTCTCTTTGCCAGGTCCCCCAAACAATGGCTATTTAAATGCTCTATGTTAAGGCATCTGGTCAGTTTGAATCAAAAGAAGGGCCGATGCCACTATTTGCCTGATGCCACCAAGACTCTCCCAGGTGATCTTGCAGAAGTGGGTCAGCAAGTGCATCCGGCAAAGGTGCCAAACAGGGAATACAGGTGTGTGTAGCCCAAGTCATGTCTGTGCTAGAGGAAAGAGGGCAGAAGTTGCAGCATATTTTTCCCCTGAAACCTCCTGCTACTGAAACACTTCTTCGTACTTGGTGGGTGAAATTATTTTGCAGAAGAATAAAAAAGGGCAAATATGGTTTTCCCATACATGTTTTCATGACATCATTGAAAGCTATCTGACAAACTTAGGACAGAATTGCTTGAAATGATGTGAACTTCTGCAGATACTTCAGATTTAGCATAGACTCAGTAATAAGGTGATTAAAATCATGCTCATATAAACAGCCATAGTTTAGTCCCCTCTTTTCTGGCTTCTTACAGTGAAGGAGTAAGCAATATGGAAAACACTGTGGGGATTTCCTTTTTAACAAGGGTGCATCAAGCTAAACTACTTTATTTCAATATTACATGCTCTGTCCAAATTAGTAAAATTTTGTCACTGGGAAGCAATTTATATCTCTGATGAAAGAAGAAGGCTTGGTAGTTTAGGCCTACATTTCTGTAAATCTGTGGTTTGTATCTTCTAACCTGCAGCTCCTTGGTTTTAGACTCCATACTCCAGCTAAAGTGGTCCTGGTAAAAAAAAAACCAAACCTGGGGATGTCCATCTGCATTGCTCTCTGTTCAAGGCCTCAAACCCAAAGCAGACTAATTTGTTGCCCTGACAATTTATTTCTGGCTTAGGTTTTTTTTTGTTTTGTTTTGTTTTGTTTTGTTTTGTTTTGTTTTGTTTTGGTTTTTTTTTCCCCTGCTGGTTGTTATAGTTACTCACCAGAACATACATGTACTTCTTCCTCTATCTGCTGTCTGAAAAGGTATAATTTCCTGTCAAGGGCAGTGTCTACACTGAGAGAAGAAGGGCTTCATGTTTTTAACTAAACACTATTTAAAAATATGTTTTCAGCCACCCAAGTCAGATGTTACAATACCAATAGATATTTGTTGATTATGGGTCACCCCCATGGACCATGTGACTGATGTCCTTTCTAATGTTTTAGGTGGCTAACATTAAAAGCTAAAACAACTTACTTAAAATGCGTAAAATTTCATTTCTCTGATTGAAGTAATCTCTAATCCAGTAATACATAGGGCTTCATGTAGAGAACTGTTCTTCCATCACTCCTGATTCTGAATATGCCATTTCCAGACTACATGAAATCAAAATCTTCTCTCAATAGGTTTTCAAGACAAAATATCATCATTAATGTTATTTTTAGCTGGATAAATTAGTTACAAGGGACATACTCATAGATGCACTTCCTCTTCCCTCCTAAATTCCTGACTTGTCAGTATGATATGAATCTGGCTGAACATTTTGTTTGAATAAAGAGATTGACATACCCATGCTGTGTACGTTTCACACTTGTCTTTCACATAGTCTTCAACAGGGCCTTCAATAATCCAGCCCTACTTTCTCTGAATTCCCTGGATATGTAGAGAAGGAAATCCCTTCTCTCACACTTAGACTAAACACTGGCAGTGTGGGTCAGGATGCTTGATTACTTCTTTTATTTATGTCAAACTTTCACTGAACTGAGACCAGTAGCTTGACTGGGAGGTGAAAGTGGGGAATATTCTGCCAGCAACACTCAAATCTCAGCCATTGACAAATCTGAGCCCTGGAGTGAGTTACCCAAAACAGCCCAGTGCCCCAGACAGGACACAAATGTGACCCTGCCGGTCCCTCAGCCAGCCTGCATGCAGGGACCAGGAGGAGATCCCATCCTACACAGGGCTAGGTCCTCGCTGCACCACAGTGAGTCAGGAGATGCTGTCAGGTGCTGCTTTGCTGTACTTGCCACACAAGGCACACTGATTTTACCACCACTTGGGGTACTTCAACCTTTAATTACGCCCAGTAATAGGAAGTGGAGGATATTTAGCATACTGGAATAGAGTTCTCTGAGTCTGATGTATGGAACAGCTATAAAGAGCCGTGGCCCTTAGCAGCAATGAAGTGCCTTAGGTCTCTAGAAATGAAAGGAATTTATGTCTTTATTGATTATTGTCTTAAATTTTGTAATCAATAAACTAACTAAGCAGAGCCAGTTCGATCTTCCAAGCTTTTATTTCTAATTAGAGCTAATGAATAGTCAAGGGAACAAGACAGAGGAGTTATTGACTGAGTCATGTAACAGATCTCTAAATAAATAGGCTATTTGCTTTCCTCTGGGAAAGAAGTCAGCAGCATCTTACTCATGGATGGTGTTACACTGACAGGTACAGGGATTGTTTTCTTATGTAATATTTAATCCTAAAAATGTTTCTTAAAGCACTGTCAGAGCAGAAGTTGAAAGCTCTGTAATGTTATATTCCCTTTGAATTCAAAATAAGAAAACTTTCCAACTATCTTAGTTCACAATTTGAAGCCTGGGAATGATAGGCTTTGGTCAAGAAGGATATATAACTTCTCCACAGAAAGGTACACTTTCACATTATCCCAGAGAAGCTTTGTACTTGTGACTGGTTTGGATGATATAGAGACTGCTTTTGAATTCAGGTTCTTTCATTTGTTGTTTGGGTTTGGGTTGGTTTCTTTCTGATACCCTTTGGCTTATGCTCATCTTGCAGAATCCAGTCCCACATCCTATCAAGTTAAACTGCTGATCCTTCAGAAAGAGAAAATGGTATAAATAGCTATCAAGAGTGCAGGATAGATAAGTGTGCTATCTGGAATGCCACAGATCCTAATGTCAGGCCAATCCTGCGGCACTGATTCAAGGGGAAAAAGTTCCCATTTATGTCAAATTATTTTTTACTCAGTCGGATCTAGTCTGACCATATTTTGAAATCTATGACTTATGCATAATAGTCATAAAGGGACAAAATAAAGCAAAACAATAGATCCCAGTCATATTTAAAGACTGTGAGTTGATAATCAGCTTTACAATTCTCACTCAGATGAAATATTCAGATGCAGATTTTCATCCAAAGATGTCCTTAACTCTGATCTCTCATGACAAATTCCTAAACCAGAAGAACTGAAGCAGGAGTAAAGGAGAGTCACCAGTGATGGACTTCAAAGCCAAAGAAGTCCCCTGCTCACCATTTGTGGCTGGATTGCAACACCAATGGCACCCCCCAGGTGATGCAATGTATCTCATGATGCAATTTTAAAATTCTGCCTCATTGCAGCAAAGATGATGGGTTGTGAGGCAAGAAAACCTCTTTAGTAAGTGTTGGAGTTACTTACATTTCACATTCTCAACCACTGTTTGATTTGATTTTCAGTATACAATTCTGCATCAGAAAAGAGGGGAGTTCACTATGCATTGTTGATGATTAGCAGCATGGGGGTTTAGGCACAAGTTCTGCTTGCATTTTCTAATAAGTACAATTGCTACTTAATGCCATATTTTAAGTGAAACACTGGAAACCTCAGTGGGTCACCCAGCTTTTGCATGGCTAATCCAGAGTCCTTATTTCCTTGGCACAGACATGTTTTTATGGGGTTTTTGTTTCATTTTGAGATTTTTTTGTTGTGTGTTTTTTTTGTTGTTGTTGGGGTTTTTTTGTGTGTGTTTGTTTCTGTTAGGTTTTTGTTGTTGTTGTTGTTGTTGTTGTTCTTGCTTTTTGGGGTTTTCTGTGAAAGTTTAATGGGTTTTTCTGTATGTTAATGATCCCTGAAGAGATCTTTTGGATTTGCTTCCTGCTACATTCATTCTCCATCTGCCTTCTTCTCTGCATCTGCTGCTTGTAAATCTTTAGCTTTGCTGTTGCTCTTGGTTCTGGTAAGGAGATTTTTGAAGGGCACCTCCTCATTGTCTTCTACTGCAGGTACACAAGGATAGAGGAAATACAAAGGGGAAAAAAGAAAGGGAAATGGTGAAATCCTCAGATTGGAAGAGGAAATGCAAATATAGTAAGAAGGGAAAAATTCTCATTCTCAGGTTGAGGAATCTTCATACAGTGGAGCATAACACTGTAAGATACCATATGGTATTTTAAGCTACTTGGGTCTATTTTAAGATATCTCACCTCCAAAGCATTGACAGAACAGTCATTCCTTAGTACCTAAATGTCCCTCCTACTATTCAGCTACAGACATTTAAAGCTGACAGTATGTTTTCACTGCATGCTATAATTAATCAAGACCTGGGTGCATTCATTACTTGTGGCTATGAGATAGCAACACGATACAGCCATGAAAGTGGTTACTAAAGCTGAAGGACGGTGTTGTTACAAGAAAATACAGATAGGAGCCAGCCATCTCTAACCATTAACTGGAATCTAGGTCAAAGCATCTAAGCATCCAAGCTGAGAAGTGCTGCTCTGAATTTCTGCACAGTAGTGAGGGATAAAACTCAAATTGCGGTTAAAGATGGCACTTGAATACTTTGAGGTGGACACTGCACAGTAGTAGCAGGACCTACTCCCCAAGGCCCAGGAAGATCCTTATGTACTTATATACATTGGAGAAGGGGAGGTATAAATCCAGAGGACCTAGGATACACATTCCTGCCCATTTTTTCTTCCCTCCTCTTTATCTTTCCTTTTTCTCAATTTCTTTTCACCCCAGCCTGACCTTTTATAACTATCCATTCTTTCTTGCTCCATGAGGCAAGAATACACCTGGGTTGAGGCAAGTGAGAAAATAGACAACAAATAGAGAAGTGGAAAGATGAAGAACAGACTTAATGGACTGTATCTCAGTGTGATTACTATTTGGTATTTCAGTCTAAAAGTTTTGACATCTGACTTTTTTATGTTTCAGTCTCAAAATGTTACAAAGAAACTTTGGGATTAGTTATCTTTTTCTTTGTCTCCCCCCAAAAAATCTCCACCACAAAAAAAAAAAAAAAAAAAAAAAAAAAAAAGCAAGCTGCGTTTACATGTCATGAGTTTACCTGGAAAAGCCAGCGTCACTTTGCTGTCACTGAAGTCATCCTTCTCCTCCAAGAAGGAAAGTCTTTTTCTCCTGCAAACACTTGCTAAAAATTACCTGTGAAGAATGGTCACAAAAGTGTCTTCAGGACTAATCTCCCCCAGCTTTGGCTGTAAATGTGGTCCCTCAGTGTAGCTGCCTTCCTGTTTTGGAGCCTGCTGTCCTCCTCTGAGGGATGCAGAGCAACTGGAAGCAGGGGTGACAACGGCAGTGTCCAGCTATTTCACAGACGTCACCTGGAATTCCTTAAGCAAAAATTTTGCTATGCGGTAGTGAATGCAATTTCCTCCTATCACACTTCTATTTGTTAAAAACCCAGGGCTCGCAGGTGACATTTGTGGATTTGATGGAGCAGCATGGATGGATGCCAGGCACAGTGACACACGCCCAGGGTGCCCACAAAGCACCACTCGGCGCGGGTTGACCCACACGGCTGCACCAGCGCTGGGCTCGCTCTGTCCTTTCTTTCCTGGGTGGCAGGCAGCCATGCCCCACCACAAAGCCTCCTTTGTTGAAACACAGAGAACAAAACATGCATGTTTAGTCTGATCAGAGCTGGAACAAATCGCTTGTGCTTATCAGATTGCAAGGTCCTTTCTGGGAACAGAAATTTGGAGTCTGCAGAAAGCTGAAGAAGAGCCCCTCGAAGCAAAAGCAAGTCCGGCAACCCACAATGCAGTGAGAAACGTCCACCTCTGAGTCATGGTGTTTCATGAGTTGCTCATTTGTGTAACCAAGTATTACAGAGCTATTGTGAGACACATTCAGAGATCCGGACCAGAGGAAAGCAACTTTCTTACCATTAAATATTTACCTGATATACTAATCCTTACTGCCTATAAACATTGTTCTCCTTGTTAGGAAGGCAAATGTGAACTAAAAAACTGATACAAGACTAGTCCAACTAGTCAACTAGTCCTTGAGAAATTGCCAAAGGGCTGTTTGTGGGTAATTACTCCTCAGAAAGTTTCTTTCCCTCACAGCATTTCAGCATGTGTCATCAGCACATCATAATGCTGATGACACATACTTCAAAATGCACGTCAAATACATGTCAAACTGACAGAGAGAAAAATCAAATGTATGTCATCTGTGTAAATGGTTGTCCCTTATTTAAATTGCCTGATAGGGAATGACCAACACATGTATTAGTCCTGAACAGGCTTGAAACGAAGCACTTAAGAAAAGGATCACCTGATGCAATTGCTGAGATCTGTGGCTCAGTGACCTTGCCAGTTTCCTTCAGTCTTGTATTATTTCCAGCTCTCTTCAAACAACCCTTTGATTGTTACTAACCATCTTCTGCATTTCTAAGTAAGCTATTATATGTTATTTCCCCCTAAGTTTTAATAACACCGAGTTTGGTGCCAAAGGGCCCTCACAGAGAGAGATCAGTCAAATATGTTCGTTGTTCAGCTTCAGAAATAATCTGTTAATACCCAGACCCTGTCCAAATAACATTTTATTCTTCTGGGTGTATAGCTTATTTAGTGTAACAAGTTCCCTAAAGTAAGTGGAGTCAAGGTTTCACAGCCTTCCTCTGCCTTTATGTTTAGTGTCCTTAGGGCTTGTCTCCTTAGGGCTTCCTCCCTTCCTTCCTTCCTTCCTTCCTTCCTTCCTCCCTCCCTCCAGAAATGGCATTTTCTGAGTCATTCAACCTACCCTAACCTTGGCTTTTCTCTTTTCAGGTACATCAAAAAATCCTAAATGCCTGACTCTGGTTTAGCTGAGCATGACAGGACATTTACTCTTCCTATTTCACCCTAATTAACACTCATATTTCTTAAAACAAACATTGCATTAGAAATGCATTAGAAGTGCATATATTGGCATTACTTACAGAGTTCACAAAATAAAGTTTTCAGTAAATACCTCTATTTTTGCTCTCCATGTGACAGAAGAAAGAATTAAAATAAACTAGCAGTTTTTGTCTGTTCTTATTTCTATTCTATTTCTTATTAGTAGTTTCCTTTTTCCCAAAATTTTCCGGTGTAATTCACAGCCTCCCTTCAGCATAGGAAAAATGCTGTGTTTGGATATTTAGGGCATAATCACAGGGTTTCCACTGAAATGTGCGTGAAGAGTGTGATTTCTAATGACTGAGTTAGCTCCCAGAGGCAGCAACTCCTCTATCTGAAAGACACCTTACCACTTTACCATCCCCCCCAAAAAATGTTCTTTACTGATTGTCCCAGTATGCTAACTGGTTCCATTCTGTAACCTGACAGAAACTGTTTTGTTTGATGATCTTCTCATTCCCAGCAGCTGGAAAATGAGATTTGTGAGCAGATAGCCATCCTGTCTAGCACAGTCTGAAAGTTTTACTATTGATTTCTTTTAAGATTCTGTAAAATTACTGTCTCAATCAGATAGCATTAGGTACAGCACTAAAAGCTGCTTCGGTCGTATTTGCAGCTATGTCTAAAAATACCAAAAAATACACATCTGATCAAATGCATTTCTAGAATTCTCTTCTTTCTGCTCCATCTTTTTCCTTAAGGCTCTTCTGTGAGTCATGCTGGTGAAGTGGCATGAGTGTTTCAATGGAGTTTTTATCATTTTGTGGAACACACAAAAGAAATGTCATTTTGCGTCCTCAGCTTAATTCTCAATTGTTTTCCTCTAACTTGTGAAAAATATATTTTACATGCTTATCAATCCCCCATAATAAAAAGGTGTAACTGGGCAAAATTTGTATTCCTGTCTGCACTTGACCCTTTGGCAGTGCTTTCTTCATTGGCAGAGCAGAGTCAGGGCTGGAGGAAGCATTTAAGGAGGACTCACAGCCCATGCAGGCCACTTGTTTGATGAAGGAGCCCCATGCAGCACCTGAGCTCCACTCCTGCTTTCAGCAGGACACATACATGCCTGCAATATAGGATAAATAGGAAAAAACTCATCACAACAGTGTGACCCAAATACTGCCCAGTCCACAGGCTCTGTATTGCAACAGATCCCAGCACACTGCAGCCTTTGCCAGAACCCTAGTTTCCAGAAAAAAAAGGAGGATGGAATTGAGATGGGAAGTCAACCACGGAAGCCAGGGTGCTAGGAAGCTGCCAAAGAGCTGTGCCTTGGGTAGCTCCTCATATCTCCATGTCCTTTCCATGGTCCCTTGACTGCATCCATGTGGGACATGAGGGCTGTGGGACCCAACCTGCGAACATTAAGATTAGATATCTGATATATTTATCAGTCAAAACATTGGGGCTGAATTGTGGAATGATAACTAGTGGGGCTGGTTGCATTCAATGTCTGAAAGCTGGGAAGGAAACAGAAGTGTTTGAGAAGTTTGATGGGAGAGCCTGGAACGACAGCAAGAGTTGCTATAGTCAGAATTGGTGTAAGAAATGTGACCCTAGTAGCACTGTCTTCCTTTGAGAATTAGGAAAATTAGGAAGGAAAAGCTGGCAAATTAAAAGGCCAGAGTAAGCATGGTGAAGAAAGGAAGAAAAAAAAAAACCACTGAAGAATCAATCTTAGTAAAATTACTGAGAAAACTCTGAAAAACTTAGGCACAGTTAGTCTACACAAGATCTACAAAGCAATGATAAAGGGTCAAAAACAGACTGTCTGTGCTGGTCAAGGCAACATCAAGCCTGGTAATTGTCGTCAACAATGAAGATTCACAGCTCCAGAAAAAATTATATTTTCAGCTGTTGCTAACTGATACCCATTTAAGTGTATTAAAATCTCCCTTGACAAAAGCAGTTATTTCATTATCTGTGACCCAGCTGAGGTTAATGGTCCCTTTACAGCTGGAGGTAGGGGAGAAAGTCCTCAAAGAAACTAAGGACACAGGAGGGAATTGTCCAAGCTGGGGCATGAGCTAGAGGGCAGGTGTTGAATGAAAGGACATTCAGCAGTTCTCATATTTTAGACCCTGTTCCCATTTTTCCCTGTGCTTTTGTGCTCATTGTGCCCCTATTGCCTATGGCAACGTGGGTGTCTGTGATGAGGAGTGTGTCTGGCTTCTTCAGCTGCAGCGACAAATTCTGCTGCCTACTAACCTGATTCATGCTTGAACCAGTAACCCAGAGCTGGGAGGCTGCCTAGCTCATTAAAAATTCCCTGAGCGAGTTTTCTGACCCAGTTCCAAAACAACAGAGAAAGCTTTTCAAGTTGGTTTTTGGAATTCATGTCATAAAAGATTCAGGCAACATATGGATTATTTATTCACATAGGGGATTTTAAATTGCTGCTTTATTTAGAAAAAATGCATCTGATTTTCACCCCTGTCTTTGTTTTACAACTATTCAGGCAGCTACTAAAGGAGCAGGTAGGGGAAAGAAAGAAACTCAGACAAGGTCTTAGGCATGACTACAAGGACCCAGCAAATCCAGTTCTACTGCCAAATCATTTTCATGAAGGAGCTGAGTTTACTTTCTACATGCCTGTGAAGGGTTAAAGGGCACATTTATTATCTCACACTTTATTTGATTCTTTCTATATAAAGGACCAGCCCCATTCTCCATGTATTTTGGATTCATCAGAAAAAATAATCACACCCGTATCTGCTTGTATAGCATGTCATTCATTTCAGCATCAGATTCACAACAGATGTGGGCAGGGACAGGACCATTGAAGACACACCAGCTGTTCTGATTCATGCCAGCTTCAGCTCTACTCCTCACTCTGTTAATGAAAATGAATGCAGGCTCACAGTTTCACTAAAAATATTGTGCTTGGCTTCAGGCTCTACCTAGGAGCACCCCACCCCCCTTCTGCAGTTGTGTTGTATGTCAAATCCCTTTTGAGGAAACTGAAGGTAAAAATAGAAAAGCAATGCTGTTGTTGTTGCAGAAAAATCTCAGGCGGGCAACAGCCCCCATCCATGACCTTCAGGTACAGAAAGTTTGTTTTTTTGGGAAATCTCAGTAGAATTTGAACTCTTCAGTAGATGTAAGGTCTCTTTTCTAGAACCAGAGCAAGAAACAGAAGGACAACAAACTGTAGTTTCTATCCCTTCCAGCACTGGCGAATGAAGAACTAAAGTGGGACAAAAAGAAACTGAGTGTAGAGATATGCACAGGACTTTTACACCCCCACAAAAAGATTGGAAGCACAGGGAACAAGAACTCAGGGAAGCAACAGCAATGAGCATGATGGAAGGAATTTGGGTCCTGCACAAGGACCCCAAAAGCAATGCTGTCAGTGTGGGGCCCCCAGCCATTCTCTCTGCAGCATCACCACCTCCCTGAATACTATTCTGCTCTCCTGGTATCAGGCCCGAGGTTTACTCCATTCCTTTCCCTCTGGATAAATCTTGTCTGACCTTGGAAATCAAAACGTTTGGCTTCTAAAGTTTTCCAGGAAAAGCAAAGGAGCTGCGCAGTGGACCCCAACACAGCAGCATCTGCCTTTTTGTCCCAGATGACAAAAAGACAGATGTTTCCACTCACCAATCCAGCCAAGGTCACATTATATCTTGGATAAACATCTATTGCTGCACCCGTGGAAAAAACCCAGGTAATCAGCTGTATCTTGCCAATCTTCCCTGGCAAGACAAAAAAAGAGTCCAGGCAATTATAAGTTCAATAGCCTGAAACAAATCCAGGTAAAATACTCTATAGCCAATCCAAGAGTCAACTAATAAAAAATTAAAAGAAAGTGGTATATTTAATGCTGAACAAAGTGCAATTATTAAAAAGTAGCTTGTTATCTGTTGATAATATTACAAGATTGATTGTAAAATCCAGCTGAGGTTGTTGTAACAGACTCTGCAGGGTGTATGATGTGACAGGGCATGGCATTTTGATTAGGAGGCAGAGTGGATTAAAAACCTGCTGGTAGGTCTCAAAATGTAGTACGGACTTTTGTTTTCATGGTTACATTTCTAGTGGTTCCCACAGAGATAAATTTTTAACATGCCATTTAAAACTCTTCAGTAACAATCTGGAGAAATGCAGTCATTTGCAAGTGTTAAAAGAAATATAAGGTGCACTAATCAATTATGAACAAAACAGGTCTCTGATAGAGAGCAATAGAAACCTATCAGTAAATAAGATACAAGTAAACAACATATGAGTGTGACCTATAATGGAAATATGTCTCTACAAAGACTGCAAGCTGAGTTCTGGGGAGGGGTGTGGTGGAGGCTGGAGGTCCTGGCACATCACCTGCTGAACATGAGCTTCAGAGTGATGATGGCAAAACCACTTGCTCTCATCTTTCCTATATCCTGATTATAGCAGTAGAAAGCAAAAGGAACAGAGAGGTTTGTGTCATACCCACATGAAGGCTGCTGCTGAAATTTTTGTTTCATCTAATGCCTACAAATTCAAGGAAGATGATGAAACTGGAGAAGATCTAGGAAGGGGCCACAGAAATTACTGAGGGACTGAAAAACATGTCTCTTGAGAAAGAAAACAAGGGATCTAACCTATTTAGTTTACTCAGATGTATGTTGGCCAGGGAGCTGTTTGCTTTTTAGGCATGGGGAAGAGAGATATGGTAGTCAGTCTTCACACTGAAAAACAAATACAAAAGATGGAAAATAGAGCTGCTTAAATACAGAGTATTTTTCATATGCTTTCCTAGGGATAGCAAAACCTATGCATCTCTCTGTCCTGGGTTGAAGTATATTCTATCACCATCTTCATGAACTGTTGAAACCAGGTGAGGCAGTGCTCCCTGCCTCCTCCACTCTGGCTTATCTTCTGTTAATGGGCCCATCAGCACCTTTGCTACACAGCTCACAGATAACCCCCTCCTGGACTACCTCCTGTTAATGGGCCCATCAGGCCTTATCACATGACTCACCATCCCATTGTGAGATGCTCCGCCCAGAGGGAGGAACCAAGCATTCCAGCCTGGATATAAGCTGAGACTCTGAACACCAGAGGGGCACTTACCCACTAGATTCCCAGAGGACCCGAGCTACCAGACCTTTCTACAGGATCACTGCTTCAAGAAAACCACCTCATCTGGACTGCTTCCATCACTACGCTCAGGTTGTATTCTGACTCTGTCAGTGGTCTTTTGTATTATTGCATCTATTTTATTTTACTTTCTTTCCTTTTTTCCTATTAAATTATATCTCTGACTTGGAGCCTCTCATTTGTTTTGCTTTCAAACCACTACACTCTCATTCCACACCTTGTTTTTTGTCTTCCTCTCACACTCAGACAAATTTAAAATATCTTTAGCATGTTTGTCCAGTTACAACTAGTTACTGGGGTGAAGCAGTGGGAAAATAGAAATCTCAAAGATATAGCGTATCCATAAGCGTCCTGACACCCAGCAATGGGGCAGAGCACTGTGCTGGATCATGTCCTTACTCAGGGGAGGGCAGCTGTGATTGTGTGTCCTCGTGTCTTGCACAGACTCCAGCTGATCAGTGCTCGAACACACACACACACACACACACACACACACACACACACACACACACACACACACACTGCTCAATTAGACAGTTCATGGTGCATTTGGCTCATAATAGATTTTTCTAAAAGCCTGAGTGTTGCAAAGACTGAATCAGAGCATTCCTCTGGTTTGTCTATTACAGGAGATTAAAGTAGATATTTGTGGTAGCCTTTCTGGCCTCACTGTCTCTGAATCCCTGACAGTTTGACTTATAAAAGCTAAGACAGTGCCAGAACTAGAGAGTAGGTGATACAAGGGAAAGAGCAAAGTCTTGAGAATCCAGGATGTAAAGGAGGTTTGAGCCAGGCATGAAACACTTGTGCTGAAGTGTCAGCACAAATCTGCGAGCAGATGTGATTCCCAGCCCCAGGCAGTGAGGCCAGGTGAAGAGGTGCTTCAGTCTTTGAGCTGGCCCATTTAGCACTAACTTAGGTGTAACTACAGGACCTGCAGTCACACCTTCAGTGTCAAAGGGGCATGTCCTACCAGAGTCTCATGTAGTTAATGATTCTCCCCAGTGCACTTCATTTATCCTGAATATTTCTCCTGAAAAACAGTCTGCACAGGATGAAGGAAGCACCCTGGGTGCTGGGGCTGTGGGGCAAGTTGGTGAGGAGCTGGCCCTCTGGATGTTCCACAGCCAGACTCCCTCAAGAGTGGCAAAGTGTCAGTTTGCACAACCTCCTTCACCAAGAAACAGCATCCAGCACTCGCTCAGAATACAGTGAGAGGTAATTTAAGACTGTCAGTGACAGATTTATTCCATTTCCTTTTCAGGTAAGCACTTAGTAAATAGAATTGAGACCGCTGTAGGTGCAGTGACAGACTGGCTTTACTTGAATACACATATTTGACTTTGGTGCTCTTTGGCTGATTTCAGCCATCCAAAACCCTGTCTTTGGAGCAATATGTTACCTCATATATTTTCCATGTAAGAAATGGGGAAATTGTAGTTTTGAGTAGGCCTGTTCCACCTTTGATCTCCTGGCTTGAGCCATTCATGGGAATTCAAAACTGTCATCTGAAGCCATAGAAAATGATAGAAAAAAACTGGACAGTGCAGGTATTGCTGCTTTTGAATTCCTGGTGGCACCTACACTTCTGCACTTAATAACACAGTCTTGCAGGGCTTCATGAAGAAATTCCATGTACCTTCCAGCTGCCCAGTCACTGCTCCAGAAATGCAGTCCTGGAGAGGTTGGTGCAGGATGAGCCTGGTGCAGAAAGCTATCAACTCAGGTTCAAGCTAAGACATGAACTGTCCATTTTTGCAAGTGTAGCACCTCTGCTGATAAGGTAGCTTTTATTGCCAAGTCCTGAGCAAAGAAACCAGCTGAGCCCTGAAGAGTGGCAGGGTGGTTTTGTGTGACCTATTTTCTTGAATATATTTTTTCCTGTGAATGTACACAAATGAATAGGAATTAGGAACATTGCAAAATGTTGTCTATTGCACTTGAAACACAGGAAGTTCATAGGGCCCTGGTGGATTGGACAGTTTCTCCAAGTCTCTGGAGCAACCAACTCAGGCCCACTAGCACAGGCATCTTCAGGCTGCTGGGACCTTTGGGATGAACCTGGAGTGCAGCCCAAATTCCCCCTCTTGGTGCGATGCCTTAGCTGCTCTGTTGTTTGTGTGACAACCCAGAGCTACAGTACAACCAAGCCTGGCTCCAAAAATTCATCAGCCTGTGAAGTGGGGCCCAGCAGATACCTTACAGAAGACTTGTGGCTACCTCTCCTGCTGCTGCTTCTCCTCTCAGGCTACCCCTCTGCAGACACAAAACTGAAGGTGTTGCTGACTCTTCCAGAAAAAACTGCAGCGCAAAAAGCTTCGTGTCAGCCTAATAAGCATAAGATAAAAAGAAAAGTTCCATTTTGTGCATGGAGAAGAGGATGTTCAAAATGCTTGTTAAGGGAAGAAAGAAAAAGCTCTGCAGGAGACACCTCTAAACACCAGAAATCTTTTAATAGCAGTGTATCTTCCTGAATCAACACAGTAAATCAATAGTGTTACAGAGTTAAATATCACGCTAACTTCCTTCATATCTTCCTCCTTATGATCCTAACCTATACTCTTCCATCTATGCTACCTGCCTCCTGTGTTTCTTTCTCTTTCTGAGCCTGTTCTGCCTTCCCTGACCAGTGCCAACATGTTCTCCATCTGTAAATACCAGCTGCTCTTTAGAAGTCAGTGAAGAATTGGAGGGGGGAAAAAAAGCTGAAACTAGAAGCATTTTCTCTGCTGATTAAAAAGCACTAAATCTGACCCTAGGCTGACACTCCAGGCCTCCCTGGTCAAGGCTGTTGGCCAAGGAAAACTTGTGTGTGGAAGAGCTCGCAGCTGGGCTGGCATCAGCCTCTCTGTGAGTTGCACGGAGCAGAAAAGGAAAGACTTGCTCAGAAAGCAGTCATGCTTCCCCATGGACAGCCCAAAGGACACATCTCTGTCTGCCCTGAGATGTGTGTTAGTGAGGGACAGGGCCAGATCTCTATGACCGTTGCCCAAATTTGCATCTTATTAACAATGTGGCCTTGTTAAATTTCATTAGCTGAGCTTGACAAATACCTGTAATTTGCCTCAGAAAGGCTTTGGAGAAGGGGCTTTGATTTGGTTTGTGCTGTACAGTGTAAAGGAGTTGCTTTTCACTTTGGCAGCATCGACAACAGTGGTGGGTATTCCACTCAACAAATTCTGCCAGCATTTAAGGATTCAGATACTCAATGGGGATTTATTATTTAGTCAAAAGCAGAGACAAAATTAGCAAGGATAAAAGAGAATTTACAATAGCTATGAGCAAAGCTCTATCAAACGGGCTTTTTGCTCAGAGCTTAACCTACAAATATGCCATGTAGTCCTGCTTTTCACTGCAGAACAAGTGTGTGGTGTCTTTATAGTGGCAAGATCTAGCATAAGAATAAAGTCTTTTTTGCATTCGTTTTCAGTCATACTGATACAAACATACAGAGATGTCTGTAACTGTGCTTAAAGCGAAGAGCTACAAAAACTGCCATGTACATATTTTTTCTAGACTTCCAGAAGCTGTGAGTCAATCACCACTGATTATGCATAGAAAGTCCCAGATAACCTTGTCAAAATTTCATTACAGGCACTGTGTAAAAATTGTGAAGAAGTGCAGAGGCTCAGGTAGTATAGAGAAATACAGTATTTGTCATATTTAAAAACTGCTGGTAAATTCAAAGGAGTTTCCCAGCCAGCATTCATTAGTATAAAATATGGTTCTGTTTTCTCCTGCTATTATAATAACATTTTGCTTTTCTATTTTCATTTTTTCTAGTTGAACAGAGCACCAGTGTCAGCAAAAACAGTCTTCTCTTGCTATCCTAAGGGCTTGCAGTAAGCATGGCCCCTGAGACCTGGCATATGGACACATGAGAGTGACAGTCCCTATGGGCTCCCCTGCCCCTGTGGGTACTGCTCAGCCCAACTCCCAGGGCCACAGCAACTCCCAGGCTGCCCTGACACCTCCCATAGTAAAGAGAGATGTGCAAAATCATGTCATGACAATAATGGGATGGCATTAACTTAGAGAGTGTCTTCATCCACACGATGGAAAGCTGTGCAAGGAGGTAGACTTGCTCCACCAACTTCCTGAATGAGGCAAGCAGAGAGGCAGCCCCCAGCCTGGCTGCTCTGGAGCTGGGTTAGGAGATTGTGTGCTGGTTACCCTGGGCTGTAGCCAAAGGCACTCAGAAGTAGTCAGCCTTGCAGGTTGCTTGGATAATTTTCTCCTTTTTTGCTTTTCCTTGGAGTTAAGTGCCATCCCTAAATAGCTTAATGAGGCTGAGTCCAAAAACTCTGCTATTCATTTAGTTGAAGAATGTGCCAGCTTGACAAACCAATGGTATTTTAATTGAACAAGTTATTTGGATATCAAGGCATGTGGATAAATAGATTTCCTACTGAACAAGGATTTAGAAAATAGGAATAAAATAATTTATGTTCAGAGTGTTCATGTATATTTCTCCTGCCTTCTGCATAGAGATGTGTATATATTGCAGTTAATATCTTATATATTTTGATATTTGTTCACATGCATATACATTTGGGATACAACAAGGGAGTGCAATTAGTTTTTTAGTATGTATTTACTCTAGGTATTCTGCACTTTTTCTGTCAAAAATATGGTTATTTCACATGGTCACTGCAGGAAAGGAATGAGCATTTGCCTGCATTTTTCTGTGCTTGGGTAACCTTATCAATGGTATTGTTCTGGAAGGGATATACACAATTTCTTAAGATTGTTCTTACCACAGAAAAATAGAAACCGAATGTTTCCTGTTTTATTCTTTTGAACAATGATAGTGAAATTCAGAAATTGGCAAAGATGCTATTTAATTACTTACTGAGGACTGAGATGTTAAAAATACAGTATCACAGTAGAAGCAATAGTGGTGGTAAAAAATAATGATGACAACAGCAAAAATAATAATTTTAACAAATAATGCAGGGAGTCTTGAGATCCCCTGCAGTGTGATGGAGGGTGCTGTATCTCACTGCCAGGGGACAACATACCTTCTCATATGGCTGCTCTGCCAAGAGAAGGGAGACAGTGACAGTCTGGTTTGCCAGGACTTCCTCCTATGACTTCAGGGGGAAAAAATTGTCTTCTACATTTTCTGGTTAATCTCAGTGGATTTTTGAAAAGCCATGAGTTTCATACCTTACATTGTCCATGTTCATACCTCTACTTCAGTAGTGTAAACCTGACTCTGCCTTTGAACCTCCATTGGCTGTAAGAGATCCAGGATTTTACTCCTTAATTTTCCTTGTCTTGAGACTTTGAATCAAAGACTAGAATGGCACCTTTTTTTTTTTTTTTTTTTTTTTACAATTTCAGTGTTTCATTAATGGTGGTTTCTTCTCTTACTGTATTCAGGGCAGTTGACTGCCTGGGATAGCTCAGACAGCTACTACAACATGCAATAGAAAACAACTCAGAACAAGCTATGCTTCCACAGGGGAGCTTCACGACTGCACTCCCATTGCTGGGCCGAAGGGTCTGCTCTGCCAACCCTGAGAGCTGAATTAAGAGTAGGCAAGTGTCAAAAGAGGTGGTTTCCTCTTTCCTCAGTCACCTTTCATCCTGCCACTGGCCCCATGTTGTGGTGTCCCTCAAACTGGTACCAGTGTTCACATGGCTGTGCAATGAGCTGGATCACACAGTTTATCTGCTTCAAAGCTGAACTTTATTTTTGTAACTACCAGTGACAGGCTAATTTCCTGTCAAGAGAAAAGAGGCCAAGAGAAAATAACACCCTTTCAGGGCATGGCTTGCAATTGGTAGTATTATTAAAGGGCATTTCCCCCTCTCTGTTAAGTTTGCACTTGCAAAATACGCTATTAAATAAACAACTAAACGTACCATAAAATCATTGACTCTTTTTCTGCCCTTTACTGTTCTTTGATTCTCAAATAAAGCACGGAAGAGAAGACAGGGAGGGAATTAAGGAAAAGTAAGAGAAGATAAGGGAATTTAAAAATGGGTCTTTGACCTGAAAAGCAGTGATGAGAAGAAAATTTTCTCTTTAGTTTATAGAAATTACAGTCTTCTGCCTAGACAGAGATAACTCTGCAATGCAACTTCATTCTTGCTGAGCTTTTCTTTCCTTTAATCCCGCTGACTAGAAACAGTCTATTTCTGTACTGTAAGCATCTTCTCCTTCAACTGAAAAGCTTTAATTTAATTTTTCTAGACAGGAATCATCTTGAGATTTGTATGTGTGACTACTGCTTTCTGGCTCCATGAAGAGAATAAAATTTATAAATCAGGTACTGCAGTTTGTCTGCATTTCATCTGCTGGGAAAGGGAGAATGAGAACGCTTCCTTGTGGAGATTCATCTAATAACAAAATTATAAATGAGATGCTTGCATGGCAGCAGCAGTTGTGAGATGAGGATGTGGAGTACAAAAATGCATAGCTAGCTCATAAACTAGTCATAACTGGCTTAATTTCACTGAAGTTGCTGGAATTGTGCTTGTGTTTTCTTCCTGCCGAAGAGCAGAAAAGTAAAGAGCTTGTGTCAAAAACAGAGTAAGATATATTTCACAGAGTCTTAGATATTGGACTGATGTGCATGGAAGAGAAAAAAGAGAAGACTAGATAGTTTTTCCAATTGTAGGGAATTACTGACACAGACTGACACACCACAGACAACTGATTTAATCCCCTCAATATCTCTGTAGGAAAAGATGTAGAAATCGCTAACAATGGTGAAAGGGCTGACAAGACAAAATGCTGCAACACAGCAAGAAGCACTTCATTATGCAGCCCTACAGCCATGGTCGTCTGTACAATACAAAACCAAGTTGGTTGTTTTTGCACTGCCTCTGTGGATTTGCAAAGGCTCTGTCCATGGCTCACAGGTCCCAGCAGGGCTTTCCCTTCTGTGAATCCAGTGGCTACAGTAAGTGAAAATCTATCCACCACAAAACAGACCTGCTCCCTCCTATGATACATTAGTCAATTTTTAATCTCCAGTGTTAGATATAATTTTTCTCAAACATCTTTTTAGTTTTCACGTGTGTTTTTTGTTGCTGTCTTTCCTGTTCTGTCATAAAGGCAGAAAGTCCCTTTGCTCTGTGCAGCACTTGGTGCAGAGCTTTCAGAAGGTGTAAATCATGGAAGCAGTGGCCCAGTGCAATGCCAGTTAATGGGTATCACGGATTTGTCAGCAGCAGGTCACACACCTATTTCTGTAATGTTTGTTGTAAAATAACAGATGCTGGCCATGCCATCACATTTTATGTTTCGTGTCAGAGTTGTTTATATGGGTGAGAGTGCACAGCAGCCAGCCAGTAGCTTCCACCTGTGGCTGCACCAAAAAGCAGGGAAGCAACATGGGGAAACCAAAGGGGCAGAAAATTATGTTCTCTTTTTAAGTCTTTTGTAAATTTCTACATGAAGTAGAACAGAGACCATTTGACAAGAAGTGGAGTGGTGTCTGTAGCCAGAGCAGCAAGCTGGGACCCAGATAAAGACAGGGGTTTTTGTCTCATGTAAGGTGCTAGTCTAGTGCATGGCTGAAGTAAAGTGAGAAGCGGGATTTTATGCCCTCCCTGCCCTAACATTTGTCCATGGGAAATTAGACCAGTGATGCCAAAACTATTTTGCTTGGACAGTAGAAGAATTTTGAGCACCTCCCTCGAGCATTTATTTATTTATTTATGTATAAATAACTGTAGGACTGTACTAATATCACAACAAGATAAATAAAACTAGGATGAGATGAAGGTAAAAAAATATTTTTAAATGTAATTAATTAATGCACAAAAATTATTTTCTTTCTGATTCCCCTCATGACTTGTATCGTGCAGCCTTGATGTGTGCACACCCTGCTTTGGAGAGCACCAATTTGGACAGCCCCCACACTCCTGGTGCCATGAAACCCTCTCTGGAAAGCAATGTTTCCCCCTTCCCCACAGGAGGCCATGGGTGTTTGCCTTGCATTTGGCCACCTTCTCCTCCCAACCCACTTGGGTCAGAGCAGAGCTGTCATCGCCTTTAGAATTCTGTGCCTTGGGCACCTCTGTTAACTGCTCTAATATTGCTCATATCAGATTAAAACAATCACTTAAGCAGCAGGTGTGGAGTTTTAATTACACCCATGTCATGTTCAGCCTGCACAGTACACAGATGTGTTATTTTTATGCTCGATACACACATCTGTTCAAATCATTCTAAAGCACTGGAGTCAGAACAGTGCATAAATATCAAGGTATACTGTTTTGAATTTTTGTACAACTAGTGTTCAGGCACTAAACTTTGCCAGACCTCTTCATCATTCACTTTATCCTGTACAAGAAGCAGACCCCACCTCTCTTCTGGAAGTATTTTCCGTGTTCTACTCTAAGCCTAACATCACCACTTGTCACAGCTCCACCACAGAGTGCAGACGCCTTCCACAAAACCAAGCAACAGAAAAGCCTAGGCTAACACACTTATGTACCTGCTCCAGCCTCTCCTGACCTAAGAGGAAATTGGTCCAATCATCTTCCTAAGTTCAGGAAGCAGGTCCTGTCCCTCACAAGGGCAGAGCCTTTGGCTGTCATCAATCCTGGCTTTCTTCTTACATCACCTTGTAGCCTTCTGCTATTCTTCTGCTTTCCAGTCCTAACCCTAGGACCAAACAGAACATCAGGGAGAGCCTGGGCAGAACTTGCAGCATCATTCACCCTTTTCTTCACTTTTAGGGGTATTGTTTTGTGTAGGCTCCATGGGAAATCAAATTATGGTTATTCCCTCTGCAAAATGCTAAAGGTGCTTGGCTCTGCCCTGTGCCAGGGCTGTCCGTCACCCACCCGGCTCTCGAGGAGGCAGCCATCACCATGGTTTCAGGACCCAGTGGGTGAGAAGTTCTGGTTATCTTCAGGAGCAAGGGGTTTTAATTTCTTTCTCAGGAGATTTTGTGCCAAATTATGGTTTCTGTGGGGGTTATAAAAAAATTCTTGCAAAGCCCAGAAGTTTTTCATTCATTCAGTAGGATTTGACCACCACCAGGACTGTGGGTAATGGTGATAACTGAGTAGTTTTGTAGCCTGCACCTTTGACTGGGCTTGTGGGCTGTCATTCTGATGAGGGCTAGGGCTTTATTTGGTGTTTGAGTCAAGCAAACCAAAGCTTTCAAACCCCCACTGGAGAGTTCACTCTGTAGGAACCTGAGATAGGAAGAAGGCTGGGATGACTTGTGTCAAAAGCCTTTTCTCACCTTTTGCAGTCTGAGTGCTGTGATGTATCTCAGGGATGCCACTGTTAGCTGATCACAAAATTAGGGTTGAACCCCATGGGGAAAGAGGACTAATGGCCTCACCAAATATCCACACCTGCAATCCTCATAGCTGCTGATGTCTTCTAAAATCCAATAACAAACTGAGGCTGTTTGCTCTGGTCTGTAGCAACTGAGAGGTTATGAAAGCGGCTGCCTTCAATTACAGCCTATCTTTTCTCTCTTTTCTCATGTGCAATTCTCTGCCTGGATGGATTTAAGGGCAGGGTGCTGGAAAATCAATAGCTTCAGGAATGAAAGTCATTGTTGGCATTTATATAAACTGCAGTCTAGAGAGGGAAAAGAGCTGAAAATATTAGTCAAGGTTTTTGTTCTTTTCCTTTCTTGCTCTTCCTCAGCGTGTTATTCAGGCCAGGTTAGGATTTCTTCTAAGTGGAAATTCAGAAGCCTGCATCCCTGGGAGGGCAGATTGCACCTGGGTGGGGCTGGCCAAGGGAAGATTCCCCATTCTACTTGTGGGAATCAGAATCCTTTGTCTGCTGAAGCAAGAATTAGTTCCCTCCTATTCATTCCAGGTTAGTGTTGGAGTTATTTATGTTTTTTCCCTGGAGTCAGGCAAACCTGGAAACACTGCAGAACACCTAAGTCCTCTCTATGATTTCTTTAAAGCAACTTCTGTACCAAGGCAAAGCTAATGGCTGTGTTGCTCAGCCTGTTAGAAAGTAACAAGGCAAAGCAAGACTGCTGTCGTTGATGTTAAGGTTCAGAAAACATGCCTTGAAATTATTTTCCAGGAAATGTTTCATTTTTCCTTCCTGAGAGGTATTTATGACAGGTGTGAAATTTGTGAAAAGAAAAATATTTGTCTTTAGCAGAGCTATATTCAGTCAGTATCTTAGAAAAGTAGTTTCAGTAGAAGACACTTAGGTAATGCTCCAGTTTGTCTGACTACTTTCCTAAGCAGCCAGCTTAATTTCTTGGTGATAATGGTAAAATTATAAACTTTGTCATTATTACATAAGAAACAGGCTAGAGTCAGTCTCTTTGGATTTTAAAGTAGCCATAAGAGAGTAACATTCCTCATATTTAACAGCTTTTATGGATACCCCTGTTTTAATGGCTGTATCATTAATGAGGGTGTGTTTTAGGTGAAAATATCAAACTCTGAAATTCTCTCAGAACGTCCTATTTGTCCTCTGTTTATAGCATTTTTATGGCATATGTTAATAATTTATGGAGAAAAAAATAATTATGGTTAAAATTCTACTACTTTCTGCATAAAAGCAGTTTACTGACCTTTCTAAAGCCTTTTCTTTCCATTTTTTATTAGCTTACCCATGTGTTGTGTTGGGAGTTGAGGTTCAGAAATTCCTGATGCAAAGCATAACTTCTTGTTTGTGTGACCTGAAGTGCCCTGAGCCCACTGAAAATTCAGGAGGGAGAAAACAGAAATAAGAAATTAATGGTGTGTCATTTCTCACGTGCACAGAATATGCCTGGACCAGCAAGTCAGGTAGCACTCAGCAGAGTACACTTTGCTATCAATTATGTTTTGGGACTGTTTCCATTATGCAGAGGCCTATCATTAGAAAAAAAGGATGAACATTGTTATAAATGATTAGAGCCAATTCAAAAATCCAAAGATTTATTTGACAATTTTGAAAAATCAATTTCGAGACGCCACGATAAATCAGGACAACATCGATCGAATGTTGGGTGGACAATCCGGGAGCAGCAAAAGGTGCTTCTCCGGAGTACTGCCCACAAATTCGGGGTCTCAGGGTGGGTGTTTTATACCATTTTTCTACCCTGAGGTGAAAACAAGACTGTCACAAAGAATGCAGATTCGCTCAAAGAACATGACATCGTGCAAATAGTACAATCATTGAAATGTCCTGCACCCCTTGAGGGATGTTTGAAAGGGCTTCCTGAGGAATTGAATGAAAGTCTGAATGAAGAGTCTCTGAATCTTCTGTTGGGAGACTTCTGCTGATCTCCACCCAGATCGATACCAGATCCCCTGATTAACTGTGAAGATGTGGCCAGCCCGTGATTAATGGGCCGTTTCCCCGTTATCTCTCCTGCAGATGTCGAGGTAACACCTTTGAACTAAAAAAAGACTTTGGAATGTAAGGAGACGCCCTCGGATTGCTTCCAGGAGTCTGGGGTTTTACATTCCACTGTATAGTTTTATACACACAATCTTTAATGCGCGAATTTAATACAGTACATCTATTACAAACATTGACTGTGAATACTGTCAAGAGATGTGTTCTCAATGGCACTTTACATCCAGAAATGCAAAAATACTTCATGTACTTCATCTCTTACAGTACTATCTGCACATAAAGATGAGAGTTGGAGGAATCAGAGGCATTGCCTCAAGGCCCCTGCTCTGAATTCCAGTTTCTCCTCACCCTTTCCAGGAGTCAAAAAGGCAAATGGAGAAGACAGCTTGTAGGCACACAAACAACGTGCTGGTTTTGACAACTGCCACGTGCTGCCAGACACTCAGCCTGATGCATTTTCAACCATCTGACGTGCGTGACACAATGCCAGCTCTGCAGTCCTGCTCCTTGAGTCACAGCACTGGTCCCTGGAGCTTTTAAACTAATGGGGTTTTGTTTTATTTTTGTGACAACACATGGGGACAGAACTACCAGAAATGTCAGTGATTTTTTCTGATAATTTCTGGGGGTTTATTTTCTCTTCTTTGTTCTTATCTAATGCCTTAAAAACAGAAGAGTTTAAGGGCTAACTGTACGGAATTGGAGCCTAAGTAAAATATGTGGGTTTTTTGTCCAGAGAACCTCTAATTCTACTTCCACATTATCATGCAGCTCTGTGTTTGAATCTAGCTGCACTAAACAAGAACTTACTGTAAAGCAATCAATATTCTACTCAAACTGGGCCTGGAAGAAGGAAACGGCCTGATGAGTCATTAACATCCATGGTGCCAGCAGAATTTATACTGTCTGATGAGCCATCTTCTGCAGTCTGCTCTCAGCATTGTTGTATTTCTTATCCTGCCTTCCATTTCCCATGTTATTGAAGCCTTTCTTGGAAGAGGTCCAACTCTCCCCCAGGAAGTCATCTCTGTGCTACCAGATACAGCAACACAGGCTTCAGAGTGCTGTGGACTCATTCTGAATGTAATGAAGCTTTTTCCACTGTTGCATTTATAACAGATACTGAGGGATTTTGGTTAACAAGGACCTTGCTGGCCATGCTGGCTGCAAGCTGGTTACACCTGGAGAATAAATAAAAGCATTGTGGCCTCCCCAGCCTATAGATACAGCTGGTTGTTTTCACCAATTCAGCATCTCCCATTAAAAAAAAAAAAAAAAAAAATCACACACAATGCCCCAGAGAATTTCATTTGTAAATCTGGAGATTAGCCCACTGGAAATACACCAGACACAGCAGTCAAGCTAAATGTTGAAAGGCAATGCTGTACCATTACTGCATTAATTCACCGAGCTCATCCGTATTTTAATCACCAGATCCAGGTGGCTTTTCAGAACCATGGGATTATTAAATCTCAGTGGGATTCCTTATATCCATTGCCACTTTATTCAGGAAGCAAATATTTTGCAGCAACAATAGACTGGTTTCCTACAGCTGTCAAATGTTGACAGCAATACATACTAATGTTTCTGAGGAGGAGTAATTCCTCCTATCTGGAGTGCAAAGGGCATCTCAGAACTGCAGCCTGCAGTTCAGCAAGGCTGAGAAGCAGATTCTGACATCAAGAAATGAAAAACTAACTCGCATTTCTCATGGCCTGGATAAACCCACCACAGCTCACTTTTGGCCTCCCTTAGGTTGAATGTGCCAGCTGAAGTGGCTCAGGGTAGCACAGGGACACGAGGAGAAAAGGCTCAGGGACAGGTCTGTGTGCTCAGCTGATCCCTGGTGCTGCCCAGGGCCTCAGCTCTGCTGAGTCTGATGGCATGTAGGTACCACCAGGCTGAGGAGGAGGACAGAGAACATGGAATATGCTCTGGGATGTCAACATCATGCAGTGGCTTGTCCAAGCTTGGACTACAGGACCGCAGGGGAAAGGTAAGACACACTAATTTAATGCTGCAGGTGGACAAAGCCATGAAGTAGGCAGGGTGCAGCTGTGGGCAAATGATAAATGACAGCACAAAATCGCCTTTAGATTCAAATCATCAATTAACCTGCTGACGAGAAGCACTGTGGACTCCTCATCCTTGAAGATATTCATAAGTAAACTACAGAAGGCTCTGGACAACAGGATATAAGTCATGCTGCCCTAGGGACTGCTTCCATCTTAAATTATTTTATAACCCAATAGCTCAGGAAAATAAGTAGCTAGCAGGCAAAAGTACTCAAAACATTTGTAAGGAGACATTGTGATGGTCTCTATGGTAATAAATACTGATATCAACCCTGAAAGGTGACACTGCTCCTACTTCCAGAAAGGAGATGTCAATTAGCAGCACCATAAAAAGGACAGCTTCCCAGTGCAGCCTTTTAGTAAGATGTATCCCATGCAGTATTTTTGTGTGAGAGGATAAGCTTTTCTTCACATTGTTCTGGGTACATACTTCATGGCTCTTCACTGAGATGCAATACTGGGTACTTAAAATATTGCACCTCAGTGATGTATTACATTAGATTAAGAAAATATAAATTAGTATTTTAGCAAGACAATAGTAAATGAGCGGTCTTAGCATTTGAATTTGCTGTAAAACTCTTTTCTTAGAGGGAAAGCAAAGGCTTTTCTGAGTCTAATTAATCAATACATGTGAACTGACTCAACTTTTTCACTTGTTTTGGCAAAAAAAGTCACGTTTTCCTGCTGTGCTGGTAAGGACAGTTCATAGCTTGGCTACAGTCAAGTAGCATCAAGCTCCAGGGGATTCCTGAAGTGCTTTATTGTTATGTGTCAAAGGTTGTATTATAAGCTTTAAATCTTCCATCTGCTCCTACTCCTCCTCTTTTGGTATATTTGTGTATCTTTAGCCTTGGGGTCCTTATAGAGTTGAAAATTTCTTTGTTGGCTTAGCACAGAGGAATATCACAGCAAGTGGATTGGATGGTCATGGGCTAAACTGGCAAGCTGCACTGCTGGACACAATGACTTTGGGCACTGACATGTAGGAACAGGCCCCAGGTAGCCAAGACCTACCACAGGGCCTGTTGCTGCTTCTGAAAATCATATAAGTGATTATCAAGTATCTTTGTATATAAGAGAAGTATTTTTTCCACCTAAGGCATTTGCACATTTAGTTTAGTATAGTACATCTCTTTGGTGATTTCTCACGTCAACAAGAGAAATTCATGCCTTGAAAAAACAACCGCCTTCCCCCCACTTCCTCTCCTCTTTGGTTCCTGGTATTAAAGTATTCAGTTTGAAACAAGTTTAATATCCAGAAATCTCATATCTTTCTTTATTGCTTTTTTTTTTTTTTTTTTCCCCTGCCCTGGAATACATGAAATGATTGGAGTTTCTTTAGAAGTAGAGAGGCTGAATTTTTTTATTTTATTTCTCTCTTCTGGCACCAAGAATGCCTCCCCCCACTCCAAAATTCTAATCTCAGAATTGCTACAATAGTTATTTGTCTTAGGCTTTAAAATGCACAGCAAAATCAGTTACAGCTGTACTCAAAATCTTCCTCTGATCCTCAGCATCACAGAGTTTCCAAGCAGAGGTGGCTGTAGTGTGAGGGGACACAGCTGAACAGTGAGAGTGTGGCCCTTCCATGTAAGGGGAATGAGAAGCCAAAAAGTAGCAAGGACAGCTCAGCTTCCAGAAACACTGATGGGAAGCTGTGGCAGCCAGGAAGCATCCTGGCTCAAGCATCCAAGCTTGTAGAAGTGCTTTATAGTTATAGTATAGAACTATTCATACCATTCCAGCTGTAGCTTTGAATGCCATGCTTGTTCCTTCCTGCTTTCCTATGCCATGTGGAAGGCCCTCAGACTCATTTTGCATCTTTTTCATTGAAAGATCTGTGGCGGCAGCAGCAGCAGCAGCAGCTTCTCAAACTCCCCAAAACCAAGGCAGAGAAAGGCAGAGGAGAAGGAGAGGAATAAGCGGTGCGTTATCATCACAGTAAAAATATCTAAAAGAAAACAACAGCAAAAGAAAAAGTTGCTTTAAAAAATATTTGGTCAGATTTCTTTTCTTTTAAAAAATTAATGGGACTTTAAATCCTGCTCTTATTTCTGCCTTGCTCTAGGCCCTCCAAACATTAGAGAAACCACCATGGTGCTTGTGCCAGTGTTGCACATACCTGTTTCTAGAGCAAGGCGGGATAGAAAAAGGTAACAATGTGTTTATGCTCTGACAACTTCCTGCACTCTCACTTTATGTCACTTTATACCAATTTAGAAAATCCTTCACTGAAAATTAACTTCTGCAGAAGAGAAATCCATTCTGTCTGTTTCACAGCGGGGCACAACCTGCCACAAAAACACAGGTGTTTAGAAATATCTGGGACCAGCTCTAAGTCATTTCCTTGTATGGAATGGGTTGAAATGGGAAAGAAATGCTTCACTTATCCTTTTCCACTGCTCTCTTTACTGGTATGAGAAGATGAATTAAAATATCAAGCTTATTTTAGATTTGTGTTTATGTTAAAAAATCTTGCCAGTCTATCAACAATGAAGAGTTTGCTGTTTTCAGTCAAAATACTGATATGAAAAAGGAGGAAGTAGGAACACACAGAGGGAAAACCTCGCTCCACAGAAAACTGAAGACTTTCAATCAGGAATATTTTGAAGAATCATATTACTCTTGGGCACGTTGATAAGACAAGGTTTGTAGACAGACTTGACCTTTTTACTGAATGAAGTAGCTTAACTGGGAAAGAAATGAGGTTTAGGACACATAGACCCTCTCTCTTCTTTGAAGAACCTGGAGATTTGAGGATTATTTAATTTGTTGATATTTATTCTTTTAGAAGACTTCTGTTGGACAATCCTTCAAACTGCCTCCTCTACTTAAGATAGCTTGAACATTCAGAAACTCAGTTGAAAAACTGGGTTGTGGAAGATGTAAAATAACCACAGTCAAATGGATTAGTCATCTAAATAGTTAAGCTAAATTGTATCTTCTTTGATTTCACGGTCCTTATTAACTTCTGATGGAGCTTGGCAAACATATCCGAGGGCATAGTTTGGGTTTTGAAGTGTAAATTGGCCCCTCCCTATCCTAGTTTAAAGCTCTAGTGTATCAATTTGCAAAACCTAAGAGTAATTTTTTTCACACTGCTGTTGTAATATATTCCACAAATTGAATCCGCAGTGGCTATGTTACTACCACTGCTACCAGCCAGTAAAACACTCAGCCTCTCCAACACTGGCCTGGAGAATTCATCCCCGCCATCATCCCGCTGGAGGTAACGCTGATTCCTTTGAAGTTCGGCAAAAAAACTTCAGAAATTCACCCTGAATTTCAGTGGAATCTGTGAAAGGTGAGATCAAAAACATCTAGAAAGATCCCTTGTGCCAAAGGGACTTATACAGAGTGTTGCTTTTGTAATTGCCACTTAATTAGACATGTAATGATTTCGTGCCTGGAGAATTTGAAGGAACAACGTAGGAAATACGCATGCAAGCACACACACCTTCTTTGCTCTCTTCTGCTAAAACTGCTTGTTCTGACAGTATTTCTGAACAGCTGAATAATCATTAATCTAGATCATTGAAAGATAGGCACAAATCTTTCAATATGATAACAACATAGGCACACACCCAGCAAAGCCCATATTCAGCAACCAGCTCCACATCTCCTTGGAGCAGGACCTGCAATGTGGGGGTCAAAGGGCATTTGGGAGACTGAAGGGGATATAGAGTATTGTTGGGAGCAGAGGAGCACTTTGATGTCCTTGGATAAAAGCATAAAATACTTTCTGATTCATACAGAATAGGTCAAGATGGAGTAAGTCTTAAGACATAACAAGATGGCTTGTTATATTTTGATCTTGTAAGAACAACTTTTAAAATACACAGGTTTTTCAGAATGCAACAGAATCACTCATGCTTTCCTTATTTGTGTTTTTCAGACTGAAACAGTGTCTTGTCTTACTTTTCCTTCCTGAATGAAACCCAGAATAACCTACTATGAATATATTCATCATAACTGGGAAAAAAAAAATCACAAAGACATGCTCAGTGACCTCTTGATCAACTTTCTGTGGAAGTTAGCAGGAAAAGGGTGAGAGATACAGGGACATGGATGCCTTCCTTGCTCCAGGAGTTAGGAAGCAAGGTTGGGTTAGAAAACACTGAAAGCCTCACAGGCAGCATCTCTGCTGAGGCTGGGATCAGTACACAGCAAGTCCCTGAGGCTGGAGCAGAGTAAGGGAGAAGCTAGTCTGGCTGGCTGCTTTTGTCTCCTTGCAACCTAATTGCACGGAAATGTTTTGGGAACACACAGCTGCCGTTACACATGGCGCTGGCCCATATTTGAAAGCAGACAGAAATGCCTGTTTAACCAACCCCAGGATTTCTGCGTGACTGCAGGAAGATGTTCTTTTTCTAACACAGGCAGACAAGCCCCTGGCAGTTTATCAATCCACAGCAGCCATCTGTTTTAATAAGGACCATTTGCACCCAAGGACAGGTGGGACCCTATATCTGCATGGCAAAGATAATATTTCCCCTCTGTCCCCTAAGACAAAGAGCTGCCAAGTGACACCTCTGCCGTCAGCAGCTTTTTAATGAGAAGCAGAGATGGCTGGAGGTGTTTGGGAGCCCAGTTAATATGTGGCCTCTTCTGTCCCCAAACCAGCAGCTTTGCTCACCAGCAACACTTTGCACTTTGGTACTACTTGCTGCCTTCTCCATTTGTCCGTGCTGACCCACCCAGAAACATTCTCACTCCGTCAGCACTGGGCTACCTGAAGTGCCAGGCACCCACCAGCCCCATGGTATCCTGCAACCCCTCCATGGACACGTTGTGCCCATCCTCCCCTGTGCCCTCATCTGGGAGGCACACCTGGCCCTTGGCACCCTTTGCTCAGTGGTTCATCCTTTCAAGGAGAGGTTACTGAGCTCACGTCACTTTCTTTGGGTCTGTTTGTACTTTGCTTGTTTTGAATTATCCCTATCATCTTCCCACCAAGGCACTTTGGCAAAAGTGCCTTTTTCCCAAAGCTCATCTGGGTAAAAGTGGGGAAGAAAACCAACTGGGATTGTGCTGGTGAAAAAGTGGTCCTGATTTTCTCTAGTCTGCTAAGCCCACTGTGACTCAGGAGAGACAGAGCAGGAGCTGGCTGCATGCAAATTTAATTGTGAGGCTTTTAAATGGATTTAAATGGGTTTAGCTATTCCAAAGCAGCTTTCATATGTGTCTCTCAGCTGCAGAGTGTTTAGACCTCCATGGAGAATTTGACTTCTCACAAACTAGCTTTGTGGGTTTGTTTATGCAAGGATCTAGGCATTTTGGGTGTTAAAGAAGATTTAAAACATTATTGGCTGCAAAGCAAAAGGACCTGGTTGTTGGCCCAGGGCAGAGGCAATAGCAGATCCATCTGATAAGAATGGTTCATTCAAAATTAGATCTGTCACACTTCAGGCTTTCCACAAAAAGTGCTTTCCCTGATCGCATCATAAATTCAAAGATATCCTATGCTCTGGGGAAAAGACTATGCGTAGAAATTAAGTACCTTTTACATGGAGGTAGAGAACAATTAGATCACAGCCTGTCTCAAGACATTAAACCAGTACAGTGCCTGAAAATTTTCAGTAATGCCAAGACCCACAGGGAAAATGCCCCTCCTGAATTGCAGCCTCCACTTAAGATGTGCACATGCTGTTCAGCCCCTATAAACTGCAGTTTCACACTGGCTGCTCCATTTTCTCCCCGGGATGGCATGTCACTGGGTTTACCTGAGAGGATCAGGTTACTTCTGTATAGCTGCAATAGTTTTTTCATGCCAAGCTTGCTACTTACAGCCACATGGAGCCTGGCGGCTGGGCTGACCTTTGGTGCATTCGTTATTGCTCACGACTGAGGCAGACCTGTAATTGTGCCTGGTGCCTTGCAAACATAAACACATCGTTACTGCTACAAGGAAAGACCAGATCAGTTTAAAAAGTGCTGTGCCAGGATAATAGCTGGAACAAGGCTAACGAGCTATTCAACTGTGATCAGGGAGAAGTGTAAGGATGTGGGGGAGTTTATTGATCTCAGCCTGGCAGATCTCAAACTAATGCCTCTCTCACCTGGTATTGCCAGCAATAAGAGCTCATTCAACACTTGAAACAGCAATCATGAAGTTGAAATAACAGAGCATTAAACACCAGGCATTTTCCGCCTCTGTTGTTCCTCCTGCAATAAAACCCGGCTTTGCATGAAGGAGGCTGCATGAGAAGTAAAAGCAGTGTGGACAGAAACAGTGATGCCATGAGATGCATTTTGCACTGCATTTACAGCTGAGCAAATTGGTCAAAATTCTTGTGTTGCTTCAGTTCATCAGGAGACCCAAACACGCACTCACCAGTGCTACCTGCTCTCCTCATACCATGCACTCTCAGCAGAATATATTTCTCCATCACCAACCCAGAAGGGCAAGCGGAAGAGGCTCAGTAGAAAACCTCTCCAATGGGAGGTGCTGGATCCAGGTGACTTAGCCTGCCATAGTCCACAATAGTTGAAGAACTGAATCTATTTTGAACTTTTTTGTCTTTGGAATACTCTTGATGTAAAAAAATGCTTGGAGCCACTAGTACTCCTTTGTTCTTCCCAATACCTTTTTCTGGAGCAGAACAATGCGTCCTGTTATGAGGCCTTTTCATCTTCTATCAAGAGTTCTAAGTATTTGTGGAGTTTACCTCAGGGTTCAGAAACGCAGATTTTCTCAGAATGTTGAACAAACTGTAGTGCACAATCGCCTACAAATTGCCATCAGATGGATGTTGATTACAGTAAATAAGAACTGAAAAGATTATACAGAAGAAACTTGAAAGCAACTAAAATGAAGCTCATTTATATTTTCTCAGCCTGCCTTCAGTTGCTTTGTTGAGTATACACTACATTTTATACCCTGATTGAAATTCAAATTACTTTCTGTGTGGGAAGGTCTATTGAGAACTAAGGATATCCTTGATCTGCAGATTTGGGGATCTTGTATTTAAAATGTAGTATTTAGCCAAAAGGCAGGTTGTCCAGCCAAGCAGCCTGACACGAGCAAAAAAGAAAGTACTTCACTGAAGGGAAACCTTCCCCACAGGGTTTGGGCAGAGTAAGACCCTTGCCCCACCCCATCTGTCCCTTCACAAAAATCTCTGTTAGCACTGCTGGGATGGACTAGTCAGGCACTGCAGCAAGGGAGTCTGAGGGAAAGGCACAAGAAATTAGTGCCATGTTCAGCATGTGTAACTCAGCAGGCCTCCTATCTGCAATTAGCCCTTTTATAGCACTGCCACTCCAGCACAGCAGGGCCTGCCTATGAACCAAGGGCCGTTCATACATTTTTTTCTCAGCTGCTTGCTGTGAAATTGCAGTGACATTGGATGAGGGAAAGAAAGGGCTGGTGTCACTGGTAAAAGCAATGAGATGCCTCTTCAAATGATAATGAAATTTTATGTTTCCAAAGAAGAGCAAGCAAGACGTAAAAAAATCAACAGCTCCCACCACCTGATCCCACTTCAGCAGTGAGGGATGTCTGGAATAAGTGGATGCTCTTTAATATTTTCAGTGCCATACATGAAAGAAGAGAAAGCCCTGTAGTGCTTTGCTCTGTGTCACACTCCCAGTTAGTAGCAGGGAAAAAGTCAAGTTCTCCCTGGCTTCTGAAAAGGGGTCTGGAGCACAAGTCTGATGAAGAGCTTCTGAGGGAGTTGGGGTTGTTTAGACTGGAGAAAAGGAGGCTGAGGGGAGACCTTATCACTCTTTACAGCTACCTGAAAGGAAGCTGTATCCAGGTGGGAGTCTGCCTCTGTTCCCAAACAACAGGTGACAGGATGAGAAGAAATGGCCTCAGAGTGTGCTGGGGTGTGTAGATGGGGTATTACAAAAACACCACCACTGAAAGGGTTGTCAAGCACTGGGACAGGCTGCCCAGGGAAGGGTTGAGTCACCAGTCTTGGAGGTATTCAAAAGATGTGTAGTTGTGGCACCTGGGGACATGGTTTAATGTTGGATTTGGCAGTGCTGGGTTAACAGTTGGACCTGGTAATCTTAAAGGTCTTTTGCAACCTACAATTTGATTCTACAATTGTATTCTACAATTCTGTATTTCTTGTTTCCACAGCATATTGGCAATGTTCTCCTACAGACCAAAAAACCAAAACAAACCAACACCAATATTGTTCACAGGTACTTGTCTAATTGTCTTCCTGTCTCTAGAAAATACTTCCAGCTAAACCTACAAAGCAGATGCAGAAGCAACATCATGATTAGAGAATGGTGGTGAGAGACTCAATCTGCTTAATTCAGTATTTTTCACTTGCTGAACAAATGTATTTTTTTCCCATTTCACTCTTTGATTTAAATGGTTGATGCAATAAATCAGCAGTAATTGGACTCTGTAGGTTTGCATTCTTCAACAGTCCCTAATTAGCCACAGAGCACACTGCATGACCAGCCTGATGCCCAAGTGCTGTGGGAGATCCCTCAGCTGGGGTACACCACATCTTTACCACATGGGCTGCCATGCTTCCCTTCAGGAATAGGGCACACTGTAGAGGCTGCCTCTCCAGAGCCTGAACAGGCCTTTCTTCTTGTGAGAATCTACAGTTGTGTCCCTTGTCCCTGTCAAGGAGATAGAGCTTTCTAGCTATGGCAGCTCCCCCTGGGGCCTGCTCTCTTTTTACCTCCTCTTGCTCATTCACAGCTGTCTTCAGCCATCTTGGTGGTGAGCAAAAACACTGAAAATGTGAGAAAACGTAAAACCGTAGCAGACATCCTTGAGCAAAAAGGCCTCTGAAAGCTGTAAAAACTCTAATTTAAGGTGAAGGATTTTAAAACGGCTTTTGGTTATGATTTTCAGGTTGGCCTGAGCCATATCTTTTTCCTTTTGGGTCATGAGAAAGGCAAGAGTAATCTGGTGAACATGAGTAATCCTGATTCAGACTCCAGTAGAAATGAACCAATTGACAAAGCTGGAGATTTCCAAGGTGCCTGATTAGAGATGTTCCTGCCCTTTTTCTGAAAGTGAATAGAAGATCTTCATGTCTATGAATTAGGGATTTTTCTTTTTTTTTTTGTATGATCACCTTTGTATGGTGCCCAGGAAACCTGCATCTTGTGAAGAAATGACCATTGTCCCGTAGGTAAGAAGATACTTTTTCCGTCTCAGTTGCGGTTGTGATTCCTTCCCAGCTACTCCTGCTGTTAGTGTCCTCTTCCAGCACACCTGGGTGTTCCAAAATCCTGCTCAGTACATGCTCCTCTCCGTTGGGCACTTCTGCTGTTAAAGACCAGCAAAGGTTGTACTACCCAGCATTAATGGTACTGCAAGTGCTGGGCAGCTGCTGCTGGTCCCCACCACAGCCAATGCCAGAGAAAAAGCAGTAGCTCGGGCTTCCCTCATGCCACCACATGCAATGTGAGAGGATGACGTGATGCAGTGACACAAGGGGCTTGTGCAGCTGAAAGCCCCAGGCCTGCAGTGTGCAGAGAAACAGGGACAACACAACCAGACAGGTCTGTCCTGGGAAACACAACCTCGGCTTCACGTTGCAGCAATGCTTTGGCATAGTGCACTGAAGAAAGGTGGCAGAAATATCTAATGTAAAACCAGGCTGGTTCTGAGCACAGGGAGAATGAGCAAACACAGAGGAAGCTTTGAAAAGAAGGACAGGATGATGGACAGGAGCACTCTTTGAGTCATAAATGTGACCAACCTGTATCCAAGAGGTACAAGTAGCAATGATTTTAACCCAGATGGATAGAGCTGTGCAGCAGTGCTTTCTTGTGCTGCATCAAAGAACTGGCAAGACATCAGCTGGAGTCACTCTGTGATAGCCAGGCAATACCATCCCTGGCTACAGCAACCACCCTCTCATGAAAGGGCTCTTCCCACAATTTTTGCTTAGGAGACCAGCCAGTAATGCTAATAAATATGTCATCTGAGTATTGCTTTGTGAATTTAACAGTTGTCAGGCATTAGGAATAAAGATCCACCCATTCTGCAGGGTCTGTGAGAAAACTAATGTGCTTTGGAAGAGGTATGTGTTTTATGCAAATAAATGACATATTCAGAACTTAAGAGTCCCACACACAATTTAGTTTTGCAAAATCATAATCAATATACATAACGAAATATTCCTGATGTGGGGTGACTGATGGGAAAGCTTTAAGACCTCATAATCCCAAGGTCAGAGCATAGATCTGCATTTTAACTACAAGTCTTCAGGGAGTAGTATTTGGAAATACCCTCCAGTTTTTGAAAACCTTAATTGGTAACAAGTGACAGGACAAGAAGAAATGGCCTCAAGTTGTCCAGGGAAGGTTTAGATTGGACATTAGGAAGAATTTCTTCACTGAAAGGGAGGTCAGGCATTGGAAAGACTGCCCAGGCAAGTGGTTGAGTCACCATCCCTGGAGATATTTAAAAGACATTTAGATGTGGAACTTGGGGACGTGATTTAGTGGCAGACTTGGCAGTGCTGGGTTAATGCTTGGATTCAATAATTTTAGACATCCCTTTCCAAACATAGCAATTCTATGAATCTGTGATCAGTGAGCTGTTAGCTCACCCACGCTTATTCAGATAAGGATTTCTTCATATATAATATTTTTATGCTGGTACTGCTATCCCACACTATTGTTCTTGTTACTGCTTTGAGGAAATACAGATGGGACTCTTTCAGTCTGAAGATTTGATTTTTCTCCTGCAAAGTATTAGGTATGAAGACCATATGGTTTTCATGTTTATGTCTCAAAAGCCCAGTGCACACTGTGGTTATGGTATGACTGCATCTTTGCAACACATTCCTGGAGTGTCCAGGGAAAAGTGCTATTTTCCAGCTGGGAGGGTGACATGGCATTGGGACTGATCTAACTGGGGGGTAACAAGCCCATGGTGGTGGGCAATGCCCCCCGAAATTCTCAAAAGAAAGCACAGCTGAATTTTCTTACTTGGGTAGATAAAAGCTTTGGCACCCTAACCTGGGGTCTTTGCCCATATCACTGCTTCCTTTCCATCACAGCCAGTCATGTGTCCTCTTCTCAGGAAAAAGAGAGATTCCTTGGCTCCCAAGACGAGGCATTCCAATATATTCAGCTGCCACAGCCTTCTCAGGACTACAACCAAGGTGGTTTTCTTTACAATGGGAGCCATTGAATTAGTAACAGCAGGAATCCTGTCAGAGCAAACTCTTTTAATTGATATGTTTACAGCAACCTAATGATGGCAATAAGGCAGAAATAATCCGACTTATCCTTGACTAATTCAATCATCTGGAGCCTTTAGAAAACTGACCCAAATGATCTAATCATGCCGTGGGAGTAGACTGATGAACCTCTAGAGGTTTCTGCATCTCTTTCCACACTCCCAGTTTCTAACACAGATGCTCCATGTGGCTCTTTGTTCCTGTTCATGGCATCCCCTCTCCACTTGCCAGGACAACAGGCATCTCTGCTCTACCTGCTGGATACATGGGACTCTGGCATGTCTCTTCTCTGGCCTTTGAATCTTACACACCTTTCAGAGGTACAAAAACTATTTACCTGGAAGAATGGACAGCATGGTTGGAGATCTCCAGTAGCAGGATTTCTCCGAGGAAGTTCCAAGCATTTTCTCTGCCCTTAGTATAAGCTGCTCACAAAAAGAGTTGGGACCACTCCTGGCAAAATGCATTTTCCTTCCACATTCAGGATAGAAACATGTTAGTGAATATTTACAAAAATATTCTAATATTTTCTAAAGATACTGCTGTATCTTTAGATTGCATTATACTCATAACAACTGGAAAAGCTTCCCTTCCTGAATATACACTCTTTATGATAGTTGCATGTGCTACTCAGCTGTACAATTGTGTGATTGTTGGGCAAGACTTGCATAGATTTTCTAATATGTAAAATAGACCAGAGGAAAAATCCAAAGCAATACATTTACCCAGTAAATGTATTACAGTCCCAGTAACTTAATTGTACTTGCAATATTTTCCTTCCAATGCCTGAAGCAATGGTTTGGTATAACAGAGAAGTGTGTGTTCAAAGATTTGTTTCTCCTTTGAAGTTGTTAAATATGTCCTCAAAACATATCAATTTAATTGTGAAAAGCCTGATCGACTTTTACTGCCAATGGGATCTCTTCATTTTATCAGTCCTCATATTGCATCTAATTTCTTATTATAATTAAATAAATAGGCTGAATTAATGAATGATGAAATAACATATTCTGGTTTAGATCTCTGTGTTAAAGCAAAAAACCCCTCAATATCAGTCCAGAGCAGAGACTGAACCACAACTGAGAGAGTATACTGAGGGTTTGTGCTAATGGATGAATAAATATCTTATTTTATGTTCATGTTCTAGGCTGGTAGGACACAAACCATCTCTGTGACTGAACAAATGCAGCATAAGATCAAATTTGGTTATGTTCTGTGCACGTGCATCCTATTACGATGTCACTAGTGACTCCTAAGGAAGTTAAGAAAATTCAGGGAATAAATTAAAGTCAGTAGATATAATCCACATCCCAAAAGAGTTTATTGAGAAGGCTTTTCTGTATTAAGAGAACAGAAGTTTCAGATGCTGTGGAAGGGTGATAATATAGTGCCAACAGTTTTAAAAATACTATCATTGTGAATAATGTAATACATTATATATATATATATATATATACAGCAGCCTTCCACAAGTCCCAGGAAAAGTAATAATTAAAAATAAAAATGGAGAATCACTTCTGATAGGATTTGTTCAGTTCATTTCAGTTATCTAGTGATAACTGTGGTAGTAATAGTGGCATAATTGCAACCTGAATGTATCTTTCAAGTGGAAAATAAAAGATATAAAGGGCTTCCTTAATCTATCAGAAAAAAAAATCCAGAAAAGTAAAAAACCCTTCCTGGAATGCAAATCCAGAGAAATCCAATCAGCAATTAGGATCATATTCTTACCACCAAGAGCACTTACTGGGACAAGCTGCTTACAGAAATGAAGAAATCTCTTGTTGTTTTCCAGAGAAAGCTGGATGCATTTGTAGGAAAACAGGGCAGGAACCCACAGTGCATGTTGGCCATGCAAAATGAGTGTGACTGCAGGGGGCAGGGAGACAGAGCCAGTGACAGCAGCCGTATCACACCACACTGCTGGGCATGGGCAAGATCCCTCCACTCTCTGGAGAGAGGGCAATCACTGTTCCCTAAAATCTGATCTGCTGCCTTTCAGCTTAGATACGTTAGTCCAGGTGGTGGCCGAAATGTAAATGCTTTGAGATGCCTGACAGGTGCTATTCTGTTGATCTTCAGCCTACTTCAGATAAACAATTTCCCTTTTTCCAGGGGATGTGCACCCAAAGGCAGGACATGGACATCCTGGTACTCCTGTCACCCACAACTGCCCACATGCCAAATTCATATCCCCCAGCTGTCCATGCAAAACTCAACTGATTTTGTCTGTGTGATCCTTCCAGCATGTCAGTGGGACAGGATGAAATGCATTGAGTGTTCTGGTTTTGTTTTCACTTGGTTATGGTCTATTTTCTCTGATTGTCCAGGGGTTTAATTTAATGCAGTAAATCTGAAACCTGGGCAACGCCTAGGATTCTCTGCTCTTGTCTCCAGCACATAATACTTGCTGGCTTTGATCTCTTGCGGCAGGTTTTAAATCTGCTACAATGTGTTGGGAATGGCTCCTGTAAGTGTCGTTTTTATCCCTCCATTACCTGTGTGCAAGCTGCTCTGCCTCAGTTCAGCACTCCTACAAAGCCAGTGCTTGCATGCAGTAACTACAGCCTTGTATTTTCACTGTTGTTTCAGCCTGTGTGAAAATACTTCTTTTCCAAGCTGCCTTTTAGCTCTGGCTCTTCAAAATGTGATGATTTGGGTTCTTTGTTTGTTTAGTTCTGGTTTTGTCATCCCACTTCCAACAGGCAGCCACGTGCAGTGGACAGAAGTGGGAAAGCACAACTTGCATAGTCTGCAGCCCCCGAGTGTCCAGTGGCATTCAGAGTCCAGGGGTTCATCCCATGCCAAATAAGCTGTGGTGATTTCTTCTGCTCAGTTTGCTCCTTCCCAAACCAGCCATGAGACACTAAACCCCTGCTGTGCTCAGCACCAGGTATATGGCGAGCCAGGAGCCATGTTGCCTTGGCTAACCTTCATCCACAGGGGATCTGAGCACTTGTTTTATAGAGTGAAGTGAAGACAAAAGAAAGCAGAGGAGCCTTGAGCAGCCCAGTTCTGGGCAGGGGAGTTGAAGGAAAGGGTTTGTGCTGCAGAAACCTGGACTCTCAAAGCAGTAAGGATCACACTGTTTTTTCTCAGGATGTAATTAAAACTTCTTCATATGTGCAAGTGAGAGTAGAGAGACGCATATTTGTTTTAAAGTTGGAAATGGAGAGGACTGTGTGGCTGTACCCAGTCCTTTTTGCTGCCATCATCTGGATGCCTTTAAGTATGCCCAGGAGCAACTTCCAGAGTCCCAGAGACTACCGAGTACTTGGGCTCTTGGGCACTACTGGAATGTCATTTTAAATGATAGATGGCACAAAGGAGCTCTGTACAGAGGTTCAGGAATGGAGGTGGTGAGTCTGCAACATGGGGCAGGCTGGAAGGCCCTCAGCCAGCTCAGGAATTGCTGTGGCTCACAAGACATTCAATTTCCCTGAAGGAAGATGAAGAACTTGTCCCAAGACCAGCTCAGTGACTTCGTTCCCACAGGCAAGAACTTTGCACCATATTTAGCCATTTCCGGCCAAGTCTGGATCAAAATGGGGTGTCCCAGCCAGGGAGAGAGGTCTCCTGTCTTCAGGAAGCTTACTGGGAAGCCTACTGCCCTCCCAACATGGTGGTCAAAACCTCAGGGTGCTGGCAGGGAAAGATGTCCATCAGAGCTGAGTTCAGGGTAAGGAGATCCCCCAAGCACCCCAGATGTTCTCTTGTGTCACTGGGGAAACACTGAACCAAAAGGGGCAAGGTGCTGAGGTCCCTTCCCTGAGGCTTTCACTGTTCCTAACCTTGCTCTGGAAACTCCTCTTCCCCACTAAATGTTCAGGCCTCATCACTGTCCAAGATGGAGCAGGAACCTGCAGCTTTGTGTCACACAACTTGTCCCGGGCAGTGGTTTTTGTCACTGACGGCAGCAGGGAGAAGGTTTTTTCTGTGGCAGGAGGGAGCTTGGTGCCCCTGCATGTGCTCACAGGTGGACAAAGCACAGCTCTGCCTGAAGCACAACAGGTGGTAGGGCTGAGGAAAAAGAAGAAATCCATGGAAACACATTTCATGGAAAAATGTGAGGTTCGGGGAAGTGTGGGCAACAGCCAGAAACAAAAAGAAGATTGACAGTTTCCATATTGATATTTACCCTCAGGGATATATTACATGACACTTGGGATTTCCGTACTGGATCATGGGACTTTGGCAGGAGGGTTTCCCTGCTGGAGACTGAGTCAGAAATTCAGCTGGCATTTTCCAGTAGCATCAAGAAAGGCCTTTGCAATGGAGAACTTCACTATCAGAGCTCTTTCATGTCTGTCCTATTATTACTTTTCAGATTAAAATAAAGTTTGTAACAATTTAACTTTCAATATCTGAGCGTTCATACCATAAATCAATGCACATGCTTATTCCTATTTTTACTTACACATCACATGGTTGAAGTTGAGTCATTCTGGCAGAAGGATTCAGCATTGATGAAGTGGTATATTGCCATTTCCAATGACTTTAGTTCTGTTCTGTGGAGGCTGGGGAACATGAAAACACACAGACCTGGAAATTTAGCGTAGTTTTTCCTGACTAGCAAATTCAGCTCTCCTCTGTCTCTGAGGTTTAGTGCACCTCTCAAATTGTATGTTGTGAGACCTCACAGCTGGTCACTGCTCCAGTAACTCACCTAAAGAGTCTTGAATGCAAGCATGAACAATTTAAAAATAACATATTTAAAAGACATAGTATGAATTTGTTGGAATTTACTGTAAAAAAAAAAAAGTGAAAGAAGTTTTTATTTTTTCCTCTGTGCTAGTGAGCATCTAAACAACATGTTCTCCTAGACCTATAGGTGTCCAAAATGTTTCAAAAGTTCAAAACCCAAACAAAACAAAACAAAACAAAACAAAGCAAAACAAAACAAAACAAAACAAAACAAAACAAAACAAAACAAAACAAAACAAAACAAAACAAAACAAAACAAAACAAAACAAAACTAATATCATAAAAAATATTGCAGTGAATGAGATTTTTAATTTGAGAACTGAAAAGAGAAAGTCGTACTCTCTGATGACCACAGAATGGAAGCAAAACACAAAACACAAGGCAGATGCATCCCACCATGGCAATCCCAGCCTTCATAAGGACACTGCCTCCAAAGGGTGTGAACCAGAGGATACATTTTCCCATGGGTCAGCAAATGTCCTAGGAGAGAAGGCACCAGCTGGACAAATGGGATGAGAGTGCTGTGGCTTTACAGCATGAAAGAAAGCTTGTTTTAAATTAATCTATCATAGTGCTCTTGTGTAACACCCCTGACCGGAACAAGGCAGGTCAGGGTTTTCCCATGGCTGCTCTCTCACCTGACTCCAGTGAGGTCACCTGGCACTTGCAGGCTCTTCTCTGAGACCTCAGAGGCCCCAGTGTCCCAGCAGATGACACCCACAGTGTGTGACGGTGCTATGCTTCCCAGCATATGCTGGATAGCAGCCTTAGAGGGCATGCTGCAGTATTTGTCAGGAATGCCTTCAGCTCCATGAGGAAAGCCTCCCACTTCTCAGCCCAGCACTCAGTTTAACAGACCTGGGAAGGAGGGAAGAAGGAGAAGAGATTGACTAAGAATTCAGAGTAGAACTTCCAGAGCCAGCTAAAGTTGTGTCAAAGTTTGCTTTAAGTAAAATACTGAATTAAAATGCTGCTTTAATGACAACCAGTTAAGATTACCATCGAATACCATCAAAATGCCAAAAAAAACCCATAAGAGGGTTTAGTTAAACAGCAAATAGCAACAGGAAATGTACTTTTCTGTGCGCAGCAGGGAGGAAGGGGAACTGATCAATAGGGGACTAATGAAAATACCAAGCAATTGAATTGCCTCTGGCACTGCAAACGACAGCTGTAGATGAGTATACATATAAACTCAATTTACAAGGTCAGAAGAGGACTCATGCAGCCTGGAAAGAAGTGGCATCAGATCATGCTTAAGAGATTAAGAATATTTTAGCTGAACAAAGCTGCCCAGCTGGAAAAACTTACAGAGATTGCATGTTTGTTTCTTGGTATTTTCAGCATTTTTCTGAGGGAAGAGAGACCTCTCCAAGAAAAGAAAGGCATGAGCAGCTTTTCCTCAAAGAAAGCCTTCTGCTTCAGATTTTAATTTCAAAATAATAACTAATGCCAAACAAATATTATGGGATTTTTATGACTTGATAATTTTTGCTTTTTCATGTTTCGTTCTCTGTTTCACAGATGCTGCTATGACTGAAACTCCGGCATAGTTGAGTTAAACTGTTCCCAAAGTAGTTTCAGCCCAAACGGAAGCAGGAAATCCAAGTAATCATAAGGACACTTTGTTCTAACCCAGGCACAAGGTTAAGGTGCTTTTTCAGTTGTGTATCTAAACACCTACTGTTATCTCTAAGTGGATTTGCCAGGATTACTTACCACTGGCAGTTGAGATAACTGGAGGCATGAGACTATTGCATTTGCTTTGAATTTACTTTAAATATTAAGATGGCAGATTCTGTGAACTGAAGTTCAAGCATTTGCACTCTTGCAAATGAGTTTTGTTCTTTGGACTGTGTCTAAATATACAAGCATTTTTTCCTGGATTCATCTGTTTGTCATAGTGGAAAACATAATCCTAAAAGTAAATTTTCAGGTAGGTTTGTCCTGATATAGAATAAAATCAAGTCAATAAAAATACATTGGTATATGCCAAAGACCTTCTCTAGTGTTGAGTTTTACATCTGGAAATGGAGACTTAAATTGGATTCTTGAACCAGTTACTCTGTCCACATCCTTCAGAAGGCTGATGGGACCTTGAGTCTTTCAAGTCTGCTTTCCACAGTGCTAAAATTGCAAGGCAGCATTGACAGTACACTTAGCAAGTTTGGGCTTAAACCATGGGTTGAACAGGGTTCTGTTTCCATCACCAGCAGAGGGGAAAGTGCTCTAACAGGCTCCTGGCAAGGACAAAATAACTGGCACATTAAAGAAATGGAATATCTGAAGAGAAAATCAATCTGATATTTGATGCTAGATATTTAGTCTATTTTATAAAATATCATTACTGTAACTGAGTTTTAGAGATCACTGCAACTAAGATATGAAGGTTACAAAGGAATGAAAAAATTTCCTGCTTGAAAACTGCAACATAAGTCCAGATGGTGCAAAATGGCTTTAGCATTACAGAAAATTGAAAGCATCTTTCTTTTTGAAGGCCAGAAACAAAGTTTCTTGTATAAAATATTATTACCTTCAGCATGCAGGGTTTTTCTTTGTATTAAATTATTTCTCTCCCAGAACCTTACTTCCTACCCCTCAAATTGATCAAATCTAAATACAGTAAAGAGAAAAGAACTGTTGTAAATACTTGGAAGATCTCCCATCACCTCTTTCCTACAATGAACGGCTGTCTGGGTTTGTGCTGTAATTTCACCTGCATAAGCCTTGGCAGAAGTATGAAAGGAGAGAACCATGTGGTTTTACCTCCACTAGGATCTCTCTTTTCTCCCCTGAGGTGAACCCATTCTTGGGAGCATTCATTAGCCAAATTGTTCATCTGAAAGAGAAGGGCCTTTATTTCTTTTTGGTTGCGAGGCTTTGTATGGTCCAGGTTTCTTCTGGTAACTGTTGAACTGAGAAGTAGGCAGTTGCATGTGAACTCAAATCTTTGAGCTCTCATATAGGAAAAATTAGCTTATCCATGCCAATTTTATCACACTTGTATTGATAAAGGACCTAGCACAGTTTTCACAATATATTTTGGCACAGGGACCACTAAAATCTTCCAGCTGAAAGGGCACTCTCCAGTCCACTAAGGTCACTGGCAGCATGTGCTTGTTCTTATTACTTTCTGTCATGACATTATAAGTAGCATGGCAAATCTAAAAGTCCTGGAATTGAAAGCAACAGATACAAATGAAAGGTGCTGCTCATCTGCAGGTGGATGAGATGCTATGTCTGCACTGCTTTTCCTGCAAAATGAAGCAATGCAGCAGAAGAGACATGGTGAAGTCTGGCTACCAGAACATGCCTAATTCCTGCATGACTCCATTCTAGGATGGTTTGAACTGACCGCACTGTACCCCATTGCTTAAAATTAGTTCAGATCCCAAGGACTCGAAAGTGGTAAATGTGGCATCAATATTTAATGAAACCCCTGGGAAAATTTTAAGAATTACAAAGAGATAAATGTGCCTTTTACACTGAGCAGATTAATGGGAAAACATCAGAAAATAAATAAACATGTCATGTATGCAATGAATCAACATGGCTTTTAGAGTAAAAGCTGTTGGAGCTATTTGAGTATACCAACAAACATACAATTAAGGATGAGCTAATCATCAAATCATTTTAACAATGTCTCTTCTCAAAGTGCATTAAAGAAACTAGGCAATTATGATTATAAAATTAGTAGAGTAATAGGAAATGTAGAATTCCATAAATGTCTGTAAGTGATCATGAAACTAATGTGAAGACTTAGGAGACACTTTTTGCTGATAATATTGAATTAATCACAGTAGTCAAAGCTAAGTCTACCAAGACCTATAAAAACATTTTGTGAGAATATCAATAAATAATGCAATGGCTGAATCAGTTCAATACTGATAAATACAAATCAATACAAAATCTACCTTAATTACACATTCACAATAATGATCTGTAAATGAGCTATTGCTACCCAGGAAAAAGATCTTGCAATCATTGTGAGTATTTCTCTGAAAAGTTCACCTTAGTTCAGGGCCGTGATCAAAAAGCTAAACTGAATGTTATGAATTATTAGGAGAGAAACAGAAAATATAAAAAAAACATCATCATGCCAGACTATATATGACTCTGGAATGATAACGTCTTCAATTCTAATCACATCAGTCCAGAAGGTCTGTCCTACGGCACAAGAGGTGTAAAAATGACCAGCAAGTATAAAAATACAGAAATATAGAACAGTTCCCATATGAGAAGAAAACACATTATCAAATAGAAGAGAAATAGCATGTGGGGTTTTTTTTGTGATAGTAACGAGATCTAAATTCAGCTAAGGTGCAAGGGATGAGGATAATTCCCTGTGCCAGTGGTGGGAAGGATACTGCTGAAGCATGAAATTCCCCTTGGGCTTTAAAAGAGCAATCTGCACATATTATCACCTTCAGTAGGCTCTTGTGAATTTACCAAGACTATGATTATGTTTTTATTGGTAATCTGATCTCAGCTTGATAACAATGCTTTTCCTGTGTATGATCAAATGAATAGTACAGCAATTTTCCAAAGCCCAAGGAGTAAGGGTAACAAAGGTCACATGTGTTGCAAACTGGCCAATTGAAACATTTATAAAATTTCATATTTTAGAAGACAGAAAGAGCTTTACAGCTGGGGCTTTCCTAAAGCGGCTGTGGTTTCAGTATCAATCCACTGTGGATTTCCTGTCATCCTTTCATCCCCCAAGCCATGTAAAGATTTTCCACTAACATCCTTCTGCGGTAAGTTCCACAGGTCGATTATCTAGTGTATGCTAAACCCATCTTCTGTTTGTGTCCTGCCAGCTTCCTCTGATGTCCCTTATTGCAAAACAATATTTTGAAAGGATCCAGGCTGCTGAAGCAGCCAGTAGTAACACAGACCCTACCCGCTGATATGTCTTCAAGAAGGACCATAATTTAATAGAAGATAAATAGGAAATGAGCATAACAGAAAAGCAATATGAATGATACATTCTCTCCATTAGCAGCTTTGGTGCACTAAGAACCAGACTTTCTCCCAGCTCTGGCAATGCTACTTCACCCCCAAACCCCAAACTGGAAAAAAAAAAAAAAAAAAAGGTGTAATTTCAACTGTAATTATTATTCAGGCAATGTTTTGTCCTGATCTAATAACAGACTAAAAATGTTTTCTTTCCAAATAAGTCTTTATTTTCTGCAATCCCAATCTATCATACATTATCTATTTGGTCCAATGTATTGCATTTGACTCTCTGGTCTAGTTGAAATACATTTGCCCTGGGAGGGTGTAAATTACCCAGACTGCCTGCCTGTGAGAAGGTGATCTTGCTCAGGGCACCACATCTATGCCAGGCACAACCACATGGCTGCTCTTTAGTTGGAGGCCATGGTGCCTCAGTTGGAGGCAAATCATGCCAGGTGGTGAGGATTTGCAATGTCCTGTCTGAAAAACAGAGCTGCTCACCAACCTGTTTCTGGGAACATCTCCCTGACCTTGGCAGCCAAACATTTCTGATTTGGCACAGCAATAAAAGGACAGCTGTCAGTTTGAGTATCAAAGAGCTTTGGGGAAGACTTGTCACAGGATGCTAAGAACCACAGTGTAGTATGAGCCTGGCCATTACCCAGGCACACTGTGGGTACAGATTCATGGCCTATCAGGACATAAGAGCAACCCAAGCCACTCTGCATTTTGCAGCCCAGCTCTGCTTCTGTGAGAGCTGGGACTATACCAAATAGCACTCAAAGTATTATTGTGAAATATGACTGCGTTTGTCTTTTGCTCATTAATTCACTTACAACTTCAACTGTCTTTTATTATCATCTTATGTGTCTTCTCTGCTCTTTGAAAATAATTTTCATTTTTGCTAATCTGGCCAGTAATCACAGCCTCCAGTTCCAGATGCAAGTTCCCACTCACAAAGTCCCTTAAGGGTTGATTGCAGGAAACTGGGAGGATGTGCCAGGGAAAGAAGCACTCAGCTGAAGCAGCCACTGCTGCTACTAGTGAGAACATGGCTCTTTGTGGTATCTCAGTTCTTACAGTCACATGAGTAAAGCAGAGGGGGGAAATTTTTGGTTTAAAGTAATATATTAATGCATGTAAACTGCAGCTTGATATGTGTAATACCTGTTAAGAGAGGAGACAGATTTCCTATTCTCATTTGGCTCTGAAACCACAGAATATTCTCCGTTGGAGGGAGCCCATAAGGGAAACAGTCAAAAACAGACAAAAAATGTTGAGTTTCTCTAATGTTTTGTTTGTCATAAAAACTTGGCTGAATATCCTTGCATAATTTTTTGCATGATTTTTGATCTCATAAAAAGCAACATTGTGACTTGTGGAATGAATCTGTAACTATGCTCACAGGTTTATTTTTTCATTATTTAACTGTGTTTATCCCAGAGGCTCAGAACAAGGGTTCTAAAGCTATTCATTATTGGCCTTAGTATACTTTCATTTCTGTTAATGCAAATGTGACACCCTAGTCATATTTTTTCTATAGACTGCAGGGGGAAATTACCTCACTTGGGTAGCAAGGGCATTTTCAGTTTTTAAACACACTCTAAAGTAGTGTGATTAAAAAACAGGGCTATTTTAGACATCATGCCAGAAGCCCACTCTATAAACAACTGCCTAATAAATATTTACTATTTCAGTTTTGGGATCCAACTTCTCTCTCTGTCCTTTCAATGAAGAAATCTGGGTGATGAAAGACCTTCATGATGATTACTTTGGTTTGAAATCAGATACTCTAGATCTGATGTCTCCTAGTCCAGGTTTGCTCAGCTCCTGGGTGTGCTGCCACTCTGAGCCTTTTGCTCTCCAATAAAGTACTTCATGGTGTTCACATGAATGAGCAAAACTCTTCTTGTCACATAACTTCCATGATATGGACTTCTGCAGCAGCAGAACAAAGTGCATGCAAGTGATTTGTGCATAACCTGGTGTGTCTGCTTGTACAGTTAATAAAACTTGGAGATAGCAGCTAAATCCACTCTAATTTCTTTTGAAAGCTTCTTAATATATTTGTGTGATTTCCAGGCTAAGTGTTGGTAGTACAGGCTAAGTTTATTTTATGTCAGGAGAGTTTGACACAGATGCTGCAACATGTTCACACCAGACTGTGCTAGGTCCATGTTGAGCTTGTGTTTATTTTTAAACTGGTCTTACACAAACCTCCAAATATAAATAACGTGGTTAGTGAAGGATGAATTTCACAAAACAGCCAAACTGAGCATTCTCATGTGGCAGAGTCCCCACCAAAGGAGCACTGTAGGATGACTTCCGAGTAAACCAGAGGAAGGAGAAGAGTACTGCAATATGAAGACTTTATCTGTGTGTTCAGTGTCCATTGCCATAGGGTTCCCTTTGATTTTGTCCACAGGCTTCCTATACCTCTGTGACTAATCCTCTGGGGCCAGCTGTGGCTAAAGCAAGCTTCTCTTTGGATTTCTCTGGAGTGAGGAAAGGAGACAGAGTGAGGAAACTGTCCAATATTTTGGCAGAGCCAAGTGCTCTGAGATTACATTCAAGAATAATGATTAACAAATGCTAGCTAACACTTCTCTGAAACCTCCTTAATCTAATTCTTGCAAGGAGCAGTTTAAGTCCTGAATACAAATAGTAACATTAATCCACCCATGCATAAGCTAATGTAGTATTTGGATGGAAATGTCTGCTGGTGTGGAGAACAGCCCAAATGACAGATGTGGATGTGGTGAGGCTGCTGGGCATGTTGTGCCTCCCCCAGCCTGGGAACAAGGTCTCATGTTGACAGCTGACCTGTGCAGCTCTGATGGAGGCTGGATGAAGGATGTGAGATGGAGTGGCAGGAGGTCAGCAATGCAGGAATCACTGGCTCACACAGCTGTGGACCAGCAGTGGGGGGAGGGGGTGGCAGGGGGCAGCTCAGCACCATGGAGACTTTGGTCCAGGGGACTGTGGAGACCAACACCTCTCTTCCTATTTCATGGCCACCTGACCAGCAGAGAGACTTTGGGGTGGGGAGCACATTAAAGCTTAGCTTAGTAGTTTGTAAAGCCCCATTTTTTTATGTGTTACATAATAAACAGTCACTTTATGCTTTTGAGTGCATGTCCAGTTTGTGGAATCTCTTTATTCCTGTTAAAGATGCCCAAACAAACTGAGCTGAAAGAGAGGCCATAACACATTTTGAGCTAGGACCTGTTCATGTTCACTTTTCCAGCCTAGGTTTTCATGTGCTGGTGGTATAGGTTGCTCCCCCAGTTTGGTAGAGTACATTGCTTTCCAGGAGATCAGACTCCGCATACAGTCATTTAGCTTCTCTTCATGACGTTGGTGACTTTACTGACTACAGAGAAGATCCTTCTTCCCTTTGATCCCATGGCCTCCAGCCTCTGTTACTCCATCACACTCCCTAGTGTAAATTATGAATGTATATAAATTATTAATTCATGCAGATGATCCAGAAATGCTATAGCAGTAAAAAACCCAGAGACTTAGTAAGTAATTATGAAGGAGCATCTCTGCAGTTATGACAGATGAAAAGTGGTCTTCCAAGAGTTTGAGGTTAACACAATGGCAACAAGACAAATCAAGACAAATTCATCTGTGGCTTCTCCATGCTCATCTTTTCTGTAACTAAATCCATCACTAAATCCAGTGATGTTCCATAATGTGTTTTGTTCATGCTATTTTCAAAGTAGTACATGATTATATACTGAAAGTGCAAAAACTGTCTAGTATTTAACTAATAAAGTTAATTTCCAGTCTCCCAAAAAAATGCATTACTTCATTTCTTTTTCTATAATCTTTAGGTACAAATTAAGTGGATGTTCTCTGTATTTCGGTGCCTTTCCTGTATCTCTAGAGAAAGTATTACTATATCTACATGGAAAATGACAGATTAAATATGTAACAGGTAGGTCACTGGCAACGTTAGCTCAATAAGCAATGAATCAATTTTTCTATGTTTTCTACATCTACCACTAAAAGCAGTTTCAGTTATGTTTCCTTGATTAACATATTTTATGCTTTTATGCTTTAAGCGCAATGGAACTGTATATGTTAGACTTGTCCCTGCACTTGAAGTTTTACTGGGATGAATGGATGGATGGATGGATGGATGGATGGATGGATGGATGGATGGATGAAGTTGAGACTATCTGGACTTACTAAAAACTTAATCTATTTTTTCCTTTTTGCACCTTCACTTTTGAAACACCTTCCTTACCTTTGCAGAATTATTAATTTAGAATGTTGCTTTAGACATTCTCTGCATACTCCCTTTGTTAGCAATCCTACAAACAATAGGATCTATCCCAGTCCAGTGATACATCTAAATTTAGAGTACAATGGTAAAGAAGGTTTTAATTTATCAAGTAATCATATTTACTTTATTATTCTGCCTGATTTTGCCATGGACCTTTTTGGTAATTGACCTGAATAAGTTTGCTGAGGTTGTACTTCAATTTCCTGTACTTAGCAAGAACAAGGCTTGATGCTGCAGCCATCACCTCGAGTCATTTGCAAATATTCAGTCATCCATTTGATTCTGGAGGAGGGAGGTTTGTTGCCCACTCTGCTTCGCTGGCTGGCAGCAGGAATACCTCAGGAATACCTTAAACTGCAAATTTAAGATCATTTGCAATTAATTTCCTGTAGCTCTCTGTGCACATTCAAGGATTTGACTACTTGTTCCACTTTGACAGAAGTCAGATAAAGTGGTGTTTTAGCTTTATGAAAATTGTTCCAAATCATGGTCATATAAAAATTTAATTTGTGAAAACCTTATGAAATTTTGATTCTTCTGTAACTTTTCACATAGTGACAAGGGGTAACCTCTGAAAGTGATGAAGGTTCAGAGGACCTACACAGTGATAAATGGAGCTTCAAATGCACACCTTGTTCCTTTGCTTCTTCCTGCGTCTCTAGAGATCATCTCCCTGAGCTCTGCCTTGACTTTATCTTGACTCAGCCTCTATCCTGCAATGTTTCTTGTAACCCTTCACTTCAGTGCTCTGCTAGAGTGGCATTTCCCAGCCATATGCTCATTCAGCCTTCTTACTTGGATGTATCTGGGTGGAAAATGTGACTGGGAAATGGGACATTCGCCTGTACAGTCCAGCAGAGTGACAAACACAAGTGTTCATTATTTGACTGACCAGATGCAGAGAACACTATTGTTTTGCTTCATTGCATCCTCTATTCTTCTAAACATTTGGACTTACTAAATTTTTTTCACAGTGGCAGCTACCTTTGAACTTTATCATTAGTTGCTGGTATTTCTTCTTTGCTTTGTTTTTCTGTTATGTTTTGTTTTTCTGAGTTATGACCTGAGTTATTATCAGCATGTTTTCTTCTTCTTACCCTCTTAGCATTTCAGTACCTGAAGCTCTCTGTATGGTTAAGAAAAGAAAAGAAAAAAAGAATTAAAGTAAAAAGTATTCTGCAATGCTCTGCTTTCTCTGAATTTTAATTCAAATTGTAGTTTTGCTAAAAAGATCCCACCAGAATCTCTAGAGTCAATCTTGACCTCAAATCATCTCTGCCTTTCTTATCTGAAAGAAAACCAACTTTTATTTCAAATAAGCTTCCACTGAAATCCCCATGTGTAATTTTTTAATTATCTCCTCTTAACTACCCTAATTCTGCATTTTGGATTAGTTTAATCCTTAATCACCACAAGCAAAAAGGGGGTTTGTTTTACAGCAATGAGGAAAGTTCCTTCAAGAAACAGTTCCATGTCTCTGCTAATGCATTTTTCATCCAAGAGTCACTAAACAAAGAACATAAACAGAAGTGGGAGCAGAGACCAGTCAAACTCCAGCCTCCTGCTGCAGAATTATTTGCTTATCAATGCCAGAGTGCCCTTTTTGCTATGCCAGGAATGGCAGGCATATCGCTTTTTGTTTTCCCTTGTACTGTTCTAATTATTGCTCCACTATGAGTGTGTTTTATTTCTCAGCCCAGCCGTCTCTTGGGACTGATTTTCATTCAGTACAAATGTTCTCATTATAAAGGCTCAACATGAGGAGAATATAAATTAGAAGATGAGTGCATGCTAAGAAGTTGCTTATACAGAAACTATTGATCAAAGGAATGGCAGAGTAAAACACATGTCAGCATTAACGTGCTCCTACTTCCACGGTTCAAACAGTTTCCTTTTCCATAAGAATAGTGTGACTGGCCTCTGAAACCAGGCCGGGAAAGACTTTGTTTAATTGAAATAAGAAGTGCAAAAAGCATTTCTATAGAAGATTATGGTACAGCACTAAAGAGCTCTTTGTAAGCAAATGCACCTTCATCAGTTTCAGAGATTACCCCCTGCCACTATGTGAAAACCTACAGAAGAACTGAGATTCCAAAAGGTCTTCACAAATTAAATTATTACATGACCATGACTTGACACAATTTTCATGATGCTAAAACACCACTTACTTTATCCAACTGCTCACTAATCACACAGTTGACCCACTTACCAAGTCATTTCTGGGAGGGTGCATCCCTTGGGAGCTGCTTTTGTCCAGTAGTTTTGGGCTAGATCAGACAATGGCCACTGCCAGATGAAGACTTCAGTGAACAGTCATGTCGGCCCTCCTTCCAGAAGTGCCTCTGAAAGACATCAATCTCTTTGGGATTTCAGCAACAACTTCTCCCCACCTCCAAAGGCATGGAAACAGCTGAAAGCCACAGTAGTAGTTCAGCTCCTCATTTTTTCAGGCCAAGACAATATACCAACAGCTGAACAGAGGCAGATAAAACATCGTTTTGAAAAAGATTGTGCAAAACCAAGTCTGAGGCTAAAAGCAGAGTGAAGCAACCCTCAGATGTCTGCCTATCAGGCTCCACCTGAGGCAACCACATTTCCTCCTGCCTTCCACTGGGCTGCAGACAGCTCTGCAGATAGTATTTCATCTGCAGTGAAAAAGTTTCAGTTTACACTTCATTTCACAAGCATATTCTTGAACATAACTGGAAAAAAAAAGTGTGCTTTTAATGAATTTTAACTTACAAGTTCCAGTGAGGGCAGAAGCCCTGCTCTTCTGTTTTTCTGCTTGCAGACTACATAAATGTGTAGGATATCTCTCAAGACTTTTTAAAAGTCAGAATTCTAACAAGAATATGTGAGTCATGTCTAGACTGACATAAAAATGAAACAGTATCATTCTTGTCACTAGAATGAAGCATGGCTCACACTCTGATCCATGACACGCTCACATGGTCTTTAGGCTAAAATAGCACACACAGAAGTGTGCACAGTCATAATCAGAAACTTCTATAAATATGTAACATGAAGCCTCATGAATCCTAACTTACAAACTGCATAACCTTGCCAAGAAGTAGTATTTTACCAAACAATTCAGTAGGACCATCAATTGACACAGGGCATTATCCAGCGTAGGTCCCAATACCTGTATATCTGGATACAGCATTCAAATCTGACCTTAAGCTCCAATCCATTTTAGCTTTAGGTCACATTCAGTCAACACAGAAACACCATTTAGCTTTGTTCTCACAAAGGCCTTGATGCACGTTCAGCTGGTGCACCACCCCTTAGCTACCAGACTGAGCATCCTTATGCCACATGCACCTGTGCTTGGAGACATGGGTCTCCACAACAGTCTCCCTTCCTTCAACAGAGAATTGGTGCCTGTTAGTCAGGACTTATATGGATTTACTGTCTCTCTGGTTACTCTGTCAACTCCTCAGCAGCTCTGATGCACACTCCAACAGTGTAGGGAATTTATGGCATGGGTTGCTCAGATATCCAGTGCATGCTTTCCACAATTTTTTTCAGTCTATGCCTGGACCAAGCCTAGATGTCAGGAAGTTTCTCAGTAGGTCACGGGCAATTCCAGCTAGATTAGTACTGGAAGCTGAGCTACTGCTTTTAAATCTGTCACAGACAGCTCTACAATCAGCCGTTTAGAAATACACTTTGAGTATGAGCAAACTGAAAGGTAGAACTGAAAACAAGACATGGACAAACTTGCACCGTCTGTTTTGAAATGCCAACGCTTTCTTAGAATAACCTGTGCACCACTACCTTAAGACATTCCCCAGAAGAAGAGCTTATTTAAGAAACAGAATTGTTGTCTGAAAATGATTTGTAAGTGTGAGGAAGGCAACATATTTGTTCTGGTGGGTGCAGCTCTGAGCTTCACACCTACCTATATTAGGTTCAGTCTTTATGTATCTGCATTCTTCAGTGCTCATCTCACAGGTCCATACAAGAGATTTATCCTTCAATTTGGCAGCCAGGCTTCACTGTCAGTGGAAAAAAAACTTTGAGAAAGCAAGAAGGGTTGTCATAAGAAAATGAATCCAGATGCACGGGTTTTTCCTCTCTATTGTTTTGAATTTTGAGTAAATTAACAGTCGTTCTTGTCAAAACCAGAAGTAAAGGCTGTTTTAAGAGAACATGAATGGTTCAGAAACAAAAGCCCTGTTGATTTTCCTGTCTCAAAACATCTGAAAATTAAAGATGGGTTTGGGTTGCTTAAACACAGGTATTCAGAGTCTTTTTAGAGGCTCTGGGATGTCCCCTCTCCCACAGTTTCTGATCCAGTAGAACGTCTCCTTTACGGTTTGTGCCATATTTGGCAGACCGACTCCAGTACATCTCAGATGATGCCGATGCTCAGGCCTTTAACTCTCCTAAACATTTTTCAGAGCTGCTATTCTTGACGCCATCCATAGGAACTGAATGAGTAGGCTCTCTAATAATGAGGTCACCTATCACAGTGCCTGGACAAAAATTCAGTGACTAATTTGCACAGTTTTACTTGAAACATGAGAACAATGACTGTTACAAGCTGAATGATATAAAAAGATCCTTGATCATGGAAATGACTTCTATAGAGGAATAGGAGATGACAATCCATGATTCAGATATAATACAATAAATTGTTTTCCTGTTTTCACAGCTGAGTGTCTGGTTTTGTGTTCTTATGTGCAAGTTGGATTTAAATTGCTTGATAGCCTATATAAAACTACCTCCCAATGATCTTCAGGGATGATTTCAGATTCAGATTTTTTTTTTTTTAAATCTATCATTCTAGAGTATTTTAAGACTACTCCTTTAACTCACACTTCAAGAGTGGACCTCTAGGAAGCTGCAACTAGTATTTATTTCTAGACCGGTCCTGCCCAGAACATAAACTAATCCCAAGAGTTTCAAAGGTTTTTCCTTGAAAACAGTAATGACTTGGGCCTAGTTTATCTGCATGATTTCAGCAGCCAAATTCCAGAGCAGTATGTTGGCACAACACCCTGTAGTCAACTTAATGGTGCGATTCACTGGAGCACTATTTCTCTCCTGTAACACTGCTACTTGCAAGTACTTAATTTTATTCAAGTCCATTTGGAAACAGCTGAAAACGTAGACAGAGTGCAAAGGAAAAATATTTTATTGTGAACATGGCATGTATAAGATGCGGTTCAGAATATACTGTTATATATCAAATGAGGAAAAAAAAAGCTCTGATGTGAGATAAATGACAGTGCTTGAGACAAATGAAGAACATGAACACAGCTTGTTCTAACAGCACAATTCTGATACCAATCACAACATATTATATAGCTTTTATGCCCATGTGTATAAAAATTGCAAATATTGGACCTAGTCCTGCACTGTTGTTCATCATCCAAATCTTCAGTGAATCTTGCAGGTGTGTGGAGGGAAAAATGAGAGCAAACTGACACCCCACCTCAGGCAGCAGAAGGTAGAGATGGAGTAACATCAAAAACAAAAGACAAAAACGCTGTTCTACAAAAGTAAAAAGGCAAATATTATCCCAAGGAATATGATTATTTGCACAAGAAATCTTAATTGCAGCATCCTGACTCCATTAAAGCCAATGAGAGTATGCCATTGAGATCAGTGGAGCCTGAATTTCATACTGAAATTTAAAACATTCTTGCTTTCGTGTAAACATCAGCAGAAACTAAATGTCAGCATCTATACAAGTATTCAAGTGCTGTTTAAAAAAACAATAAAAAACATACAATGCTAACCCAAAATGCCAGTACATATACAAAAGGCAGATAATTAAAAGAGGATTTTTTTTCCCAAATATACATTTTGAAGTATTTAAAACAACCAATTTTTTGGTACTTGTACATCATTGTTAGGGAAGGAATATATGAGAAAAAACGGAGTTATTTACAATGATAGAGGAAGGGCACAGTGTTTGCTCAGATCCATTTGACACCAGTATTTTTCCACTTTGGAGTCATGACATGTACCTGCACATTCAAACATGTTTCAATGCAGTGTTGAGAAGTGGCTATTCTTCATTATTATGAAATATAATCCTTCTGTGCAAGTATTTCAGCATGATTCCTCATGAGACATTAACACCCATTCACATTTTCAGTTAAAAAAACCCAAACAAACCAACCTGAAAAATTTCTTGCCACAATATTTTGTCTTTATACAACCTGATGAGATTTTCGATCATGGCAATTTACAGTCATACATTTGGAGACTCAGAGTCAATACAACTTTTCCATTTACTGCTAGAGTTGTGCCTGTCTTCAAACAGTTCTTTGCCAATTTTTGTGCGGATCTCAGGACTCGTTAACAGCTCCTTTATCTGATTCAGTCTGGGTAACAGGGCCTGCGTTTCTCTGCGTAAAGCTTCCTTTACTAAGTCTGCTTCATGGCTCTTTCCTAGAGGAAAACAACAATATAATACATTTTATAACAACTAATGTGATTTAGAATCAATGTACAGAGATAAAGAGATAATATCTGGTTTGGACAGCAGTAAGTGCTCAGTGTTTTGCCCATACTGATTTTTTATAAAAAGGCATTTCATCAAAAAATATAATTTACATCAACAAATGCTACCAAAAAGTAAAGAACAGTACAGCATCACATTTAAGGGAAACTCCTGTCTTATTACATACTGTGTAATAGTATCTGTGATGAGTATCTGTAGTGGTAATTTTTAGCTTGGTATTGACTGCTGTTGACTAGGAAACAGCACGTGCTCCCACACGGATCAAGCAGCCCTGCAGCGCTGCCAAACCCTCGGGCGCAGGGCATCGCTTCCACTTAGGGCAAGGCCTCATCCACAGCCATCCACGACAATCCAAACGACAAATGCAAAATGTTCAGTTTCTCTCCAAAAGCAAGGAAGGGACCTGTGGTATCAAGAGAAGTGAAGACTGGAGCTGCCTGCTTCACCACTCTTGTCTTTTTTCCACCGTCCATCCCTCCCAGCATTTGACAGATTTTCAGCAGTGCAAGAACTTATTGAACCAGTAGATAGTGTCCTTCAATTCAGAACAAACTTTTGATACGAGACTCACAGAGTGCCTGACACCCAACACCACTTTGCAAATTTCAGCAGGGAGCGGAACACGGTTTTGTAGTTATTCTTGGTGGGATATTTGCTCCCAGGCTTTTTGCACAGTGCTCACTTGCTGTTATCATTGTCGCTCTCATTCTTGCTGCCACTTGCTGCTTCCTCAGTTTTTGCAGGGCTCCCATCAGTCTGTCTGCTTTTGTTTTGTGTTTCTTCTAAATATTGCTGCACAGCCTTCAGCACTGCATTCTCCACCAGCCTTTTGCTGAGGCTCACCAGCTCTGCATCGTCTGGCTCTGCTGCTTGTTTTTCACCTATGTGTCACAACAGACAAGAGAAGGAATTCATTGCCATGCAAAGACAGTAGCTGTGATTTTATCAGGAGCCTCTGACTTCAGCTGGATTCTAAGTTATTAGCTGCCTCTTCCTGATTGTAAAAAAGTAATTTTTTTCCCCCTTCAAGCTCCAAATCAAAAGCGTTCCATAAAGATGTGTACAGCGTATTAGATCAAAGATATTTCACTGCTCATGTTTCTTATAACACTGCAGGAAAAGCCACTGGCTAACATAATAAGCCCTCATTCAGCTTAGAAGAGTAAATGTGCAAATTTAATTTTTTCTGGCCAACGATCACCTGTGACATCTGTGCAAAGATCACAGAATCACAGAATATTCTGAGTTGGAAGGGGCCCATAAGGATCATCAAATCCAACTCTTAAGTAAATGGCCCTTAAGGGAATCAAACTTGCAACCTTGGCATCATTAGCCCCATGCTCTGACCAACTGAGCCAATCTCAGGATTAAATATGGCATAAGGCATATTTACATTTTAGCAGCATTCCTAAATTTAGGTGCCACCATTTTGTGATTTTGCTTAATAAATCTAAAATCTATCTATGTATTCATTATTTGTAATTCAAGAGTTCCTCACGGGGAAAATTACTAAAACACTTAAAGAACAGGTTACAAGTATTTTTCTAAAAGCATAAAACTTCGAAAAAACCATATAATCCCTCCCTGCCTCTCTTCTGTCTTCTACCTAAAGCTTTAACATCAAATGATTTCAAGTTCCAGCAGTCCATTCTTAAATATCTGCTGATAAAAACAAGAAGCTGAGACTTTTTGCTGTTTTGCTAAAACTTGGTATGAATAACATATTCGACAAAACAACAGTATACATAGTGAGGATTCTCATACATCATTACATGTAATTTGAAATGGTACATTTCCATGAAACATTTTCCTAGTAAACTATAAACCCTAGTGCAGAATCCTCCTTTCACAAAGAATTTGTTGCAGGAAAAGCAAATTTTATTGTCCAACTCTCATTGGTCATGCCATTTGCTATTTCACAGTCCCCTGCACTAGGTAAATAACTGTTTCCCTCCATCTATATTTAAAGGTCATACATTTCATGTTCTCTTTTGGCATTCTTTTTGCATTCTGCAACCAGTAATAAGAAGCTGTTTAGTCACACACATCTGGTGAAAGAGATATTATTGTACACTCTCAGCACAAAGCTTTGTAATGTTCAATTACCTAAATTTGTCATTTTTCATGTATGTAAATTTATTAAAGTTTGCCAGAACATTTAGATAATAGTTATGGAAGACTTTTATTAGTCTTCCTAGTATACTGCACAACCTGGGAGCGATTTCACTCATAAAGCTTAATTCATATGGGGATTCAAGGAGGAGAGAGAGAAGCAAACAAAACTCTTCATATTCAGAGGCAGTGCCTCAATCAGCTGTTAATCTGATCATTCTGCTCTGGAACAGCAGCTCTTACAGTTCTGGGCCTCCACAGCACTGTTAGTACGGGCAAGGAATAAATGTGCTCTCCCCCTGAAGAATCATCAGACTACATCTTGGTAAAGCATTTCTTTACATTTTGGAGAAAGTGTAGATAAATATACTAAAAATATTATTAATAACATCTAGGGGGATAGTTTTGGTTAACCCCAAATAAAAGAATACATTATAAGAATGTATTATAAGCATGTAAATATAAGAATACATTAAAAACAGAATTATCATTTCCAAGGAGAAATATTTTAGGCTACCATGCAATGGAGGCAGAGGCACTATTCCCAAAACCAAACAGCTACATACTCCACATTCTCTGACTCACTGCTTACAATATTTCTTTGCTATCTCTAAATCCTGCATCTAAGTCTATCCTTTAACTTACAGGAAGGAGGGACTTAATTCAGTCTCTTCTCTCTCAAGGCACCCAAGGTATTTATGAGCAGCCTCTCCTCACAGCTTTTCTGAGTTGATCCCACACACTCCTTTGAATGAAGCACTTTGATTACTGATTTCCTTTGCTTTTAGTAAAGATGCTCAAAAATGTGTTGGTTGCCCTGGTCTATTTAGTCATTAAAAAAAAATTAACATATTAATGATTATTTAAAATAAAACTGGTTTCCAGTTGCAGAGTTTCTTCTTTTTCAGAATTGCTTGTGGATCACGGAAATTGTTACTCACATGGTGCTAATGATCCACCCATGAAACTCAGAACAAAATCAATGGGAAATATGGTGTTGAGCCACTCTCACACTTGACCTTGTAGTGCTTAATATGCAGAAGACGACTAATCAGAGAGCCTCCAGATACACAACAGTAGTGATTACATCTACTGACAGTGTAATTTTAGTTGTAGTGCATCATGTATTACAGTTTAAAAAAGGCCAGAGCTCTTCCCCCATGCATGCTTTCTGCAGAACACTTCTCATTTACAGATATATGTATAAAATCCATATAGCTACTATTGTGTTTATTGTTTCAAAATAAGCAAGTATTTCACTTTTAAGTACCTTCTCAAGAATGAAAAACATCAGATTGCTTAAATGAGCCCTTTAAAAACTACAGTTTATTTAGCTACAGAAGAATGGGTTTGTGGTTTTTCATTTGTTTATTTTTAGTATTTTGAGATATTCATGGCTCATCAAAAGTCTAGGGTGAAGACTGTAGCAGCTCCTAAGAGAGCCCTGCACTCCCACTGGAAAGACATCTGACTGACATGTGAATGCAAATGCATGCACCTCCTTGCATGAAGACTGTGCTTGAACTTACCTGTGCAGCCACCTTGGTAGACAGGCACATGGGCCTATATAATTCCCTGATGTTCTGTTTCTGTTCTCATACTCCCAAAATAGCAGTTGTGGAAGTGTCTGCAATGCCACAGTTGGCTGGCAAGGTAGCTGGGTACCATTGTATCATTCCTTCTCATTTTTTATCAACGTTCATATGTTGATAAAATGAAACAGGTCATATAATAAAAACGAATATTGGTCATCTATATCTACTTAACAATTTAACACACATCTGTCCTGTTTACATCTCTTCTTCCATGCTGCAGCTGCTGCTTGCCTGCTTCTTTGATGAATATAATTCCTTTGCAGCAGGCAAATGCTTCGAATGGACTGTCTACCATTATTGGAATATCTGTAGAAGTCATTGTAGACATGAATGTTTTAGATTCAAAAGGGAGGCTTAAAAATTCACACTTGCTCTGTGTGTAATCTCTGTTCTGAAAAGGGAACAGATATACCACAGCACTGTATTTGCATCAATATTGTGACACTGTTTTATTTCTATGCCTGAGAATAAAAAAATTTCACTGTCTTCTCAACGTTGCTCAGAAAAAGAAATGAAAAAAGCCATTCATTTTGTTTATCCCAGAATTCTCTTCTATAATTTTCAAAATATGAAAACCAATTCACACTCTGTGAATGTACCTCAATGCATTCATGCTGAGCAGTGTTTTTTATTACTAAAACTGAAGCACACCAGTTGTCCTGAAATAACCATCATTTTTTACAAAGGGAATTATCAATTCCACAGAATTATTCAGAAGAGGCTTTATGATCCTACATCCTACTGCTAGCAGTTATGGACATGAACCAGATGCCTGCAATCACAGCCAAGTTTGGATTCAAATTCACTGCTGCATTTTTCTACTGGACTAGGTTTACTCTTCAAGTCTACACCCCCCTACATATTACAAGATTGTGAGCTGAATTTTGAAATACTGTATTGGAACAAATCTGCTTTCATGGTCCTGGTACAGCATTTTCATGGCCCTGACATAGCCTGTTAAGAGTGTATGTAGACATCTCAGATTTGGAGAGAGGCAGGACAGTTTGGATCCCTCTATTGTTCATATGATCAGCCCATGGATTGTGATTTTTTTTGTAACAGATTTAATTGAAGGAAACAACAGGGGATCCCTTTTATAGGAAAAGCCAGTTTTACAACCTTTTACCAGCTATGCTCCAAGACAATGTTCTGCAATCTTCCCCTTGTGGCCTCAACACACTGGGCTTTGTTTTTGCTTCTAACAACCTTTCTTGGCAACAAAACACTGATAACATGGGAAACATTATAAAAGAGACCCTTAGTATTTTGAATAGCTTACCAAGACCAGCTGAGAAATTTGTACTCTGGTGACAGAGGTTCTGCTCTGCCACCTGGGGAGGGCTGTGGTAACACACATGCCCCCACCTACCTTTTGTGTTATTCTAATAATTACTTCTAATTCAGTTTTTACAAACTCTATGAACACAAATATGAGCATGTGCCCATGTCTAATCAACAAAGTAAGTACAGACAGGAAAGTCACAACTCTGAACATTTCCTTGTTAATTAAGAAGGACGTGGATGAAAAGTCTCTTAAGTGGTCACTTAAGAAATTGACACAAATAAGGCACTGGGAGGAAGGGTGAAATTATAATCTCATTATGACATGAGGGTGATGACATTTCTGTTGCTGGGTGTTCCCACCTGATGTGGGACATCTAACAAACTTCTTTATGTTTACATATATTGCTCTGTAAATACAGAACTGTCTTACAAGGCAATAACAATCTGTCTTTCATCCTGAATACATGGTTTCTAGTTTGCTGGAAAGGTTTTTTTTATTTAATTTGGCACACCATGGAATAAAACTGAAAAAGTTAGGAATTTCTACTAAAGAGGAAGTTAAGGGTGTTGCAGCTACTCAGGGAAAGTGGTGCTCTTGCCAGATTCGGTAATGACAGCAGGAGTACTTGCAGGACCCTTTGAGCTGCAGACTTGGCAAACATGGCAAAAGTTTGTTTTGTTTCACACAAACCTCTGTGAAACTCTAAGTTTTCTGACCACCTCTAAATGAAGAAAGAGGATGTGATCTGCGAAACCTATTCATCCCTCTGCAAGCACTGAGGGATGTGATGCCCCAGGCAAGAGCCTTCAGAACAAACAAAATTTTAAAAATTATGTAAGACTCTAGTCCTGACATACAGGGAGTTCTGTTAAATAACTTGGGTTCATTTTTCTATTAAAAGACACCTGTTGACAGAGAAATTCCCAGACTCCTTTAATGTAGTTTAATGCTTAAATTGAACCAATTTATAAGAAGTCTAGTGAAACAGGCAGGAAAGATAGCAAAGAGGCTGAAGGAAACAAGATGGCTTAAAAAGCTGTGAGTTTTACTTGATTTTTCGCACCAACACTCCGGTAGAGAGAACAGGTCAAGTTACAGAAGTGGTTTTACACAGCCACAGTAACACCCACTGTGCAAGATGGCAATGGAAGAACCAAAAGATTGAGGCAGATTGTGATGGCAAATATCCAGGCAACATTATTCATTCCCCTTCACCATTCGCAGTGCTGTCTGGTGCCAGTAGCTCCCAGGAACACGGTATGGGGTGGCTTGGGTCAGCAGGCTGATCAAGGAGAGCAAAAGAGTTGCTGCACCCTCTAGGATGTGCCAAGGGGGAAGCCTCCTATTGTTTTCAGAGCCTAAGAGAGAGAGAGATCCGGCTTCCCAGTTTTCCCATGGAAAAGCTGAATTCTGGAACAGGACAGACACATCAATCCCTTGCCTTCAACTCCTCCAGAAATAATATTGAGAATGTAACACGCTATGGGTGACAGCACAGGCTGCTTCCCCATCAACCTCGGTCACCAGTGACCACAGACAGAGCTGGATGGTCTTGAAGGCAGAAAATCACCCTGCTAGGTCACCAAGCTTAGGGAGGTGTAGGCCCAGAAAACACAGCAGCTAACCAAAAGGGTATATACAAAGATTTTAATTGCCACAGTCCAAATACTTTGCCAAAACCTTGAAGTCCCTGCTTATGGACCTATCAACCATGAAAATCAAATGTTTACTCACAAGCATGACAAAGCAAGTAATTTAATAAATATTCATATAAGTCAAATAAATAAATATTAATAAATATTCACCTCTTGTTACTGTTTCCTTATCCTTCCAATAGTCTATGGGAACTTCAGTTTCACATCTTTAGGATTTATTTGTTACTACACAGCTTTCAAAGGGATGCTATTTTGGCTGTGACTTTTCCATGCTACTGTCTAGCATACTAGAAAAAGCAATCTTTTTTAGACTAAGACAGATAGTTAAACAAGTGTTAATAACTGGATCTTAACAAGCTGAACCTGAGTTGTTGGTCCTCCTGAGCTCAGAAAAAAGCTCCATACAAACTCACGTTATCACAGTCTCTCACAAAGTACATCTCTTTCCCTGGGGGAAGCAATTATGAATCTATTTGTAAGTTATGGACACAAAAGTCAAATTTTAATCAACATGTATTGTCATTTAATTGTTTCAGTTGCAGTAACATGAGTTGTGAAACACAGCTGCATACTGTTTGAACTGCAAAAGGAAGATGAAATCTTGCAAAAAAATATAATTGCAATTCAAGAGTATGTCCAACAGTGTCCATAAAATACTGTAATAATTTTAATCTGATTTAATAATTTTAAACACTGTATAATTTTAATGAAAAAACCCATCATTTGCAAGGTGCTTTTAACATTTCTGTGACCATACTTAATTAGATTCTGAATTTAATGGAAGAAGGTTAGAGTCCCCTCTCTTGGTATAAGCATCTTACAAAGATTTGAACTGGTAGCATTTCTGCATCCAAAGGCAGTCAAAATAGATAGGTCTAATCCTTTCCCCCCGGAATCTTCCTCTTGAAGGAACTGAACACACTTTGTAAGCTTCTTAGGAAAACCATAAAGTTATGGTTTTTTTAACTCATGAGTAGTATTGTTGCTGCCTTTCCTTTCATGGATCAAGTCTACAGAATCTGATCAAATTAGCTAACAGCCTTGGGAAAGCTAACAAGACACCCACCATTAAATCAATTTGAATTGCATTTAAAAACACCCCCTAACTTTAAGTACTTATCATGGCCTTTCCTATCTGAACCCCCTTTATCTATCATAGATTTTGCTTTAAATAATGCATTTAGTTTTGTTCCTTCTTCCCTCCCTTTTGTTTGCCACCTAACTTCCCCTTTAAATGTGGTGGGGTTTTTTAAGAGCTAGAATTTGTTATCAGTTTTAAAACTGATATTGTGAGATGTAGCTGTATAAATGTTCACTGCTCTACCACACAAATGTTTGTAAACATGAAGCTTACTTTTGTTACTTGGAGAGTACTAGTACATAGTTTAGACCTCTCCTTAAATGCTCTGGCCTTGAACCCATAAAACCACTGTTTGGGATCTTCAGGACAAGCTCTTCCTCAACTTTTATCACTCTCCAGAAGTCCAAACATACCCACTTTGAAGCACACTTAATCACAGAATGATTAGGTTTGGAAGGGACCTTAAAACTCATCTAGTGCTACCCCTGCTGCGATGGGCAGGGTCACCTTTCAGTAGACCAGGCTGCTCAGAGCCCCATCCAACTTGGCATTGAACACTTCCAGTGATTGGGCATGCACAACTTCCCTGCACTCACTACCCTCTTTCAGTTTAAAGCTATTGTCCTATCGCCACATGACCTTGCAAAAGTCCTTCTTGATTTCCAAAGAAAAATATTCCAAAGACAAGATAAGCAACAAATTCAGGCATGTGCTTGGTCATAATAAACTGCTCTGTGCCATGGGATTTTTGGTGACCTGAGACATGAAATCAGAATAGCTGTAGATAAAGAATTAAGAATGCTGAAGGTATGACTACAGCTCACTTAATCTAATTCACAGAAATTTAAAAAATGTTGCTAGAGGACGGTGGAACAAAATCTGCGGATGAAAAAATCCCGAACCATTACCATGCCATAAAACTAAATTAAATACAATCAATCCTTCACGTGAAAAAAAAAGACTTTATAATCTAGGGCAAGAAAAAATTGAAAGAATATGAGAGGACAGTACTAATTATTTTCCCATCCTGTATTCTTTATGAATAGTGAAAATAACCTCATTTGCTGAACAAGCACCTAATAATCAAAATTAAGATTATTATTGAGTCTGCTTCTCCATTAAAAATCAAGAATAATTAAGTTCTAATTACTGTTTTTAAACCATTGGCCCCTACTTCTATATCCTTCCTATGCTAAATACCAAACAGTTATAAAAGCCTTTCTTTGTGAAACAATATAAAACTCCTTAAAAAACCCATTTCCCTATATAATAGCAACACCTCTTTAATGAGAGTAAATCCCTACAGTTCTAACACTGCATTCTAGCAAAATAATAACTCCCCCTCCCTTTCTTCCCCCATATTTCTACTTCCTCAAACTCAGTGAGTCAAAGGCTGTTCTAGCAACACTTCAGTGAAATCAATCCAGAAAAATATGTCTGCTATGCTAAAAACTGAACTAATCATCACAATTTTTACCAATTTACACTGTACCATAATGGATTGCTCATTACCATGCCTTAAAACTGATGGTTCTCATCTCTTTACACTCCTTTTTCCATTCGCAAATTTTCTCTCTACCTACATAGTGCAGTGTTCCACACCTTCCTCTTTAGCATCCCAATAATTCTAAATCTGACCCATAACATCAGTAGAAAACTGCTGATTTATGCCAGCTGGTCTTTTGGGCCTTTATATGAGGCCAAACAGTTCTAGTTTGGAGTTTCATATATTTTCTTCATCCTCTTATTTTAAGGAATATTGTTCTCAGTCCCTCCTCATTTCAAGAGTAAAAGAATAAAGGGTGGATATTCACGCCATAACCAGTTTTTGCATTTCTTTGCACTCTGTTCAGAACCAACTGTGTGGTCAAAAGCTTGAGTTAATACTTTAGTTTGCTTTATCTTTATGTTTCCCGTATAGAAAAGTTCTTCCATTTCTTTATCTGGCTAGAGGGGCCAAGAAAAGTTTGTTAAGGATGAGGAGAAGGAAAGAAATGGACAATGGTTCTCCTCAAAAGCAGATTATGTCATTCATGATTTTGAGATTTCCCAAGACAGAAAAGCACATACAACAGTTGCTCAGCACAGTACAACATGGTTTGAATGCCAAGAATGCAGGTGTAGCTACACAGTGGAGCATCAGAAGCAGTAACCTAGAGCTTTAGAGAACTGGCCCGTCCTCACAGCCTAGCTGCAGCACCACAGGCATCCACACATTCTGCTGTTGATGGAGAAGATTAAACTAGGACAGATCTTACTACATATCATGTTTTTATTTAAAGTCTAATCCTATACTATTTTCTCATTTTATGCCTTCTTTAAAGATTATGGTTTAAAAAAGGGCAAAGGGAATGAAATTGATCTTATAAAGTAAAATTATGCACTTCTTTTGGAAGGGACATTATTATTACTATTATTATTATTATTATTATTATTATTATTATTATTACTATTATTATTATTGTTATTATTATTATTCACTTGTGCTGAAGCAAGCATTACAGGCAGTGACTCCATTATCCGGGCCGTATTACATGTGGCCCTTGTTCCAAATATTTCAGATTATTGTAGGAGAGAATACACACACAATGTATGAGTAGGGCACACAGGTGGAGCTCAACATAAATTAACATTTATGTCATTAAATCAGAGGATCAACTGTGCCTCAAAACATAAAAACACTACAGCAAATTTCATTTTAACAGAGAAAGGTAAATCCTGACTTTAGAAGGGGGTTCAGTCCCTAGAATTCACCCCATCACAGGTTACAGTTTGTAGAACTGCAAGAGTAAACTCACCATTTTCTCCTCGAAAAACCTATCGCACTGTATTAATGTTAAAAAAGAAAGAGGATGTGAGAGAGAAAGAAAGGAAAACCTTTTTGACTGCATTAGACTATACTAGTGGTAATGGATTTTTAAGACAGAAAAAAATGTACATTTGCTGATTGTACTCAGCCACAGTAAGTGATACAGAAAACATGGCTTATCTTAATATGTTTTTTGTTCAATCCTTCGTGCTTTGCAGTAAAACGAAAGATTGAATAAAATGTCATTTAAAAATTATTGCTAGGATGTGAAACAGAATAACACAATAATAGACCATGGAGTAAGACAATTTGCCTCTCAGCAAAAGGGTATAATCCCTCTAGTGAGTGAAATGAATTATCCATACCTGAGAATTTTAGCTCACAGGAAACGTAGCAAGTGCTCAGATCAAATTCACCTGAGATTGGCAGATATTCAAAGGGACTAAGCCATCAGCACAAAAGATAAAGTTGGTGGATTTTGAGATTTGGGGATTGGGATCCAGAGGAAATAACTGATAAGAAGTGAATTCTCCCTATACCAATTTAGGACAATTCAGGCAGGGTCAAAAGCCTGGCAAAAGTTCGGCTGTGTATGCCAACATCCGAATTACAAGTCTAAAAGTACTGACCTTGAGATTGATTGTACAAGCTTGGCAATGCCAGATTGGTTATTGGTACAGGGTATTTCTAGCTACTTAAGGCTCAAGGACAGCCTGCACCCAGTCCATTTTCCTTTTAAGACAATTCACAACCTCATGATCCACAGAATTATAGAATGGTTAGGGTTGGAAGAGACCTTAAAGATCATCTAGTTCTAACCCTTCTGCCATGGGCAGGGACACCATGCTAACTTACACAGCATATAAAATCAAATACCCCAAATTCCTCTAAATCCCAATCTCTTCTGTCAGTTCTCCACTTTAAGCTTTTGTAAACTGGCCCACTCAAATTTTAGGAATGGCAAAATGACTTGGCATAAAACATTATTAAACCATCAGTAATCAGCTGCTGAACAAGGCATCAGTACTCTTATTATGATACTTTTCAGGTTATCTTATTTTCCACTTTGCCTATAATAATTTCACAAATAATAACAGACCAATGTCATCTAAAGGACAACCCCTCAGTCGACCTGTTGTTTGTCTTGCCTTCTTTGTTTGCCTGCCTTAATCACAAAATCTTGGTCACAACATTGCAAAATGTAGACTCTCTGCAGCCCAGCATCTGTCACTGACAGGAAGCTTTCCCTGAAATATATACAAAATGTTCTCTCTTGTTCTTATTTCACATGATGCAATAGAAGTAATCCCATGCTATCCTAACAATCTTAACAGTTGCTTAATCATGTTAACCAGTTCCTCCTCCTGCCGTCTGTCTTTGTAGCTTTTTTTTCCTTGCCAAAACTAGCTAGCTCCTGCTCTCAGAGCTCCCCAAGATGTAGCTCCACAGCTCCCAAAGCATTTTCTGAAGCACAGCCTGGGCTCCTACTCCACGTTTCAAGCATTATATTCTTCTGGAAACACAATACTTCCTCCAAGAATCTATTTCCTCTGCTCCATGAGCTTCTTGAGCTTCTAGGACAAAAGTTACACTCATCTTCCCAGGGCAGATTAGGCTAGCACTGCATGCATGCCATTTCTGCTTCAAGGTTATAGGTCTGGTGGCACACGACCTTGCTGAAGGGGAAAAAAAGAGATAGATTTTGGGGTTGTTTTATCCTTCCCAGAAGTGAACCGTTTCCACAGATGAAATCTGTTTTCACCCCTTTTTCATAGAGGACTGAGTACAGCTTCCTGATCATACCAAATCAGTACAGAAATGTCAAAATTGAGAGTCTGATTATTAGTCCATATTCTAGTTTCTAGAGACCTTTATTAAAACAAAATAACTCATTTTCTCTTTCTTAATTATATGGCACCTTTAATGGAGGCTGTGCAGACCAATTTTGTTATTTTTTTTTTAAATTAACTTTTTAATGGTTTCTGGAATCGAGGTTAGAATATGCCTGCCCGCTTCCAGGAATACCACTCTCCATTAGCAAACAAAGCACTCAATTACCTAGCATTAAGCATCACAAATCAGACCGTAAAAAGGGAAAAAAAGTACATTTAAAATATCAGCTTAGAAAGAAGTAGACAACTACCACGTTTTGGTTGTATAACAAACACTTTCCCACTCTCAAGTGTGGCTATTCTATTTCTGTAATAGATGTTTTATCCATATGCTACAATTTCTATATTGTGAGCAGCTCCACTCTAAACTCAGAGGGATTAGGTCACAGTACGACTTGCAATATAGCAAGACTATAGGTCTAAACTGAAGGGGTAGCTGTTTACATATACTAACAGAGAATGATATTTCCTGTTTAGCATGTTGCACTTTCCATTTGGCTGTAATATGGATTTGCTTATGGATCACTTTCGAGCAGAGAAGGAGAATCCAGCTTGGGTTCTATGTTGACATTAGGCAAACACCTGTTCTCACAGTACCATGAAAAGCATCTCTGAAACCTGGTGTTTCATGCACCTGCCTCTTTTACACAGGTGAGCTCTACAATGCCAGTACTTGTTGGCTCTAAGGCCAGTCAGCACAGAGCAACTCAGGTCCATCCCATCCAGCTCTTCTGAAATGCTGTGGCTGTATCCAAACTGCCTGCTGGGAAAGGACTTGGGTTGGTGCTAACTCCTAACCAGTGCCCAAGAGTTTCTGCAGCATGTTTGCCAGGCCCAGAACTATGCCAGGGTGATGGCACAGGCAAGGCAGTCCCAGTGACCAGGTGCAGCCCCAGACACCCCGGCATGCAGTGCACTGCAGTCCAAGGCACCCAGAGCAGTCACAGAGCTGGGCTCTGTGTCTGTAGGTAGCAAAGCTGAGAAGTACATTGAGCCAAATTCTGCATTCGTGGAACAGTTACTTCTGTGGATTTCTCCTGGCAGAGGTTTTGAATCGTAACTCCAAAGCAGCCCAGCACAAATGAAAACAGAAGTATGAACTAAGAACAGTTTTAGACAGTAATGCAGTAGTAGCTAGAGTAACACGTGTGCCAGAGGACAGGATTTGGCTCCTGACTCCAGTAAAGCTGTGGGAACAAGAGAATTTCCATTTCCTCTTTTACTACAATGAAATCTGACTGCAGAAGTTCTGATCTAACCTGCAGAAGTATGGAAATGGAAAGACAAAATTCATTCTACTGTTTGATGTGTAAAGAGTAGCACAATTTGTGTAGTGAATAGAGAGAGGCACTGTGCCAGACTACACACAAATCTCAGTAAACTGAGACAGGAGTATGCAATAATGAATGAGAGAAATAGTACTGAGAGGACTTCTGTAATAAGAACAAGGTATTTGGATATTGTTCACTGGGCATACAGGGCAGCTTTTAATATTATCTGATAGCAATGACCTGTAATTTACCCTCTGAAAATCAATAAAAACATAATGCTGTAGCCTTTGCCTTATTCAAATATACCTAGAGTAAAGCAAACAGAGTTCCTCTGAGAACCCAGTCTTCATTTTGCTGTGGCAATGGTGTTACTAAGATAATCTTTAAATCTTTTTAACAGCTTAGAAGACAAAATATCTCATATCTAGGTGTCTATGGGGTGGATACCAAACATATTTTCCACTAATGAGCACTAATGTTTAACCGGCATACTTATGGAAGTATGAGAAATCCATTACACTTTCTCTTCTTAAGTGGAACATCTGCATATAGGACCATCAGGGAAATTACGCTCTTAGATTCACCCACAACATGTTTATGTACATTCACTTTTTCTTTTGGCCTTTATTTCCCCCTTTTAAACCCAAAAAGAACATGGGATGGCACTGCTCGGAAAAACCAGTGTAAATGCAGACTTAATAGAGATCTTAGTTTCTTTCCAGGCTCACTCTGTCTTGAAGAAATCATGCTGGAAGCCTCCGGCAAGAGCCAAGGGAGCAGACCACCAGCCTGATTTTTAATGCCCAGGGCTGTACAAACAACATTTTACCCAGGCTCCTTCCCTTGCTATGTATGTACTTAGAAAGAGGATTCCAGATGGAGTTGGCAATTTTGTTGGCTTGCCATCTGAACCAGTCTTTCTGATATTATTTATAGAAGGTCTGCTTTTAAATGGGCTGGCTGATATTCTCATCCATCTCACTGTAGCTCTGGACTCCAGGGGCTGCCAGTGGACTGTCACAGCCATGACACTTGGCAGGCCAGGTCCTTGCTCGGTATAAATCAGCACTATTCCTGCCTACTGCTGCTAAGGGTTTCACTTGACATTTTTAGTACCGCTTGATTCATGCCCCAGTTAATCTGTTTCACTTTCATGGTTTTACTTGCATGTTTACCAAAAATCCTTAAACACCTGTTAGCTTGTTTCTAATTGAATATTCCAACTGAAGCATCCTTTAAGACAGCTTTCAAGCACTGAAGTACTAAATGCTATAATATTACTGAAACTATTATTTCTGATTAATTTAAAAATTATTAAAAATAACAATCCAGTTACTGGACAGTGGAAACTTTTCTGAGATTTTACCACTACCAGAAAAATTACCTGTGTACTTATTTTTATTACATAGAAATAAATTTTCTGGGCAAAAGCAACATGTATTTTTATTTATGTTATATTGCAAATTCGTAGACAATATTTAGCTGTCAGTTATTACCCATTTATAAAAGATGAAAAGCAATTAATCATTACAGTATATTTTAAAAGAGTTATTAATTTCTATTCAAGCTTTCTGTCAAACTTTATGCTGGAGATTTAAAAACAAACTAATGGCATTTGAAAGATTTACCCCCATGAGAAATTGCATTCACTATTCTTTGGTCTGTTTGGCTTTTTGAACCAAGAAGCAGCCCAGTTTGGAATATTAAATGCAACTTTCATCTGTAATCTGCCACTGCAGCTGGTGGCCCACAGTAATGCCCAGGGCCATTTGAGTGCGATTGCGGCAGAATTTGCTCATATTCCCGATCATCATAAAGCTTCTTTTTTCCAACTGCCAATGGAGTGTTTCGATATATTTTTGGGCCTTCTTTTCCCCCCTTACAGGCCAAGGAAATTACCTATGGTGGATGGAATTTGAAGTGACATCTATATAACCTAAGAAATACAGGACTCAATTCTGCATCTATTGAAGACTCCTCTCTCTCCAAACTTTTGTCAATCAATTTAACTGACATAGCATCAGTGTGCTCAGTAGGGAGTTTAAGAAAATACTACTGTTCCTTTGGAATCTGCTGGTTTTATTCATGTGTTTTTTGAATGAAATACTTTCCAGAAACAATGAACAAAATGTCTGGCTAAGGTCACAGTTAGGAACTTCTCCACATAAGCAACTTTCCAGTGCATAACTTCTCTAAATGGATTGTCTGACCTTATAGCCAGGTTTACAAAAATTTTATTTTGTCACAGATTTTAAAATAGAGAGCAAAATCAAGAAAACAAATCACAGAAATAATTAATTGCATCAATGTCCAGTAAAATAAACATTTTAAGGAAGGCTCCTCTGCTTGCCAGAGGATTACTTTTTCTTTCCCTTACAGTACCATACAACAGCAGCAATACTGCACGGTACTCATCATCACTTCTTGTTGTGTTTTATTTTCACTCAGAAAACTGCATAACTATAGTATAACTAATAATGCATTCTCCACAACCATAACCCCCTCAACGAGCAGCCTCTGTCAGCCTGACAAGCCTGCTGACTAGTTCCAGCAGCGGTGACCTTTGCATGGACTCACTGGGATCACAGGCTAGCTTCCCATATCTGCAAAGAAGCCTTCAGCTGTAAATGAAACAGTTGTAATGTCTCTCGTCTTCATTCAATGAAAAGTCCCATAACAGAGTTCTCCATCGCAGTACTAACAGGACTGAACAGTGATTACCTAAAAAATCCACAGATGGCTCACAGAATGCCCTTCACAGCAGAAAAACTTGCATCAGTTTTTGAATTTTCTTCCACGTCTCCTAACACTTCCAGACAAGCATTAACTAACAATCATTTCTTTGTCAATAAACTCATTTCTGAATTATAGCTTTGCAGATCAGAAGAGGCTGGGAAATCACACAAATATGAAGACAACCTTCTTGTGAAATATAAGCATGATAAAAGCTACAGGACCTTGGAAGTTGGCCAACCAATAAGAAGTCTAGGATTTTACCCTGTGGAGCAGCAGCCATATGAGGCAATACAACTGGGAGGGGTGGCAGAAGGGAGACACAGAGTCCATACCTCTCTCAGAGCTTTGCCCTTCCAACTGTTTTTTCTGTAGCCAGACATTTTGTCCATCGAAAATCACTCATCTACAACCAAGCAGGTCTTGTTTTCTCCATCTGAGTCCAAGGCAGATACAGAGACACCATTTCACAGTCCTGAGACTGCTTACACTTAGCAGGAAGACCGACCCATTTGACATCTACATGATTTAATATTTTATCCACAGGTACCAATGGATCAATCAGCACAGAGGCAGAGCTTATTACTTTAAACATAGTAAAAACCCTTTCATTACCATTACCAAGGGAGCAGTATACTCTGTTGAGAAAGACATCATAATCAGCTTTTCTGGTCAATGTCTCCTCTTCCCACTCTGCTAGTCCTTTCCCCATGCACCAGAAGCTTCAGCTCCTTGCCACTCCAGCATGGTCTACTGGCAGCAGGAAGCATCTCCATGTGTGCACCTGTTCACAAGGTATCAAAGCTGCTCAGCACTTTGCAAAACCGAGCCTGTGTACTTCTCATGTGTATTTCTCTTCACTAGATCCAGTCACACAATAGAAGAAGCCACTGTGGCTATGTGACCCTTACCATCAGCTGCTTCAAGGTTTTTGAGAATTCCTTAATTAAGTTAAAACAAAATTACCCAGGTTGGCCAGCTAATGATGGAGAAGCATTTAACCTCACTGGGGTGTTTTTGCCTTTATTAAAGGAGTGCTCCCATAAAACTTGCTCTGCTATGGATCAGTCTACACAGCACAGAACACCAGTGCACAGTGCACACAAACAGGGATGGTGGCAGCAATGGTTCCATGGAATCTGCAACTTCTTCTGTCAGCACTTTTAAACCTAGAAGAGGATAGGGTTTTATGGTCATAGAACCATTACTGTTTTGCTTATCTTTGTTACTATCTACATTTATCTTTATAAGGCCAGGTTAACCAGTACTGCACGTGATCATGTATTTCTTGCTAGAACTCACTACGAAAGATGGTAGCTTGTAGCAACCTCCCATAAACTACAGGCAGGGTTATAAAAAGCGTGGCCAGTTTTCACCTTGGTAGTTTTATCCAAAGATCACACAACTCCTCCACCAGGGTAAGAAGGACTGAGATTATAGTGAGGGCGAAAGCAAAAAACAGTACCGTTATGTGTATCCTTCTCTGCCAGTCATTAAACTGATAAAAAAGATACTCTTCCCCAATATGTTTGGGATGTAATACAGTTCCAGAGGTATTGACAGTAAAGTAACAGTAGCATGTGAATGGAAGAGAGAGAACTTGGCCTCAATGTAGAAAATAAATACAATTTCAATAACATAGGAGGAACCTATGGAAATACTTCTGCACAATATAATGTGTCACCTGATAGCCAAAAAGGTTTTTCCATCTATGCAGAGTGATGGTTTGGCAATTAAGCTGAAGGAAAGATAGCCCTTCAACACTTAAGCTAACGGACAATCTAGATACAACACACAGTGGCAAAGTGACCACAAAAACATCCTAGATGGAAGCTGAAAGAACATTCTCAGACATTTTTTCCCACTGGCATCAGTGGAAGACAGGAAACAGTGCATCATAATAACAATGGCTGCACAGTTACCTGTGCAGTTCTCATCTTGCTACACAGTCACAATTCACTGGAGACTGGTTCTTTGCTGGCATACTTTCAATGAAAAGTGATCATTAAGTTCATTAAGGTTCCAACTGCATCAACATGGAGCCAATTTTAGTGACCTCATCTCCATTTCAAAGCCTCTCATCAGGATCTTCTGAACTCTAGTACTTTTTTTCTTTCTCATCCTCTCTTACTCGGATCAAGTGTTGATACCTGTCCCATCTAGCTAATCCTGGTCTTCTACTTGCTACAGCTGAAATGAAATGAAATCTCTTCCTATCTTCTCATGAGTTATTCTTCAAGTCCTTTAATTCAAACAGGTTAAGACTTTTCCTGAAGTTTCTAAGCATAGTGTAGTTATGGATCACTGTAGCCAATTGTACTCCAAATAAGTCCCCAGATACATCCTCATTTCATACATAAGTGTACATTATATAAAGATTAGACTTTTATCAGAATTTACAACGTTCAGTATTTTAGAACAGCTACAAATTAACCTCGACATTTTTTGATTATGAACCACAGAACTCATTGACTTTGCTCATGCTTCCTTTCAGGAAAAGAAGCAGTTCTGTCACATCCCTAAATAAATTATACAATAAACACTTCTGCTTTTTCCCACCATCAGTAATACAACCTAAACACAAGGCAATCACATTTGACTTGATCCATCTCCAGAATTTCTAGTTGGAATTTACACGAAACATCCTGTCAGGAAGGTGGAAGGGAGCCCAATTTTTGAAGTGTGATAGATTGTAGAGCAAGACAGTCTGCTGCATACTTGTGAAATAGTAAAAGGTAGCCTATTAAAAAAAAATACAATTCTATGTTTCAAAATTCCTTATATCCAAATAAAAACTGGTATAAAAATTTAATTCAATCATTTAATTTATTTCCAAAGATCATATATGCTGGTAGGATTTAAATTTGAGGTTACATATGTTTGTATCAAACACAAAGGGAGAAAAAAATATTAAATTCCACTTTTCAATTAAAGTCAAATGCCACATAAAGTTACTATAGATCAGATACAGAATACAATTCAGCAATATGTTTTCATATCATGTAGGACTATTTTCTAAATGCAGTTATTAATTTAAAAAGCCCAACCAACAACCCCAAATCTGTTGAGACATTTTAATTTCGAGGATTGCCTAAGACATATGGAAACATCCAACACAATTTTTAAAACTTCCCAGTTTCACAGTCACCAGTATTTTTATCCTCTTTACTTCAAGATGACTACATTCTTCATTCCTGAGGCCACAAAAAGGCATTCACTCCTGATGGCTTTCTTAAATATCATTCCTCTGCTATGAAAGCCTGTCCTGTCATCCACCTCCTTAATACCTAGCAGTGAGAGGGAACTTAACACCTTACTTTCTCTCCTAGATTTTTTAAAAATCTCTCTTTTTCTTCACTAGTGTGAAGATACTAAGTGTTCTCTTAGCAATCTAGCTGCATTACTGATGGATAAGTTTTGATAGCCACTGTCAGACCCAAGAATGGACATACTTGTAAGATACTCATGATCATACTGACGTTAAAGACAGTCCTGGCTGTCTTCAGGCCCTGGCTGGGTTTACTGCCTTGGTCATCGAACCGAATGTTGGTTGCAGGAGGATGAAGACTTGTTGAACTTTCAACTTTGACATGGCAAGTATTGAATATTTAGTTTTGGTTTAGACTGCTAGATTTTCTTTCTTTTCTTCCCATAGAGAATGGAAACAATCTTAGCAATCTAATCACAGGCACTGTGAAGTTCTATGAGGGGAAAAGACAAACAACAACTAGTTGTTATTCAAACTGTCATTTCGAGGAATGCACCTTTCCTTCAAATTGTTTGTTTTTTCTCATACACTTCATGCACCTCTTTGTGTGTACTTTGTGTGAACGTATGTGTAGGAGTGAAGAAACAACATCACACAGGGAGATTGGCAAGACAGAATATAAGCACTGGAGAATGTGTATAAATAGGACTCACCAACCTCAGCTGATGAGTGTGTATTCACATTTCAGGAAGAAGAAGGGAAAATAATAGCGTCTTCATAGTACCACAGCAAGTATCTTATATCTTACTTTGAGCATATAAGAGTTAAAACCTCACAAAACAGAAGTGAGAAGGACACAACCTGCAGGACAGGGAGCAATCAGTACTGGACAACCTGGCAAATGTACAAGGCCTGTTTGACAACAGGGATTGACTTAATATTTGTGATAGGCAAACCTGTCCTGTCTCTCATGACAGAAGGCCAGACAATGCAACTTTTGTACTACAGCTACGTAAACGCAAAATAAATCATGATAACTTACACCACACTGCAAATTTGACCAAGTAATTGATTTGCAAACGTAACTTTCAGTATTTTCAAAGTCAATTTAAGATTTAAATAAAGTAGCTGCTTTCTGTTCATTGAACTTGAAAACACTGAACTTTACCCTCAAAATCAATCCCTAATTTGATACAGCTGAGTAATTTTAGGTCAGGCGCAAAAGATCTGGACTGCTGGTCTGGCTGGCTTTATGTTGGAGCTTGCCAGCTTGCTTGGTTCTTCTGCACAGGCTACACAGCCCTAGGTCCTGTATTTATTTACTCATTTCCACAACTATTTAGCCACTCTATATTCAATATGCACTATGAGTATTAACATATAATAATAAAATCATAGAATGGTTTGGGGTGGAAGGGGCCTTAAAGATCATCTAGTTCCTGGCATGGGCAGGGACACCTTTCATTAGACCAGGTCATTCAAAGCCCCATCCAAACTGGCCTTGCTCCAGGGAAGGAGCACCCACAGTTACTCTGGGCAACCTGTGCCAATGTCTCACCACCATCACAATAAAGAATTTCTTCTTAATATCTGATCTAAAAGCCTGAGCTCTTTCAGTTGAAGCCGTTCCCTCTAGTTCTGGCACTACATGCCCTTGTAAAAGGTTTCTCTCCATCTTTCTTGCAGGCCTCTTCAGCCTTCTTTACTGGAAGGCTGCAATAAATTCACACCAAAGATCTCTTCTCCAGGCTGAACCCCAATTGTCTCAGCCTTTCCTCATAGGAGAGGTGTTCCATCTCTCTAATCATCTTTGGTGTCGTCCTCAGGACTCTCTCCAGCATGTCCATGTCCTTCCTGTGCCGGGACCCCAGAGCTGGGTGCAGCACTGCAGGTGGGGTCTCAGCAGAGCAGAGGGGCAGAATCCCCTCCCTTGCCCTGCTGGCCATGCTGCTTTGGATGCAGCTCAGGACACAACTGGATTTCTGGGCTGTGAGTGCACATTGCTGGGTCATGTCCACCATCCACCAGCAGCCCAAGTCCTTCTCAGCAGGTCTGCTCTAGTTCTGTTTAGAACAGCTATCAAACATCAAATTGTTTAATCTCATTAAATTAAAACATGCAAAAGTGCTCACACTGCTATCCTCTGCCCTTTAAAGTTGGGAATCTCATTTTCTAGAATACAAATAAGGTTCATATTCTATTTTGATTATATGACCAGCCTTATTTCACATCAGTAATTGAATAATATGGGAATTTTGTATGTGTTCAATATTTAACAGCTGATTTCTAAACAATTTCTGGCCAGCACAACAAAGTCTCTGAGGTTCCTTGGTTTCTTATCACATAGCAAATGGGCTACCACATATACAGCTATAATGGGGTAAAATAACAATGCTTATTTTGTAAAGTGCCTTCTTTTGTGTCAGATTAAAAAGCGTCATGCTGTAAAGTCAAAACAAACAACTTTAGACCAGAAATGAATTTACAATTAGATGATTTCAAATAGCAGTTAAAAATCATTTGAGACCATTTCCAAAATGAAAAAGCACTTATTGAGCATTGACATAAGCAGATCTACAGGTCTACAAATACAAGGTCTAACTACAGGGTTATCATGCAGGCAGTTCCTTCACAATCTCAGAAATATAAAGAATTAATTTTAGACTAAACACTAATCTTTATTTGAAATATATACACTTTGAAAAGCTCCTCCTTGAACACAGTGAGCCAAATTTTGAAACTCCAACCAACTTCACTGGAACTTAATATGCTGAATTGGATGTCTGTATCCTTGTAGAAAGTATTCTCAGCCTTAGAGTGATTGTATGACCATTCACTAAGACAACAAAAAGAACAGGTTGTGAAGGTCCTACATGTCTAAGTTTTAACAGTTTCTACTCATGCTTTACTTGTGTCTATCCCACAATCAGTGGTGAGAAGAGATACTTTTTTCCTCTCCTTCATTGCAGAATACCCTAGATCTCTGTTACCCAGAGTACATTCTGGGACTTGATTTCTACCAAGCGTAGCAGAAAAAGTGTTTACTAAGATAGTACTCAGTAAGCAAAGTTGTATTAGTAGGCATGGCTAGTAAGATTCTTAACAAAAACCGTATTTAAGCCATATAGCCTCTAGCCAGAAGATAGCAGAAATATAAAATTTTTCTGTGGATTCAAGAGGAGACTGGAAAAAATAATTAAAGACTGATGACTATCAAGGATGCCATCCCTCTTCACAAAGTCCACAAATCTTGAACTGCTGAAGATTAGAAGTTTATTTTGGGAAACACCTTCTTACACACCTGCCCTTTTTCAATGGCTTTGTTAGGCATGTGTTAGGGAGACAGATCCTAAATCTGGCCCAGACAACCACTCTTGCGATCTTACCATAACCATAAAACTTGGCTAAATATTTTCCATACAGACCTAAATTTGAAGAGAATAGAAAAGGATGTGAAATACCTGTGTGTGGATACAAGACATAAGCAAGTGGCTGTTAAAACTTAGCAATACAACTCAGATTCCACTTGTCAGCATTTTGATGTGTTTCAGTCATAAGCACCTATTAATTTCTAAGGTAAAATAGGTTAATTTTTTTAACAATGCAGATTGGGTTGAAGCTAAATTCAATTCACACTTGTTGTGAAATAGATCTAAACTCAAATTTTAAAAAGCACACAATGAAAGCACTGAGCTTTCACCTCACTCAACACAAAGATGTACTATACAACAGTACCAGATAATAAATATACAACACTTTTTGGAACTATGCTTTACATGAAATGAAAACATTTCCTTACTGCATAAGGAACAAACCTTCAGCAATACAATATGGCTGAGTTTACTTGAGGCACCTCAGCTGAAACAAAGCTTACAGGAAAACCATAATGAAGTTCATACATTTTAATTTTCACTGCAACTGAAATGAGTCAAGTACCACAGTGACCTTGCACCTTTATAATGTATATTTGTTTCTCATGTACAACAGCCACATAATTGTGATTTGCACCTGCAGGTTTCCTAACCAGGATCATTTAGTGGTAATAAAAAGCCTGGGTTAATTTCTAAACACAATTAGTTTAGAGGTCACTATGATAATATGATAAGGAGAGGAAAAATGGATGTGAAACACATTCCCTTCTGCTTGTTCCTCGTGGTCAGCTTCAAACTGCCTCTCTGGCTGGGGCCATGCTAGATGCCCAGTAGTCCTTCCTCCCAGCGCACAGAGGGAGAAACAGATGTGGCAGAAGAGAGGGAGGGAGGCCAGATGAAAGGAAAGCAATTTCCCTTCTCTCCCTTTTCTTCAGTCAGCGCTGAACGAAGGGAAAAACCAATCACATTCACCATGCTCATCCTATACTTCCTCTCTCTTTCCCTTTTTAAGATGGCTCAGTCATGTTACTCCCCCATGAACACTCGTAAAACAGTGCCACATCTACATTTCTCTGCTCATTTCAGACACCACCCTCTTACCTCACCCATAGCCAGATCTCCTTGATTCAGATTCCCCTCATCCTACAACTATTCATTTTTACCCTTTCCACATTTTCAAGGGGTTGTGCCACACCTTTCAGTTGCTACATGCCAAAAAGCAGACATCTTTCAAAAGCCCTTGTGACTTTGCACATACATAATGACATCTCCTGAATTATTTTTTTTGATTACACATAGTTTGAGGTCATGCTGTGCTAAATGTTATATTCAGTGTATTCCAGTCACTCACAAGAGCACATACAAAGAAAGCTGGTGCATGACAGGTGATGTCAGAAGAAAAGTTAAAAAGCAATGAAGTGAGCGGACTGAGTGAAGCAGGATGCAGAATACAATGCTTTTTTCTTTCTCTTGTTTTCTGTCAACAGAACAATTTTAAAATCTCAATTTGTATTTGTTGTCCATCTTCACCAAGTCATATATTAAAAGTTAGATGCACTACTTACTTGCTCTTCATATAAAGACATTCTGTACTGGCTAGATGAAAAAATAGTTTTGAAATATAAAATGTTCCTAGTCATTTCCCCAGTGCAAAATTTGTAACATTTATCCTTATACCATGACCTGGGAAAGAAAAACATTTTAAAATAACTGCCAACTCATCTTCCTGAGGCTGTTTTCTAGATTCTTGCACTCTTGGTAGACACAATGATTGTTTAATTGATGGTATGAACTCTCACTTTCTTTATGCCTAGACAGCTTTCTGAGAAATAAGAATGGAATATAAGCCAGATTAGAAAACTGGATTTTCTAGCCTACAGCTAATGAATTACATGAATTTAGTTAAAACTGATTTCAGACACAATGTGACAGAAATTTGGCTGTATCTTCTGGAAGAAAGGTTGAAAGTATTTCACTGAGCAAGAAGTCAAGAGTAAATATTTTATTGTGCAACCACTTTAGGACAAACATCATTTTCAGCACAGAATTTAACAGAAACAACATTCCAGTCAAATTAGTTAGCTTCACTCAGTACACCAAAGGATAAAGAGATCAGAACTGCTCCCTCTGATTCAACTTATATTTACTCAACTGAAAGCAAAACCAGATGCTACCAGATCCATAAAGTGTGACTGTTCCCTCATTTGGTCACCTTAAAACTACACATCCAACCAACACCCAAATCGAAAGCCTTTGTCATCTGTCAACACTGACATCAACAAAATCCCCATTCTTTCTATTTATTGCTAATGAGCTTTACCATTACCATGCACATGCTTACAATATCAAAACCTTCTCATATCTCACTCTAAACTGCACTTGTCAAAAAGGAATATCAAAATGCTCACTTCGGCTACATTTGCTTCCAGAAATGGACTGACAGAATACTCAGAAACAAAATTAGACCTGATTACTTAGAAAGAAAATTAGAAAGTAATCTTCATCTACCTAGTGGAAATATTGCTTAATTTGTCTCAACCCCTTCTCTAAAAAGCAATCAGTTAATTTTCCAAAAGGAAAAACCCCGCAGGAATGCTCCCGCAGCTCCCTCCCCGCGGCGGCGGCAGCCAGCGCCGCGCACAGCCGCGCACTTACTGATCTTCTCCTCCCCTCTGGAGAAGGGAAAGCAGCAGAGCTGGCCCATGGCACCGGCTGCCTCAGCCTCTCCCTCGTCCTCTCTGCTTGCACCTTAAGCAAAACCTGCAAGTCGGGCGTCGGTCCGTGCAAAAACTGCTTATTCCTCTCGGGAAGCGAGCGGGAGACGGGGACGAGCGGCGGCCCCGCCCCGCCCCCGGCACGGCACCGCCAGCCCCCGCCCAGCCCCAGCCCCAGCCCAAATCCCAGCCCCAATGCCGACCCATACCCCAGCGCCAGCCCCAGCCCGCGGGGCTGGGAATCACTGATATCCTGCGCCTGTCTCCCTGACATCCAATGTGCTTAAAGACAGATCTTCCCTTTCTCGTCCTGACGTTAGGGGAGGGATGGGCGCTGGAAAATACAGGCCACCTTAAATACGGCACCGGCCAGTGGGGCTGAGTGCCCCTGCCACCACTGCTCCCCTCTGCTCCACAGCCCTGTGCTGAGAAACGGGAGAAAATATAGTTAAGGACAAATTATGTATATATATATGTATATATTAATATTTATAGTTAATACGTGGGCTCTCTTTCTTTCCCTCACAAGGAAAGATGAAGTTATAAGACTAGGGAAGGAAGAAAGCTGCTCAAGGAGCTGGAGGAGCGGCACAGCAGCCCTAGCCTGAGATCCTGAGAAACAAACTGGGATTTTCGCTCTGGGTGTGGCGGGGATTTGCCTCTGACTTCAGAAGGAATAAAGCCGGCCACCTTCACTCCAGGTTACCAGTCCTCCTTTCTCGACACAGTGTGCAATACAAGTGTGGATGATGAAGGTCACCTGGTGGATGTAATAAATTTAGGATTTTCTAAGGTAATAAAATACTAACATGATGCAACATCAGTTAGTTATTAAAGATAAAAAAGAATCAAAGGCAATCCTACTAGATTAGTAGTAGTCCTAACATTATTCAACACAGTCATTACTGACTTGAAAGTAAATATATGATAAAATACCTAAGAGTGAAAGTTTGGCATACACAGTGAGAAAGGACAGTAAATGAGCACAGCCTGTATGGCTTTGGCAAACTGAGTCTATTTCTCTAAAGTATGTCAATAAAAAATGAAAATACATACATTTTGTTTAAGTCTTCTTCCACTCACCAGAACCGAAACCACCCAGCTTTCTACTTATTTTGTCTCGTGGTTCCTTTAATTTCAAGGAATCAAACACTATTGGGGTGCTCACATGCTCTTGGCTATCAAAGCATCTTTGCAGGGAAAGTCTATGTGAATATCCCAGCTTTTGCTGCAATCTGCTGTCAGCACAAGCTGTTCTGTAAAACAACAAGGAATGTACATGACTTGTGGCTGAGAAGTAGCTCTCTGGTCTCCAATGAACTCGTATTGAAGACTGAGCCATGGTCAGCCATTCATAATGGCAAGACTCCCTGATGCCCCGTGGCTCTTAAAACTCAAGCTCATACTACAATTTTTGCTTCATTGTGGGAATTAATAAAATCTCTCTCTCTTCTATCTGGATGTGTATTTCTGCCAACATGTAGATATTTATTATTTCAAGATTTCTACATCTGATTACTTTACCAGAAATTTGCCAACAGGTTCTAAAGTGAATACTGTGATGGGCAGGTAACACACATATATACCCATAAGGAAAACATGATCCCACAGATCTTCTATCATTTGGCTAATAATGAAGGAATGCAGGTGTACATAGAAATTGTGGGATTACAGACTAGAAAGTCTGCATACTATCCTGGAATAGAGTTTCATTTTCTTCTCAGTAGCTGGTTCAGTGCTGTGTTTTGGATTTAGGATGAGAACAATGTTGGTAACACACTGATGTTTTAGTTGTTGCTGAGCAGCGTTCAGCGTTCAGTCTAAATCAAGGAGTTTTCAGTTTCCTAAGCTCTGCCAGCGAGCAGGTGCACAAGAAGCTGGGAGGGAGTGCAGCCAGGACAGCTGACCTGAACTGGCCAAAGGGATATTGCAGACTCTAGAATGTTGTGCCCTGTATATGAAGCAGGGGGAGTTGGCTGGGAGGCACCAATAGCTGCTTGGGGACAGGCTGACAATCCATTTGTCAGGGGATTTTATTATTCTCCTATTGTTGTTGTATTATTATTATTATTGTTGCTGTTGTTATTAACAACTTTATTTGCATTATTAAACTGTTCCTATCTCAAACCATAGTTTTTACTTTTTTTTTTCTTCTTCTTCTCCCCATCCCACCATGGGTGGGGGTGGACAGGGAAGGAGTGAGCAGCTGTGTGGTACAGCCCAGTTGCTGGCTGGGGTTAAACCACAACACAATTTCCTGTCCAGGAGATCCAGTAAAACCACGGTGTTTCATTGAGGGATCATCCATGTGCAGTTGAAAAACAGCCTTTCATGACTGCAGCCAATTTGCTTTTGAAAGTAGTTTTTTCTACATTCAGAGAGTAAAAATAAATCAGAAGAAACCAAATGCACAATTACTTTCCATTAAAAGACATAATCTTGCACACCTCTGGTGATACCTGCAGTCACTGACCCTTGGGCACCATTACAGACAGCCTGTGACAGCAATGGTTCTTAACATTTGGTATTAATATGAAGGACGTTAAAGCATGCAAGTTTTTCCTCATCACATTGATGAAATAAAACAAAAGGCTCAGATGACTTTTTTACATTATAAAGACTAATACTTATATATGAGCAAAGAATCCAGTTACCACACAGGCGAAGGTATGAATTTTGCTACTATTAATCTGCACTTTTTAAATATTCTAGTTCTTATGATATGCTTTCCATAAAACCATTAATTTAACCAGTGGCAGAAGTTCTTCAGAAAAATGTCTACTAATTCCATTCAAACTACTATTTGATTCAAGAAATTTTATGTTTGTTTTCCCAAAAGTAAGAATCTCAGACTGGAAATTCCTATGAATATTTCATATTTTTTACAGAGATAAGTCATCTTATCTCAGAAGAACGAGTGTAATATATTTAACACATTTGTAAAGCTTGGTTTCTCATAAAATTAGAATTATCTTTAAGCTACGTAATATTCAAAAACTCAATGCCTAAGGTTGGTAGGTGGTAATTTTTATTCTTTTCCATTACTGCTCTGTTATTAACAATAATTAGATCATCTACTGTTTAAAGAATTATCTTCCAGTAGCAGAAGTAAAAAAAAAAAAAAAAAAAAAAAAAAAAGAAAAAAAAAAAGAAAAAAACCCCTCAGGACTGTATAAAAGTTTTTAAAATAACTATAACAATTTTTAAGTTCTATATTCAATGCAATTCCTTTCAGCTGTGTAGTTGCCTCCCTTAAGGAGATGCTGTCAGCCTAACCCAGAGCAAAAATAAAAGAACATGACCCATATTCTACAACATAAATGAATTAAACATGAATACTACAGGGCATAAGTGAAGACAGTCATCTAAGCACTGAGAAAGTATTTCTAAGAGTGAGCAGTATCTTCCATTCTGTTCAGGATCAAAAGAAGGCAAGAAGACAGACAACATTTTAGGCAAACCCCTCAAATATTCTCAACCAAGAAAACTTATAAAAGAGAAAAACCCCAAACAATCAAAAATGTTCAATTAATAAAACAAACATTAACATATTTTTCAATTTTATGTAAGCATAATCTTGTTCTGTATAGAGAGATCACATCAATGTAGTACCTAAAAGAATACAGAGAGCTCCTGGTGCTCTCATCTTTCCACAAGTATGTTTAACCAAGCAGTATTAAGTAACACAAAGTCCTCTTGTACTTAAACACAAGCATTCTTCTGTTAAAACATGCAATAACCACAGTTCTTACTTAAGATCACTTTGTAAGCAGTCCTGGCAATCCATGGATATCAGGATGACAATAATCTATTAGGCAATTCTGGAATAGTCACAACCAGTGATAGACCTCTGTCATCCATCCAGTAAGCCATCTTTTAGCCAAAACTAAGAAAATACATAAGCACAAATGTCGGTACAAGGAAGAAACAGAGGATTCAAAGAGGGTCCTGGCCCTTTAACACTGGACCCATCATTCTACAGGCATTCTAACTTCCAAGGTGAGAGTAGGGGACCATCAAGTCCATTGAAACCTCCAGTGCTGGATAGGGTCTGTTTTCAATATTTTAAATAAATATGATATTCAATAACAAAAGTGGGTCTGGTGACATTTTCAGTGCTTTGCTAGCTCAAGGCCTGCCATTTGTTTTGTTTGGACATCTCCTGAAATTTTGGTGAGATATACAAAATACATTTTTGACAGAAGTTACAGCAGAGCAGCAAAGCTTTCAGCTGTTTCAGGCACATGTAACTGGATATAGAATTATAGTAACTCTAGCCACATGAGGCCACACAAACAGCCAAAGCATTTTTAAAAATGAATAGATCCCAAAAGATACTGGTATATATTTTGTTGGGAGGCAGAGAAACTGAAGGACACCTTGGGATTGAAATGGAGGTGTAGAATTTTTCTAGGTAAGGAATAGCAAGGTACCATCCTTTATCAAGGATGGCTATTCATATTAGCCAAAACAAAGTAGTTGAAACAAAACCAACAAACAGAACTATTAGCCTCCTTGAGGAGAAATTATGGTTTTGAATCTTGGAAAGTCTCCTCACAGCAGATAAAGACTAAGAGAAACTAAAATGTATTCATTTTAAGCAGAGGCAATTTCAGCCTTCTTAATGCTCCTGAATACTGTTCAGCTGATCAGAAGGAACCTAGCTTTTTTTAGATGATGCTTGTGGTGCAAATTATGTAAAAAAGTGGGCGAGGAGGAAAAGCTGATCTGCATTTCAATTTAAAAGTATTTCTGCTCTCAGAACCGAAGCTGTTCCCAAGCCTATGCATAAAAACACACATACACACAAAGTGCAAAAGACAGTAAATCACTGTAAGTTTTATTTTGGGAGCACCGACCAAATCAGAATTACAATGCCCATTTATAAGATAAAACAGGGATAAATAAATGATATGTTGGACTTGCCAATATGCAAACATTTTCCTACTGTGTTTGACAGTGCAGACTATGTTCCCACTTCTTTCTGATATTTGGATTGTAATGCATTGTGTAATTCTAACAATTTTTCAATTGTGTCTTTCTGGAAACACTTCCAATTCAAGTTTTCTGGAGAAGAAGCTTAAATGATGAGCCTCAATTAAATTTAATGTATTTTATTTTCTTTCAATAGCTTAAGAATATTCCTAGAAACATGCATTATACAAAAAAAGAAAAAGAAAAAAAAAGAAAAGGAAAAAGAAGATAGTGAGTTGGCATTTGCATTATAAAACAGGAGTGCATATTTTAGCTATGCTTTTAAAAAGCACATTAAAATCCTCCAGGGAACTCTCACCACTAATATGTGTTTTACAACACTGCCTTCTAGAGAGAGAACCTTGCTCCTACTCACTGCAAATCACTATTCCTGTGAGTTCCATTTCCAGAATGCACTGTACCTTTCAGGAAAGGCTGGGATGCCAGCCACCAATGAGCCTGCCTTCTATTTTAAGTGCAACCTGAGGGCAAGGCTCAAGACCAAATCTGCAAACTGTACAAGTTGTTACCCTCAGGAACGCATTCAGAGACACGTTTAGAATAAGCCATACAGCACTTCTGGGTGCAAACCACAAACATATCATGGCACCCTTCTTTGCAGAGTGGATGTGACCACCTACAGTGTATTCATCCCAAGGTATCCCATCTGTTCTTGAAGTGATTTGGCCTCATTGAGAGGTCAAATGTGTATGAGAGGAACTTTCACACTGGCTTGCCAGTACAAGAATGCATCCCCTTTGACATACAAGACTTGTAGATAAGTCCCATGACAATGTGAAAAACCAGGGCAAGGTACACCACACACTTCAGGGTTTTCCCAAGGCTCAGTTTACAAGCCTAAACCTCTGAGACCTCCTAAGCTTTCATTTCATTCAATATTCAGGTACTTCCCCCAGTTTCTGTGGAAAAGAAAGATTAAAAAATATATAAAAAACATGAGGACCAGAAACTGAAGGATACAGTTGTTACTGTGAGGGAATCGCCCTTTAAAATCCTGACTCTCTTAATATAAATTATTAAATGCCATGTGTGCAAAAACTGTAATAAAAGTCAAGGGAAAATTTTTGGTACTTACATACTTTTTCCTTCTGAAATAAGGCAAACTGAACAGCTGAGATGATAATGCTTGGAAATAGTTCTGTTCCTAGTATGCGGTCTCTCAATTCTACAAAGCAGTCAGTAGCTATAGACAGCTATCCAATGATGGTTTACTGAGAGTTAACCTGACTGTGAGGTCACCAAAGAAGTTTTAAGGAGAATATAAAAGATTCCCCTCACTTTCAAATTATATGCTACAGCAAAATAATGATGGGTGTTTTTCCTATGTGTATAAAAATTAAACAAGAGTAAGATGTGGCAGTGACAAAGGTCTAATAACTATGTTCTGACATCTAGATTGCTAAAATATTCATTTCCAACAAATTATCAGTATGCTGTTTGCCTTTCTTTAAGAGGACTTGAATTTTTTTCCCCAAATGCTGTTTTATATTTTATTTTCCTGGTTACATGTAGGGTTTCTAAATTATTATTTTGAAGAACTGGAAAACCCTGCTACCAAGAAAGAGAAGTTAGAGATCTGTTCTTGTACATTCTTCTCTTGTTCTCCATTCAAACATGACAAATTTTTACATTTAAAATAAAATGCATTATGCACACAGCATAGTGAGATATTTTTTGCAATAAGCATATATTTTTGATCACATTATGTTAAAATTTTCTTTCTGGAATGCTGAGTGTTGTGCATAGACTAGAAGAACAATTCTTGTTAAAAAAAAAAGCCTAAAATGAGTTTTCCACTAAGAACAAGCAAATTGAATACACTTTTTTTTAAAACAAAAAAAAAAAAGAAATTACAATTCATTGTGACTACTAGTATTATTTCCCATCAAAGACTGTCAAGAAAGTCACTGAAGTGCACTGACACTGTACCACAGTTTTGTGTATCAAATCTGCTACTGCCACTGACCCTAGTCAGTATTTTATTGCTGATGTATTGCTCTTCATTACCATTCTTTACTAAAATTATTCTTGGGTTTGGAACACTTAAATAGATAACTCACTGAATGTGCCCAAAATTTAACCAGCATAAGGTTTCACAGGGAGGTCCTTATTGCAGTCCCCTTCTCACTCCTATTGCAACACTCCTCAGGATTGCAGCTTTTCCCTGATCTCCTATATCTGGTGCTCCAGTGACCATTTGTTAATTTTCTGAGAAATTACAAAGTTCCTTTTCCCCTGCTTGTTAAAACTGCTGGCCAAAATGCAAGTCAAGACAGAACTGATATTTAAGGTGGTCCTCTCTGTAATAGTTTTCTTTTATTTTCGAAGTACTTGATGGTACAACCACAGAAGGCTCTTACAGTATGTATTTCTACAGTCTGAAGAAAAATTAAATGTTGAATACAGATGCCCTATGCTCTCTGAAATTCTGGAAATCAGTAGTAACAGGTTATTTTTTCTGACTTTCTAGTGAGAACAAATACCCTGTATTTTACGGAATTCTTCATCCTTTTGCCATTTTATTCCTGAATGTCAGTGAAAATGTGGTATTTGGTACTGTGCAAATAAGTTCATAGCTTTAAAGAACAGAAATGCAGGGACCATTAGTTACTGTGCCATACAGCTATGTTTTTAAGGCTGTATCAAAGGCTTTTTTATGATTGATGGGGGGAAAAAGGAAAGTAGCATAAAGTCACTAAAGGAATCCATGTACAACTTGCATTTAAAAACCACAATTAATAAGGTTTTGATTTTATCAGCTAGATTACACTTTAATATGGTTCACTGAAATCTGTTCATATGCTGTCATTTCCTTTAGTAAACTCTACATGGAAAACAACCAATCTCTTTGGTCAGATTATAAAGAAAGTAAATATTCTGAAAGAAAAGGATTATTAATTTTCTTTGAAATCACACATTTAATCTCAAAACCTTTCAGAAAATGAATTTCTAAATTTGAATAAATTCTTAAATACAGCCTTTCCTTCCACAGCCAACAGTCTTTCAAAAAGATCAGCGACAGTGGAAAGAATGTCTGTAAATGGAGCAGGGAGGAAGAAGGATGCTCTAATCAGTGATCATGTTCAGTCCTAATCAATCTTCAATTTTAAGAGCTTGACTGGCATATACACACAAAATCTGCAAAAAGTCATGCCAAAGTCAATTCCTAGAGAATTCTAGTTTCCTCCATGCCAATGAGATGAGAAAGCAGCTTATTCTGAAAAAGCAGTTAATTCTCCCCCAGTGCCTGGGTTTTGGCCACTGGCAGCAGGCAAAATATTCCCATCCCACACTTACACACATATGTGAGATACCTCAGGAATATCATCTTTTTGGACTATCTAAACCCATTCACCTCAGCAAAGGGCTCACTACCTTGAATTTCACACAGAAACCAAGTATGGATCCTTCACAAGACCCTCTTGTTTGAATTATTTTATCCCATTAATGTGCAGCACTATGGCTTTCATCTGACATGCACAATGTCACTTAAAGCAGTACGTGTCAGGTGAAGCTCAAATCCACGTTCAGCTAAAACTGATAAACAAAGAACAATCTTTTGCAGACAACAAATGCACTAAACTGTTACACTCTCTTCTGAGTATACCAGTTAAAATAAAACTTATTTCAGGAAAACTTTGCTCTCACTCCTTCCTAAAAAGACAGAAATTGGACATTGCAAAATATTTCAGGATCTAGCTCACATATTCTTGAATATTGTGAACATTTAGTCCAGCATCATTTACTGACTGTAATTTTAAAAAGCTTTTTCTTTCCTTTTGCATTTTTCTTGTCACTGTTTTAATTTACACTATGAAAAGAAGGGGGAAAAGAGCATGGAATTTGAAATGTTCATCTCAAAAACAGGCACAAAAAATGCATTCATTAATAATATATCCTGGCAGCAAGTGTAGTGAATAATCTGCATTTATCACTTCCAGTTGACCCCTTAGCATATGGTCTACCAACATATCACAAACACACCAACGGATTGAAAGCTGGGTAACTGCTGGTGTAATTTTAACTAAAAGGCATTACACTGCCATGACTGCCTGTGTGTGAATCTACCAGATTTATCATCACAAAGAGAAGTGCCAGAAAGACTCTGCTAAAGAATCAGGACAGGCAGTAACACTGACTCATTTCTTATGCTATTCTGCTCCAAGATTTTCTTGAGATCAAAGCAGAAAACTCATTCTAAATGGAAAGAAAAGGAGAACTGGGAATGCCAGCCAGCTTTTGCTTTCTCAGATGACTGTGAACTAAACTCATTTTGGTTAGTCATACACAGATTCTTGTTATTCCTTTCATACATTCTTCTCTAAACCCCCTAATTAACAAAAAAATCAAGTCCTGCCCTAAAGTTAACAGACACTTCATCTAGACTCCAGCCATTCTTTTGCTACAGATCAACAGCCTCCTAATTCTGATTTAAACAAACAGTTCTGCCAGTTTTTCCCTGGCCTCCAATTACAGATGAAATAAAATATTGGCGTTCACTAAAATAATGTAGATGTAATTATAGGACTTACCCAAAAGACTCAGACATTAACAGAATATGCTTAAGATTTAAAATTAAAATATATGCATTTTTAAATAAATTGCTAAGTTTCTTTGTGGGTCACATAAGACTACTGACAACAATTAATCTGAATGTTATGCATACTAGGAAGAAGTAAAACATAAAGTAAGAAAAAGTGAAGCAAAGATTATGCATTGTGATTTTCTATCACATCTCTATAAAAAGATATAGAAGTGATATCTACGTAATATAAAATTTGGAACACTGAAAGTGCATAATCTCAAAGTCCTAGAAAACTATGGAGTCAAAAGTGATCTAATAGCTAGAAGAAATTTTCCAGAAGGTTCTCAGAAAAAAGCCATTTAGGACAACACCTTGAAGACTTTCTTGTATCTTCACCTAGAAATATGTTTATTGCCTTCCTATCTCAGTATTTAAGATTTATAAATATGAAGGAAGCATGTTCTGTAATTTTAGTTTCATATATGAACATCTATTACCTATTTGTACAAAAACTGTATTTTCTCAAATATTTTGAGAAAAACATTTTCATTCTTAAAAAGGAATTTAAGAATTGGGAGACTGAGATGCTAATATTAACTGAGTAAAATGTAATTAACTGAGTGGGCATTCCTGCATATTTCTATACTCCAAGGGCACAGTGGTATTTATAAAGGTCATAAAAAAGGGAGTGTGATTCTGTATTTGCTCTGTGAACAAGAGGCTACAATATCAACTAAGTGAAATAACAAATTCTTTCTCTTTACCTCAATGTATTGAAAAGTATTTTTTTACAAAATTTACTCATGTAAGCAGGCATTAGATGAAGTAAAACAGTTTCTTTTGTTCGTTCTCATTCTGTTTATTTCCATAAAATTTCTGTGTACTGTACAACTCCTTGAGAAGGGAAAGAGACATTTGTTTTCGTCCTTAGCAATGATAAATAATTTTGGAGAGAGGAAAAATCACTGGTAATATCTCCAGTATCTGTTCTGATTTCAAAATTGCTATTTTATGCTAATTGATAAAATAGGATTTATCTATGTATTTTAATTATGATCTTAAACATCAATTTTTTAGGTGCTAATGAATCTTTTACATAAGAATGCAAAAGCTAGCATAAATTGAAAAATAAGCTCACGTTCAAAAGATAACAACATGCAACAGTCAAAAAAGATGCTCCTTTAAATGGACATTCATGTATGAGATTCTCTGAACTGTTTCCAAAGAAAAGGAATATTTCAATGAAACACAAACTAACAATATATGAGAAGATGAACATCTGGACTGTAGTCAATCCAAAGCCTGTATCGGGGGCATCTACTATGCAACTGGTAGGAAGCAGCTTGGATATATATCAAGGTACCATACAAGTCCCACAGACAAAGGCTGTCCAAACCCACATGTATTCAATGCTTTTCTACTGTGCTTTTTTTAACCTCCTCCACATGAACGAACATCACCCACCACTGTGGCTGAATTGATAACAAGGATTTCAGCAACAGAAGAGCTGCTTAGAAGCAGTGTTTTGCATCACCTTACAGTAAACGTACATGCATGTGCACTATACGCAAACATGCAAACACCCACACAGAGGCATAAAGATAATAGGTATATACTGATAATTTCTTTCTAAGGAATACCAAAAAAAGACAAGCACCAAACAGAGCATTTAGCCAGGAGTCATAAATCTGCATCCAGAAACTGAATAAACCCCACATATTCTCCTGTTGTCCAGTAGCAGAAATAGTCATGTTCAGGACTGGCTCAGTTTGAACAGCCTGGGCTTAGGATCCAGAAACTGGACACTCCCTTTTCTAAATCAGCCACAAGATTAAGAGTTCAGTGAGCATTTTAGCATTGTGCTTGTGACCTCCATAAGACTAGAAACTCCAGGAAATAATCACAGGATTAGAGAGTCTGATTTGGGGCAGGGGTGGGGCTCATTCTTTGGCTTTGTGATGTCTGAATTCTCCGCTGCTCTGGTGAAGCTCCTTGAAGAACGCTGGTGCATCATTCAGCTTCCACGCTAAGCTGCCATTTGGGGCTTTGCTAGTCTTTGGGGGCTTGAATTTCCCCAAGCTGAGAGAAGAAAAAAGTCCCAATGTCCAGTTTCATTTGCAAGCAAACTATGTACGTAAAAAGTATTTCCTCTTTAAGATAAAATGTGAAACCTGATTAAAGTGCCCATGTATCATAAGCAGAGGTTTTAGATCCCTGTTGGGTGAGATGCCTAACTCAAAAATCAAAGTAAGACAAAGAGGTGTTGATGCCTGGCTTGTTCAATGCAGCATTCAGTTCAGCTTTCTGGACTCTACTCTGAGATACTGGACTCCACACAACTGGGAATGGAGGCATCTCATTCTAGGGCCAAATTCTTTAAAAAGATATTAATCTAAAACCTTTTTCTTGACTTGTAAATTTTATTTATACACAAGGATATGTAACAACCCCCTCCTTTAATACAAACCAGAAGGACTTTTCAACATAATACACCTATGAAGTGCACTTTTTAGCCAGGTAGATAACATACATGCAGTATGTGTTATATTTCACAGTGCAAGAGACTGTGGGCCAGCACTGTGGACCAAAATTTGTTTGGGGAAACAACCCTTAAAATAGAGTCTGAGTATCTGTAGATTTATTATTTTAATTGTCCTACTAGTACAAAGTTATTAATATAACTGCACTGACAGATCATTACACTTGCTTTTGCAATGTAAATTTACATTGAAACAATGTATAGTTGTGACAAAACACAAACCCTTACAGATTCTTCCACTATATTAAATCAACCATAAAGACAAAAGTATTCAAATAAAAATTCAACCGTCAGAATAGCTACTGATACAGAAAAGAAACTTATCGGGTATATGCAGCTGACTAATTTCGTACATTTGAGCAGTGCAACTCATTTAGATAAGATCCCGCCTCTAAACAAAATGGATGCTAAATAGTTCAAATATATCCAAACAATAATAAAAAGCTGTACTCAGCTATTGCATTGTACTTTATAATTCTCATCTTTAAAATCTACTAGCACAAACCAATATTCTCCCAAAATAATTTTCTTTTCCTTAGAATCTCATTAGGTGTGCCTTACCACCACTGGCCCTGTACTACTTAAGTCCCAAACAGAGAAAGAAGTGAAGAAAAGGACTGAAAGTGGGTGAAGAGTTTAAAACTGAACATGCAGATAAGCATTAAGAAAGAACCAAATCTTCAGAACTTTAGTCCTTGTCCCTCATAAGCACCTGAATAAACACAACACCATTGTGCAAGTTGGTCATACAAGCCAATAAAAGGCACCATGATACAGAGAAGAAGTGAAAACACAGATGACTCTTTATCTCGGAAATATCTGCAATAGTTCTCAAATAACTAGGGCATTAGGGTTTACATATCTGTATTTCAAATTATAGATTTTGGTTTGCTCCGAAATACATAGGGTTTTATATGCTTAAATAGAAAGAGTTGTATGTATAATATTTTAAGCTTCATTTGGAGATACAGCATACCTTCATGTGTTTTATGTTCTTAGAAATTAAGAAAAGCTATTCCAAGACTAGAGATAATCACTAAGTACATTCAAACCAGTCCAGGTAATGAATTATGAATAAAGTTAAAACAGATATCCTGCATATTTCTGGGAATAAAAAAAAAAAAAAAAACCAACAACACAACAACAAAAAAACCCCCAAAATATCCAAACAAACAAAAAAAAACACAACCAAAAAAAATCCAAGAAGCTCTGACTAGTTAACTGCAAGACAACTGGAAGAAGAAAAAAAAACAATCTGGAAAAGATTAAAAGAAAAAATTAGGAAAAAAAAGAAAAAGAAGGAAATCGTAATCTGGATTGTGGATAATATGTTGAGATATTATATATATCAAGAAAGGAAACTACAATGTATAGAAAGCTGAATTTACCAATACTAAAGATCACAAAGAATTCAAGATATTCATCTGAAAGACTACATCCCATGCAAAATAATGATTGCTTTTACTTGCTTTCATGTGAAAATAACATTTCTAATATTAAAGATACACCAACAAATCTCTTCTTCCAGAGGTGGTGTAACAACCTAATCAAGTGATGAAAAATTTTAACATTCAATGTGATTTCAGTCTGCAATAATATAGGAATGGGGAAGGAAAACTATAGAGCTTGCCTGCATTTGAAAGATAAGACAGATTAACACTGCCTGGGAATTTTAAAGTACTAAGAGCTGTTTCTGAATAATTCCATATGTGAACACACTTATTTTGGAATAAGAGAGTGCTTTGTTCCTGTTCAGCTTGACCCACTTTCCAAAAGCATTTCATTAGGAGCATTTATATGTGTAAAAAAGGCTTTTGTTTGTTCTCTTGATTAAAACAATAAAGTTCAGTATCTAAGGTTTCTGATTCAAAACGTCTTAAACATTTAAAATAAAACAAAAAAAAGCTATGGTAGCCTAGGTATTAAAATTCAATTGTGGTATTTTCACTGCTTCTCTAAATAAATGATTTAAAAGGCAAAAGGTTTTTCAAACAGTCTTCAGTCAGCAATTAGTTCCTGGTGTAATCCCTAGGCTGTAGATGGCTACTCAGAATTCTGTAAGACAAACCTGCTCTTTGCAAAACATGAAGTAACATCAGAAGTTTTTAAAAGTATGTGTCAAAGGGTCAACTGTAATGTCTTGGGACTTCAAAAAGTAAACTATTTACCTAAAGTAAAACCATGCAGTCTAGAGAGGACACTCTTGCTCTACCAATAGTGATCCAAATCCAGGTGAACAGAAATCTGTGCTGCCAACTGAAACTGTCAAGCTCAGCACTTTGGCAACAACACATTCCCAGATATTTGCTCAGAATGCAATCAGTGTGAATGCACACTGTCTCAAAAAATAAAGAGTAGGCATGTTTAAAAAGTTGAAAAATTGGAAACGTACCTTCCGATGTCTGTAAGTACGTCTGGTAAGTATTAGCATGTTTGCATGTTCAACCTAGGCTTGGGTACCACAGCTTTGGCCATGTAAACCTCCTGAGCTGCTGATGCTGGTACAGAAATTAGTACACAGCTAAACATTATAGCATCAGCCTAGTGGTGGCACTCACACTTGAGAGGCAAGAAGAACAGCTGCATTTAGCACTGTCATCTCCACATGATCCCAAGTGCTCCCTGTCACTTGCACACCATAAGCGAGTGAGGTACATCAAACACTAGAGTAATACCACATAGCTTATGCCATGGGTGGTTAGCACATTTAATCCTGCAATGGAACAGGTAAAGAATTGCCACTAACATGAAAGGCAGTGTAAGAACCCCACATCCTCTGGTATGTGTGGGGGAGGGGGATTACCAGCAATGCTGGACTGCCCCTGGCTGGATGGCTGACAAATAAGGGTCCACACGCAGACTCAGATACACTTCACTAAGAAGAAATGAAAACTCTTCACATATATGATATAGCCACAAGCTTGTGAATTGCATGTTGCACCCTCCCACAAAGGTCTTTATACTGCTTGAGTGACATCTCCAACCTTTTGTACTCAACATATCTGCCTAATTGTCCTATAAACAGAGAAGAGGTTCAGGTTTCTTAGCTGTCATCAAATATTAATGCAGATCCTAAATATCTTATCTTCGTTTAAAAACTAAAATATCACATACCATGTATTCAGCAAGTACTGTGATAACCCTCTCTGTTGTGTTTAAGAATAGATTAAAACAAAGTAACTTGGCAGACTACTGTTAAAATAATGATGTCATGTTTTAGCCTGTGATTGATGTAATCTTGCTTTTACATTCTATTGCTTCCCATGAGAAACAGCACATTGTGGCTTTCTTGGAAAGAAGAAATTACACTACAAGCCACATTAACAATGCATCTTCCAAATCTGTCACACTTTATCTTGATATTATTTTCACAAAAAGAATCTATTTTTACAAATACTAGGGGCCTCAAAAATATTTTATGCACAGTCTAGAATAAGAAAACTATTGTTTCTATCCTAGAAAAACCAGTTTCAATTAATTGCTGAGTACTGTCTTGAAAGAAAAATGCAAGTTGTGGTATCACTCAACAAGCCCTTTTCCCCAGCAGCTACATTTTTATGTCAGTGTTTGTCATAATCCCTGAGGTACAGACCTCTATTGATCTGCAATCATATCTTATTTTAGAATATCTCATAAGGATTAGGTAGGAAGCCTACAGGCCCTGTGGAACCATGCAGCACAATGGGTAAGAGTTCTACACTAACCAGAAACAACTAAAATGGTGACATTTGAACAGTGGAAAACTGGTTGTCCTTTCATTCCAGGTCCTTCAAACTACTGAAAAAACTCCTCAGGAAATGCAGAAAGAGCTTAATTTGGTTATGGTAAATGACACATACCTTTCATTTTATGTCAACACTATGCAAGTAATATGTATCATCAAAAGCACCTTGCTAGCTAGGAAATTTTTAAGAATATAAATTAATTATCTTCTACTGATCCATTCCAGAAAAGAATATTATATATTTACTGATCCATTCAATAAAGAATATTAAATATTCATATTACATATATACCACCTAAGAGGTCTGTTTACTTTTTTACAATTAAGGTATATTGAAATCAATGCTTTATGCATTTTCAATGTATTTTTATTATATTAAATTTAGAAATAAATAAGTTGTTTGAACACCAAAGTCTGCTGAGAAAAATATCTTTAAAGCATAAATACTTAAGACACCAAAAACCTGCTGGATGTTATTAAATTGTATTTTTATAGCATACTATGTTGGGTTGTGAAAAATCAATTCTGCCTTTTTCATACACTCAACTAAATTTTCAGTCATGAATCACAATTGTAGTGACGTCATATAGCATTTTGTGCACTCCTCTTATATTTACTTCATCAGTTTTATCCCATTGTTTGCACAATTTTTTGAAAACCGTTTTGGCAAATCTTATTTTGACTTATTTTCAAGTACTAATAACAGCTCTGGCACAAAAACACATCACTTCTTCAAATACTTTTTTGTTGAAAAACAAAGGAAAATAGTCTTTTGAACAGAATTGCATTATGATATTTTAAAAAAGAGTGTAGCAAAAATTATTCTGTACAATAAAGTGAATCTCATAATCAAATACAAAAAATAAATCTCATTTTCACAGAAAGTGATGAGAAGGTTTTTTGCTTGTTTTTAGTACAAGGAGATAAATGATTGAATTATAAACATCATGTTCCTGTCTTTCAAGCTCCCTGTCACTGGCTCATGAAGAGTTTGTCATACATTTGCTAGCATTAAAGCTCAAACATTAGAATTTGCCTCAGAACAATGAAATATTATTCTGAAATAAAAACTTCCATTTTCAAATCATAATGGTTACCTTCCTCTTAATTAGCCTCTTCTCTTTATCCAGACACAGTAAGTTTCCACAAAGCTTTTAGGTCATAACTGGTATTACAAAACTAGTATAAAAATGCTATCTCATTATGAAAAATGCGATACTAATGATTAATGTCTCAACAGCAGAAAATTACCAAATATAGAAGCAACTGCCCAGTGTGGCTAAACAAGATGAGATACATTGTTAGAGACCATCCAACAAGTACTAAAGCAGTAGTACTGAAAAGGAATCAATAGGGCACTACTCTGTTGTCATTAGGAATACGAAAAATATTTGATGTGTGTAAGAAACCCCTGGATTGCTACTTTAAGTCAGTGTCCACAAAGAGCCTGGCTTCTAGGTTAATAACCAATATGTGATTTTTTTCTCTGCCATGTTTAAAAGAATCATTTTTATAACTCAATATTCTACCACATGACTCAGCTGAGAACTAGTGCTTTAGGGAAAGACTTTACTGATTAGCACATAATACCTGTTGCTTTTTATTCAGGCAAATACTTATTGACCACACTGCATGCACAAGACTGCAGCAGTTCTGGATAAACTCAACACAAACAGTGATTTAATTACTAATTTCAAATGTTAAGAAACAGCCCCTGGGAAACCACACAAGACATTCTTATCCAGAAGCACTATGACTACCATATAATTAATTAAAATTTGGGAGAAGTGCCACAGATATGCAAGAATCTCAAAAACAGTTACTCACGACCCAATAGGGTGGAGAAAGTAGAAGCTAGGATACAAATAGACTATCAAGGAAAGAAAATTAGAAGTGAAAGAAACAAACCTAAGGGTATTTTGAAATTACAAAGAGGAAAGAAGGACATACTAGTGGTAAAACTAAAGAATGTATCGTTATTTTACAAAAAGTGATTCACTGTCATGCAATTAAGAAGGAAGGTGAAAAGAAACCAACACATAATATGCACAATCTGGGTGTAGAATCTGGACAATTAAAGCAGCATTTACCTGCTTACCATTGCTGTCCCCAGTGTGAGAAAATGCTCAACTGCCATACAAATAAAACCAACCACATTGAGGTCAAACCACCAACAAACAGAGAAGCAGGAGAGCATCTACAGGAGACAAATGGCAATCTTTCTTCCATTTAAGATAGTGCCACTATAAAAAGCTTTCAGACCAACTGGCAAAACTTCATATTGCATTCTGTATTTGAAATGTCTTCGTCCTTGATGATGAAGGCGAAAGCTACTGTATTTTTTGCTTGACTGTAAATGCATTTTTATCAAGAGCAGGTTGAGGGATGTTGACAATCTATCCAACTATCAATTGGTTTCCAATTCCTTTATTTTCAGTCTTCTGTTTCTTCTCAGTATTACTCAGAGTTCATAGAGTGACATTATCAAGTCTATTTTCTGTTTCAGGTACAGATGAGTTTTTCTTCTGTTCTTTCTTCTGTAATTCTTTCTTCCCTGTGCGTATTCCCAAACCTATTGCTGACAAACTTATCTTCAATCTGGAGGGCTCATATACAACTTACCATCAGAAGCATCTTATTCTTTGTTTGAGACATGGGTGTTGAGCAGCTGCCTAGCTAGCACTTTACAATGCAATGTGGAAGCACAAACTGCACCTGAAAGCCTAATTAAGTTTATTAAAGCAACAAAAATGTTACTTAAATGGTTTAAATAGTGTAACACCAGTAAATGGCGAGAATTTTTTTTTTTTTTTGTAACATGTTCTGTGCACAATGTTATTGATCTCCTTCAGAAACTTAAAGATTGCAAATATAATGCACCTTTTTGCCATCTGGTTGAAAACTTGTATCTTAATATATATACATATATATGGAATTTGCAAGCAAGCTAATTAACAAATATTAGTAACTGCTCAAGCAGTGTATCTTACACTCACATCTTGGCTATCATAGACACTTTTTAGATCCTGCCTGTCTTAGACAGTGCTTTTAGGATGAGAAGAACAATTTTCTGCAGGTGTCTCCCACCTCAGAGAGACTGCAGAATGACCTTGGTGACAAGGTCAGACTGGACACAAAAACTTGTACATAGATGCACTAAAAAGCAAATTGATCCACCAGTGTTCTGCTACTTAAAAAGGCATCTTTTTGAGGTATTGCTTGAACAGAAAGAAGCATTACCTTTTACCATATTATTATGCTTTTATGCAGATAAAACAGACGTTTGTAGTCTGATATTTTATTTCCCATATTGCTACTGCTAGATTGCAATGATTAAGGGGGACTGTAAGAGCAATTTAACCTCCAGGTTGGTCCACATTCCAGAAATATCAATTTTGGCTGTGCAGAAAGTAACAGTAACCTGCTGGGTAGTTTCCACCAAGCAACAGACATCTTGAAGTTCCCCTAACTCAGAAATAGCACAGGGAAGTCTGATGTATAAACTTCTTACAAGCCACACAGAAGAAACATCACAGAAAACAGCTTGGCATGTGATAACTTTCTTTAATGTGTGTATAATCTCATTTTACATTATAATACTACAAACAAATTTTCTTTGAAACAAGTCTACAAAAATCTACATTAATGGACCCTGAAAATATTTGAGATACTTAATGCTAAAGGTATATTTGACATAAGATTTACATAATGCTCCTGACATTCAGAGGATCTATTGAATATCTTTACCACAATATCCAAAACTGACCAATCTCTCAAGTGAAGGAGTATATACTGAAAAGCTCAACTCATTCCAGTATCACTAATCTTTAGGATTTGAGGTGATATACAACAGCTGCCATGAGGTGGGTGGTCCAAAGAAGGACACTTTGTTTGTTGCCTTGCTGTTTTGTTTGCTTTAAACAGCAAACTGAACTCTACTTTGATGATGAACCTTCAACATTACCTTCACTATCACAACAATCTTGAACTCCTGAATACCATATATCTGGGCTAGCACACAGATACAGAAAGCTTCTGGTGCAGATGTAGGCTCTGCTAAAGTTAGTGGATGTTGCTCTGTAACATCCAGTCAAACCCTGATTACCCACGGTGCATACTGATGCAGTTCAGCAAGTATTGTACTTCCATCTTTTATTCATATCACTCTCTTTTGGTTCCCCTATTTTTAAACACACTTTAAAATAAATGTGCAGCTGATACGTGTCGTGACACTTATTAGCCATAGAATATGCTGAGTTGGAAGGGAGCCATCAGGATCATCGAGTCTAACTCCTGGCCCTGCACAGGAGTCATACCATGTGCCTGAGAGAATCGTCCAGATGCTTCTTGAACTCTGTGAGGCTTGGTGCTGTGACCACATCCCTGGGAAAGCTGGACCTGTTCCAGGGCCCAACCACCCTCTGGGTGAAGAACCTTTTCCTGGTATCCAACTTAAACCTCCCCCACCTCAGCATCATGCTGTTTCCTCAAGTCCTGTCACTGGTCACCAGAGTGAAGAGATTGGTACTTGCCCCTCTGGCTTCCTCTCACACAAGGAAATTGTAACTGCAATGGGGTTTCCCCTCAGCCTTTTCTCCAGGCTGAATAGACAAAGTGACCTCAGCTGCCCCTCAAGGCCCTTCACCATCTTTGTTGCCTTCCTCTGGACACTCTCTAATAGTTTAATGTCTTTCTGACACTGTGGCACCTAAAGCTGTCCCCAGCACTGGAGGTGAGGTCCCCCCAGTGCAGAGCAAAACAGGACAATCCCTCCCTCGTCTGGGTGGCCATGCTGTGCCTGATGCCCCTCAAGGACACACCTGGCCATCCTGGCTGCCAGAACATTGAAGTAAGCAAGTCTCCCTTGTGAATGGATTTCTAACAATAATTTGGATCCCCTTTCAGATCTTTTCATCTTATTAAATGCAAAACACTTAACTCTGACCAAACTCTACGTAACAAGTAAATTCTGTTTCTGTAATTTCTGTGTACTTAAAGAAAAAGACGAGTTCCTGTGTACATGTACATGTAGGAAGAACTAGACCTGGATACAGTGTTTTGTCTGTATTCAGTAGTTTTCAAATTTCACTATTTTTGATGTATTAATAGAACTACATTAACTCCCTTATTTTAATGTCCTAGGTACCTATAATTACTAAAAACCCTATTCAAATCACATTTTAAAACACTTCAAAAGGAATTTTTCAAAATTCATTAAAATACAGTTTCTTCTTCTCTGAAATTAAAAAATAAGTAATTTAAACTCTATTCCAATATAGTGTTTTCCTTGCTGGCTTTAAATAAACATATATTAACATGTACAAAACCAAGAAATTAAATGCACATATTTCACCAAGATGCACCTAAATCCATACAGAACTGAGAAAAACGGGGATAATAACAGTACCCTTTCTTAATCTAATATCATTGAAGAACATCCACTCTCTCTACGGCTACAGAAAGTCAGATGTGGTGCTCATGTAAAAATAATTCAAAGCAGAGTTCTGTTTGGGCTGTGAAAATGACACATAAATTCTTTACGCATGGTCGTACTGGGATTGAGTTAAAGCCAAACAAGCATCTGATTCTTGCTTTGAATACTGGTTGATTGACTGCTGTTGTAAACCATTTAATGGCACTTGCATACAAAAGACTGCTGAAAGACTGTCTCATTTTAGCAATCTGAGATGTCAGCAACAAGACAAGTTCAAAAAGACAGATTTAAACAAATGTTTGGGAAAAACATATCTACCAAATATACTACTAAGCAGATTCTTTTTTTGTAAAGAGTTATATACCAAATTCCTTAATCATATTCCAAAATAGTTTGAAGAATATTTGTATATAGTGGGGCCTCAATTTCACCCAAATCAAAAATTTTATAACATGTTAAATGATCTTGTAACTTCTCCTTCTCTGAAGCATTTGGATGGATATAAATAATGTTTAAATGCACAAACATGTACAGAAGGCATTATATATATAGTTATATACACAAAGATAAACATAACTATGAAACATATATAACAGAAGGTAATAAATATGGTAAGACAGATATATAGAGAGATAAATAAATATGTATAATATATCTCTTTTTGATTTTGAATTATCTGGATTTTGCAATAGTTTTGCCACATCCTATACTTTTTTCCTCTGTACTGCTTTTGATTTTTTTGGTAACAATTTAGCTAAGCTAAATAAAGGTGACCCTAAGCACAAACAAAGCATTAACAGCAACTAGAATTTGAGAAGTGCCTGGCACATTTAAAGCATTGTTTAAGTATTTAATTAAAAGTCCTCAGAACAATCCTCAAGACCAGTAAGCACTTCCAGCAGCAATGCTGCAGCAAAAAGAAGTCACCACAGGGGAAAAACCAAACTGTCACCAGAGCCCTACGTGTGGTCCTGAAACAGCACTAACTTCTAACACTGGTATTTCTCTTCAGACAAAGCAGGAAGACACAATTGTGATTTCTAGCACTGTAATAATCTAGCAAGGTGTCTGTACAATGTTTAAAGTCTAACGGTATTCTGAAGAGTTATTATCAAATCTGTGGTACCACTGAAATTCCCTCTGTATATGAATATAGTCTAAGTAAGGTGACATCTCTGCCAAACCAGAGACATTTCACCTAGCTTTAATCATCTGTAAGCACTGTGTCTAATCTGACTTAGTCACACAGCCTGTCTTTAAAGTCAACAGAGAGATGAGCAGCTCTGGGGAGTGATACATCTCACTTATCTTAAACACTCATTTTAGGATGAGAAATGGAATGGGATTCTGGAGATGGATAATTGAACATAAACTTCAACTGTCAGTGAGAACCACTGCACAGAGTTCCTGCAGAGCCAAGGCTGAGGGAGAGACTGCTGTCATTCTCCATGGATCTTACAAGAATTGCCTAACACACACTCCAGAAAAAATGGCTTTTTGCACGTATAACTCAGAGACATAACTGACCAGAAGAAAATTAGGATGTACTTACCAAAAACAATAGAGGACTCACAGTAGTAGTAACCATTTGGTTGTTTTTTTTTCAACATGGAGCAAAGATCAAAGCGGTGCAAAATCTCATCTCCAAAATAATGGTTTTTGAAATCTTCATACAGACTAGAGTCAATTTTTTTCACCTTTAAAAAGGAACATAAAATTCAATTAGGCATTCTACTCGGAGACTGAATTTTCATATTTAATTTCTATAGCTTTCATTTTAACCGTAAGTACAGTTACTGTGGAAAATTACTTCAAGATGTAAAAAGAATACAAAAATAATCATGTGCCAAATCTTCCATTTTAGGGAAGTATTGTCTACTGCGTAAGTTAACAATAAAATAAAAGTGTCATTAGTCCTCCTTCCTTTTCAGTCCTATAGGAAACAAATAGGCATACACAATGCTACAACTGCTTTAAATTCCAATGGTTTGCAACAGTACTCATGGAATGTGTAACTGGGAATTATTCTTGCTGTCATCACTGGGCATGCTGCTACAAGGAAGAATCTCAAATAGTCATCAAGGGCAGTTTTCTGAGTCATTAAAATCAGCATACAAGAAAAGTAGTTGTATTTTACTAGCACTAGACTTTTTTATCTCATTAAATCTAAAACCTTACTGGGATATATAATATTGGAATCATTATGTAGTTTTGCATATATGAAGTGGAACATAATAAATATTCTATTAGGCTATTTTCAGAAAACATTTCAGTCGTTATTTTAAGAGTTTAGTGGTCCACATTCCATTGCATCCTCAATAAAAATACATGATCTTTGTAGAAATTCAGTATTTTCTCCTTCAATCTACCTCCCAATAATGCTGTTTGCTATTTAAATATCATTACTCTATGCTAAGGAATATCAGGAGCCTCGAGCAGCTCCAGCCCAGTGCCCCCTACTGCCTGGCTACTGGAGTCCAGTCCAGTCTTTGATGGATGTACCTGCTGCTTCTACCTCCCAAAACCATACCCATGCTCAAAGGACACAAGGACACGGACATGGCTGGCTACATGGATGGCACTGCCTTCACCTGCACGTGAGGCTCACAGGAGACAAAAGTGCAGGTTACTCCTGGCAGGGACAGAAGGTCAACAGTGTAGGATGTACATGACTTTCTCTCTATTTTCATGTTTGTACAGTCCTGAAGTACTGTCATGGCCCCTCTGTCCCCCAAGTACCCTGCCCAGATTGCCGGCCTCTTACTGAGCCCACGGGTCTCCCACTTGCTGGCTGGCCCAGCTTGAGGTTTGGCAGTGAACACCTGCACTCCCCACACACACAGTTTGGACAGGATACAGACATTTGCCCCTGGCAGTCCGTTGGACAACTGCGCCCACCAGCCTCATTTTAAACAGGACTGGCCCCTTTTGCAGCCCACACCGTCCACTCCTCTTTTGTGCTCTTCTCCAACCTCTCCCCCTGCACACCCCCCATGCATTTGCACAAGCAGCCTGACAACATCCTGGGCCCTCGGCTTTACGTCCCCAACAGCTGCAAATTCCTGGTTTGCCTGTGGCTTCTCATCACTGTGAAAAGTCTCCTCTAGTGAAAGACAAATATCTTTTCATTTCCTTAATCTCTGACATGATGACATCTAGTGGTGGATGCTTTTCATTTCAGGAAATGGAAATCTGGGAGTCTACATCTCTGTGGAAGTCTACATTTATTCTGTCCTCACAGTAATTACTTAGAATTTTATGTTCTGTGGCTAGACTAGTCCTTATGTACTAAGGTTATTCAGACATTAAATCATTCCTTGCTTTTTAGCCGACACTTCTTGGAAATACAGTTAGACATCAATTAGCAATAAAAAAGACCTTTTCAGCCAGGAGCGCACTTGTCAAACTGTGAAACCTTGAGTACTTCTGGAATGAAATGAAGAAAAGATAAAAATCACAGCTTCATGCTGCAATAAAAAAAAATAACATTTACAAGAGTTTGGGATGTTGCTTGTCAAAGACAGGTTGGGAAGGTGTGAATCAAATGCTGAATGCTCAGGAATTGAGTTGTGCTTGTGATTCACTACTGAAAAGTATTTGGAAAAGCAGCCATGGGAAAACTATGATATTTTTAGTAACTGAAACAATTTCTGGAGTGCTGCTTGCAGTGAGATGTGAAAAGATGAAGCAATGCGGGTGCACGGGAAGGTCATGGCTCATTTCTTAACTGAAAGGGTCTGGAGCAGTAGAGATGCAAGAGAAAAGTTGTTACCACATGGGGATAGTACAGATACTGATAATAAAGATAAGCTGTAATGGGGGAGGGTGGGAAACAAGAGTACTAGAGAGGCCACTTTGAAGCGTTTGGTGTTGGAAGGGGAGGAGGAAGGCATCTGCCTCTGGAGGAAGCACTGTAATGGATGACGCCTGTAAAGGATATGGCTGTGGAACGTGGGCCTGGAGAGGCACGGCACGAGGAGCTCTTGCAGGACTGCCAGAGCACCTGGGAGAATGCCTTTGGGAGCCCTGCAATGTCTGGTTTTTCTTCTGGTGTCTCTGGGAAGGTGCAGCCTGCTATCCCAGCAGCTGAACCCCATGCAGTCCCCATGCCTACTGCCACAGTCAGCCTCGGGACCGGGGGCAGGAACCAGGTGTGGGACCGGGGGCAGGAAGGCTCCAGTGGTGCCGGCGCAAGTAGCAGAGACGCAAGCAGCTCCGAGCTCCGTGGGCCAGACCCCAGACGCCAGCACAGCACCGGGGTACTCCATGCAGGCGGGGCCCGCAGGAGGCCCGAGGGCCGCACCCTACGGGGCGCCCGAGCCGCCAGCCGGCCCTGGGCCGCTGTGGGCGCGGCCCGGCTGCAGAGGCGGGTCCGGGCCTCCGGACGGGCCCTCCCGACGGAGCGGGGAGCTCCCGCCCGGACAGGAAGGGAAGAGGGACAGCACAACGCTTTTGGGCTGCAGGAAGGCGCAGCAGCTGGGACGAGCTGCCCGTCTGTGGTGAGGATTGCAAATGAGGTGCTGACAGGGATTGGTATGTCCGATCCCTTATGTGCTTGTATGGAAACTGGTGCTGTGTGATTGTGCAACATGAATATGGGCCTGCAACCCTGAAATGACGGCCAGGCTATGGGGCTGCACTGCTGAGAGGAACCATGGTCAGCGCGGGTGCGTGCCACGAACCTCTAAGGGAGGATGGTTTTCTACATGGATATACATACCCGTGCATGTTACTGTATTTATGGGTACTTGGGTGTACATAGATACTTAAAAAAAATAAAGGACACAAAGAAAAACTGTAAAACTAATGCTGGTAGTCAGCTGTTACACCTTCCTTGGAAGTCGATGGTGGCTGTAGTTGCTGGCTGCATCTTTTCACTTGAACATTTATCGTTAATTCCTGTTAGCATCTTAGATTCTTCAGGGTTGGAAGAGTGAGTGTTAACCTCCTGTTGTCAATTAAAGTTACTTCTCAGGACATTTTGGATGAGCTGTAAAGAAAATACCTCTTGCCAACAGAATGAGTGCCACATCAGCCACGAGCTGTGCCTTGCCACCACCGCTTGGGCCTGAGCAAGAGGAGCAGGATGAGCAAGAGGGCTCAGAGATACATATGTCTGTTTTGTGGTATGCAGGGCAGCTGGCAATTACTTACTATGATACAGAAGATTGCTCAGTCTACTTCATGCCTGAGATACCTGATAACGAAGACCTCAAGCTACTGCAGAAAGTGATTGGGGAACTTAACCCTCAATGCATAGTGACCAGTGCAAAACAGGACCAGAATATTGCCAAATTCCTGACCAACCTAACAGCTACTGCTGGTGATAAGAACATAGGAAAACCAGAAATTGTCCTGTTTCCTAACATAGATTTTGGTCTAGAAGTCAGCAAGCAACGGATCCTGTCTAGGGAATTTCCATTTATCCCATCCCATATGACTGCCACAGAGAAAATTCTCTATTTGTCCTCAGTCATCCCTTTTGAGAGTCCACTCATGATACGAGCCTTAGGGGGCCTCCTTAAGTTTCTAGACAGAAGAAGGGTTGGAGTTGAACTCGAAGACAGCAGCATAGCAGTTCCTATTTTGGCCTTTAAAAAATTTGTGCTGTCAGACACTGTGAATATGGACCAAGACACTTACTGTGTCCTGCAGATATTTAAAAGTGACATGCATCCTTCTGTGTACAAGCTATCCAGTGGACTAAAAGAAGGATTTAGCTTATATGGAATTTTAAACCGTTGCAGATGCAAATGGGGGGAAAAACTGCTGAGGTTGTGGCTCACACGACCTACTCGGAACCTGACAGAGCTGAACAAACGGCTGGATGTTATCAACTTCTTCCTGCTGGCTCAGAACCATGAAACAGTCCGCACTCTTCAAAACTGCCTCAAGAATATTAAAAATGTGCCTCTTATTTTAAAGAGAATGACTCTTTCCAACACAAAACTTAGTGACTGGCAAGCGCTTTATAAGACAGCATACAATGCAGTGTGTCTTAGAGACACATGTCGTTCTCTTCCCAACACTATTGAACTTTTTCAGACTATTTCACGTGTCTTCACTGATGATCTGCACTACATTGCTAACCTAATAAGCAAAGTGGTAGACTTTGAGGGCAGCCTCTCAGAGAACCGCTTCACTGTTAGACCCAATGTAGATGCCACGGTTGATGAGAAGAAACGAAAGCTCATGGGACTACCAGACTTCCTTACAGAAGTAGCACGAAAAGAACTGGAGACTTTGGACAGTCAGATTCCTGCCTGTTCTGTGATCTACATTCCTTTGCTTGGGTTCCTTCTGTCCATTGAACGCCTACCAAATATGGTGGACAAGACTGATTTCGAAATTGAAGGCTTGGACTTCATGTTTTTGTCAGAAGATAAACTGTACTACAGAAGTGCCCAGACCAAGGAGCTAGACAACCTGCTGGGTGACTTGCAGTCTGAGATCAGGGACCAGGAAACACTCATCATGCACCAGCTGCAAACAAGGATCTTGGAGAAGTCTGAAGTACTTAACAGTGTGATTGAGTACACTGCGCACCTGGATGTGCTGCTGGCCTTTGCAGCGATGGCCCGGGAGAACGCCTACTGCCGACCTCGCTTTACTCACCGCCACGGCTTCCACATCAAAGACGGAAGACATCCACTCATGGAACTATGTGCAAAGACTTTCGTGGCCAATCCTGTGGACAGCGGCGATGCTACCGGACGAATAAAGATCATCACAGGGCCCAACTCTTCTGGAAAGAGTGTTTACTTAAAGCAAGTAGGTCTTATAGTGTTCATGGCCCTAATCGGCAGTTACGTCCCTGCAGCAGAGGCAGAGATTGGAGTAGTTGATGGGATTTACACAAGAATCCACAGTAGGGAATCAGTTTCTGTAGGGCTCTCCACATTCATGATTGATCTTAACCAGGTTGCCAAGGCTGTAAACAATGCCACAGAGAGGTCCCTGGTACTTATTGATGAGTTTGGTAAAGGGACCAACACACTGGATGGCCTGTCCCTTCTGGCTGCTGTCCTGAGGTACTGGATCAGACAAGGAACACAGTGTCCACAGGTCTTTGTCTCCACTAATTTTCACAGTTTAATGCAGCTAGAACTCCTGCCTGATACACCTCTTCTCGAGTACCTGACCTTGGAGACCCATCAGGATGGAGAGGAGTTGATATTTTTCTATCAGATCAAACAGGGCATGTCCACCATTAGTCAGGCTGCCAATATTGCTACAATAGCAGGAATGCCAGCCAAAATTATTGAAAGAGGAGTGGAAGTATCAGAACTGATTCGCACCGGAAAACCTATCAAATGTCTTGATGATCCTTCAAAAGCTGATAGGATGGAAAAATGCAAGTCTGTTGTGGAAAAGTTTCTTTGCATAGACCTTGACGATCCCCAAGTGGACTTGGAAGAGTTCATGTCTAAAGAGGTGTTGCCTTCTGCAGCCTCAGTCCTGTAGCAAGAGTATGTGTAAATGCATAAGACTGCATCATGTCTACAGCTGAGAGTCTGGTACTTTAAAGAATGATCACTATGACATAACACCTCACAGCACATTTAGGTTGTAACAAACTGTCTGTAGTTAGGTTCTTCCTTCTTCTTCTTGTTTAAACCAAGTACTCACATATCCCTGCAATTTGATGTACCATATGACTGTATGAAGAGCAAGAATTTTAAGAACCTCTTCCAGCTGTTGGGTCACTCAGTTTCTGCATTTTCTGTCCTTGTTGTTGGAACCTCAGATTTAAAAAATATACTGTAGAAAAATCACAACACATTTCTACTGGTCTTAGAAGACTATTAAAGGGATGTTTCATATTGTTTCATATTGTGCCAAAGTGATGGTTTCAGCCATTTTAGGATCAGCATCAAAGACTCCAAACAAATACGTGGCTCAGGCTCTTGTACCAACAATTAACAGTTATCACAATACAAACCACTGACATACAGGCTGGTGAGTGGCAATGCAGAAGGATTTAATGACTCTGGCTTTTCTTATACCATCTTTTCTGTCCAACTGCTGGAGATCCCAGGAGTTATTATAAAAAGAATGCTGATGGTCAGATTGAGTGGGGACTGATAAATAGAAGTGCCTTGGTTTTACTCAGAACTGTTCTCTTCTTTAAGGTCCTTTATGATACAGTTGTATCATACATAGTGTGTGTCTACGCCACATGGGTATAAATAAAGGCAAAAATTAAATATCTAGAAATGTAAGAAAGAAATTTACATTTTCTATTCTATTTTAAATTATTAACATGTGAGGATTAGTAACACAAAGAGAGGATTCCCTTTCACTTCTCTTGTCATGCAGAGGATCTTTGCTGAACAGAGTATTTTATGCACGCATATGCAAGAAAAATTCATTACCGAATTAATGACAAAAGAGCCACATCTAAATATGGCATCTAAATTAGCATTTTAAAAACCCAACTCTCATTTCAAGCAAAAGCTTCTGTGACTTTACACATTTCACATCTATGATATACCACCTGCATCCTGTGAATAAGTCCTTCTTTCTACTTTACAGCAAGTATGCATACCATCAAATTTTCTTGATGTATCTCAAATCTCACTTCCTTCTTACTACTGATTTCAAAATACTACTTAATTAAAACATGCACCTTCAGCATTTTTAGAGATATTTCTAATTAAACTTTAAAATGTTTTTAATGCCCCGCTATTGAGAAAAAATCAACTTAAAAGATTAGTTTTTTGTAATTAAATTCTTATTTAAATTTTTTTTCTGAAAATTATTTTCCTAGTCAATGTTAATGCAATAATTTTTCCTGCAGCCAGACAAGTGTCCGCGATTCCTCATGTTAGTAAGACAGAGGAGACATCAGATAGCTTATTGTCTGCCAAAACTTGCTCTAACCACTTACATTACGGCAAATAAAAGACATTTTATACATCTCTCATCTATATGTTATTTCAAGAAGCCAAAAATATCAAATGAGAGAAAATAATGTTTAAAAAGAAATTAAATCCCTTTATAATTATCAGTATTAAACATGTTATCTGGTAAATATGGCTGAAAATAGCAAAAAGATGAATATCAGCGTACATTAAACAATCTGAAACTGGATGCTGCTTTGAGTTTGTTTCAGTAAGGAATTTCCTCCTTGATGATAAAAGAAACTATTATGGTTACCAAATAAGTACCTTCTGTTATTTCTGTAAGAAACTGGAAAGTGACAGTCTTTTAACATAATTTACATTACAAAGTACAATAACAAATTATTGAATTGTGCTATTTCCAGTGCAGTCATAATAATACTGTCTGCATAATATCTGGTATCATGATGATGTTACCATTGAAGTGAATGGCAACAGTGAATCAGGCCTTGAGCAATACTTGGAAGTGTTGCAAATACAAACATTTTTCTCAGTAATATATTCTCTTTTACCAGCTATACATGGAGCATCTTAAAGATACTGCATGTATAGTTAGTAAAAGAGAATATATTTGTACAAAACTTACAACAGATTATAATACACAAAAGATTAATCATTTGTAATTTTGGCATTTTTTGTTGTCAACCAATGTCTAGGCTAGGGACATACTCTGCACTAATTAAGCAGATGCCATCAGAGCAATTTAGCTGTCAGTCGTCTTCTACTTACGAAATTCATTTCACAGAATTTGCAGTTCTGGCAGTACTAGGTATCAAAGGACCTTCAAACATCATTCAGCATTTATGAAGTGCCTCACAATACCCCCTGAAATAAACAGGAATCTGGACAAAATGCAAAACAGGGCTTGTGACTGACTGGTGGCAACTTAAGAGGCAAGTGAGGGAAGCAGGAATAGAAACATTATCTTCAAATGCAAAACTCCAGTTGCTTCTTTTATTGCACTTCATTAGGTTCTTTGCATAGAAGATAATGATACTAACCCAGGATTCTTATCATTCAAATAATTCTGGAAATAGCTGAACATCTGCAAGTAAATTACATCCATTTGTCACCTTCCACAAGGACATCTTGGAGTACACTATATACCTCCTGTTCTTGGGAAAGTTTTTAGTGGCACATCAAATCTGAGAAAGGTCCTACTAAGCATAAAGAACGAGTCGGTCCCACTTCTGAGTAGGTAAATAAGTCCTTTAATCTGAAAAGCTGAAGGGGGTACAGTAAAAAACAGATAGCTCTTTTCTAATCCACTTTATTTTACACTTTCATCTATTCTTAATATATTTCCAAATTTTTAGATTTACCATTATTAGCTTAATGACATGCCTTCAAAGTGAAAACCTGATTTCTTGAGATCTTTACTAGTTCTGAATTCTAAAACTCTTTGCTTTGTAAATATAATTTTTAACTTTTGGAAAGTTAAAATCTCTTCAGAATAGATGCATTTCAAAATGCCTGTATTAAGGTTTAAAAAAACAGATTTTTTTTTTCTCCAAAATATAACTTCGGTGGAATTTAGATGTCATTGAGAGGAGGGTGACTTAACAGAATACTGTTTCAAATAAGGAAGCATACATTTAAAAAAGAAATTAATTTAGTTATAAAGCTATGGCTGAGAACTATATTCAAACACTTCAGTACTATTTGTTCTTTTATAAGCTTGCTCATGTAACCTTCATCCATTTCCCTTTTCTTGCTTTTCATATTGTTCATATATTATATGAAAATGCAATTAGATGTCATATTAAAATGTACCGTAAAATAATTATTCCTTTTACGATATATATATTTTATTTACTGTTTTTCTGTAAACACATGGGACTATCTAACCAAATGCAGGAACACAGTGAAAGAATAGTTATAGTAAAGACTGATGCTTATGCCTGACACTGAATTGACAGAGAAAAATGTACACATTTTTAATACATAGTATCTTTCTTTACAGTAGATCATATACATTATCCAGCATTATGGAGGGCTCGGGAAGATAATTTGGAATGACATTGACCTGGTTCTGTCAGCAGCAGTGAATATCAGAACACAGAAAGGATGTATCCTGGCTAATATTTCATGGAAGGTAGATGAATGTAAATGAAACAACCAACCAGCCAAAAAAAAGCAAAAATATAGAATAGCAAAAACCCCACCTTGATTGTCTCAGATGTTTTAACCAGTTAAATCATTGAACAGCTGATATTCTAGAAGATCTGTGGAATTTTAAAATTAGCATTTTAAAAACCCAACTCTCATTTCAAGCAAAAGCTTCTGTGAGTTTACACATTTCACATCTATGATATACCACCTGCATCCTGTGGATAAGTCCTTCTTTCTACTTCACAGCAAGTACGCATACCCTCAGATTTTCTTGATGTATCTCAAATCTCACTACCTTCTTACTACTGATTTCAAAATACTACTTAATTAAAACGTGCACCTTCAGCATTTTTAGAGATATTTCTAATTAAACTTTAAAATGTTTTTTAATGCCCACTATTAAGGAAAAATCAACTTAAAAGATCAGTTTTATGTACTTAAATTCTTATTTAAAATATTTTTCTGAAAATTATTTTCCTAGTCAATGTTAAAGAATCCCATAAAACATTCTACAGAATGTCAATAAAAAATGTATGGATGTATACCTTGTGTTAAATAATACAGTACTATAGTTAAATTAATATGAAATAAAAAATAGGTACTAAAAATAGTATTGCTTCTATATATTTTAATCACAGGTATATCCTATTTTCATGGATTTGTGTATTTTGTCAAAAAAACTAATAAATAGGCAAGAAGCAGACACCATCAGAGCAATTTAGCTGTCAGTCATCTTCTTCTATATTCAAGAGAGAATATAGAGGATATATTAAATTATATTTTATAAATATATAAAAAGTATAGTTTTTCCTCATTACTCTGAAATTCACCAAAGCATATTTAGTAGAGGGAACTAACAGTCTGCCTACTATGCATAATCCAAACAGAAATTTCACTGTTCATTTGCTTGTTTTCTCCCATACAGTAACGAAACTCAGCAAACAAACTGAATGCATACAATCTACCCCCTAATGGGAGTTCTGCAACTCTGAACAAGTACTTTTATCCTTTGGTCTTGCCTAATTTCCCAACAGAAAACAGAGCATGCTATTACTGCACCGAGAATATCAAGAGTGGTATGTTACAGTATAGGACTGTTTATATGGTAGATATATTAATTATTTCTTTAAAAAACAATATTAAAGTCTTACCTCTTCAGCTGGTTACAAAGTAGCAAATATGATGCTACAGCATAAACAACACTGTCCATCTCCAAATTAAACCTTCTAGATTGCTGTTGAGCTATGTGAAATATGAACTCACCTGCTTACGCAGCTCTGTTGATTTTGACAACTTCATGAAGGTCAAATGTGGTTTAAAAGTTCTTTCTTCTCCTGCCATGATCCCCTTTTCTTCAAATATCTTTCTCATAGTCTCTGATGGGAGGAGAAAAGTGTATCAATACAAAGATATTACATAATATAATGCTTAAAATGTGCTTTCAAATGTAATTCTAGTCATGGCTCCTTTACATGAAAGAAACAAGATGATGAGTACTAAAAAGGCTGGGAGATTTCTACTTAATTTCAAAGGCACATATTATTTCTTCAGAGGTATGTATTATTTCATGTGAAAATGAATATAATACTTCATGTGAAATATTTGCAGTTAATATCAGTTAAATAATAGCAATTAGAAAGCTATTCATGCTGTCTAAGTTTTCTATCAAAATAGAAACTCTACATTAGCACTGTTCAGCAGTCACTCTCACTGGGAGTGTGGGAAACTTAAGGAAAACTCTTGAGTACGTAACAGAATTCTCAATTCAAAACCAGTATTCTGTGGTGAATTCTATTATCTGTATTTGGGTAATCTCCCACTCAGACCAGAGGAAACTTGGAAGTGAAAGCTCTAAGTTTAGGCGCTGGATTTACATGCTGGCATTAGAGAACATACCAGGTGCGCTGATGATTTTTGCTTGGGTTTTAAAGCTTCACTCTTGCCTTCTGAGCTAATTTCCTACTTTTAATGTTATTTTTTCTTACTTTTATCTGTTTGCAGTCCAGGCCAAAACAACTCTACAACACTGACCTAGTTTACTGTTTTGCAACTCATCTGCCCAATGTAATGTTTAATTTCTTGGAAATAAATTTCAGTGTAACTTTTGAATTCTGTTCCATGGTTTCTTTTAGATTAACTACTTTCAACATGAAAATTTTCTGTTTGAAAAAAGGTTTAGATTAAATTTAAAAAACCTCTGGTAAAAACAATACTGGCAAATAGAGTATTTCTATTGCTGAAAAACAGAAAAACTGCAAAACTTTAAACTTTTTTTCTTTCCAAGTACAACTTCCAATTTTTCACTTTGTGTAGGTCTAGCTCACTCATACAATCAAAAATAGGTGAAAAATTATCAATCCTATCAGATAAATTTAATCAGCTCTTAACAAAAGAATGTATCTTCATTTAAATATATTATTTTTTTGCTTGATAGTTCAACAGTCCTTTTTCTGACACCTGGAAGAAACAGCATCACATTGGGAAGCAAACAATACAAGTACAGCTGACCTGCTTGTATGATTTTACATTTTGTCTGTGGGAGACATTTCTAAGTTTACACTGAATCCCCACTAAGCTTTCTGGCTCCTGTAACTGTTCTCTGAACAGCACAGCTTGGGGATCCATTGACGTTGATATTCCAGCAAAGGGTAAATCTTGTTGGACTCTGGTTTACACTACCATGTGATGTTCTGACTCAGTCTTGTGCATAGCAGTCTTTTTTTCCCTGAAAAAAATATTTTTTTTTCTGCCATCACATCTTAGGCCATGCAGTCTTGACTCACACTCTGCAATTAGGATCTGTGCTGATGAAGATCTGCACCTCTCCAGGTGTCCCCTTCTAACTCTGGTAAGAGCTTAGTATCAGAGCAGAGGTTTGTGCCTCCGATGTGCCTCTGATCACGGGACTGTGAACCCAGGGATCTCAGCAGGGCTGTGACTGCGTGGGAAGTGGGTGGGACAGCTGGGCACCTGCACTTTGCCCTGCTGAACAGAACCACTGGCCTGCCTGTCTTCGTTTTGTGTGAAATAGCTTTGTTTGGTATGTGTTTGATTTATCTTTCCAAAATCCTCTTTCATACCTGGCAATTACAATCAAGTAAAAACAATGAAAACCTGGGTCAGAAGAGAAAAGCACAGAGAGAGAGGCTGCAACTTTAAACTTGACAGATTTACATGCGTGTAGGTGTGTGTCTACACACGTTCTCACGGGCATCAGACTTTTCACACAGCTTTGTCATGGCATAAATATATTAAACATCACAGGCTCAAGACACTGGGCTTGCTGGGACTACACATAGGACCAGCTTTGTACAATTGGACATGTACAGAAAATGTGACATTTTACTGGTTAAGGTAACTTATGAACATAATTAACACAATGTTTCCATCTTCAAAAATAATGGAACTAGAATGAAATCTGAGTTAGTGGAAGGGAAAAAAGAAATAAAGAGAAATGTTTGCCTGAGGGCACAGGAAGGTTACAAGATAATGTAATGCTATTAATATCCATGAAGCTCTTTGAAGAAGTGGCTACAAGAAAGGATTTAATAGAAACTGGAAAGGACACATGGATGCTGTGGGCAAGAGAAAGTTCTAGGCTTGTGAGACAGCATAAAAGTGGATTTGTCGACTGGCAAATACACAAAAGTTAAAGTTTATGATGGGCACTACCTAAACTGAAAGAAATTAGAGGCCAGTGATGAGAAAAACAAACAGACAATGCCCAGGGGTCTTGACAAATGAGTATCCTCCATCTTCCCTCCAGACATTATCATTACTACTTAGACTGAAAAATCAAACAAAATCTATGTTTTCCTTTATTAGCCTCAGGCTGACTGATGTTTGCAGCTTCAAAGTATACCCTAGAAATGTTAAAGCTATTTTTACAAGCTCAGTGACTTCCTGGAACAAATTTTTGGACAGCTTTCAGACTGCCTTTCATGCAGTTTGGAGTACTCTGTAATATCATTTTGTACCTCTTTTTATAATGTCAAAATTACTGAATGTCATCTGCCTCTTACAGTGGATGCAGCTGAATCCATTAGACAACTCTTTTCCTATAATTAGAATGGAAATGTGATCTATGAAGCTTACTCAGAACCACTTTGTATGGGAAAAGCTCAAAAATTCAACAGCTAGATCAATACGGAACAATTCATAGTAAAATTGCATATTAAGCCATATTCCATAATACAAATGGCCATCTTCTTTCCCAAGATTTCATTAGATACAGAAAAGCTGCTACATATGTATGTTTACTTCCAGACTATTCATCTCTGCTTGTCTCAAAACCATGTTCCTTCAATTAAAAGGTTTATAACTTAGAAACAGTATTCTGTCTTTTTATTGAATTTTTTTTACTTTATACTTGTTAATGAAGAAAAGCTGAGCATAGATAACTTACCATTAGAGCTATCGGGTTAAGCCATGTTAAAATTATTAAGTTCTTAGGGTTTTTTAAGAGATGGGCCAAAAGGTAAGCCAGAGTCAAGCTGATTTCCCACTGCTCGTTGGTTGTGTATTAGGCTTTTCTACAGTGAGCTGTCACTGTCCCAGACCCCTGTCACGTATCAGCAAGCTATACTCTTATTTCAAGCACTCATCAGGAGTATGCATGGGTTGTTTTGTTTCTCTCCATCACCACACACGTATATGTAAGAAAAAATGAGCTCGTTCATAAGGTAGGATCTATGGAGCAGTGGGGCCAGGCAATCCCCACTCTGCACATATGTCAGTACATAAGGTAAGCCTTACAAGACAGTAACAATGTGAAGACCAAGTCCTAAACTGAAAAAGAAACCTAAGTAGAATTTCCGAATAAAACTTGCTTCTTATACTGGCTTCAATCCATTCTAATACTTCCTATTAGTTTGTTATGATCACGAAAAGAAGTGGGTGAGAGTACCTTCTTTTAAATCACAATAAGCATATTGCTTCATTTTACCGAGCTATTTATCAGAGCTATTGTAATTCAGTGTTTGGCAGCACAATATGAAAAAGAATGTAGATTAAAATCTAAAAGCATTTGCTGTGCTCATTTTCAGTATTATTTCAGGGAATTATACCTCCAGTCCCACCTAACTTAACAACAGTAATTTGGACTGCTAGCTTTTTGTTCACTTTGTACAAATCAGTTGTTCTAATGGAAAATTACCTTTGAGTTTCCTATTTTTTAATCATGTGAAATGACCTAAGAACAACTGACAAGAAGCAAAATTCATTTATCATAGCTTCAGCCATCTGTAACTAAAGTGAACTAAATTAACTGAATTAAACTATTTCCCTAGGCTGCCTGAAGGGAGGCAATGCAATTCACCCTCAAGTGGATGCTAAATATGTGGTTTCACAATTTTTAAAGAGGCTCATAAACTATCATCCTTGTCAGAACAGACTGCTCCTCTCTAGGTCCCTGCCTGCCACTGCTCCTATCTTTTCTGCCAACAGTTATGCAGCTATACAGTAAACTTCATGGGCAAGCTGAATAGGCTAAAAATTAGCTGGCAAAGGTAAAAATGTTAATTTTACCACAGCTGAATTCTCCATGTAGCTGCACAAAGGGGCCACATTGCTTTGGCATGGTGGCAATGTAAGTTTATGCTTGAGTAAAGCTGTAATGTATCTAGAGAAGAAGATGGGCATTAAGACTCGTTTCCGTTTCTCTTGCTCTCTAGTGTGGACTGCTAGGAAACCAATTAAATGTAATCTACACACAACCAAAATTAAGGAAAATTACTAAGTTAGTTGTACTGCATGTCAGCCTGGCTGTTGTACTACAGCACAGTCCTAATTATAGTAAAATATTTAAGCCAACAAATCAACATTTCTTAAAAACAAAGTACCAAAAGCAAATGAAGTGTTTCATGTGTAAACAGAAGAGTAACTTTTCTGTTCATGAAATACAAGCTCCCTCTCGTGGTCAGACCACAACATGCATCATTAATCCATAAAATCAACATCTGAAAATCCTGTGGGTAAAAATCAGGATTCACTTTTATCAGCTTCAAGCAGCATTTACAATATAGTCATCAACATAAAAATAAAACCCAAACAATTAATTTTTTCCAAATTCACTTCGTACTTGCGCTGGCTTTGGCTGGGTGATTTTCTTCCTAACACCTAGTATAGAGTTATTTTTTGAATTTATGCTGAAAAGAGGTTTGATCATTCAGGGATGTCTTGGTTACTACTGAGCAGCACTTGCCCAGAGCCAACACCTTTCCTGTTTCTCAGACCACCTCTCCAGCAAGCAGGCTGGAGGTGCACAAGGAGCTGGGAGGGGACACAGCTGGGACAGCTGACCCCAGCTGACCACAGAGATATTCCATACTGTATGGTATCACTCTCAGCATGTATAGTGCTGGGGTAAGAAGAAGGAAGGAGGATGACATTTGTCTTCCCAAGTCACTCTTAGTGATAGAGCCCTGCTCTCCTGGAGATGGCTGAATATGTGCCTGCCCATGGGAAGTGGTGAATGAATTCCTTGTTTTGCTCTGCTTGGGTGCATGGCTTTTGCTTTCCCTATTAAACTGTCTTTATGTCAACTCACAAGTTTTCTCACTTTTACTCTTCCAGTTCTCTCCCCCAAAGAGCTGGGCAAGAGTGAGCAAGTGACTGTGCGTGACTGAGCTGCCAGCTGGGACTAAACCACAACAGTCCTTCAAATATTCTGTGGTGCAGCAAAGCTTAAGAAATAAAGAGTTTTTTAAAAGTCCTGTCGCTGTATGCACACAATTTCTAAAAAGACTTTGACAGAGAGTTATTTAAATACTCCTCAAACATCTGTCAGAACAGTTTACCACTATTCCTGGTAGATAATTAAATAATGTTTATGTCTTTTAGTGGGTTTTTGGGAAGTAAGCAGTAAATCAGAGCAATCAGATGATTCACATTAGCTCTGCTTTGCCTGGACTTCCATCTCTGGCAAACTTACCTTTACACTGGTATCTGCAGACATGCAGTGACTGCCCTCAGATGTTATTATTATCAAACAATTTTCTTTATAATTGATGGAACTAAATGGTCTCCTACCATTTAGAAGCTAATTTAACTAAATATAACTACAGTAACTAAATATAACTATATTAACTAAAATAACAACACAAAACCAAAATTCACCTTAGCACATGGCAAAAGCCATACATAACCTTGAAGAAGCAAAACAGTGATTCCTTAATAAATTCAACTGAAGTCTTTGTAAAAGGTCAAACCAGCTGCACTTCAGAAATGAAACTTATGAATTGCTAGAGAAAACACTGTATTAATAAAGATTTGTTCAATTTTTCCCTCTGTACTGGACCGCAAAGAGGTAGTGTGACAGCAGCAGTCTTTGCTACTCTGCAAAATGTCCTATATGGGTTATTGCTCTATTAAAAAATGGTGTGACCTCACATTCCTCAGAGCACAAAAGATAATTCATCAATACTGAAAAACTCTTTTAAAGAGTCTTTCCAAGGAATAGTTGGAATTGCCGGGATAGTTTTAAAGGACACCAATGAATTACAGACAGTACTGTTCTTTGAGAATTTTTATTAAATATCTGTAAACAACATAGTTTAAGTATAGACTCATAGAGGGATAAAAATGGGACCAAAACAAGGTAACATGGAGTCTTTCCATACCATTTACAAATTTGCACTATGTTTTTTACATATACTAAATAAAAAGTTATTAGAGAATCGTACTGTCTGTAATTCATTAACATCCTTTTGAAATATGCAAAGTAGGACAGGAAATCAATTATGTAGCATTTACAGTTGTTAAAGGTAAATTAATATTGACTAAATTAGCACCAACTTATCTTTGTGCTCCATTCTCATTTAGGTTGTTGAGAAGTCTTCAAGACACTTAAACTAGATTGACAAGTTGTACCTGCTATTTCCTTAAGTAGTGTTGTATGATCATTTTCTGCCAAATTCACAAATCCAACTTGATTTCTGAAGTGATCAATGCCTTGAAAAGACAAATCCACTCTTTTTCCTTTCAGGAGATCGTCTATAAAAACCTTGCTGTCTGAAAGAGCACCAACTGCTCTGTCAAGAGGAAAGAAAATACCAATGTCAAATATATTTCTGCTGTTAATATTGCTATTAATCATTATATCAATAAGTGTAACAAAGATTTTTTAGTATCAATTTATTAACTATGGTCAATTTATTAACTATGGTACTTTTGCACTACTTCCTATCAATACAGTTATTGTTACTACTATTATTATTATTTTTACCACCACCTTTTTATAAAGGTAAACTGGTTCATACACTGTGCTGTAAAACCATACAAATAATAAGGCAGACTTAGCAGCAGATGTAATTCCTCAAAAGAGTTTATCTCAGTCCTCAAGGTATCCAGACAATAATATGACAGTGTCCCTATTACTTTGTGCATCCCATTTAAAGATGATTACTCAGAAGTATTTAGTTTTCCATTTTTAAATTAATTAAGGTTTTTCTTCTCCTAATATGTCAGTTGAACTAATATTCTTCTTCAGCTAAGGTTACTACAGTGCTAGTTAAATTATAAACAGATGTGACATTACATATATAATGATCAACTTATATGGAAATTACAATTAAGCTTACGGAGAACTGTTACTAAAAGAGGTACTATCTCAATTTACCTTTCTGTAAGAGTTAAGAGGCATGCACACAATAACTGCATTAACAGGGTAGAAACAGTTTTAAATTATCATCTTAATTAGCCAAATCAAGTGTATGTACAATTACATGAAATAATTGTTTTGAGCTGCACTTAAAGGGATTCAAATTCTAAACAAAAACCACGTAAACATTCTTAGTGTTTTCTAAAAGATCTCTCACATCTCACAATTCTTTTCAATGAACCTGAATTTAATCTTTTCCCCAAATCGATGCAGACTTATATACACTAGATGGCAGTAATAGGTTAAAAATGCTCAAAAGATGTATGTTTACTTTTTTTGTCCAAGCTGGATGAAAGCAATTACCATGATTTCTACAGTGGGTTAAATGATTTCATTGAAGCCTGTACAATTGCAAGAATCTCTACACATTACCATTGTGTGTGACAAGGTGGACTCCTGATGTGAACTGTGCATTAACTGGAACCTAGGCCAAGTTAAGAAACACATGAAGGTTGATTACATGACAAAATATCCTTCATTGATAGAGCTCTCCTGTGGTCTTTTTACAGAGCTTTAATCTATAAGCTAGAAATACTTTAGCTCCTAATAACCATTTTAAACAACGCCATTACTTGTTCCTTGGCGAAGATATTTTACTTTAAGTGTAGTCAGTCACTTACCTACCCTCTTATCACTGTTAGACAAGCCTGTTCCTGTGTCTTCCCTATGTGCTGTACTTCAAGACCTTTCAAAAACACCATCTAATACTGGTTCTACCTGTCAGATTACTTCACACATAAGCAGGAGTAGATTTTTTTACCAACATGAACCTAAAAATTGGTCCAAAACAAGTGCAGATATTTCAAACACACTGAGTCAAATTAAGGCTTGCAGAGGTCTTTTAAGTATTGATTCATAAATGTATCTAAAATCCATCCCTAGATTTTTTATATGTGAGAACTAGTCCGCAGAGAGCCCATGGAAAGCTCTGTTTCTCAGCTGATTTATATTTCCATACTGTAGGGTCTGCTGCAGAACTCACTTCTAGCCAAGGATACCTGAGCAGTTCTATGAAAGGTCAATCCACTGCAGCATGCTTTCAGTTTAGCACTATGGCATCCAAGATCTAGTCCTACTTTTCCTTTTGTTTTTAATCTTGCAAACACTAAAATATGTAGAAAAATAACTGTCATCTCACTCTAGCTATCTTGCCTTTTGTATTCTGTCAACCACCTTATAACGTCTGACAATTGTTTTTTTTAAGAATAATGCACAAGGACAAACATTTCCACTGAAATCAATAGCAAAAAGCACAACAGTGGTATTTTCTTGTTATTCCATACCAAATCGTATTTACAATGCCAACTAGTAATTACACTCAGTGCAACTAATCCAGAGATACCCAAAAAGTTAACTAGCACTTTGATCTAAAGTCAAAAAGGAAATTAAAAAAAAAAAAATTAGAACAGCATACTCTAAGTGAACACAAACTAGAATTATAGAAGCAGTGCCTGTTTTCTTTCTATATTGTTGTAATGTAAATCCTGAAGCACTTAAAATTCATGAAGTTTCTTTTAAGAAATTTCTGAGTTTTAATTTTGATCACTTGTTAGAAAAAGTGATCTCACAAAAAAAGCCAAACTCAATTCTGTCAGTTGTTATTTGTGATGCAAAGGTGAGATTCACAGAGTCAATGACAGAAAACCAGCAAGAAAAACTTGGCACTATGATCTCATAATTAGGCATTTACTGCAAAGGCAGGCATCCTGACTTCTAGCACCTGATCCCATGACTATGCATACAGTTAGCAGAGAGTAGAATGTCTTGGCTTGAAGGGACTGCTGTCATGACTCTTGATTGCTTGCTTTCTTTTTATTTTCAAAATCTCACATTCTTGATTTTGTACAGTTCTACAAAAAGAGATGTATAGTGTATTCATGAAGGCTAGACCACAGTCAATCAGCTAGGAAACTCACATGGGAATTGCAGGTCTGGATTCCCTTAAAAAGTGCAGCCTAGAATACAGATCTTCCATTTTCAGGGTGGAAGCTCTATGTACTAAAATACCACACAAAGGGCTTTGTGCTGAATTGAATGTTACGTTTAGCACATTCTTATCACGCATTTGACTTCAAACAGCATTCAACACATTTAATTTCTGTGTAGACAGAGGCACTATTGTGCAAACACAGTTGGAAAACTGAAGATATCTAAGTAACTTAATGGATCCAAACCTAAGGATCAGTGAACTCTCAGATGCCCAGTTGACTAGCTGTACTTTGAGAGATTACTCTCCCCCTACATTACCCACAGGTTCTTTTGCCAGCTTGGATCTTGGTTTCTTTCCATTAACCTGGTATCAAAAATTGGTGAAACAAGAAAAAGGCAAATTCAGCATTTTACTCTTTGAGATCTCTCAAAAGATTAAACAAAAAATATCAGTTATGAATTTTAAATCTCATTTAAAAGAACATGCAATCTAGAATACCTGAGGACAGCTGAGCTAGAAACCTATAGGAGGCATCTGGCCAGGGAAGGGGTGAATCTCTGAAGAAGCTGCTGCTGACTAGAGGACAGTTCTGAGTGCCTGGACTGTAGAGTTCTGCTGGGAGAGGCAGAGAAGAACTCTAAGTCAGTGCTTCGGTGGCATTCAGAAAGTGAAGCTGAGGAGGGGCTCACAGAGTAGCAAAATATCTTGAATTTGAGAATATTTGTTTTGGTACACGGTTTTGGACTCTTTTAAAAAATACTCATGAAGAGACACATGCGCTTTGAGGTATTATCCCAAACTCTTTTTTCTACAAGTTTTCAAACTCTTAAAAAAAAAAAATCTCACATGAACAGCTGGTGGTTGTTCTCACCAATTTTCAGGTGCTATCACAGTTTACTCATTAACCAGGCACATGGAGAGGGGAGGGACTCTACCAGATCTAGTATCCTTTGCTTTTTTAGTCTCTGTTCCTGGCTGTTTCTCTCCCCTTAGATCAGACTGTTGAAGATGCTGACAAATTTGCATCTTCACAGGACAGGTAGGAGTAAAGAGATCTCAAGGATATAGCATTCAAAGAAAACAAGTGTGTAAAAACAAGCCAACTGATTTAGATATACTGATCATTCATTACTTTTAGGTGTGTCAAATGCTTTCAAGCCAATATACTTCTTATTAGAAGCATGCCCATGACTACCAAATGGTTCCTACTTTCTACCTTGGATTCTCACTTTCTTATGAGCAATCTCCACTTCCAACAGATTTTTATTTCCCCTGTCCCCTATATCAAAACATTGGTTTAAAAAATTACTTTAGCAAACATGAGATCTGTGAGTGCAAGTTCAGCACACAGCAGGAAAAACACATACTTTGTTCAGAGCTTATGATATACCAGAAGTTATGAAAATGGCCAAAATTAAGATTAGCATTTTAAAAACATGAATTAAACATTCAATAACTCTAGTAAATTAGGGCTGTAGGACTAACAAAAAAGTGTCAGTTAACCCTGCTAGTCTCTTTATGAATACATCAAGCAAAAACATTAGTATATACTTAATTTACACTAAATACCTACATGCTAATTTCTTCTTCACTGGATAAATGCATCACTAACATGGTGACATGCAATGAGCCAGAGCGAACCATTGCTTTGGAAAGCCTTTGATCCTTCTGTATTATTGCATCTTGGACAGCCTGAATACTGCCAGTAATCTGAGAAGAAAGACACAGAAACAACAGTTAGCCACTACAACAATTACTGTATCCCATCATGCAAGTGAACAAGAAAGCACACAAATGGAAAACAAACATTTATGCAAAAACCATTCTAGCAGAAGAAAGTTTTATCCTCTGATAAAGCTGTGCTAATTGACCTGAGTGAACCCAAACTGGGTACAAATGGAGTGATTAATAAATCACTGGACACTCCTCATCACATCTTAATAGGAATTTCCTTCCATAAGTATCATAAATTCCTGAAGCAGATTAAGATCATCCAGTTTTACACTGCCAGTGATACTAATAAAAAGCTTCTTCAAGGAATTTATCTGCCCACTGTGCTAAACATCTGTCTTGCTATGCACAGGTAAGTGACTAGAAAAACCTGATTTTTGCAGGACTGGGCACATACAAAACCAGAATATCCAGTAAATAATTTGTAGAGATATCTGATTTGCAATTCTGGTTATATTGTCCAATAGACAGATATAATGTATATATGCCCTTCAAGTATATTTAGATAGATTTCCTTGCAACAGGTATAGAGTTCTAACTTCAATAGTCTTTCTCTTTAAAAATACTGGAATTACATTTTTTTAATTGAAAATTATTTATATGCTTATACATGCTCTGTAAATTGTATCCAAAATGTTTACTGTGCTTGAAATTATACTAGTTGCATTGTAGCAATTTAAAAAACAAAACACCAAAACCCTGCAACAATTCTTGAGTATGTTAGTGAAAATTAAATCCAATAAACCTGACCATCTGACAAAATAAATTACTTCTTAGAGCACAGTGAGCAAAGACATTCCAGACAAATCATCTTTGGTGTATAAAGTCTAAAAAAAGCATGTCAAAAAATCCAGTCTCACTTTTTCATTGTTTACTTATTTGAAATTCAGTGGTGAATACTTCATGAATGTACTGTACAGACTTGACTTTTACAAGATAAGCACAAGTAGCTCTTAGGTATAAAAAAAGCATTGATATATTTTGATTGCTCTGTTAATCATAAGGAATACATAAATTTCCTGGGAAAAAAACCCCCACAATCTAATGGGAGTGTTCAGGATTTTTCTGATTGAATTTCTTAAGATGAGTTTTGCCATGCCGAAGTTTTACCTAATGAGCCATAGATATCTAGTAGTGTCATATAAATATAACTTTAATATAACTCAAAGGAACCAATGCTGGTGAGGGTGGGGAGGATGGAAGGTAAAAGCTATTTGCCAGAAAAGGGAATATGGCATTTACAAAACCACAAGTGTCTAACGTAGTGTAGAACATATGAAGAAAATTCCATCAACATTTTATCATAATTCATGTTGTAATAAGACTATTTTCCTTCACATGTCAGAACTGATCTTATCCTGGATAAATAATAGTTTCATTGTCTCAGATACAGGAGGAATTTAATTCATATTTAAGCAAAGAACTGGTAAACGTGATTCCAGCTAATTGCAATGTATTGACTGAATAATTAAGTTTATAAGAAAAAGCAAAAAAAAGAAAAAAACCCTCAAAAATTAAGTGTGCATCATATTAATTACAATTTTATTCAATTTTCAACTATTGCTTCTAAATTTAATTTGCACCTGTGAGCTGGCAAAGGAAAAAATATAATTGTAAGTATACAAGCCGTTCAGAATACAGAAGACAGGTGTGGAACTGTGTTACCATGGGAGTAAAAACCATCCTAGCTCTGAAAGAGATCAATATTTCTCAGCATTTAGTTTAGCAGCCAATACCCCACATCCCCATGCCCCTACAGTTCCCGTCAGTAGTTCTTCCATGCAAGCATGTTCTTTCAAGGCTCGCTCTTTTATGCAAGCACCAGTGGCACAAAAACTGTAGGAAATTAATACCTACAAGATGTCAATTTTTCTGTCCAAAATTGGACAACAGGTTGAAAACCCAAAAAACCCAAAAGTACAGGCTCATAGATGTATAAACTCTATTAGGAAAACAAAGCTAAAAACCTAACAAATAATAATGACTTTGGAACAAGGTTATGTCCAAAGACAGTCAGTCAGCAGCTAAAGAGAAAAGTTATTGCTGAATCCATCAAGAAAGTATGAAAAACCCTGCTTTTTTGAAACAGGTAAAATAAAAAAAAGGCTCAGCACGTCTTCTCTCTCTGGCTGAATGACAATGCTCTACACAATCAACATTATTTGGAAAGAAAAAAAAAAGTTTTCAAGTAAGTTTTTGTGAATTTCAGAAACTTGTTTTTCAGATGTTTCCCCTGAAGTTATGTGATCAAAATGTAACAAAACAGCCGTTAAACAGGTGTGCTATCACAATGCATATCACAATTTCAGATTTGTTCTGTTTTCTCCAATAAATATAAGGTGCAATTAGTATTTGAGTGTACTATTCTAATTAGGCAAACTAGGACTCTTATAATGCTATATAACAAGATATGACCCACTGCATAAATGAAAACATAAACTGGTATTTAAGCTGTTATTTACATTACCTCACAAAGCATTCTTTTACATTTCAACTGCTATCATGCTATTTCTTTTTACTGGAGATGTCCTGACTTAATTAAAAAAACTTTTTGAAGGCAGATCACACTTAACAATTCCTCCCTCTGAATTTTTGAAAAAAAAAAGTTCAAAAAAAAGGCCTCAACTACTGATTTCAAGATCTCCTCTCCCATTATTTGAAATACGTTATTCTGGAGAGTAATAGAATAACACACTTTTGCTTATTGCAAGGATACTTCTAGTAAGTAAATGTAAAGCTTTAAAGATTTAACAGATCAATAGTAATTATAGCCAAGACTGGAGAACCCTGAAAGGCTAACCTACCAAATGATAGCACATCATGTAAGTCATAACTTAAACCCCCCCCCCCCCCAAATCCCCAAACAAATAGAAAAAGACACAATGATCATAATCCATTTAACAATTTTTGCACAAGTAATAATGCAAAGTTCAATATAAATTCAAAATTAATGGAACAACATTTTTTTATTTCTGAAGATTCAAAACAATTAAAACGAAAACAAGGAAACTGGTCATTTTCCAAAAGGAACAGTTGATTAAATGTTTCAGAAATATCCTTTATTACAAAATGTCCTCTGTGTAAAGCTTAAATTACTACATAAAATACAAAGAAGTAGTACTAATGCTTAAAATACTTCACTGGAACAAAACCAGATCTTCAACAAAATAAAGGTTTCTCATTACCAACTAAATACTACCAGCAATTACCGGATTCACTCTGGCTATCAAGAAACCAGGTGTCTAAATTTTGGCTAATATTGCCTGTAAAAATTCCAACGTGTATTTTCTACTTTCAGAACAACTCTACCTCTAAGATGCCAAGTATAAACAAAACTTTCTAGCAACCTGGAATTCCCAAATGTTCTTAGATTTAATTTAAAGAGTTGTTTCTTTACCTCTGTGAATGAACTATGACTAAATAATGACATATAAAAAACCAAGCGTACTTAAGACCTTCCCAAGTAACCCTTGGGCATAGTAACAATTGTCAGCAGGAATTCTCAATTATCAGATTATATAACCCCTATATTATTCTTGCACTTGTTAAATCATGGAATCTGTTAAACAGATCTGAAAGAAAACATATTTTAGATTAAGATATCCCAAAAGATATCCTGAAATATTTGTATCAGGCTATCCTGGATCTTGTAAAACCAGCTTTTACAATCTCTTCATCACAAATCATGTTTTGAAGAATCAAAGACTGCAGTATCATTTTCAAACCTATTTTATTCTCATTTCATATTTTCTTAATCCTCTTTTACTTTTTTCAGAGAACTGACAATACAGGTGTAGGATGAGTTAAAATTCATCTGAAATAGTTTCTGATATTAAAAAACCCCATGAACTAAATTTGCAAATGGTGTTAAACTGCTTGGGTCAATTTTTTGAACATAAGGCACCTAGTTTCCTTGTTTCAGACACAAAAGATATCAAAGATGTACCAGAGATAACCTGCAGCATGTAAGAAATCATTTTCACTTACTGCCTAAATGAGACAACTCATGTAACTGCAAGAAAATACATTTTCTTAAAGAGCTCTTTGCATTTCCTGAATCCATGTGAACAACAATTCACTAAAACAATAGTTGTTTGAATTTTAAATAAGATGAACCATTTTACTGGAAAATGCTAAACTACAGACTGCCAAGTTAAAACGGTAACAGATCCAAACATAAATTTGTATCTACAAAGAAATCTAAACACATTGCTAGAGTCTTTCTTTTTAAATTAAATAGGAATGTCTCTCTTCCTTATTCTAGGTGAACAACAAAACAGGCAATACTGTAACACTACAGAGGAGAAATTTCAGCCACCTTCAGTGAAATCCATAAGACTGTCAAACTGAATAAAAAATGTAAGTATTTTTCCTCCAGTCTTTTTTAGAAAAGCAATTTTATTCACAAGAAAAGTTACATAACATAGCATTACTCATTGAATAGACTGCTAATGTTTCTTTAAAAATACCTGAAAAAAAATTGTTTTGCACAATATCAAACACTGTTCTTCTTATAAACACATGCAGCTGATGAAGTAATTCTGGTTATACCAAATTAGTATAATAAAGAATATCACCTTTGGATTAGTAATTGGAAGAGAAATGAAATAATTTGGCTGATATTGTTTATTCTTTTTCTTCTTTCTCTCAATGCCTTCTTCAATTTCCCTTCCAGTAGTCCGCTTTCTTTTCTTCTTAATACTTAGTTCAGAAGTTGCATGCACTGAAGAGAAAAAAAAAAGTTACTTTTAGCACACAGACATTTAAAGAAAGACACTCGTCATACCACACCAACAGGAGCTGGACTTCAGTCAACTGACTGGAGCATGTCTTCCCATTCACCTGCTCTGCCCATGCTCTGAACTGTCTGACTGGGATCCAACTCTGACCTCAATTAATGTAGCCATACAAGTGAAGTACCACACTAGAACTAACAGCCTATACCTCTAAGCAAGGTTTATAAGCTGCTAACACAGACAGGCACATGGCTTCCAAACCACTAAGCCTCCCTAAGCCAACATATGCAGAAGACAACAAACTGCCCACACCTGAACACGGACATGACTGTAGAGCAGAAGGGCCAATATTAAATTTCAAAAATCCCATGCATTCTGCATTTTGAAATATAAAATGTAGTAATACATAGGATTATTAAAGCAAAAAGTTGTAGTAGACTAAGACTGACCAACCTATAGCACAGGAACCAAACCCAGCCCAGAAGAAAATATCATCCCAGCCAGATCTGCTCTCTACTTCCTCCTTTCCCAGAGACACCTTCTGATACAGTGAAAGAACTGTGTCTGTCCTCAGTTCTTCCTTTGCACATAACTGTTTTTGTCTTGGCTCATTTCCTTGAGGCTTTACAGAGCCTCTCCCACCCCATGGCCTGATACATTACCCATAAGCTGACCAGGCTGCAGACATCCACTGTCCAATTAGAAGTGTACTTCCAGCCCCATGCTGGAATACATATATTGACAGACAGCTCACAAAACCCATCACCTGAGAAGCTCACATACAGTAATGTGAAGTGACATATGAAATGTCTTTATTCTGTGACTCATTGCTCCACAGGATAACAAAAGGGTGAATTCTTAATATGCTCAAGTACTGCAGGACTGAATACTAATAAGAGAGGCTCTGGACTGTAACTCTCTCCCTGTTTGCAGGGAGACTGTTCCATGTGCATGGTTCATGCCAACAGGTAGGACCAAGAACTGAGTGCATGATGTGTCTATACTTTCACTGTTCACTATTACTTGTTTCTTGTTTAATGTACTTACTAGCACATTCATCTTCAATATCTGTGTCCACAAATGGCATTTCTGCCATTAGAGAATCTATTGAATCAGCAGCACATGGCTCTTCTTTCTGTTGTGTTATTTCCTTTCTCTCTTTAAAGATTTTCTTTTGCTGTATATTTTCCAGCCCATCTGTAATATATTTAAAATAACACACTGGGTTTTAGTTTTTGATATAAACAACTAAGAGACATTATACATAGGCAACATATCAAGTAAACATTTCATTATCAGCAAATGAATATTGACATATAACCCCCGCAAGGATCTTGTTCTTCTTTGTCAACAAAGCAGTAAAAATACCTTAACATTTTATGTGAAATAGGAAAAAAAAAAGACGTCTGCTTTCTATATTTTAATAACCTATGGGCTTGTTTGGTTCCAAGTAAACGAAATTACTGAAAAAAACCAAACAACAAAACAAAAAACAAACCAAAAACTTATAACTGAGCATAAAAAATAAAACCCTTCAGAACACACATAAAAGTTCATTTTGGATAACAGTAAAGGCTTATGAAATTCAGTGCAGACAAACATTGGCAAATTAATTCCACTGTAAATACACCGAAAATGAGGCATGAAGAAGCAGGAAGGGAATCCTATCATTCCACATAAAACAAAGGGTACTCAGTTGACCCTATCATTCAGGAATGAGATGAATCTCCCACTCAGTATAGCATGTTTTAAACAGCAATGATCTGATTTTCTCCTTCTAAAAACTGACTTTCAGTATTTAAGTATGTAAATGAAAACACATCTTGCATGTACAAACATATACATGAAGCTGTACCTCAGAATAATACCACAATCACAGAATATTTTGAGTTAGACAGGACAGAACAATGTCCACTAACAAGTTTTTTTAAAAGTCTTTTTCCCCAAGAGTACTAACTGAGCATGAGTCATTTCCTTATGTCTACTTCATGCTTCTGCATCAGTAAACTCTAATATTGGCATATTGAGTTATACCTTAAAAAAAAGAACAAGCAAAATCTTCTCTAGCAGCAAACAATGGCCATATAATCTGGCACCCAGCAATACTCTTTTGGGACAACTCCACAATGGGATTACTGTTGTGGAAGGAGCTGTATGTTAGAATTGCAGTTTATCCCAGGACAGCTCATTACTACAGAAAACACACTTTCAAAGCTCCTCTCATGACCAGTGCAGATGGCCCAAATCTGGCCTGAGAGCAAAATTCAGCAGCAGAAGTGAACACTATGTTCTTGAGCCACACAAGGCTATGCATGTATAAAATCAATATTACAGACCCATTGTTGGTGATTATCACCCTGTGGAATATTTCTTACACGTATCACTTTATACTAGGGAAGATAAATAAAAGAACAACCTGATTAAATGCCAATTTGCATCAGGGTAAAGTAGGGAGGCATAAATCACTCTGAGGTTATAGTCTGACACCTAACTTTATCTCCCCAGGCTATTCAAAGGAAACAAAGTATTTAGATTTTTTACTTGTTCCCCCTGCAGACACTAAAGAACCATGCATAACAGATATTAAAGCAATAATAAAATTATTACTTAACATTTAGATTAAAGCTCACATAAAACAGATTGTTTCTGGTATCCAGGAACATACAGAAAACAACCCTGGATCCAAAGAGATCTCAAACTGAAGGACAAGACAGAGGTCCATGAAAACGACAAACAAGTAGGTCAGGTTGGGGCAGCAAACCTCAAAATTCAGCAGTGCAGAATCATCATCAGCTGGGAGGAAAAGGGGTTTGTTAAGGTAGCATCAGCTACAGAATAAGGACTCACATACATCTGAGGGGTGTATATTGCAGATTACAGGTTTCCTTTGCTCTGTCTGCTCAAAAAGCAACATACTTGTGCCACTTTGCAAAATGCTCCCTGTTCACAATAGTAAAGGCACAGGTAATGTAATTAACAATGCACCTTCAGTAAACTGAACTGAGAAGGCACTGTGTTTAAATTCTACAGGCTGTGCCTCCACCAAAAATCCCCCAAACTCCCTCACTTTTTTGGAAATACTAATTCAAGAAATCAGCAACAAAATTCAAGAGGTGGATTCTAGTTACTAAAACAACCTGAAAACAAGATTTTTCAAAACTCTTGACATAATGCTGATAATCTGAAACCTAGAGTACAAAACCAGCTTCCGTAGGAGCTCCTTGACCATCAAGCTGTTATAGGATAAGCTTTGTTCTTAATTGCATGCTTAATTATATTTGCCTGAATTTCATATATGAGTAGTATTCATTAATTTGTATTTAAGTGATTGCCGATCTTCAGCATTTGTCATCTGTTACAGCAGAAAAAAAAATCATGACACCTACCTCATAAAGGAGAGACCACAAAAATTAGGAGCAATAAAACATACTTGGTTGTGCTCTGATCCCAGCTGCCTTCTCTACATACTCAGATTATTGTTTCAGATAGAATAATCTTCTATTATTTGACATATAAGTATCACAGATCACAGTGAGACTTGATCATCAGGCCCTATTCCCTGTTCACTCTGTTTATGTTGATGTGTTTAATAGGTTTATCACAGAATGAATTAAGTTGGAAAAGACCTCTGAGATCATTGAGTCCATCTTATGACTGAACACCACGTTGCCAACAAGGACACGGCACTAAGTGCCATGTCCAGTCTTTCCTTAAACAGAACCAGAGACATGACTGCAACATGTTTCTGGAAAGCCCATTCCAATATCTGACCCCTCTTTCCATGAAGAATTTCTTATGAATGTCCAACATAAACCTCCCTGGTACAGCTTAAGTCTGTGTCCTCTTGTCCTGTTGCTGGTTGCCTGGGAGAGGAGGCCAATCCTCACCTGGGGAGGCTGCAGCCTCCTTCCAGATTGTTGTAGAGAGAGGTAAGATTTCCCTCAGCCTCTTATTCCAGGCTAAACACCTCCAGCTCCCTCAGCTGTTCCTCATCAGACTTGTGCTCCAGACTTTTCACCAGTGCCATTGCCCTTCTCTGGACATGCTCCAGCCCCTCAATGTCCTTCCTGAATTGACGGGCTCCTGAACTGGACACAGGAGTTGAGGTATGACCTCATCAGTGCTAAATACACTGGGACAATCACTGCCCTGGTCCTACTGACCACTATAGCTGATCCAGGCCAGGATGCCATTGGTCTTCTTGGCCACCTGGGCAAACTGCTGGCTCATGTTCAGTCGGCTGTCAAAACCAGTACCCCCAGGCCCTTTTCCACTGGGCCACTTTCCAGCCACTCTGTCCCCAGCCTGTAATGCTGCAGGGGATTGTTGTGGCCAAAGTGCAGGACCCAGCACTTGGTCTTGCTGAACCTCATAAAACTGAAATCAGCCCATCGATCCAGACTGTCCAGGTCCTTCTGCAGAGCCTTCCTACCCTCCAGCAGATCAACACTCCAACCCAACATGATCTTGTCTGTGAATCTGCTAGTGGTAGACTTGATCCCCTCATCCAGATTATCAATAAAGTAATTGTACAGGACTGGACCTAACACTGACCCCTGGGGACACCGCTAGTGACCAATTGGCACCATTCACCATGTCCCTCTGGGCCTGGCCATGCAGCCAGTTCTTAACCCAGAGATGAGTGCACCTGCCCAAGCCATGGGCTGACAGCTTTGCCAGGAGTATGCTGTGGGTCATGGTGTTGAAGGCTCTGCTGAAGTCCAGGTAGACAATATCCACAGCCTTATTCTCATCCACCAGGTGAGTCTCCTGGTCATTAAAGGAGATCAGGTTGGTCAGGAAGTATCTGCATTTCCTAAACCTGTGCTGGCTGGGTCTGACCCCTTGGCTGTCCTGTCTGTGCTGTATGATCACAAGATGATCTGCTCCATCACCTTGCTGGGCTCTGTGGTCAGGCTGCCAGACCTGCAGTTCCCTAGATCCTCCTTCCAGTATTTCTTGTAGATGGGTATCACACTGGCCAGCCTCCAGCTGCCTGGGACCTCGCCAGTTAGCCATGACTGATGACAGATGGATAATGGACAGAGGTTTAATGAGCTCCCTCATCACCCTAGGATGGATCCCATCCAGCTCCATACACTCGTGAGCATCTAAGTGGTTAAGGTCACTAACTACTTCCTCCTGGAATACCGGGGATCCATTCTGCTTTTCCTCCCTGTCTACCAGTTTAGCTGGGGCCAGCTGCCCTGAGGATAACAATTCTTACTGCTGAAAACTGAGGCAAAGAAGCTGTTAAGTACTTCAGCCTTTTCCTTGTCTTTGGTGACTATACTCTCCTCCAGGTCCAATAAAGAATGTTTTCCCTGGCCCCCTTCTGTTATGAGTGTAGTCTAAAAAACACTTTTCATTTTCCCTAATAAAAGCAGCCACAGTAAGTTCTAACTGAGCTTTCATCTCTCTAATTTTCACTCTACATGACCTAAAAACATCCTAAAATGCTTCTGAGTTGCCTGCTCCTTTTCCCAAAGCTGATACACCCTCCTTTTTTCCCCCCAAGTTCCTGTGAAAACTCCCTGTTCAGCCAGGCTAGTCTTCTTCCCTGCCAGCCTGTCTTTCACAGAGATGAGACTGCCTGCTCCTGCGCCATCAGGATTTCTTTCTTAAAGTGTGTCCAGCCTTCCTGGGCCCCTTTGTTTTTAAGAGCTGCTTCCCAAGGGACTCTCTAAATCAGTGTCCTGAATAGTCTGTGCTATGAAAGTCCAAGGTGGAGGTTTTGTTGATGCCCCTCTTTACTTCACCAAGTACTGAAAATTCTTACCACATTGTGATCACTCTGCCCAAGGCAGCCTCTGGCCACCACATCTCCCACCAGCCCTTCTCTGTTCATAAAGAGCAGGTCTAGCAGGACACTGCCCCTGTAGGCTCCCTCACCAGCTGTGTCAGGAAGTTATCTTCCAAATGCTCAATGAACCTCCTAGACTGCCTCCTTTCCACTCTGCTGGGCTTCCAGCAGACACGGGCAGGCTAAAGTCTCCCACAAGAACAAGGTCTGGTGAACATGAAACATCAGCCAGCTGCCTACAAGGATATTCCATCTGCCTCTTCATCCTGGTTGGATGGTATGCAATAGACTCCTACCAGGATATCTGGCTTACCAGCCTTTGCCCTGATTCTCACCCCTAGGCACTCAACCTTATCATCACTATCCTCAAGCTCTGTGCAGTCAAAACACTCCCTGAGATACAGACACCCCACTCCTCTTCTTCCTCACCTGTCCCCTCTGGAGAGCCTGTTGCTACCCACTGCAGCACTCCAGTCATGACAGTCACCCCCCACCTTTCCCTGATGGTGACGATATCATGGCTTTCCTGCCGTGCGATGGCCTCCAGATCCTCCTGTTTGTTACCCATACTGCAGGCACTGGTGTAGATGCTCTTCAGCTGGGCTACTGATTTCACCCCATAACTGGCATACAGGCCCTAGGCTCATCCCTAGTGAGGCTGGTCTCACCCCCTTCCCCCTTCAAACCTTCTCAATCAGCCCTGCCAACTCAATCTCTAGAATACTTTTGCCCCTGTTAGACAGGTGAACACCATCTTGCAGGCCTGGTGCTGCATAAATCTCCCAACGATCAAAAAAACCCAAATTCCACCAATGGCACCATCTTTAAGCCACTTGTTGATCACACGGGTTTTCCTGTTCCTTCTGGCATTTATCCCTGATAAATGATGCCAAAGGAATCAAGGAAAACCCTACCTGTGCTCCTGTCCCTTCAACGAGACAACCCAGTGCCTTGAAGTCCTAGGTTTGATTACCCTGGTACTTCTCTCATCAACCTCATCACTGTCAACCTGGAGAGCCAGCAGTGCACAGTAATCAGTGAGCAGAATTAGCCCTGGGAGTCTCTTGGTAATATCCCTTACATGGGCCACAGGAAGTCATCAGACTTTCCTGTGGAATGGGTAAAACCAGCATACAGGGCCCTCAGCTCCCCTCAGATTCAAGTCACCCACCACAGCTACCTTTCTTTTTTTCTTAATGCCTGTATTTGTGACTGGTTGTCTGCACTGGCCTGGAAGACCCTCTAGATAAACCTGCTTCTCCACTGTTGTCTGCCTGACCCTCAAGATCCAGGGCCTCCTACCTATTCCATAAGGGCACATGGGGAGGCAAGGGATGCCAGAAGGGGATTCTTCTGCCTCTCTGAGCAGGGACCTTTTTCCAATCCCTGCCATCTGCCTGATATCAAGAGGGTTGGGGCTCCTTGACTCTTGCTGAGCCTTCACCTGCTGCTTTCTATTAATATTTTTAATAACAAATGAATCCTATAGAGACAGTTTAACTGACGGCTGCTGTAGAAGTAGATGGTCTTAGTGTAGACACATTCTGAACCTCCAGTACCGGCACTATAGTTTACATAGATAAGGAACTACTACTACTAACAACAATAAAATTTCTTGTGGAAAAAATGGTGGGGTTAGTATTCAGCCAGGTCAGATACACAATTAGGGAACTAAAAAGAAAAGAAGTAGTAGTAAACTTAGGCGAAAAAAGGTAGATTTAGTGTTCAGTCAGATCGGACGCATACACTGTCGGCAAGCCTAGGGACTGAGCGGGGCAGGCAAGGAAGCTCCTGAGCCCTATCAACAAGAGCCCACAATTAAGTTGAAAAGTTTTCCCCTACGCCCCAGCGCGCCCCGCACGTCCCGGCATCCGCCCGTAGCCCAGGGGGAGGCGGGCGCGGGGCCTCGCCAGGCCCTGCCCTCTGCCCCCGCCCCGCTGCCCCCGCCCCACTGCCCCGCTGCCTCTCACCGAGCTCCGGGGCCCCGTCGGCCGCGCTGCGGGCATTGCCGCCGGCCCGTTCCGCTCCCTCCGCCGGCCGCAGCGCCATGGGCACGGCCCGCCGGGCGAGCAGGGCTCGGGCCGTCGCCGAGCGCAGCGCGGGGAGGAGCCGCCGCAGCAGCGGCCGCATGCCCGGCCGGGGCGAGCAGCGCTGCCCGCCGGAAAGCCGCGGGGCCGGAGAGGGTCTGGCGGAGCCGCCGCTCCCCTCGGGGAAGCAGCGGGGGAACGGGGCCGTGCGGCGGCGGAACTACAGCTCCCGGCACGCTCCGCGGCGGGCATGGCGGGAGGCAGCCCTGCCCCTCGGTTGCCCCGGCGTGCGCTCTCACAGCGGCCGGCGCGGCCTGCAGTCGGAGGTGCGCGGTTCGAGCGCAGCTTCCACTTGGTATCTTAGCGAGAAGTGGCTGCTCCAGCGCTCGCCCCAATGCGGGGCTGCAGCCAGCGGCAGTGGCGTGCCTCAGAATAACCGGCTGTATCTTAGGGCGGCAAAGCGATGATTAACAGTAATTTAGCGGCGGTCTGGGGGAGAGTAGACAGTCATGCTCTGAATGTGCTCTGCTTTACGCAGCCCCCGGCACTCTGACCGCTGGCACTAAGGGCTCTGCTCTGGCTCTACGGTCTCGTGTTAGGAATGGCCTCAAAGGTGATAAATCACAGAAAAAAATAGAAATTATGAGTTTTCCTGAAGTTACCGAATAGAGCTTAAAACTGACTGGCAAAGAAAGTTAAAAGGATGTAAAGGTATGCACACAGGATTATCGGAGCGGCTGGAGCTAGTGGAGAAACAGATTAAAAAGTCTGTGTATGGGAGAGGCTGCTTGTCTGAGGGAAGGAAGGGGAGACGGTCTTTTCCTGCTTAAATAAAGACTTGGTGCCTTTTGGAAGCCAAAGCCTGTCAGGGTGTTTGATGGGAGAAGCCAAGCTAAATGCCCCTGGTGCTTTTGCTGGTCGGCTTATCCATGTAGACCAGATCTGAGGGAGTGGGTGGTTTATATGCCCATAAAGATTCCTACTTTCATTTTTCAATGCAGTAAGGATGGTGTCACGACCCATCAGTAGAGGGGTGATGTTTGTTGTAAATTCTCATGAGGCTGAACTCTTGCATTTTTAACTTAGGCAACCAGCCCGCTGTTGACCCTTGAGTTGTTGGCTTAAATTCTTAAAATACTTTTCCGTAAACGTGGTCCATAAACGTGGGCCTTAATTTTACACGGTATACATATTGTTACGTTCTCAACTTGCAAAACAAACTATTCAAAAGGTGCTGGCCCGGAAACCACAACAAACTTCCACAAGCTCCCTCCACCCACAACAAAGTGCAGTATGGGAGGTAGAATATGACAGCTGTGTTTTGCCCAGGCAAAGCAAGCAGGGAGAGAAAGAGAAAAGAGAGAAAGAAAGAGAGAAAAAGAGAGGGAAGGGAAAGGGAAAGGGAAAGGGAAAGGGAAAGGGAAAGGGAAAGGGAAAGGGAAGGGAATACAAAGAATATGACCAGTCCTCAGATCCTGCATTGGTCCTACGTTGGAGGGGCAAGAGTTGGGGTCGTGAGAAAGAAAGTGAAAGAGTGTGAGAGGGCCTGACCCGTTTTCTTTTATAGATAACCTGGTGCAGGCCTCTTACATAAACCAGCTCTTTTGCCCTGTTTTGTCCATGCATGCACAGCCAGCCCTTGGAGCCCTCCCACAGGAGGTGAATGGGGACAGGGGCAGTGAACATAAGTGTCAAGGTAAAGCAGGAAGCTGGGTCAGAACAGTGCTGCCCCACCTCTGCATCTTTAGATCACACCTTTGCCATTGTAGCAGTCACAATGTTTGAGACGAAAAATGCTGATGTCTGGTTCTCCATCGATGGCAAAAGCAAATAAATAGGATGGTTGGAGAAACAGCATGGCTACTGGAGGTTAGAAGAAAGTAAAATGTTTGAAAGAGGAGTGAAAAATGAGGCCAGTTCCTGTATCTGGCTTCTCTTTTTACTGTTATTTTGATCCATTTTGAGCTGTTTGCCATTCACATAGAATTTTTATTTGATTTGCATAATTCTGTAGAGGCCAAAAGTTGGATGTGATGCACAAGTCCAGGTTCTGTGGGATCCAAGAGGAGCTTTAGGATGAGGCTGCTGGCAGTTTTTATTCACATTTCATTTGAATATCAGCTATCAGGAGACTAAATGCACAAGTGGTCACGTCTTCCTGGCCCATTTCCATTGTCAAGTACAGTACTTCCATAAAACTTTGATTCTAGAGAGTTATAGATGAAATACTGGAAGAAAATCTTTTTGAAATTAAGTGTCTTTTTATAAATACAAATTCAAAAGCAATTTGCATCTGAAACTGCTCCAAATCAATTAATTAAGTTTTTTGCTGAAATCTTCAGCGAGAAGACATTAGGAAAAACCACTTCTGTTTGTAAAATTGACAGGGGTGTCCAATGCAATGTTTAAATTAAGATCGCATTTAATAGTGCTCTTAGCAAATGAAAATGCAGTGCATTTTTATGGAGCTAAAATTGTCTGCAACCAGCACTCATTAGCCTGGCAATAAAATTATGCCTGTAGATGTATTCTTCGGTCACACGAACCTGCCTGAATATACTACTTCCGGAATGAGAGGAAGTGAGAAGTGAGAAGTAGAGCTGGTAGCAGTTCCCATGAGTTGTCCCTACAAGGCACACCAGTGGTGTTGGGGGGAAAAGTTCGATTGAGGACTAGAAAGATGAAGTAACAAGTTGTGACTTTTCTGCCCGCCCAAATACTGTACAAGCTTCACAGAGGTCGCTGACCTGGTGCCTGGCAGAAACTGCTTTTCATTCCTGCTTAGATTTGGGCTAAAGCCAGCATTTTATCAATTTTCTGTGGCCTTGCCTTTATTAAAGAAAGTTTCTGATTAACCTCTCAGCAGTACAGTTGTCACTTCAAAGGAAAAAAATCACATTATGACAGCTGAGTGACGCTAGCCCAAAGAGGAAGCAGGGTCAGCTCTGTGGTTGTATTTGCTTACACAACTACAGTGCCAATGCCTGTTAGCCTCTCACCTACCTTTCCTTCTCTTAATCCACCCACTAATTTCAGGCAAATTCTGTAGAGTGTTAGAGGATTCAGAGATATGATATTCCCACACCTTTCCTGAAAGTGGGTGATTTGGAAGAAAAGCAAAACCCGTTTAGCTCCCAAATGAGGGAAAGAAGAAACAATGCTGTATGTCCATTTTTCCAAGAGTGGCTGTCTATGAGCTATGAGCTCACTCCACTATACGTCATGGTACGTATTATCAATACATACTATGTCTTATCTTAGTCAAGCAAGAGATGTGGGGGAGCTATGAGTATTTGGGACATGACTCACTGAGGGAAGTTAGGTAGTGAAAAGGCAGGAACGGGATGTGTTACAGGGAGCCTAGAGGAGACATTGAGATATTGTGTAGGACATGGGAGGGAGTTGAAGGTATTGTGATGAGAGGGCATGGAAGCTGTAGGGGAAGCTTGGGTTGTTGTGATAAGAAGGGAGGACATAACTGTTACAACACAAGTCTTCATTACTGTCGCTGCTGATGCAGCATCTTGTTTTCTGGCAAGCAAAGAAGAATAAAAGACCGTGGCTTGATAGTAATAAGAGATTTGCCAGAGAAACAGAGAAAAGTTTGAGCTGCAGTACTACAGATAATGAAAAATGAGAGGTAGAGGAGAGTCTAGGATAAGGTAATTTAATGCAAAGGTCAAAAAGCAAGTAGTCTGAAGCCTCTAATAACTGGTACAAAAGGAAGAAGTGCATGAGGATGCTATCAGATGTAGTTAATAAATAGAAACTGTGTTTGATTTACATTTGACATGAAAAGATAATATAAATGGGTTTTCATCATCTGTTGATCACAGGCAGTTCATTTACATTTCAGGACGAGGGAACAGAACAGTGAAAAGCAGCTGAAAAAATATCTGATTACCCAGAGCAGCAGTTCTTCACTTGCTACCTTCTGGATAGTGACCTGTTGTGAGGGATGTGGGCTAAAGATCAGCATAGGCAAACAAATGCTGTTAATGTCAACATAGTATTTCAGGCCCTTCCAGGTTCCGCCGGGATTTTTGAGGAATGACATCTGTTGGATGGAGAGAGGATTCACCTAAAAAACTGAGGTGAGAATGTCTTTGCCAACTGGCTTGCCACCCTCATGAGGATGGCTTTAAACTAGGTTGTTGAAGGATGGAGAAGCAGTCCCATCTGACCCAAGCGGGAAGAGAACTGGAAGAGCTAAAAGCTGGTGTGCAGACAGAGAGGTAGTGGTAGATAATGGGAAAGCAGGTGCAGGATAGCATGGTGGCAGAGATTGCCTGGCATTTAGGGGGACCTCGATAGGCTGGAAAAGTGGAGCAGCAGATGCTTGCTACATGAAATTCAACAAAGACAATTGTAAAACCTTGCATCTAGGACCTGATGGGTTTTAGCAAAAATGGCTGGATGCACATCTGCCCTAACTTAATGGTCCATGACATATTTTACCAACTTGGACTCTCCACTGGGTGTTGTTGTTAGGTGTAATCTTTAGTCTGAACTCCTACAGTCTTTGCTCCCTGAACATAGCATTTATTAAAGCTAATTTATTGTTTTACCTATTCGCCCTGCAAATTGTATCTCACTGGCTAGTTTTAATATTTCTGCTTAAATACTTCAAGCAGCAGGCATAGAATATGCTTTCCTAATCTATGTTTTTCCTGATCTAATCTTCCTTCCACTTTTCAGCACAGAAAATCCACCAGAAATCATCTAGGTAAATCCTTATTCTGCAGCCGAGTTACGTCATCCTTTTCTAGTCAACAAAACCAGTCTTCCCTATGTTGCTCCATCTTCAGGTTGAAAGAAGCTATTAATTTCTTAGTTTTGTCTCAGAAGCATGAATTCCATCACTGTGATGTGCATTACTGCATTTTCCAAAATGTAAGGTAATTAGAATACAAATAATAGAATGGAATATCTCTAGTAGTTCATAATTTGTAATGTGAGTAGATAGCTTTCTTTTTACTAAATATTTATATACATGCAAACAAAACGATAAAATAAAAAATAACTCTAAGTGATTTTGATGACCACAATCTTGTTTCTCTGATTCTTGACAAGTATAACGTGGATTTAAGCAAAAAGTTGCCTGTCCTGGAAACATTAAGTATGCCAGTCTGCAAGGTGAAGACAACATTCAATTTGATAGGAAACCTTCACACACCTGCAGTATGAGAGACTGTACACTGAAATAAAAGCAGATTCACTTTTTGAAACTTTACTAAACCCATTTCACTTTTTAGCTCTAGAGGTCAAGTTAGGCTTGATCTGGAATATACAGTTTCCTGGAGCTGTTCTTTCTTCCTGACTGAAAAAGAGTTTTTAAAAAAGCATATGCAGGGGAAAAGTGAATGGAAAGCGTCTAAGTAAGAGAAGGCACTGCCTGCAATTAAAGAGTTTGAGTGAATATGACCAACTACATGTGGAAGTCATGCAGCTAAGACACTACTAGATCCTGCATTCCTTGAGCAAAAAACACTTTACTGGGAGTCTTAAGCAAGTAAAGAATGCAGTTTTGAATCCAGAATTCATATTATTCCAGATGTGGGTGGGGGAAATACGTATTTACTTACTAAACTGAAAAATCTTGATTCTACGCTGCCAGTATGTTCTTTCTCTCTCTTCTCTTGTTCTGTGTGTCTCTCCCTTCAGCCACAAGCTTATTTTTTAGCTCTGGCTTCCTACCTTCTCAAGCTTCAGGTATTGCACAAACACACTGCGTCTATCACCTCTACACAGGCTTTGTACGTGGCCCTGTATCTATTTCCTTCTTTTATCCATGGATTTTCTGTCAAGTTAGGATGTCTGTGGAATAGAGACAGTATCTTTCCTGTATGTTTTCAGAGCCCATTGTCCAATTAAGAAAAAAAAATATCCATGCTCCTTATTGCCAGAAGGTATTAGAATTCTTCCTGAAGTTCAGCTCATCTTTCTTCTCTCTTCATGAATTTCTGGTGTGTACCTGCTGGTTTTCCTAAGAGAAACCCAGACTTTAATTCACAAGCACTACCAGAGCTTTGACAGTTGCTCATTTAGCCTAAGGTGTGAATGTACATGCTTTGGGACTCTTCACCAGTCAATAAAAACAGGGGGTTATGTAAACTGTAATTCGTATAATAAGTAAACAGTTGTTCTAGAGATGCTCTACTCCCTCCTCGAACAACCAGGATTGTGTCTTGCTTAGACACAACCTCTAATCTGCATGTTGGTTAGAAGGCTGAAGTTGGGTGAAATGGATCAAGGCTCTAATTTTGTTATCATCTGGTTTAGAATTAGGAAAAAAACTTTGTGGTTTTGCCCAATACTTGCTCTGTCGAAGCCTTTTTGAAGCCCAGACAATTAAATTCAACATCTGCTCTCTAACTGGAAACACTTGAGTCAAAACGGCCTTTCTTGATTGTTATTCTAACTCTCATCACAATGGAAGAATCTGCTGATGGCTATGGCTAATGCTTGAGTGCTCAGAAAACTTCATGCAGTGTAGGTTTTGTGATCCTGCCAAGTTAGAGCCTACCTAGGAAGAAATAATTAAGCGGTATTGTTTTATGTTTCACATGAATTTTGAATTGATTTACCCCTGGTGTTGCTGGGTGAAACTGTGAAAAAAAATCCCAGCCACCTCTCACATCAGCAGTCTCTCAAGATGTCTGTTTATGTTTAACCTGAAGTCTAAAACAAAAAACCAGTGATGCTCAAAATACCTTTCCTACGAGATATTCAGGGAAACAGTAACTTATTGTTTGAAGAAGAAAAGTGCCCCTGACCTCAACAGAAACAAGAGATCTCAATTCTAACGTTGGTTTAGCTACCACTCACACTTGGAGCAATGTGATATGGCATCCAGTTTCTGTCACTGAAATCTTTTCCGAGTTATTGGATCCATCTGTATGTATGGCTCTGAGGCTGTTCGCCACCTCTTTGGTGATGGTGGAGTTTCCGATCCTTTTCCTGAGGCTCAAGGTTTTAATTTATAAAATCGCAAGGATTAACCAGTTCAAAGCTCCCTTATTTACAATCATTTTAACCTAGCTCAAAGACATTAACTCGTGTGTGCATAAAAAAACCCAAATACAATTAAAGAAAAACACATTCTGACTAATGGGGAAAGAGACATGTTTTAATTCTCCAGCTTATCACACTGCTGTGTCTTTAATAGATTATATCATACAGTTATTATTCAGTACTGCAGACTTTCGTTGAGTCACTTTCAATTCATATTCATACTCTGGCACTAGAGGAGCTGCAGTAACTGAAAGGGAGGAAAATATTTGCATTTCCAGTAGTACATCTAACTTTCAGTCCAGGTTAGAACAATGTTTTAAGCAGCCCTGTTGAACGAACCATGTTTGGGTCATTTTGTCAGGCATCCAGTCTGTCTCCATAGTCCAACATGTGACCATTATCATGTGTCCGTAAAAGTGGACTAACAGCTGTTTAATATAGCTAGTGTTAAGTGAGGAGATGGAGGGGAGAAACATCTCCCCAGGGCTCCAGAAGAACTGTAGTTCATTTGGTCTGATCAAAACAGCTATTTGGTCTTACCACAAGAACTTGTACTCATATAGGGAGCTTGAACCCATGGTGTTATTTGGTGTTATTTTTATTTGCTTTCTGGATGATTTTCATTTTAAGAGACCCACACTTGCTAATATGTAAGAGAATCAGTCTACAGCTTAAAAGTCATGAAAGCTTACACATGCTTTGAAACACTAAAAGGAAGGAGCTCAGGTACACGTTAAAATGCACTCTTATCAAAAACTCTATTTTTGGTGGGCATCCAGGGAATCAGTGAGTTCTTTTGGCACATAACTCATACTCAGTTCAAAATACTCAGTATGAGATACACTCGTATTGAATTTTGACCAAATGCTATAACACCAGCAAAACTATGTAACATAGCATGACGGGGTGACACAACTGCTCTCTTTCCTTCTAATTTGCACTGATTCCTAAAACATCACCATGATTTTGAGCAAACATATAAGCATCAAAATTGAAAATAACAGGCAAATTGAATATAATATTCAAATAATATTATGGGACATGTAGGTGTCTTTCTGCTGTATCTTGGCAAAATGGCATCTACAATCCTAAGAATGACCTCCCTCACAGCATAGCTCTCTAAGACAGGTAAGGTGCATGGAGACCTTCAAAAAGGGTGAAATCATACCCAGAAAAAGGTTACTTTATGCTTTTGCGACAGTTTGGAAGGCAATAATAAGATCCCTCACTTGAGGTATATTCAGTGAAAGAACTAATGCTTTTCTGAAGTGATGTAGTATGTCATGGACCTGTTCCCTTAAATGATGAGGAGAAGGACCAGCAGAAAAACAAGGGAAGATAAAGCAAACTGAATTGCTGAAGGATGTGTTAAGCTGCATTTGTGTCAAATCTATGTGTGGGTCTACAGCAGGCTTTACCAATTACATACTGTATCTGCAGGGCTCCAGAGACTCCTGGGAAGCACCACAATGACAGCTGACTTGTCATGTCCATGTAATTAGAATGATAATTGGGGAGATTTCAGAGCAAGGGAGTGTGATTAAGTAGAGTTCACTGACTTCTCATGATCTGGCAACCTAAGGGGCCTTTGTGCCTTTGAAAATAACTCTGTATGTACTTGCTTTTGTAGATGTTATGTCTTACCCATTCAGCTCCAGTCTCAGTCAATATTCTGTTTACATTTGCTAAGTTCTTCTAAAATTGCATGTTCTACAGTCCATTGTCTGCCTTAGAGTTGAATCTCTTTTCACTCAAGTCTCAAATGACCCAAGGCCTATAATTGTTCTTTGTGGTTAGTCAACATCTTTCAAATCAGGGTCAAATTTCTGCCATTGAAATCTTGTCTCACTTGATTTTTATGATGAAGTTGACTCATGATTATCCCATGTTTCCGCATTGCCTTTGGAAGATTTGCTTTATTCCTTGATACCTCTGTGTATACCCTTAATTTCTTACCATCTTTCATCTAATGAACAAGTTACCATCTTTATCAAATTCACTCTCAGGTTTTTCTCTCCTTCATATTTTTCAAATTAGGATCTCAGCCTGACTTTGACCATCTGCTTGTGGATGTCTGGCTTTCAGCCTATATGCAACATCATTAAATACGGTTCATCCTCATCCTCGCTTTTCTTGTTCCTTCAGTCACTAGGAGGCACAGCTCCTGCCTATCAGTTAGCACTTATCACATAAGCGTTATGTTTGTCTCAAGCCTCTCAAATCTCTTCTCTCAATCTGTCATGTGTTAGGCAGAAATTAACTTTTTACCTAGGACAGAATCTTGTCAATTTAAACTGTAATGCTTACTACTGAAATTCTTGTCCAGATCTTCACCTTATGTTTCAAGTACTGGAACATTCTTTTTTAATTCCCCTCTACAGTTATTTAGAAAGTCTTTGGAAAGGTAATTCTTTCCTACAATTTCAACTTTTGCAATGTAACCTATCTTAAATTCCTCCTCAGCTTCTGTATTTTAGCTCACGCTCAGATGTCTTGACTTTTATTCTTTATGTTTAATGCCTGCCTTAATTATCTTGTGCTTAATACTGAGAAGGTTGATTCCTTTCTCTGAAAGGTTTGTAACTTAAACAGGAGCTATTACTTGTTCCTGCATAGCTCAAGAGAAGAAGAGTCCAGATCTTAACAGCTGGCCTTGGGTGTTGGGACCTGGATGGCTGTGTTTACTGTGGCTGTACATCTGGATGAATATATTTGGCTTTTTAGCCAAGCAAACAGCCCAAAGAGAATACTGCACTAATGAATTTGTTCTGCTCCCTGTGTGAATTTAAGTCATTCAGAAGCAGCTCAGATGTCTGTGGGCAGTGTTGTGTTAGTACTGTGCAGACATGGAATCTGTGTTTTTTCCCTGCACTCCTTCTTCTGTTTGGAAAAGTACCACTGTTAGCACCAGCAAAACTATTTTGTTGTTCTCCTTTAAACTGTTGTTTACTATGATATTTCCAGAAAAAAAATCCCAAACAACAACAGCAATAATCCTTACAACTGCTGAACTAATAATGCACTAAGACAATCTTCTAAGCCGTTTAATGCTTGTCATATGGCTCCCTGGTGTATACGCCAGTCTGTCTATCTCAGATGGAGCTTCTCTGCTTTACAACTAAGGAAATCACCACTGCAAAAGTCTGTCTAATGAAAACTGGACAAGGTGACTTCTTGTTTGTGTTATAAGTATCAAGCCTTGACAAAAGAGCTGGTACCCTTTGTAAACCTTCAGTTAAAAATCTCATCTTACATTACTAGTAGAAAATTTCAAAAAAACCCCCATAAGAATTCCAGTAAATCATATGTCAAAAAGACATGTCTTCTTGTAAATTCCTATTCCTGAATCTCTTAAACTATTATTACTTGAAAAGTTTACTGTCCCCCAGGTATATTTCATAAAGTTGATTTTTGAGTGATTGATTGCATCCAACATTGTTGAAAATGGTCCAGTTTAATTGCATGAAATTGCATCTATGTTGGTAGAAATCCAGGATGTAAAGCTGTAATAAAAGCTGTACTAGAAGGAATAGTCTAGAGAATTATAAAGTGGTTTATATTTTATTTAAATCTGCTTTTTTGAAAGTGGCATTTTCATATTCTTTCTCTGATTTACACTATAAAAAAGAGAATGTGTATATTGCCACTCTACAATGAGGACAGTAGAAGAGTTAATAAGCCCTTTGCAGATAAAAGGGGTATATGCTTACTGTGATTATGCTGTATACACATTTTACAGTTACTACAAGACCACTAGCCCACTGGAAGGAGACAGTAGCTTTTGGAATACCCAGGCAATTTCTGCCAAAAATACTGTCCTCTTAGGATCGGAAAAAAATCACTGTTGCTGTAGTGTTCCTGCTTTCACCTATAGACTGTACATGCCTAAAAATGAGTTAAAATTAAGAGCAAATACATTTAACTGAGTTAGCTTATTACAGTGTCTTGACTATGTTGATACTTCTGGGTGTAAACTGAAAATAAAGTACCTAAGTTGTTTTGAAAATGTGTATTTCCTTACCAAAAACTATCTTGTGCTAGTTTTCATGGGCCTTGTTATCGAATGTTCACTGTGTAGGTTGCTCTATCCTCCTTACTCAGGGGAAAGGAATCTTTGCCAGAATTAGGACTTCATGAGCAGGTCCTGTAGACTACAAACCAGACATGGAAGGTTATTAGGAACTGACTGAAACCTGCACAGACACTGACAATTCTTTTCTCTCCTTGTATATATTCTGCTAGCATCTCTTTTTTTGTAGGTATGTGAAACTTGTGTCTTTAGAACTGCCAAACTGTATGCATTTCTGGTGTTCATGCCCCTGTCTGCCTTGTTGGTACCAATTTTATGGGAAATGGGTCACAGTATGGACTAGTTGACACTGGCTTTTAAAAAAAATTGCACCAAAAAATTTTAAATACTCTCATAAAATATTCGCCTAAACTATGCTATGCATGCAAATATAGGCACAGTAGAATTGGAAGTTATTTGCATCCTAAATAATTTCTGAAAATATTGGGACAGTTAAGCAGAGAGCTTAATTATTAATTATAATAGCAGGGGAGATTTAACTGATAGATACAGTTTCACAGCTTTTACAGCTCTCCTACAACACTGTAGCAACTATTGGAGTTTATTCAGTGCCCCAACGTTGAATTCATGGGATATTTTACTCCTGATGTCAGTAGGGCCTGGATTCTTGCCCTTGTAATGTGGTTGCCCAAGATGGAATCCTATCCACTCTGCAGTAAAAGACAAACTTGCTTTATCTTCAGTCAGAACAGAATTTCACACTTCAGGAATAACTCAAAATTATTTCACTTTGGTAGCTGATCTTCTTTAAGACTTATCTCCCATCTCCTTTCCCCACTGCAGCGGTGCACGTTTGCCCCTGCATTACTGAAGCAGAAGAAAAGAGAATGAGAAAAACTTTGGATCAATAATACCTTAAAAAATTAATTCTGCAGGGTTTTTAATGTGTGTCATTTTAATGAGCCACCTTATCCTGGAGTCCAGAGACAGCTCTGTCCACACAGCTTCTCTGTGGATGCAAACAAACTATAATGTAAATTTGATCAGATTGGGAGCAGTAAACAGAGCTCATCAACTTGACTTGAGCTGGCTTTGCTGCCAAGAGCAGTGCTATGCAGTTCAACAACCTTCATGTGTATAATAAGTAGCTTGTACACAAAGGGAAAACATGCCATATTCTTTTCATGATGTATGGAGAAGAAAGAGAAGTGAAATTTTGGATAAGAAGATGGTGTTTGTTGGGTTTTTTTACTTACTACACTCCTTAGATATCATGAAGAACATAACCAAAGGCCAGAGAACTATGGTCAAAAGTACTGAGAGTATAAAATATAAAAACACTTATTATAAGTCATTTGATAGCCTAGTTTCCTTAGGCACATGCAACTGCTGTTAGCCATTGCCCTTTATCATTTGCAGTCAGTGACCAATTTCAGCCGTATGTGCAAGAGGATGGTCATCTTAAAGACAATTCATGCTTTACAAGCTTTGCAAAAAACCCCTACAGTTAGCAAGAAGAGAAAGGAAAATAATTCTTTAGCAGAGGGAAAGGTTCTCAGCTCTGCTACTGTCCTTCCTTCAGGTTAGCTGCAGTTCATGCTATCTTTTGTCTGAGGCAGGTGCCACAGGGGAGGACCTGAGATCACTGCAGTGGGGGAGGAGATTTCAGGACCAAGACAAAAATCTTTGCCAAACCACACTCTATTAGTTGTGCTGCTCAGCCAAACGTGTTGTTTCCTCATAAGCAGCTACAGCACTTTTGTGACATGAGTAGAAAGCCCACTAGCTCAGGATTCTCAGGCAAGGAAAAGAAACTGACTTTCATCGTGAGATAAAAATAAAACCATTTTTAAAAAAGTAAAGAAATAACTTCCTAAATAGCTTAAAGGAAACAGGAGAAAAGACCTCCCTTTTTTTCTGCTTTCCTCTTTACTGGATACAGGGCTTACAATACTCCGGAGGGTAACACCTACAAATGAGTGGAATCTGATAACCCATTTTTACTTACCGCCTTTATCTGCACTTCTGTAAAACAAACAAATTAACAAGCCTAAAGCTGGGCTTGCACAAGGAAAACCTAGGTGCTTGTAGGACTGAATTCAGCCCACTTCTCTCTGCACTGTTTCTCTTTTCTTCATTCTGACTTTTGAATCTGCCCTGATGCCCTCATCTGACACAGCAACTACATCAGGGAGAGAGAAAACAGGATAGGCTTTCACTTTTGTCTGGCAGCACAAGCTTGCATTCTGTGCTTCGGAGGTTTTCAGAGGCTCTTTATTCCATGTAATGTTCCTGGAGTGGAGAAGCGTATCTTTTGTTCTTCCTTATAAAGGGATATTTTTATACACAAAGATATACAGTACACTGAATTACAAGAGTTTTTATGTATTGGACTGTGAGGCTTTAGCACAGAAATTTCTGATGATTCTTTAATTCAGCCTTACCCAAAGCATTTAATTTCAAAACCTTTAAAGCATAGATGAATCAAAGCCTCAGAAACCATCCAACACATCAACTAATTGTAGTGACATCAAAACCAAAATGAGACTCTTAATTTAAAGAGGTTTCACTCCTAGCATGCTAAACATGCAGCCTGCGTATATGTGCTAAGCTGCATTATCTCAGTATACATTACGTATGGCTTTATATACTTGCAAGTAATTAAAATGAGGGAGGATGGATGGACGTCTTTCCTGCAAATAGAAATAATTCTTCTGTGTTTAAGCATATCTCTTGTTTTAAACATAGCTTCCACATTTTTGCTCTGACATTCTGTATGTCCAAAATGACGAAGCCTGTATAGGTCTTCTGATTCCTTTAATATCGTTTCCATATTAGATAGCCAGATGGTAGAGAGCGATAATACTCTGTACTAATCACTTAGGAAGTCTACTGAGTGATGCTTTGAGATTTAGACCCACAGCCACTGCCATCACTCCTTTGATGGAAAGCAGCAGATACTATTCCAACCAATTGAATGTTTTTAAATATATCAACACTGAACAAATTATCTAAACAGGAAAAAGACTGACAAATACCATTCAGTGCTAATGAAGAGAGGGTTTTGTCCAAGGGAAATAATTGCGTTCACAAGGATCAGAGACCAACATGGCATTATGCAATAGTATTTATACACATCTAAAAAAATATTTTTGTGCTTTTCATAGCTGCAACAAATGGAGGAGCCTTGCATTGCTAAGTTACTTCCCCCCCAAAAAAGAAAAAATCCTATGAGCAGAATCATTATCTCAATGAGTTCCTCAGTGTTTGATTTTTAATTCCACGCTGATCTTCTGTTCCGCCAATTGTAGGGTTTTGTAATTCTAACAGATCAATCAGCAGAAACCTTTTTTCCTACAATAATATTCATTTATGTACAGGAATACCTTTTTGCTTCTCTTTCTACCTTGAAAATACTTGGTTTCTTTTCTGAATGATGCATTGTTAGTCTGTGGGCGCATTTTACAGGAATAAATGTCAGATATGCCCATTCCTAATGCCATAGACTTTTTCATATGCTTGCTGAGATTTCTACATAAAAAAAGGGAAAATATTTCTCTCTGAATTTTACTTTTATTGTTAAGCATTTCATAAAAACCCACACTGCAGGCTCTACTCCAGGCTGGCAACCAGAGGCTCTGGAAAAAGAGACTGAGGCAGCACTGATCAGCACTCAAATATGATAAGCAAGCAGACTAAACATGTAAACAAGTCCTGTGCTGAGTGCTTTGTTTTGGTAACACCAATTGTCATTTCAGTAGAGGAACAAACAACCCACTTCAGACTATCTGGTTTATTAATTCTAAAACACTTTAAACAGTAAAAAGAAAATACAAAATAATGTTAAGCTAAAAGGTTTGTAAGATACTTCTCAGAACTGGACTGCTCTAGTAACGCAGCAATGTTTTTCTCCAGCCCTAGGGTGAAATAAGCCTCTTCGTCATCCTGATATTTGTACAACATTGTACTAACATTGCAGAAATGGTGGAATTTATAGAAGTTCCCTCCCACCTATCCAGCATTATTTTTTCAGTGCTATTGAGTAAATATTTACTCAGCATTTCTGAAAATCAGACTCTTTAATACCTGAGAACAGAAGACTGAAGATGTCATTATTTAAAAAATATTTATGTTTCTTTTTAATTCAGTGCGTATTTTTCCGCTTATTATGCTTAATAAAAGAATATATTAATGTTTTGGATGACACTATTAAATTGCTTATTTTAATTAGATTTTTTCTCTCCTATACTAAATCCCCTATTGTGTATTACAGCATGTATGACTGTAGATTCATTAGTTACATTACCATGCAATGTGGTATTTTGCAATGCTGCCCAGTCAGCCTGAAGCCAGAAAGCTTGATTTTAACCTTGAATGACTTCATGGAGTTATTCTTCATACACACTAATACATTAAAAACAAACACTGGATCGTAAATTATATAAAACCAGCATTCAACACATACTACTGTTACAGCATGCAGTTGTGAAATGTACATGGGAAATAAACAAACTGTTAAGGAATGTCTTTAAAATGAGGATGGAGCAGGCACACAGAGAGGAAGAACATGTAAACAAGTGGTGGAAAAGAACAGATGTGTGCTGTTTAGACACACAGGCAACTTGCCCGAGGGAAGTTTGGATTATTGAGCTAACATGGCAAAGATACATAGTCTGTTCACATTTAAATCATAAGAGGGTTTGTGCATGTTGTGTGAAGAGTGTTCCCACTACTTCTCTAAAGTAGGTGGTTTCTTAGTGTATGCCAGAGTCACACATAAAGAAAATATGCAGTTCAGTTTGCCTAGAAATTTCCTCAGAAATGCTGGTAAATGCTGCATCTTGTATAACATTCAACAGAGATGCAAGTTACAGAAGCCTCTCCAAGACTGCTGCACAAAGTCAACCAAAAAAAAAGCTTCAGTAAGAGTGATAAAGGCATCAATGGTTTTGATTCCACGGATACAGCATCCCCATATTAAACCTTTACGTTTCTCACGGAGTAGAGGATACAGTTCTGCCATTATTGCACGTGGGTGGTCCTGGACATACTTCTTGTTTCTGAGGCCAGCTTCACAAGATAGTTGTGCGCCACAATTATACCCCAACTGTTGGAGTGAGAAGGGAAGAAGAAAGAGGTGGGTGATACCACCAAATACTCTGATGAAGTGATTCACAGACCACAAATCTCATTTGACTTCTGCCTTCACTGTAGTTACAATCCTGGTAAAAATGTAAGATGTACCAAAGAAGAAATGTAAAATTACATCCACATTAGAACAGAAGAAAGATACATCTCTTTTGGTTTTATTTAAAGTCTGTTAATGAAAAATGGTACATGCAGCTGAGCAAGCCACCAGAGTACCTAGAGAAGGAATCTATTATATAGAAAAAGCAGCAATTTGGTCATAGTGAAATTAGTGTTAGAACTAAAGACTACAGCAATTGTCAGTAGTTTGTTGCCACAAAAATTAGCTGTCCATGCAACTCAGGTTTGCACATCTTACCAGTGTCAGAATCTCCCCTACGCCTGTCCTTGCCACATTTTATAACTTTGCTGGACCTTTTGCAGGGTAGGGATTGAATACAGGGTCTTACAGCAGTCAGACAGGAAAAGGAAGAGAAGGAGGAGGTTGCAGAGGAGACAGGTGATGTCAAGTGAGGTAGAAGTTTTAAAAGGAAAAGGGGTGCCCCAACTGGGCCCTGAAGAAATGGAGAGACATGACTTTCCCAGAAACTCCAGGTACAGTATTTTCTCTTCTTAAAGAAGGACAACTGAGGGAATTTGTCATGTAAGTGTTTGTGAGGTGCAGAGCTGTTTTTGTGCATATCCACATGCTATAAGCAAACTTTTAGGAAGGCATTTGGTTATTCTTTCTCCCAGCATGGTTGCCTTGCTGTCCTTCACACAGCACCCTATTACTCCTCGCTGGATCTTGCACTTTGCACCCCACTGCTTGGCTCCAGCCCTTCTTACCAAGGAAAACACTCAGTGCTGCCAATCCCTCTGGAGGGCCTGTGGGTACGTTTTTGCATTGGTGATGGCAACTGCATGTGGGAGCTATACACAGAGACTGTGGACTGATGGGGTGGAAGCAGGAGGAGAGGGGCTGCCACAACCCTAGGTGCCAGACACCTGGCACAGGAAGAACAGAAGAAGTTTGAAAAGCTTAGCAAAGAACTCTTCCAGTTTTCCTGATCTTGCTAGAATTACTCATCCACTGGCTCACCACAGAAGAGTGAAGGAAAAGAGACAATACAATGGTGATGGGTAGCAAAAAGAGCAAATAAATGGTGAGATTAAAGGAACTCAGTGCATCCTTTAAATTGGTTCTACTTCTGAATTAGTCACAACTACTTTTGAACTGAGCCATGCTTGGCAGAAGACTGCTAGTAGACCTTAAAAACAGGGTGATTGAAGCCTTCAGGAGTAGGGAGTCTAAGGCTGTCACGCTTCCTGTAGGATAGAGGCTTACAGATTTTATTTGAGAGAGGAAGAATAAGTAACACTGCTAGGCTGGAAGCCAAGCCACTAGAAAAGAGTTGTGGAGTAAAGAGGAATCCAGGCGAAATCCCTGAACACCACTGCCTCCTGACAGATTTGTGAGAGGTTGCTGTTGTGCAAAGGAATGGCTGAATGCACCGAGTGATACTTCACCTCGCTTTCCAAGGATGTGAAAAGCTGGCTGTAAAATATACATGCAGTATACTGTGTAAAACTCTCCTGTGAAGTAAGCATGACACTATTTATATCTGTATTTTTATACCTGCACTAAACAAGGTTGACAGTACATGAGATTGCCGAGCCATGCTTCTCACGGGTTAAACTGCACAGGGTTTGTAAACAGTGCGTAAATATGCTATATGATACAGCAGCACGTCACTAATCCACAGTAATGCAGGGAAGCCCCAGTGCAGATTAGTGGGGTTTGTGGATTACTGGCTGAGAGGGCATTTGAGGAGAAGTCAGCCGTGTCTCAGGGCAAACTCCCCACTCCACTCAGGAGCACAGTGGAACACTTGTCACTGGAAGGAGCTGCCAAGGGCACCTCAGCTCTGCTCAGCTCCAGAGGACATCATGTGCAATGCTGATGCTGTTATTCCTTCTTTTTCAAATGCTGTAGTAGGCCTGCTCCAAACAGGGAATTGCACTCCTAGTCTCCCTTGAATCAGTTTAAACATGTAGCACACACCTGCTGTGCAGACACTTCAGATCAAATTAAAGTGAAATTATGTGGTGCATATGGATTTTGCAAGGAATTCTAACCTGCTCTGAGCACACCTTGCATGGACAGATGTTACTCTGCATGTGCAATGGAAAAGTTAGCTTCTGAGAGTTTCTAGGCTAAACAGTAGTGATGTCAACAAACACGTTGTTTCTGATTTTATATATATAATGGCTGTTTCACTCACCCAAAAGACAATATCACTCCCTAATTCACAACAATCTAGAATTGCATACAGTAAAATAATTTTCCTTACTAATCATTCAACCAGCTACACACACTTTTAACTGTGAAAGATGCTTTTACTCATATAAAATTGAAATACTGCTAAATGTCATATGGATAATAGTCTAAGTTAGTGCCATGATAAAATATCAGTACAACAATCATTCCGATTAAACATTTATTAATATATGTATATAAAAAAATTGAAATAGGATATTTGGGCCCAATATTGATATTTATTGTAATTTTTTCCTTTCAAGAAACAAAATGAATAATCCATATTTTAAAAAGAAGAGTGTGAACTGTTTGGCTTTGTTTCAGGCAAATTTTACATGATCTGAAAATCAGGATTCATTTTTTATATAAGACATCACAGATGTCTTGGCAATGTCATGGCTATATGTGGTACGCTTTTGTAATGCTAAAAAGTTACCTGAGGCAAAGACTTGAGATAGATGATTTTAAAGAGATCAGCTCTTCATGAAGCACATTTTCCCCTCAGCAGTCTATAGGCTTAGACAACGATCTTGTCCATTTTAAGTTTATTGACCTTTGTGAATACAGTACTTGAAAACTGCTAACAGATTTCTTTGAAAATCAATGCCATTTCTGAAGCTGTTTGTTATTTATCCAATGTTTTTTTCTTGAGTGTGAATATTAAAAAAGAAAATTACATCAGTGAAATTGAAAAGTCAAATTGATTAAAAAGGAAACCTTCATTCCATTCTCCTTTGGAAAAGCAAAGTGAAGAAGAGATGGATATTTTATGTGAAATACATATCTGAACTACATATATAATAGTGCAGTTCACCACAGACCAAGAAAATTTCTAATAGTCAATCCTGAGAAAAGATCATGTGGAATTCTATGCCCATATTGTAGTAGGAAAAAAAAAAAAACAAGCTAATTTGCCTCTTTAACTTATTTTGGCCTAAGCTCACAAAAAACCACTGCTGGCCATATTACAGTCAAAAACATACAGGATAAAATAGAGGCCCCCTGTGCTGTCAAGAGAGGCTGATTTATAGTGCTAGGGTGAAGCTAGGATTTGACATTGGTTTCTTTTGTCACCATTAAGAGTCTTACATGGAATACTGAGAATTAGAAACATCAACATAAATACCAATTTTTCTTTAAAACACGTTTTTCCGACACATTATCTGACAGAAGAACATAAGGCCTTTTCTCAAGCAGTTTGCTGTAAAAGTAGCTAAGCCTAACTGGCTGCATGGGAAAACTCTTGAGGGCAAAACTAGTTTCCAGTTCTGCAAACAGACATAAATATGAACTAGGCACCAAACTGTTTGCAGGACCAATCAATATTAACACCCAGTACAGGGTAACTTGTCCATAGCCAGGTTCCCGGAATCAACTGCACTTGTAACATAGATGGGGCCCCACAAGCTATTCAAAGAAAACATTGCAAAAGCTGCTTGCCATTTAATGATTGCATTAACACCATTATCTACTATCTAATCGATGCTGTGATTGACAACTTTGCAAATCAGATTAGCTTTCAGTCTGCCTATGAGTATAGGAATGGAAAATTGTGTGGGCACCAATTTGTGGAAAATGAACAGGATTCAAAGATATGAAACAGAAAATCATTAATATTGCAGATTAGTTGTAACAACTATACCCCAAGATATACTAAAATCACTCCTGTGATTTTATTCACATCTTGCATCGCATCACTCCAATGTTGCTCACATACAGTGAGGGGAAGTTCCCACCCAATGACATCATAGTTTGTCTTTGGCTACAGCCAGCTACATATTTTTAAAGAGGTCCTATTTGTTCCATAACTGAACTCTTCACCTTTTGATTATATGTGTTGGTTTGTTTTTTGTTTGTTTTTTTTTTTTTGGGGGGGGGGAGGGTTGAAGAGGAAAAAGTCTGCTAGTAAATTTACTTAAACTTGGCATTCAAAGTCTCAGACTTGGGTGGGCTGCATTCCCTTCTCCGGTTACACCCTACCTGAAATCCTTGTATGTTAAATCACTTGACTAGTTCAGCCTTAATGATTGGGTCATATCCTGGGAAGCAAGTTCAGAGATACTGGAAATGTGTGCTTGCAAAAACACAAAAAAATTGTAGAAAAATATGTGGATAAACTAAGAGAGGAACACTGAGACTGTGGGAAAAAAAACCCCAAAAAACAAAAAACCCCCCAAAAAACAAAAACAACAACAACAACAAAAACAAGAAAAAACAAAAACAAAAAACAAAACCCACAATTATTTGGAAGAAAAAAAATTATCTCGTAGTTGTGATGAAGTGTCACAAAACACAAATTATATGCTACCCTTCCAGTGACACATTTTATGAAGAGATGCCTCCCCCCTCCCTCCCTTCCTCCCAATCAGGAAACTTTAAACTATTTTTACCTATTAACACCAACCTTAATATTTCTATCTTCTTCAGTTGCTACAAATGCATTCCCTGTGAAAAAACATGTATGAGAAAAAGATATTTCTGTAAATATTTGGATCTTCATACAAGTGGAATGAGCTATTGATAAGCATGACCTATAGGAGAAGTTTTATGTCACAATCAAGTAAAGTGGATTTATTATTACATTTACAGATTCACAACTTCTGTGTTTTCCATAGTAGGAACCTCAAAGATGGGGTCATGAGGCAATTTTCTAATGGTCTGTAGATAACTGATAGGATGTATAGTGGTGCTTTCTTGCTTCCAGAGCTACTTGCTTTCCTGGCTACTCCTCCTATGGGAGGAGTAGCCAGGAAAAGTCAGGAATCTTATTTAAGCACTTGGAATGGGACAGATATAAGTATCTTAACTGCCTCTTGTATGCACTGTCCTCACAGAGAAAGTGAAGGCCAGAACCACAGCTGGAACAGTTAGGAAAGACTAAATATTTTCTAAACATTACTTTTCCATTGGAGCAGTTTCTGTGGTTGGCCCTGTTTGTTCCACAAGTGAAACCAGAGGTGATCCATGCCACCAGTACTCTGGCCTGGGAAAGTTTACTTTAGAACATCCTCAGCATGTATCCTAAAGAAGAGAAGCAGAGTGGATGCTGGATATAATTTTTTATTTTGAAAAAGTTATAGTTTCAGAAAACAGATAAATGGCTGTTAAAGGTATCAAACATGTGGGTTTCCCCCTTTGCTAGAATTATGAGAAGAAATGGGTAATACCATTGCTACTTGGGGATTTTTGGTGTTTGGGGTTTTTTTGGGGGGGGTTGGGGTGCTGATTTGATTTTGTGCCTACGTTGTGAATTCCTATCATTTTGCCATTGGAAAGTTTCAAAACTTAGCAGGAAAATAGTCAGTGAGTAGTAGAAACTTAGAATTTTGGGAAAGTAAAGGAAGTAAAGAAATTTTCAGTTCAAAACTCTTGTAGAAAATTAACTTTATTCCTTTACAAGTATTCTGATCTGTATTCTGATTTGTCTTTATTGAAGTAGTGGTGCCAAGGCTCCCACTCAGTTGTGGGGTTAGCATGGAACTCACCTAATTAAGCAATGTCCTCTTCTCTCATTGCGTGGTCTGTCACACTGCAATACGCACTTTCCAAAAGCGTTCTTAGTGAATGGTTTGGCTTCCTACCACAGGACACTGTGATACAAAAATTTCTTTAAATATTCCTGGTGAGTCGGTTCCTACAAGGTGTTTAGTGATTTATACTGAGTTACAATCATCCCCAGTTTCTTCAGTCTTTGCTAAGTGGCAAAGTTTCCCACATTTTGATCTCAGGGTCTTTAGATGGATGATTATAGGAATATGTACAATAGACACTACGATGGTGATGTAAATATCCATTTTACCATTGAGAACAATGGGATCGGGGTGGGACTTTAACCTATTTGGCACAGCTGTCATGAGACTCCAATATAAATAAAAAAAACATCCCTCCCAGCTTACATTTTCACAATTCTATTTATCAGCCCCATGAAAATGCCTTTCACATGTGATAATTATCTATAGCTTTTTTCAGCTAAGTGAGAGCCCTCTCTCACAAAACTTTATGATGACACAAGCTGTCTCCAACTGGAGTCCAGAAGCTTTCATCACTGCTTAGTATATTAGAATTAGAAACATTTTAGACATGTTAACAGAGATTGAATACAAATTGAGAATTATCAGCATTGCAGCTGAAATCTCAGATATGGAAAAGTAATGTTTTTACTAAGTTACAAAAGATGCACATCCTTTGCTTTACTTACGATGCCTCTGGAGTCTCCGTTGGTTGGTATGGTGCAGCTATGAAATAAGTAACTTATTTTCTTTCTTAATGGCTTTCATCCTTTACTTTATTACCACACAATCATGTTTCAACTACATTTCCTTAGGCATTACTGATTTTGAGCCCTACTTGGCCTGCCAGATTGGATCTTTCCATCTCTTGTGGATGTTTGCTCTACAAACAAAATCTAGGTCTTCAGCAACACTTGCCACTTACCCATGCCAATATTTGTTATCCGCTTCACTACTCAGTCGGTAGTGATGCCAAGCAGCAACATCAAGGGAACACAGGCTTTTCACATCAGCAGTCACTTTGAACTACTAGTTGTTTTTTGCTGTTCAGTAGAATTTATGTTGCAGCTTTGATTTTGACACTTAACGATACTACAGAATCAAACAAATAGGCAATCTAAAGACAAAAGAAAAGTATAACCTATGGGCATTAATTTCCCATGGTTTATTTCCCATGTGATTCTCTCCTCCCTTTCCCCTCTTCCCCCTGCCCCCCCCCACCCCTTCTCTCTAGTTGAATGAAAACTTTAAATTCATTGAGTTTATCTTACATCACATACTGTTAATCTTCAGAATTTTTTGTTATTTTATGGTTTTCCTTTAACACTCCAGACTTTACAACTTCTATTGCTATAAAAGGTACAAAGGCCCTAAAGGTGTGCCTTTTCTTCAGAGATAAAAAGGGGCTTCTTTTTTTAATGGTATGGTCCAACAATGCACATCTATAGAAACATGTCCTAACTTGAGGCCAACCCTTAAACCAGCATAGCAGTAACCAAGAAGAATCTTAGCAATTCAGAAGATGCAGTCATAGGATTGAGTCCTTTAACCAGTAGTGTCTGCAAGATCAGAATCTTATTAATTCCAAGCCCCCACAATTACATTTATCTGCTTATAATCACCATACAAGAGCTGCAGAGCGGGATTGCTGCATCTGTCCTCCCTGCCAGCACCACAGCTGGGGTGTGAGAAAACTCATGCCTTCGCACTGCAGCAATATAACTTGTCTCTTGTTTTGGGCTGTATCTGATGTGTCAAAATCTGGGTGCAGAGAGAATCTACTGCACTGTTCTACTGCCCGAAGCACAATGCACATTAAAAAGTACCCAGTTGGAAGGGGCATTCCTTGACCAGCAATCAAATGTAGTGGCAGCATCCACTCCTGTGATGCCAAAGGATACCTTTCACAGCATTCATGTGCATAAATTGTGTAACTTTGAGCTCCAGACACTGCATATAAATTATATTACTGGGCACATGAAGTCTCCTGTGCCAACAGGTTGAAAATACTGTCCATGATAAGTGTGTTCATCAATTATGCAGTTTTATCACAGTACAACTGCAGGTAAAATGATCTCCTACTGCACATTTTTATGCTGTAGCACAAAAAAATCTTCTGCTCATTATGGAAGGTATTTTCAGCCATTAATCCAATGCCTTGGAACCTTGCTGAATGCCAGCAGACTTGCCAGCAAACTAACCTCTGGGCAAAAAAATACATTTTCTTTCCAGAAAACAGCCTCCTAGAAGCTTGTTCCCATCTATAAGAAAACTTTATGGAAGAAGGAGAGACAATTTTCAGGGCCAGCTTTCCAGACCACTCAGGGATTTACTCATTAGAGACCACAATGATGTTGCTGAGTAACTGAAGCTAGTCACTAAATATAACTAAGTGTAACTAAAGCAGTTATATTATTTTACCAGGAATAGATTAGGCAGTTTTCTTGTGTTTACTTCAGCCATTTCTGGGATCTTTTTCTCATTATTTTTTTCTTTGAAATCTCTAAAAAGGAGACATCTTTACATACAAGAAGGCAGCATAAGTATTTTTCCGTATGTCTTGTTTTCTGTTAATATCACACAGTTTATAATCAGAAATGGATCTTTTTCCCTTACTTTCTTTTGTAACAGACACTGCTCATGGCTGTGCCAACAGATTAATGTGGAGACTACAGAATGAATATTATAAAAGTGTTCATTTAGGTAAAGCCAAGAAGCAAAGTGGCGCAAGAGTTGTGCAAACAGCCATTTTGACTACAGATTTATAGTCCATAGACAGCAGCTCCTCCTCTTTCTATCTCTTAAACAGTGTGTAGGTTGTGTCAGCACTTTGAAGAAATTTTGTGTATTGAGTGCAACAACAGATTGGTAACAATTCTTATACTGTGGCATCTACACAAAGTTTAGACATAAACTCAAGAAGAAGTGGAAAGGGGATCGAGGGAAATATTTGAAACTACATTAATGGGTTTTCTCTAGTGCTAGTACAGCAGAGTACATGTCCCAAAAATGTTGTATGTTCCACTTGAATATGAGGAAAAAACTTCTTTACTGTGAGGGTGGTTGTGGAATCTCCCTCAATGGATATTCAAGAAATACCCTGTGCAATGTGCTCCAGGATGACCCTGCTTGACTGGGAGGTTGGAGCAGACACTGTGGTCCCTTCGAACTTCACCCATTCTGTGAAAATCAGAGGACTATGAAAATCACCACTTGACATGATGCATACAGAATGACACAGACTTTATTTGGCCACCCAGATGTTCCATTACTCTGCTTAAGAAATTGTCTACATCCTTCTCCTCTTTAGGACCTGTTTGTCCCACAATAAAAGTTCAGGGAAAGCACACACCAAAAATATATATTACATTTTACATTGTTTAAAGAAAAGCAACACAGATTTTTAACTTAATGAAACTGCCAGGCTATTTACTTTTCCAAAACTGTTGATCAGAGAAGCAAAGTTCGTCATAAGGTAGCAGATTTCTAGAGAAACAAATGGCCTAGAACCAGTGTGAGAAGAAATATGAGTGTAAATAAAGCTCTGGGAGGTACCTCTAACTGGGATTCTGAGCAGAAGTGTCCAAATCTTGCTGAGGAAAGAGGAAAAAAGAAGTTCCTTGGAAGTCTTCTTGAATTTTCTAATCTAGAAAGGCATCTAGAAAGAATCTATTCATTGCAGGCATTTCCACTGGTTTTAGAAACACTGGAAACCTTGATGAAGACTGCTGCAGGGGCAATTAGTTTTAGTAGTGTGTCAATTACATTTGCTCAGGCCAATGGTATTAAACACTGGCAGCCACACAAATGCTGGCAATGACAGACAGCAGCTGGGATGGTGCAAACTTAGGAAGTCTCTGAAAGCACCAGAGACCAAGTGTCTCCTGTTGCACCCATAAGTTAGGTCTTTTACAGTAGTAGTTACTGGTTTTAGGCATGCACGGGAAGCTGCTGTATTATTTTCTGGAGAAACTGGCACATTTTCTACTATTGTTCTTCATGTTTAGTGATATTAGAGCATCTGAGAAATGAACCAGGAGGGTTCAGACACAGAGTTTTAGAGCCTGTTTGGCATATAGAAAGCATCCAGAGATAAAACCCTAACCCAGTAGTGCTGTGGTAATTGTAGCATCTGCTGTATCAAATTAAAAAATGCAGTGACTGGTTTTACTGAAAAAGAAAAATGATACTCCATCTCCTCTTTGAAAGAGTCAAAAGGCTTTTTTAATGCTGTTTTTGAATGTGGAGCAAGAGCTACTAAAAATAATTCATCAGCTTTATTTAAATCATGCAGTGTAATACATAAAACATGAAGATTTCAACATCAACCAATATAGCTGGAACAAATTAAAACTGCTTGTGCATATGCATTATAATTCCTTCTTTAATTACTGGTCCCTAACCTCTTTCAGTGGATGCAGAATGAACATATGGAATTAAGCACAGATACCTAATAGTGCCTACTCTCTATTCACTGCCAACTCATTGCTTCTCTCTGCTCACATTAATTTCCTTTAAGAGCACTCCTATGAGCTGCCTGGTTGCTTTTATTTCTGAAGCACTAAGATTAAAGAAAAAAATATTAATCAGTGTCAAACAGGACTTGATTTCTTGATGTTGCACATTATGAAATAAGTAGAATATATGGTGTATTGCCTGTTGACTTAATTTTCACTAGCAGGCTACCCTAAAGGAAATCCCAGCATCTTAAGATTGGCATTGTGAAAACACATCCCTCAACCTCTTCACAAAAAAATCAGATTAAAGCTTTGTGCGACATGCAATCACACAGAGATTTTTGAGAAAGAAAACTTGGTATCTCACAATTTCTTCAAAAGTCAGCAATCTCAGTCACGATCCTGTTCCCTGCCTTCTAATTTCCCTAGAAATTACATAAGGATTACCTATAAAATGCCTCATTTTACTACACAGCTCTGCTCCAAAGTAGAAAAATCTATTCTGTGCGCTATAAAAAAAGGCACGGCCTGGTATACATGAAGGTTAGGCAAGAAGTTTGTAGTTAACTTCAGCTTATAATGCATGAAAGGGATGAACTTGTACAGGCAACATATATTATGAGTTGGATTTTGCAAAATCAGTATGACTGCACACAACGTAAATAATTTTCTGTTTCCATAGCACTCCCAGGGCCTGCAGCTGTGCAGTTGCCATGACTTTTTCATATCGAGGCCTTTTAGCAGTCAGCATCCACATACATCCAAATACCTCAGGCAAGCGAAAGTCAATCCCCATCAGAAAACTCAGGTTGTAAGAAGGCCTCTCACTAAACCTCCTGCTCAGCAGCGAGGCCAGCTGCGTGGTCAGTCCAGGTTGCTCAGGACTGCGTCTGCTCGGGAGTGGAATTCCCTGAGGAACCCACTCCCACGGCCCAGCTGTCCGCACCATGAGTAACTTTTTCCTTACACCCAGCCTGACGCTCTCATTTCACCTCACTCCCGTTGTCCCTCAGTAGGACACTGAAGCCCCTGGTTGCCTCTTCTCGACCAGTGCTGATCCCATCCGCAGGCGGCGGCAGTCCCGACCCTCCACTTCCCCGCATAGGAGGGTCGCTGCGGCCCCGCCACCTCGGGCATCCCGCCGGGCTCCCGCTGGTGTGTCCATTCCACCCGCGCGCGGGGCCCAGGCTGGAGGCGGCACCTGCCGAGGGCTGCGGAGAGCCGGGAGGGGTCACCGCCTCCTCTCCGCGCCCACGCAGCCCGCGGTGCCGCAGGAGCTCATTCCGCTTGGAGACACCGCGGGACAGCGGCACCGCAGCGCGCGCACGGCCGGCGCCCTGGCTCAGACTCGCCCGGGGCCACGGCTTGCCAGCGGCGCTGCCGGACAGTGTCTCTCCGGTGCGATGCCCAGGCTGCGGCGACGCTCCCGCAGCCCGTCCCGGCCCCAGGCTGGAATCCCACACTCGACGGGCAGCGGCCGCTGGTAACAGCCCAGGACGAACGGGAGGGGGCGAAGCGCTGCCCGCGGAGATTGACGGCTGCGTCAGCCAATGGCGGCGCGGCGAGCGCGGGGGCGGGGCCAGGGCTGTCTGGGTTAGGCGGGACGTGGACGCGGATTGGCCGGGGGGCGGGGCCGGCGGGGTTTTCTCCCGGGCTGGGCTGACGGCTGCGGCCGGGAACTTCGGGAGCGTGCGGGCGCAGGCGGTCGTTCGGGTGGCAGGTACCGCCGGGAGTGGAGCGGTCCCGAGGGAGCGGGGGATGGCAGGGAGGAGGGGGTCGGGCAGTCGTAGCGCTGCGGGGGACTGGCGGCGTTGGCGGCCGTTTTGCCGCGTATCCGCCGCCGTTTTCCCTGGTCCGCTCCGCTTGCCGCGGGATGCGGAGGCTGCAGGCGGGGCCGGCCCGGCTGATCGGGTAGTGCTGCCCCCTCCCTTCTTCCTTCTCTCCTGTGCCGGCCCCGAGGGGCGGCGGGGCGGGCGGACGGACGGGGGCTGTCAGCGCCGCTGCCGGCAGGGGGCGGCAGCGGCCCCGAGGACGCGCGTCCGGGGGTGGCGGGGGCGAGCGACTCGGAGCCGCAGCCCCTCCGCCGCGGGCGGGCAGCGGAGCGCCTGGGGGCGCTGGCTCCTCCCTCCCTCCTTTTCCTGCAGCCTCAGGCGCTGGTCCCGGCGAGGCGAGCCGTGCGGGGCCGCTCCTCGCCGCTCAGTTCCAAGCCTCTCTGGCAGTGCCGCGCCCGCCGCCTCCGGCCGCAGCTCGGGGCACCCCGGCCGGCGTGCGCGGGCTCCCGCCGTCCCTGCCGTGCCCGCATCTGCCGCGCGCTTGAATCGCCCGCCTGTGCTCTGGGGCCAGGAGGAGAGGGTTGTTTTTCCCCGAAAACCTGTCCCGATGGCTGTTGGTGTCTTTCCCGCATCCGTCGCGTGAAGAGAGGCAGCTGGTTTCCTAATTTCCTTCCTCCCGGAGCACCACTCCTCTCGTCCTGATAACTTCATCTGTTTGCATCTTGAGCTGTTCCTTTCTTTCATCTCTAAGTTAGCAACTGCAGAAAAATGAGCTAAATAGGCCCCTGCACTGAGGCTGTTTATCTAGAATCAGGTAGGGGGTGAAATCGAGGAAGATTTTGCATCCCTAATTTCCCTTCTCTTCAGGATTAGGGTAAAAATAAGTGTAGAATCCTCTTATATGGTTTGTGTCTACTGTTTTAAAATAAGTCCCCCTTTCAAGATCTGATGACCTAGCCTCTGAGCATTATGCACTGAGATCTTTTTTAAAAAAGATTTGTTATTTATAAATTTAGGTCCACAGTTCTTTTCCTATTATTGTTCTTTTGTAAGGCTTTGATTACAGTGCTCTGAAGTCTGAATACACTCAAAAGAGCTATTAACATTGTGGTGGCATTTTTTTTTAGTGCAGTGTTCTTCCACAGGTAAAGATCCCGCTGGGTTGAACTTAATCGCTTTTGATGTTAATAATATTGTGCACTCATGTGTATGGCTAGAAGGGTCAGTGATTGACATAAAGGGAGTTGTTGTGAGGGAATGTCAGCTTTATGATTATGGTTTCCACCTTCTGAAAAAAATCAGAAGAACTGATTTTACTGATGAACTGCCAGAGAACAAGTAATAGCCAGCTAGAGTAAACTTAGGTTGAGGTGCTTTGATACCAGTAATAACTAGCAAGCAGTTGTTTTGGTGTGGTTTTTACTTCTTATAAAGCCCTTCAAGACCTGTTTATTAATTAAAATGATATATTCTATATTTGTTTTAAAGCACATGTATTGATTTTCTTAGCTTTACAGCCTCCTTTTCTCTCTACTGTCATGGGTGCTTCTGGAGTGTTAGTGAAATAGAAGCATGGTTCTACAGAACTTAGCTTTCAGCTAATTCTCATAAACTTGTGTGTGTCCATTCCTGCTGAGGCTGAAATGAGGAAAACGCTTCTTTGAGGGCCTGTCTAAAAGAAGAGCTGCATCCTTTAGCATCATGTTTTGAACAGCAGAAAGGCTGAGTCCCTAAGCTGCAGAGCTAACCAGTTACAGAACAGAAGCAGTTTTGTGGCACCCTGGGTTACGCAGCAGTGGCCCTGGAAGGATATTCAGTAGAAGCACTGGGCTTCAGTTGCTGCTCTCCTCCCTTACATCAAGTTTCTGTTTCTGCTGGCCATGCTACTTTCTGTCTGCTATTGACCTCTTGGTGGGAAGTTGAGCTGCTTTCTCTTGCCTAAATTGCAACATTCTGCTGAGTTTCATTACCTTTGGGCGTAGAAAATGACCTTCCCTTCCGTGTTTTCTGAGGTTATGGATCTCAAAAATTTCTATCAACAGTTTGTACCTGTGGCAGATGAGCCTGCATTGTAAAATAATTTAAATGGCCTAGACAAGACTTTCAAAAGTATGCGTATTTTCTCTGCACGTTTTTTGATAGTGGAGAAGAGAGGGAATTCAAACTTCTTAACATCCAAGGCTGCATGGAATAAGCTTCCAGGCTTCATTCATCTAGAAACAGACTTTTTGTTCCACTTCTACTTGGATAATTTTCCAGTAACTGCAGTCAATAATTTTTTTAGTTTCAAGGAGCAACAAAGTTAACATTCTAAAGCTAGTTTGGCTTCCTGATGTCTTAATGGGGATTCAGTGACAACACTGAAGAGCTCTCATTTCAAGAAGGTAACCTGAAGGATAATTGTGTTACTTTCAGTAGCCAATATGATCTGAATCAGTTTGAGAGTGTGGATCTAGGCAGAATATTCGTTTTTCATGGGAACAGCTCCCAAGTCATGCCTTTAAAGTTGAAGAATGTGGACCATTGGTGGAGAATAGAAAAGTGTTCTGGGAAGTACAGACATGTAAAGAAGGTATTGTGGGTTGTGATATATAATTTGGACATAGGTTCTCTTTAAGCTGATGTTTGAAAAACCAAACTAGGTTCATTCTCAACATCTAAAGTATATGACAAGGTAAAAAAAAAATCGTAGTTGGTGGTTGTGGGGTTCCTTTTTGAACTGGCATTGCATTTTGGCATTAATCTTGGAAGCATGTTTTAGTACAAAAGGCTGATTTATTTTAGGATTAAAAAGGGAGGGAACAAAATAAAATGATGGTAGATGTACCTGTTACATGGATGAGAGCTATGAAAGTATTTGCTGGCTGAAAAAGGATCTAAATAGTTTACATTTTTAATAGCTGTGTCTGTAATGTGTAGCTCTAATTCTTGAAAGGGGAAGTTTTCTACATTTTAGTTTACTGTGTATAAATTTCAGTAGGTTAAAAGTGATTTTACTAAAGATTGTAGTGTATAACGTATTTGCTACAAGATATTTCTAAAGCAAGTTTGAATGCTTTCCCGAGGAAGATGTACTAAGTCAAACTGTGGTTTCTTTCTGGAATTGGCCTTAAGTAGAGGGGAGTGAGAGGAGGGGAAGGCAGGCAGGCTGTCTTCCTCATTGCAAGCAAAATTAACCCGAGAAAAGCAGTGTTGGAAAACTATTCATTGTGTACTCACACAATGGATGGACAAAAGAAAGAGGATGGGAGCAAGAAAAGGGGATGTGGAAGCATCTGATTGTTGTAGTCTGGGCTAAACAAGACGTCAAACTGCATTGTAAGGGGTTATTTCTGGCCTTCTGTTTTGAAAGCAAAGACTACTTTAAACTTTAAGGGTGTTAAGACTAAAATAAACTTCCACACTTCTATTTTTTTGAGAGACAAAAATCAAAGTGCAAGTTAAATGACTGGGTGTGGGGTTTCTTTCTCTTCCTATTTGTCAGGGTGTTCACATTTTTAAAATGTTTATCGTTTCAGCACTGTTCAATTTCACTTATATGGTTTTCTAATTTATTTGGTGGGTTAATTTTTTGGCGTAATGTGACTCCAAATGATTCCCTTACAGGCAAGGAAGATACTGTGCTGTTATCCAGTTGTAGTTGATTTCACTCTACAAATCTTCAAGATCCCTACTGGAGTGAAAGGTAATTTGGAGTTTATTTTTTTTATATCAGAAGATTCATTGTATGAATTTATTGGATAGGCAAAATTTAGTGTTCTGTTTCAACTTCATTTATTTTGGCTGTTGAGATGATAAATTTACATGGCCTGAGTTGTCAGTTTTGTAAAATTATATAGAAAAGAACATCACGATATTCTTGATGATTGTAAACATTTTGACTTCTACTTAAGAAGTTTGTGGTGTACGCTCTTTCTTCTGTGTAGGTAATTTTACTAGTAACTTATTTCCTCTATAGACTTCACCTTGTGTCTAAGAACTTTGTAAAGATTTACAGACTAAGTGAAGGCCATATCAACAGAATATTGAATAATTGCTATTGAATAATCTATAAATAGCTGTTCTGTTTGGCTAGTGAAATGAGGAAAGTATGTTCCATGTATAGTATGAGATTATAGACTTACATGTACTGCAGATGGACAGCTTAGCAAGAGTGCACGTTTACTTATTTTAACAGACTTAGGGGGTAAAGGGTTTTTTTTCACTTGCTGTAGTGTCTGATGTCTTAGAGGCACTACACAAACACGGCATTGCAATGACTGTTAGTTGGTGTTGTAAAGGAAAATGTGAGATGCCAGCTCTTTGCTGTGCACGTCACAGCTGCCTTTGATGGCATAATGTTTCATGACTGCACTGAAGTATGGGATGCTTTCAAGGCCTGACTTCAGTGTAGTTGGCCTCTTGTGTGAAAACTTTGTCTCTGCAGATTCTCAAAAGCAGGTAGTTGAATTTTGTTTGTGTTTTTTTGATTGGATTTTTTTTTTCTAAAGGAGATAAGGTACTACTACTGTTCATCTCTGTAGTGCTTTTATTAATAGTAGCATGGCTCTTCAGAGGGTTCTTGTGAAGGAGAGTTGCAGGAAGATCCTCTTTTAAAACTGGTGACTTTTGTCAGTGTCTAGGTGGTTAACTGGGTGTTTTACTTGATACTGTATCTACCATGGGGCTCATATTTGTCTGCATCTTGGTTTCTCCTCCCTGTATTCTTTCTGAAGGGTGTGACAGGTGTAAAACCTGTCTTTTAGCTTACCTTGCTGTTACTAAGTCATCTGGCCTGTGTGTTCGGTAAGATCATTGTTAGAAGATCTGGCCATTGAGTAGTAAAATAAGGTTAGCTAAGGACACTCTAAAAGAGAACTGTGGATTGCCGTGGTCCTCTAGGCTAGAATCTTGCCTTTTACTTCTGATATTGTCTATGTGGTTTTCTCTTTGCAAAGCAGTAGTTCTAGAAAACTGTTTCATAGGAAAAGATGTTCAGTAACCAGAAAATAAAAATAGACTCAAAAAAACCCTCAAAACATGGACTCTATGAAAGATCAGTTTCATCTTAAATTGCTTGCACTGATGACAAAGCAGAGTTTAACCAAATATTTATTGTTGAAATTACTCTCTAATTAGTAGTGTTGTACAGCTAAATGTAACACCAGGTTTTACTGTAATTTGCTGCTATCCCATTACTGTGGGTAGAGAAGTATAGACTAGAACTGTGGTATTCTTTATAGTGGCCTGGATAAGAATTTGACTACAACGTTTTAAGAACATAGAATGTTACTAAGAGTATGAAAAGCTTCAGTATGTATTTAACATGCATGATGTGCTTGCTTACCACAATGGAAAATTAGAGCAGCTTTTTCTAATTTTAGGATAATCAGTTATCCTGTATATGGGATTTACAATACATATTCTTAATTCAAGTAGTTGAATTCATACGAGGCAGACCTTTGAATTCTAACTGATTCAGCATGTATCTTCCTACTTCTGAAAATCAAACCAAAATTAAAATCTGGTGATAAAAATGTGCTTGGGTTTCACATTTGTGGAAACACTTTTATTACTTCCAGTTACTCACAAAAGCAGGGATTCATCAATATAAATGTCAGAATATACTAAGTATGTTCTGCAGACTTCTGTGAACAGTTCAGTTTCAGATATGAAAGTTTCAATTTCCAAATACAGTGTTTTGAACTTTGTAGACAATATTTGTAAACAATCGATTTGCTGTTGCCTCAGCTGAAAGAAGCAGTTTTATCCCATTTGGCTTTTCCTTTTAAAGTACTTAAAAGCTATGTTTAAATAATACTTTAACTGCTGCTGTTTCATCATCAAGCAGTTAAAGAAATATGCCCTGTATATTATTGATTTTCTCTTAGAGGACTGAATCCTTTTTCTTGTAAGGCTTTTTTGATACTTTTCCTGGTAGGGTATTTCGTCATTTGGCCACAATTCTGAAATAAACCCAGTGTCTGGGAGGGAAGGAGGTGAAGGGAGGGTGGGTAGGGTAGGGAACCCACAACCAGAACCAAAGAATGCTGTAACATTAAATAAATACTTAAGTTCATGTTTTGTCTTATGGCTGCCTTGTCCCCTCTGTAGACAGCATTTGTTCAAAGATCATCCGTGTGTTATGGTTAGTGGTAGCTGCTTGGATCAAGGCTGGGATTGCTACATATCAATGTTACTGCTCCTTCTTTACAAACCCCAGTTGTGATTTTAGTATTAAAGCTGTTTTGGACCTCTAATGGCTTCATTAGTTAACTTAAACTGTTGTGTATTTGGCCTCACTTCCCAGTGTGCTTTCTTGACTCTGTGTGTGTGCTTGAGGATATATTACAGAGAGCAATTAATGCTTAATGTAATCTGTGCACTTACAGATTTATTTTTTGTTCCCCAACCCTTCCTGCCACCCTTATATTTGCTTATACTGAGACCATTGTATTTCCAAGTATGTTGAAATGTTTTCATTCTGAAGGGTAAGACACATTTCTGAGGGCTGGAATTTCATAGTCTTCAGATTTTCTGCTGAGCTGAATTAAAAGGTAAGGTAGCATATTAAAACAGTAAAGGTTTTTGTCACTTCTGGATTTAGTCCCAGTGACATTTCAGAAAGTAAGGATGCTATTTAAGTGTCATGGCATAACTGCTGAATAATGACTCAGTGCTGAGGCTGAATAGTTAGGAGTTTTTTGGGGAAAAGTTTACCCTGTTATCAGCACATTGTTCTTGTAGTGTAGAAGATATTAAACTATGTAAGAGTGAAGTTAGGAATACTGCAATACTGTGTTTCAGATGACAGAATTCTTGGAAGAAAGGTACCTTTTCCATAGAAATGCTCTGTAAAATGAGTTCTTTTGCGAGAGAGTTCCTTGTTTAAAAACTTAATCCAAAGCAAAAATGAAATTGTGCTACTGAGCACAGTAAAAAATGATAGTGTTCTGACTTGAAGAGAGTGGCAGCGTGATGTGGTCAATCTAGTGTTCAATCTAGTGTTAAGAAACCACACATACAAATAACATTGCTGCCCCCTTCATATTCTCTCATATGCCCATTGGTTTTAGCAAATTAGTAAAAGTTACATGACTCTACTTTCATCCTTAGACCATTACAAGATCAGGAATCCAAACAGAATATTTGCAGTCTTAACTAGAGAACAGGTATTAAATGTGGGACAGTTACCACTGGAAGGGTTTGTACAATTTTAACCCTGATATGGAAGGATGACTCCAGAAGCTGCTTTAGTTCTTGTCTCTTATGTATTTTGGACTTCTGTTCCTTTTGTTTCAAGAAACATAATGAAGCTTTATAAAATCACCCACACATTAGCTGAATTATATTTTGCCTGAGCTGATTTGTTTGAAAAGCTAAGAAATCCAACTCTGTATCTTGAGGAATCATGAGATTTGATATACTGGCGTAAGAATTAAGAGTTTTATTTACTGCTTGCAATTGGATTTTTAAAGACTAGTGTGAGAAAGGCAAAATATGTTCCCAGTGTATTGGCAGCGAGTTTGCTTCAACCATTTTTTCACCTTGATAAAAATGTAGCTTCTTTGCATTTTTCAGACCTTCTGCTCAGTTTCCCTGATTTTTAATTAAAAAAAAAGCAAAAACAAAAAGAAACCCAACATTTCTTAAGTTGTATTCCCAGGCAACACCTAGTATGAAACTCATTTGCTTACCATGAAATTACGTCGTGCCTTGGATAAAGGGCACACGGTGCTGTCTGTACATAGCATGTTAACACTTTGGAATGGGATCAGATGTAAACAGTTTTATACTGGGTGAGCTGTTTAGTCACTGTCATGAGCCCTAATTTTCTGTCTTGAAACATCTTGTCTCCATAAAGTGTTGAATGATGTGGGAATTTGCGTGGTGGAGTTATTTGCAAGAAAAGAGAGGAGAAAAAAGCTAGTATGTTGCAGTCCACGTGTTAAGTCTATTGAAGTGAAAATCAATCTGCTTCTTTCTTTTACTGCTTTATGATCTTTGCTTGCTCGTAAAGGATACTCATAAAGAAAATCTGTGGATCCTTCCTATTCAAGAGCTCACAAGGGTGTTCTTGTTTTATCCATAGTAAAAACAAGTCAGTTTTTCTTTAATGGTTTGGTTAAATGTTTAAAGACATGAAGTAGTTATGCTACAGAGATTTTTCTGCAAGTGTTATTTTTAAAATTTTGAGTGGGTTTTCATGTTGTATTATTCCCAATGTTAACAACAGTACATGACTCTTGCTAGAAGGCTCAGTAGATAAGCAGTTAAACCAACAGCTCAAGACACAAGAAGTGATTTAATATTCTGTGACTATTGTTAGATCTTTGATTATATCAAGAAGATGAAAGCATAAGTACTTATTTTGGGAAGAATGTGGTTTTTCTCTGCTGGTTCATTTTGGATGTTTGGTGATGGTTTTGTTGTTGCTTTTTTCTTCCCTTTTTTACCTGCCTGTCTAATGCTTTGTTTCAGGTAACTCAGGCAGTATGTTTATGTGTGTGCCCTGGTAAACTGATCATGAAGGTAGCAACTCAAAAGAAAAGAAAGTTAATATCAGAGATTTTATTTAATGTAACTTTATGTAACGTAACTTTTTAATTGCTTAAAAGTGATTTCTGTAGCTTGTCAAATCTGACTTTTTCTATCATCGTACCCCTGTTTTTCATTATAAAATGGAATAAAGGTGATCCCTCTGTTTTTGAGAAACATAGTTGGCTTGTGGGGGGTTTTTTATGGGTATGGAATTTTTGATTTCTTTTAGAGAAAACCGGCTTCTCTTGACTGGTTTCAGGTTATGCCTCCTATCAATTTGTTGTAACCAGTCACTTATCTCCTGCTATCTCTATTGACACTATATGTGATTGTGGGCAGACTTTGGTACAGCACTGAGGCATCCTAAAGAAAGTTTAGGAAGGACCTAAGGAAGGTTTAGTGTTCCCGCTGGAAAACTCCAAACCATGTGCTGCTCGCTTATTTCCCCACCCCTCTTCCCTTTCCCCTTCGGTTGGATAGAGAGAATTGAGGCATAAAAGGTAGGGGTTGTGGGTTGAGATAAGAGCAATTTACTGGAAATAGCAATGAAATAAGAAAAGGAGCAGTAAGAACAACAGTATTAATAACAGAATGTATGCGGGAGGTGAATGATTCACGTGAGTGCTCCCCACACACAGCCTGGTGAAAAGCTGATTGCACTACCACACTACATAATGCAGAAGGACCTTTCTTGGCTGCTGTAAAAATCAACCCTGTCCTTGCTTGAACCAGGACTTTATCCTCCCCTTAGTCTATACCATCATGTCATGCTCAAATCCTACGCCTACCAGCTCTATACATATACATATACACACATACAAGCATAGGTATCATTTCAGTAGTCAATGGCTGTCTCTCCAAGACATCCATTGAGTTAATTTGGTCTGTGACTTTGGGCTCTGTACATCCTAGATGTCTTCTAGGTTAGGAGGGCTGGTGTGCTGCCAGGTGGTTCTGAGCCTTATTAGGAGCCTCATGTATCTGGAGCAGACCATATTCATTGCCCATAGTAGTTATGGCATACAGTGGCAGTGTCATTCAGCAGCCACTATTATAAAATTCAACATTACAGGCTGTTCTCACCCAAAAATCAAATCCCTTTGAGGCACACACTGTGTTTCCCCATTCCTCTTCATTACCCACCAACTACTCAAACAGAAACAGTCACACAGATAGGTTTGCCTTTGCTTTAGGCAGGACCAGTTCAAACTGATACTCCTCAAATGCACTGTGGAGACTTCATCCCCTTCTACGGTATGTGGGGGTTTTCATTGGGCAGGACCAGCTCGATTGGCAGAGCCTCTGGTGTTAACTAAACAGGGTAGCCTCTGCTGAGTGTAGATTCCAGTGTTTGAAGGCCCCATTACCCACTGCTTTCAGTGTGGTTTCTAACAGTCTGTTGTACTGTTTAATTTTCCCAGGGGCTGGTACACAATAGAGAAGAGGGTACACCCCCTCAGTGCTGTGCTCTCTGGCCTAGGTGTCTGTGAGACTAGTTTTGAAATGTTGTCTCAGTTCTCTCAGGGGTGCCATGTTGCCACAGGGTGTGCTTTTCAAGGCCCAAGATGGTGTTCTGGGCAGTAGCATCAGGCACAGGGTGTGTATCCAGCCATCCAGGGGTAGTTTCCACCATTGTAAGCATGTAGCAGTTGCCTTGGTGGGTTTTCAGTAGTGTGGTGTAATCGATCTGCAGGGCCTTCCCATATTTGTGTTTCAGCCATGGTCCACCATAGCACAGAGGCCTTACCTACTTGGCCTGCTTGATGGCAGCCTGTATTTCACAGGTATGGATAACCTGGGGCCTAGTGTCCATGTTAAGTCCACCCTTTTGACCATAAGCCCGCCTGTGTTTTGCATTGTTTCCCTGATGACACGAGGTATGATAGGCCCCAGACAGAAGTTATTCACCTTTATGTTGCCAGTCCATATCCACCTGAGACACTTTCATCTTGGCAGCTTGATTCACCTGTCCATTGTTGCAGTGTTCTTTGGTAGCCCAACTCTTGGGTACCTGTGCATCTGTGTGACATACTTTTACGGCCCAACTTCTCTACCTAGGCAGTGATGTTTTGCCACATTTCAGCAGCCAAATGGGTTTCCCCTCTGTGCTGCCAGTTGCCCTTTTTCCGTCGATCCAGCCACCCCCAGGTCATTTGCTGCCATCCATGAGTTAGCGTAGAGGTAGAGCACTGTCCGTTTCTCTTTCAGCAATGTCTAAAGCTTGCTGGATGGCTTTCAGCTATGCACTCTGGCTTGATCCACTCAGTAGCTTCTGCAGCTCTTTGTGTAGGACTTCATATGGCAGCTTTCCATTTTTAATGTGTGGCAGGAGCTGTCAGTAAAGAGGGTGTATTGCTTTTCATTTTCTGGTAAATGATTATAAGGTAGGGCCTCTTCAGCGTATGTTACTTTCTCCTTTGATGATGATAGTCTGAAATTTTTGCCTTCATTCCAGTTCTTGCTGACTTCCAATATCCCTGGGTGATTGGGGTTTCATATTTGAGCTTGCTGTGTGAACAACACAAACTGCCTACTCCACACAGCCTCGTGGTGTGATGTGTGGCAGGGATTTTCCCTTTGAAGATCCAGCCCAGCACTGGCAGCCAGGGTGCCAGAAGAAGCTGTGCTTCACTGCCAGTCACTTCTGAGACAGCCTAAACTACTTCATAAGCTGCTGGTATCTCAGTTGGGGTGTAACAGGCCTGACATCCTTTGCATCCCTGACTGCAGAAATCACAGGATTATCCTTGAGTCTCCCTGGGGGCTTTTTGCCAGAGACTTCAGGAAAGACCTTTCTCTCTGGCTATAGTGTAAAGCACATTTTTCACATCTTGGCCTTTATTGACTGACCCAAGGGCTACTGCATGAACAGTCTCCTATTTAATTTGTTCAAAAGCTTGTTGTTGTTCAGGACCCCACTTGATTGAGAGGATTTACAATCTGACTTTAATCTGGAATATGCATCCTCCAAAACCCCACTGTGCCTAGGAAAGCTTGTGTTTCCTTCTTGCTGCTTGATGGGGACATGGCTGCTATTTTGTTGACCACATACATTGGAATCTGACAGTGTCTGTCTTGCTCTTTTACTCTTAAAAACTACTTTCCCAGATACTTCAGGTATAGTATTTGATAGTTCAATACATAACTGGTGCTTGAAAAGCTGAGTGGAAATTCTCTTTCTGAAGTTTTTGGGTGTTGTAGAGACTGGAGTAACTTTCTTGCATGACAGAACAGTTAGCTTGTTTTTCATCCGGAAACAAAGCTGGAAAGTTTTGCAGTGTATATGTCTTTAATAAAATTAAAGAGAAACAAATCATAGACTAGCAAATTTGTCATCTGTCAAAGCAAAGCTTCATGAATTTTAAATATTCTTATTAGAACAGCAACATTCTGCTATAATGGGTATTCCACCTGTACCATTTTCCTAGTTGTTTGCTATTATTTAGGGTATTAGCACTTTTGTATAAAAGACAATTCTGCCAATAGATTTTTGCAAGCCTAAAGTTATAGTTACTTCAATTTTTCAGTAACATAAAGTAAAATTACTGAGTTTTTTCTTTAAACATATGTTTGCAGAGCATTATTAGCTTGAAATGGTATGTAATTTATGACAGCATAGAGGGAAAATGTACCACTGTGTAGGAGTGAATTGAAACTGGAGATACTTGAGATGTTTCTGACTGATTCATTATTTCTTTGTGTGGTTTGGGGAGTTTAGAGTGAGGCTTTTGTACCTTTGATCATGCCTATCTTATGTGTGCAAACATTTGAATAGCAAATTTGGTCACTAACTAGATATTAATTCTTTTTTCTTCACTACTAATTTTGAGCTAATTGAAGTACTCTTCTCAGCAGGCAGCTCTGTGTCCACGGATCATGCAAGGCTGATGCTTTTGAACTATTTGCTCCTATTGTGGAACCTTTAAAAAGAAGAATGCACTTAGGAGGCTGAGTATCTCTAGTCTGTATGGAGGCTGTGTTAAGCAACAGAAGTTGGGTTTTCATTTTCAGCAGTAGATGTACTGTTGTATGGGGTTTTTTTCCTCTCCTCCACTTCAGTTTATGCTCTAAGGGTGTGGTTCACTGTATTTTCTCCCTTCATCCTTTCATCCTACAAGCCCTTTGTAACCTTTTCTCCCCATTTCAGTTTTACTATTCTTTTTTGGTCTCCCCTTGAATTCAAGTAAACACTGCTGTTGTTTACAAAGTTCTGCGCTGCTGAAGAATTGAAGACAAAGATTTTGCCTTGCAAGTTATTGCTAAAGAAACATTTGTAGTGAGTTGAGAGTGGTCTGATGGTTACATGCTGTGAAGTTACACAAAACTTTTTGTCTCTGATGTGAGCTGTAAAATGTTACTTGATCTACAGCTGTATTTTTAAAATGCTACACTATTTTAGTATGGAAGGTTTCTTGTTGCTTTATGTGAAAGTGCTTCATTCCAGGCGTTAGCTGGAATTGAAGCAGTCATCTCAGAATACTTTCATTAAAAATAGGCAACATAACTATTGCTAAAATGAGATAATCTAATACAGCCCTTACATCAACATGCTTGCAACATAAAGACGCTTGTGGAGAATCAAGATAAGCCGAATATGTTCCCATATTCAGCCAGTGCTTTTGACCTTTTCTTCTCAAAACAGCTGTTGCTCATTTCACCCCACTAGACTAAAGGAGATGCCTGGTTCGCTATTAAGGTGTATCTTCCTTTGCGTGAAAAACCTTTCAATTTACTGACCTGTCTTTGTACTTGAAAAGCGTTGCCATAGGCTGCACTTTCTTTTCAATAGTATGCATCAATTCACATGGCAGAACTGTCTTTACTGATACCCTGAAGGCTGGTGATTCTGCAAAGAACTTGAATAGTCTGCAGGAGTTTTAGCAGTTATTCAGTGCTTTTCTGCCAAGAGAGTGTACGATTGTATTCAGTTTTCAAGTTTTTCCACTGATTTGATTGTAGTTACTTTTTGGAATTATTTTTATGCTTTGTTGTATTGCTGCTCTTCTTCAAAACACACTTGCAAATTTTAGCATAGAAGTTTTGAAGAACTGAACAGAGCAAACTCTTCAAACTCTTAGCTTGCTGCTACACAGGGAGAAGCGATAGCAAGGGAAAAGTCACTGCATGTAGAGTTCACAGTTACAGAGATCCTGGGCTTTGACTTCCACTAACTTTCCATTTCTGATTGCTAAAGAGGGCTTTACTTCTGAGGTGAGAACTAAGAGAAAAGAAGGAATCTGAAGTAGTCTTTTTTTTTCCCCTTAGGTCACCTATGTTTTTTGTTCTGCAGCCTTTGGTACCCTGTTAGGATAAGCTATACTTATTTCATGTAGTGGGTTAGTGCCTGTAGGCTTTTTCTTTCAATGCTGGTGGGGTTTTGTCGCTGGTTTGGGGGCTTCACAGCGCAAGTGGTGGTGATACTTAAAGGTCTGACTTGGAGCTAGTTACTGAATAGCATAAAATAGACAAAGTGAGAAAAGTTGCAGTCTGAAGTAAGGGAGCATTGCTGTGGATTTTGGTTGGCAAGACGTTTGAGGCAGCGTAGCAATGTGTGATCAGTAAAATACTGATTTGTTTCCTGTAAAGTGTTTTTATTTCCTCTTAATCTCGGGACATTTTGACTTAAACATTTAACTTGGTCTATAAAGCTAAAATATTTCTAAAACATCTTCACTGATTGTTGTTGCTGATGACTTAATACCCCTGTTTATCTTATACAGTGTTTAATTAGAGGAATTAATCTCTTCTGATTTTACTGTCATTGCCTGCAGTAATGCCGTATTTTTAAACTGGCCTCTCAGTTAAAGAAGTTCTTGCATCAAAATGGTTAGTTATAGTGATTTTCTAGAATGATTAGTGATTAGTGATTTTCTAGAATCATTAGAACTAGTGGTTCACACAAGGGAGGATGCTGAAATAAAGCAGTAGATAGGCATTTGGAAAATACGTTTTTGAGAGGACTTTAATGTAATGAAAATTTTGATTATTTTATCCTCAAAATGTAGAGATGGATGCATTAAGAAATTTCTGAATGTTTTACAATTATTTTCTTTTAGGTGGTTTTGTATTATCTATGTTTGCTCTGTAGCTTACATAAGCTCAGGAGACTAGAGTGTTTTTAAGTGTGAGGTATCTCCTGACCTTTCAGAAAAGGTTGAGATGCCACTGAGAGTTCTAAATCAGATCTGGAAAATTCTTGTAATAAGATGTCAAAGACCCTTGATTTTTTTCTCTTCACCACAGAGTCTGAAAAAATTGTAACTTGATCTATGTTTTTATTTTCTCCCAAGTTAAGAAATTCAATTAAGCAGCTTAAATTCTACAAAGCCTGCAAGTGAACTTGTCTGATGTATTTTGTGATAGATACTTAACATAGCCTACTGAACTGGTTCTCTCAGTACCTCTTTTCTTTGTTTTCTTGTATTATTCCCTAAGTATACTTGATGCAGTACCATTCAAATCATCATTAGATAAGTATTTATTTTGTGTGGCTGGTAGGTGCTGACAGTGAAGTTAGTAAGGCAAATAAAATAGGTTTGCTTATGGGTTTATACTAGACATTCTTCACTAATTGGGATTTCTTTCCTACCAAACTGGCTTTGTATGTCTTGTAGAAATTAAGTATTATTGGGACCTTTGGACCATTGCTAAATTTGGTTCAAATTGACCATTGAACTTGAACATTACTAAAGAAAAATAACAAACAGATGAACAGGCAGTATGATTGCATAGATCCTATTTCTGTAGGAAACCAGGCCAACAACTGTAATGTTTCAAACAGCATTCTTATTGGAGTTCAAAATAATATTTTCCATCCTGTTCCTAACACAGGTGGTGATGGTTGATATTTCTTGTTCTCAGTTTGATTAGGTAAATAGCTGGTTTTCTGAAGTCTTTAGCTCTTTTGCCTACTTTTTACTTTTAAGAATGCTTAATACTTTTAGTAAAAGTGAGTGTTTGTCGACTGCCTTTTGCTGTCAGGCAAAGTTTTGCTGTTATATAAACTCTGTTGTTCATTGGATCATACAGTTTTTCAGGTTGGAAAAGACTTTTCAGATTATTGAATCCAACTGTTAGGTTAACACTGCCAAGTCCACCACTAAACCATGTCCCCAAGCACCGCATCTCCAAGTCTTCTAAATACTTCCAGAGATGGTGACAACCACTTCCCTGGGCAGCCTGTTTCAGTGCCTGGCCATCCTTTCAGTGAGGAGATTATCTCTTCTATCCAATCTAAACCTCCCCTGATGCAACCTGGGGCTGTTTTCCTCTTGTCTTATCTGTTGTTACTTGGGAAGCAGACACTCATCTTGCTTACAACCTCTGTTCCAAAAACCACAGTCAACTATTTTGCTGTATCCTCTCTAAGCTTTTAAGTTCATGCTGCTGAATATAATTTAGCACCTGAAGTCCCTGACAGCTTGTTGTTTTGAGTGAAAGGTCTTATTTCCTCCTTTTTTGCGAATAGGAAAAGATGTTAACTAGCAGAAGGATGTTGCAAGTTAGGGAAAATATAGTCATGATTGTTACCTTAGTAACACTTAAATAATTTGCTGGGTATCTTTCAGTACTTGGAAATTCGACTCTGTTAGACCTAAATGACAACTGTTTCTTCTTCAAAATCCTTATTATGAAAGTAAGAGTTTTCTTAAGTGTATTAAGATTATTTTTGACATAGGGTTTTAATGCAGTTATCAGTATCTCCTTCACATTGTTTTTGCAACAGATCTATTCAGTGTATTGTTAGCTACCTTTAGTTTTTCCTTAATGAGGATTTTTTTGAAATTCTGGCCTTGGTTTGTGTGGTATCTTACAAGTATCTCTCCTGGTAATATAGTAAATAAATTACTGACCATTGCCACACTACAGTAATGAAGTAAGCTTAGTGTCTCAGCCCTGTACTGTTTTCTCTTACTTGATTTCCTGATCCACAAATTTGTTTGGCTTTTTTAAGCAACAGAAGCTATCCCTCAGCTTACATATATTCAGCATTCTAACTAACCTTTCTGACTGGAAAGTTTGTAGGGAAGTTCCCCACTCCTCATTTTAACCGAGGGCATGCCTTGATTCAAGTGTAAAACCCCTAATCCTTCACAGGTGTTCCCTTGCTGTTTCTGTCCAGGAGAGAAGCTACTAGTACAGCATAATGTGGAGTGAGCCCAGGAACAAGTGGGACCATGTCCGCTAACAAATCCAGCCCTCCAATGTATTTTGAAGTGTTTCATGAGTAACAGGAGGCAGAGACTCTCTTAGATTCCAAAGCTTGTCCTGGTGATTGTCATCTGAGTTGCTAAGAAAATACAGAATATGCTTATTCAGATAAACCTGAGTATTCCAGTCAGAGAATTAACTGAGCTTCTTTTAAATGTGAAAGACGTGCTGTTTCTTTTTCTCTGGCCTTAAGCTTGTGGGAAAGAAGATGATTTCTAAGCAAAGGGAAAAGGAAATTGTCTCATATTTATTAAATCCTTTTCCTATCAGGAAGTATGCATCAGGATTATATGCTTGGCAAGCAAGAGTACATATTTTGGCACATTTTTCTCTTTGTAATTTTAACAGCCTGCCAGCATTGCAGGCAACACTAGCAGCAGTCTGCGTCCCAGACAGTTTTGATTATAAATCCCAGTCTCTGCAGCGGGGCAGAAAGCTCTGTGGGGATGGGTACTGTTTGGTCTCCTTGGCTCCTTTTCCTTCCCAAGTGCACTGGGTAAAGAGAGGGTCGGGGATAGATGGAGAAGGCAAGGTTGTGGTCAAGCTTCTGGTAACTCCCTCCGCATTCTAGTTAAATGTCCTGTGTAAATTTGAGGAGAGTCCAGGCGTGTTGTGATGGAACCGATGGTCTGCAGTCTAATTGTATCTGAAAGATCTCCAATAAACCATTGTTAGAGTGCACCAACCCCCAGAATTACAAATGGCATTGCCCACACAGGCATTCCAGAAATTGTGGACACAGTCTTTTCTTGCTTATCAAATGAAAAGTTAAAGGGTAAATATCTTCTAGAGTTCTGCTGGGGCCAAACATAAAGTTGTGGACTTTAATCCTCCATCAGTGCTCAGACCTGTATTGCTAATTGTGCCATTTGAGGTGGCAGTGGCTTCCCCATTTACACAAGAATGAGGAAAAAATATCTGAGCATTGTTAGGTTTGCTGTGAAGATTTTCTGTAAGAGTGACGACCATGCTGCTGAAATAACTTTGATTTTTTTTTTTTTTTTTTTTTAGTAAATAAAACTGAAGTGTGAAGGGACGCAAATGAGGAGAGTAGATGTCCTTGTATGGGAAAGATTCTGAGGAAGGGCTGGATGTCTTTGGTTTTCAAGAAGAGTTTAGTACCTTTAGTGCTTGTTTTTTTCAGATACTCAAATTGCTTACATAAGCATGCTTAATAAAGCAGCTCAAGTGTTATGTTAATACAGTTTGAGTTTTATGTCAACTTCTTTTTCTTCTAAGTCATTTGAATAGAATACAGTTCTGAAATTTTAGGAGAACCTTCCATCTAAAAATCCATTTTATCATCATTCTGTGGAATGAATATGGAGAGCAGAAATCATGGAATTTCATGTCTTTCCAACTTATGCCTTCAAGCAACTTTTACTGCGTTTAAAACTTGCTTTAAAATGTGTAAAGCTTACATATTAAAATCTGGGACATTCCCTTTAATACAGGAGTTAATATTTTTGGCGGATGGGAGAGAAATGTATAAGAAATATTTTGACTAATTTTTGGATTGTAAACTGATTTTATGGAGCAATTAAGTTACATATTTGGGTTTTGGTTAATATGGGGTTTTTTCTGAAAAGATTTTTTTAAAGCCAGCCAGTTTTTTCTAACAGTAAGGAGATTTAAAGTTAGCATCTTAACAAAATATGGAAGCTTATCAACGGATGTTATTTTTAAACTCATGTAAGCTATATTTTGTGGTCTGTCTCTATGGCATGTGAATTTCCTGCCTACCTATTTGGTTGTGTGAAATGCCCAAGACAAATTGTTGGTGCTCTTAGCTTAGTTTTGTCGTATCTGTTGGTCTGTGGTTTGATCTCAAATGTAGCTTTTTACGTCTGGAACAAGGAAAGCTGAAGTTACAAAAAGTGAAAACTTTGATTACCATGCATATAGAAGCTACTCTTTGTAATGCAAAGGAATTGAATTAACAAAACAAGTTATTTCTTTTTCCTCAAGGGCAAACTGAAGTGCTGCCAACAAAAGGACTCTTGACATAACTGCAGTCTTCCACAGTTTCCTTGTATCTGCCACATGTGAAGTGTTTTGTATCTTTTTAGAATCAAGGTACTGAAGGAGACTTTGGCATGAGGATAAAGGAGGGTTGTTGGTGTGGTTGTTTTGTTTTGTTTTTCTTTTAATCTAGCATGGAGTCTGAAATTGAGTTCATAACATTACAAGCTTGTCAAAGCTGTTTCCTGAAGATACTTTACAAGACTATATTTCCCTATACAGAGATTCAAGTGGATTCCCAAAGGCAGTACCGCAACTTGTCCAGATTGGTCTTTAGGTATCTATCTTGAGTCAAGGATCCTGAATCTCATTTCAGAGGACTTGGTGTTTCAGAAGAGCTGGTAACCATAGGGTAGGAAAGAAAATTACATAAATTGTTGCTATTTGCCTTAATTGTATCATTCAATGAGTTGGTATTAATTAGCAGAAAAGTGTTACTGTTGATTTCCCTGACTAAGTCTCTATTGTGTGTATAGCATGAAAACAAACAGAAAGGTTTCATTACTTCTTATAATTCCTTTGGCAGCAGTTTCTCATTTAGGAAACTTCTGCCACTGTACGCAGTTCTGTATTCTGTCTTTTCCTTATCACTTTAGCAGACTGCTGCTTCAACTTTCTTCACACATCCTACAGAAAGATTCTCTTGTTGATTTCCAATTGCTGTTTAGATGGCTTCTCCTTAAACCACACACCTGAAATAGTTCATTTTAGATATCTGCTGGGGAGTCACGTATTAAACCAAAATGGTAATAAGCAGTTATAACCTTACTTGGTGGTGCCCAACATCCTTCTTCCAGGTAGGGAATCACTATTCATTCAGTTTGTTAAAAATTAGCTTGGTTAGGAATGGGCACACTTGATGTACACTGCAATGAAAAATTTAATGAACGAACGTTGTAAACGATTTTTTGGAGGGTTACCAAATGGGGCTAGATTTAACCAGATGGGTACCATAATTTAAAACATGATGCTATCTTATCTACCAATTTCAATCATGCACTTGTTTGGTATTTCTGAATGGAAGTAACAATACTTACTGCTTTAATAATACACAAAAATAACCCTTCGAAATTATTACTGAAAATACTTTATGCCTATGACATAATTCTGGCTAAGCTGCAGAGCTCTTAATGACTGACAGATTTTGGAGGATAGTGGAGTACAGTTTTTAAACACTTAAAGATTGAGCTTATGGCTGAGAAGTGCTGGCAAGTTGTAGATATTGCAGATATCAAGAAGAGTGTTGAAGGCAAATGCAGTTGTTATACAATAGTTTTTAAAATATATATGTATGCCCTGAGTCTCTGTGAAATGCAGGTAGCTGATTGCGACAGTTCAGTTAAGTATAGCTGTAAGCAGAGGGACAGCTGTAAAGGGATGAAGAATTTATAGTATAACTTTGTAGTGTAATTGCAAGCTTAATACGGAAGAATGTCTCCTGCGGCACTTCAGGAGGTTCAAGTGAAGTAATTCACAGTGAATTTAGCAGTAGCTGGAAACGAACTAACTTCTTGTTTTGTTTCCGTAGTAGTAGTAGCAGCAGCAGCCTGCTTTCCTTCTCTATTCACCCTCAACCCCCAAAAGAATGAAGTTTAACTGAAATGCTTAGTTTAAACCCCTGTGACGGCTCATTGGAAGGATTATACAACAGTTTCCAAACAGCTGGAGTCCTATAACTAAAAGTTAGTGTTGAGGGCAGTCATGGTTTTAATGTCTTTGGAAGGAGGAAGTATAAACAAAATTTGCCTTTGTTACATGCTTTGCTTAACAGTTTTTGTCACTGAATTGATCTGTAGGTGGGGCTGATAAGGGCAGCAAAACCTTGGTCTAAAACCAAAAGATAAGATTCTCTGTGTGGAGGCTTTTTTTTTTTTTTTTTTTTTTTTTTTTAAATCTGCTTTGGCACAAAGGCTGCCTGAATGGCTGAGGGTGCTAATGCTGAGTGTGCCCACTCCTCTGCCTCTGCATCCTGCCCTGTCCTGGCATTTATGGTGGTGAGGGATCGGATGACAACTGCGTGGTGTTGCAAAGCTCTCTGTTGTAGAAGGCAGAGGCGAGCTACAGCAAAGCTTAATTCCTGCAGTATCCTTAGCTCTGTTTCTGTTTGATGGTGGTCAGGTTCCTGGGAAGCTGTCAAAGGTCGGTAATTTGGACAGAGAGAAGTCAGAAGCACAGTAACAGCGGTGAGGGTGGGGTTATCACTGTGACTCCTAACTATGGAAGAAAGGATGGAAGTTGGAGCTGGTACTTTTGCTGCAGCAGAAATGACTTTAACTGGAAAAAGCTGGTCTTGTCAGTACTCCCGGGGAGCCTTTAGTTTGTGCTGCCTTGTCACCAAACTTTCAGATGAATTATATTACTCAGTCGTATGCCTCTTAACAGAATAGAGAAAAACAAAATATCAGCTATGCTTAAAGTGTCATTGTGATTTGCTTTTGGAAATGCATTCATAAGAAGTGATATCATGCATCTCCTCTGATAGCTTTTCTTAAAATAAGCTTCCTTTTTTTTTCTTTGGCTTATCAGGATGGTAGAAATAGGATAAAGGGTTGAAGGAACCTTGAAAAGCTTTAGTGTTTCTATAATGTGTACAAAACTTAAAGCTAAGGTAATTTGAGAAATGTGGTGCTTGACCTATGATACTGCTCTAGTTTGCTGTTAGAATTGCAGGAACTAGCCAAACCAGTAAATCCACTGTGTAGAAAACAGTATTCTGGGGGAAAAAAATTAAAAAAAACCAACCTTCAATAAGTCCTTTAAAAATCAAATAAATGTGTTAACTACCATATAAGTCTTCAGTTTCTCAAAAAAAAAAAAAAAAAGATCAATGCAGAGTAACCAGTCTAATACTGGAATAAAGATGGTTGTGTCATAGCGATAGAAAACTTTTTACTACTAAATATTTCACTTCTCAAATTTTCTTCTTTCTAATATTTTTGGAGGTATTAAATGTTCACCTTTAAGAATGTTTTTAAATTATTTTATAGTTCAACCATTTGAAGAGAATTTATCATTAGTATTTGTTGTACCTGACATATTACTTGGATGCCAGTCTTGGGGTTGCCCTGGCAATGAGTTCTGAGATGATCAAATGTATATCCTATAACTTCTAATGCATGTAGTGCCGTAGGGAATTTCTCAGTTTCTGCAATACACTATGCTTCAAATTGGAACTGATTGTATGTTTATATTATATTACGAATGCAGCCACAGATTAGAGATATTGACGCGTCAGTCATTGCAAAATAAGGTGCTGTGTGTCCCCGGATGAAACAAATTTTCCTTGAAAATTTTATTTCTCTGGAATAACTCTCTCACTGTTGTGTGTAGTCAGATGCAAACCATTGTATTACGTCTCTATGCAAAATTTGGAAAGGAGATTAGGAGAATCTCTCTTGAGTACACATTTAGTCACTTCTTTTTGTTTTTTATAGCAAGTATTCCTTTAATTATCTTGAAATTTTCAGAAATAGCTATCATTTTAAATGGACATTGAAATGGGCTTGGTTTAACAGTCAGCAGGAAACTAATTGTTCATAGTTGTTTAGTGCCATCCTAAAGCAGCGCTGCTGTTAAAGTGACAGTAAACTTCATTGCCCCATGATTTCACATCAAGATTTTTGTTTCCTCAGAATCCAGGAGTTGCAGACTCTTTCTGGAGAGGGCATTGGCCGTAATTCATGAGTGGGACTTCTGAGTGCAGTGCGCCCACATGGATTCGCTGTTATCTCAGGATGATCCTGTGATGTCCCTATGGCTACTGCTGATTTAGGGGACCCTGTCTGCCGTTGTGATAGCCTGATATTGATAATTAATTTGGAAGGGGACCCCTTCTAGGCTGCCAGAAGATACATTTACTGTAGTTGTTTACTGTCTGGGTCCACACTGTTTCTCAAGGGTGAAAGCTAGTTGGCTTCTGTAAGTCTTATCTATATTAATATATTTGTCTTACATTTGTCTTTGTACATATGCTTAAGTCCACAGAGAATGTTTGAAAAACACATTACACTTCAGACTTAATTCTGAAACTGAAGACTTCAATAAAAGTGACAACTGGCAATTTCTGGGAATTTATAGACAATCTGTGATAAATATCTGTATGAGGTATATATAGTGAGGGACATTGCCGTCAGTGCTTTCTGACAGGAAACAGCTTGTAGATTGGGGAGGTAGCAGAGGCACAAAATTAAACAGTTAATGAATCAATGCTCAAAACCCACTTTTTTTTTTTTTTTTTTTTGAGAAGCTGATAGCCTAATTTTGTGGATGAGATTGCTGGAGTGGACTTTTGTCTGTTTTGTTTAGAATTTACATCTATTAATTGACTAGTGGCAGAATTACATTTTCAGTGCATGAGTCCCAAATGTGAACATTGCTGAGTTAGAAGTTCTAACCATGGCAGACTTGGTGTATTTTTTTTGAGGCACTGGTGTGTCTGACCTAATTGGGTCATAAATTCCAGCTTTTGTTCTCAGCCTTTTTTTGAGGGCTTGTCAGACTTTAATACTGATTGCTACATGAAAAATTGCTTCTCACCAAGTACTCTGGAAAATTCAACAATGGTAACCTTTGGAGCATGAAAAGGCCCTGAAAGGTATTGGCTTGAGTTTGTTACTTCAGTTTTTTGGGGTAGTTGCAGTGCTGCCCTATTGCTTCTCTGTTTTGACACCTACAAGTTGAATGGTATAGTGATTTGTAGCTTAGTGGGAAAGTAACCAGAAGTTTTGAAATACTAATTTTTTTGTGCTTGTAAAGAAATGGCTCAAAATTTATAATTTTCATTAAACAGAAAAAGTCCTATTTCATGATACAAAATATTTCTAGAGGCTAAATTAAATTTCTGTAAATAGGGGAATAGGCATGATGCTCTTCATACCAGCTTTTATGTGTATATATACTTTCTTAGATAACTCTGATATATTGTGGGTTTCTTATGGAAGTCACTTATTAACTTTCATTGTAAAAGCAGTTGCATTCAAAGCAGATTTGTTTCTAGCAGCCAAAAATTCACTTCAAGACAAGGAATACTTAAGTAACTGCCTAATACGTTGGCTCTGTTAATTAGCTGGAGTGCATTGTATTACATGATTGAGTGTCCGTGTGGAGAATTAATTATACTCTGACTTGTAGGCAAATCTTGTTGTAATAAAAAAGAAATTATCTCTGATTTGTCTGGAAATCTTTTCTGTCAGAGTTAAAGAAATACCTAATCTCTGTATGCTGTGAGAATTGCAATGCTGGCTTGGTCAGGTAATTGCAAAACACAACATAATGCAAATCAGAACGTTCCAAATTGTCGGCATATGCAGTACTTCCACAGGTTTTCTCCAGATAAATGTATGAGGCTCTGGCAGACTGTACAGTGGTGTCTGCCATGTCTCCCGCATAGGCTGCCCTGTAGCATCCTACTGCTGCCAAAAGGAGAGGTGGGTGAGGCTTCTGTACCTTGCCAAGCAACTTAATGGCTGATTGCTTGAAGCGATGCTTCTTGGTTGGATCTCTTTTTAAACTTAGGTGTAGATCATTTCTAGGATTATCTGCATGTGTTGACTGAAAATGTTGACACTGGAAATGTGGGCTTTTTTTCACCACTACATTTTTAATTATATCCTGTTTTTAAAATTAAAGAGGTGAAAGAACTATAAGGTTGGATATTATGCAAGTGTTCTGCATATGGCACACAAAAAGGTAGGATTCAATGAGTTTCTCTAATTTTAAAAAAATTTACATATTCAGTTTCAGCAATTACCGGTTGAAAATTCTTAAAAGGCTTTAGCATTTATGATAATCTGAATGATTTTCTGACCAATCTTTATTATAATAGAAATTTAAATGATGTCACATGTAGGAGGTTGTTTCCTGAGGAATCCTTGGCTGGATGGCAGATAAGACTATGGCACACAGAATTACGGAATGGCTGGGGTCAGAAGGGACTCCTGGTGATCACATAGTCCAACCCCCCTGCTAAAGCAGGTTCACCTACAGCAGGTTCTACAGGATCATAGGCAGGCGGATTTGGAATGTCTCCAGATAAGGAGACTCCACAGCCTTTCTGGGTAGCCTGTTCCAGTGCTCTTGTCACCCTCACAGTAAAGAAGTTTTTCTTCATACTCAGATGGAACTTCCTATGTTTGAGTTTGTGTCCCTTGTCCTGTCACTGGGCACCAGTGAAGATTCTGGCCCCATCTTCTTGACGGCTGTCCTTAAGGTATTTGTGCGCATTGATAAGATCACTTTGGTTGTCTCTAGGCCAAACAGTCACAGCTCTGAAAGAGATACTTCTGTCCCTAATCACCTTTATAGCCTTCACTTTAACTCTCTCCACTAGTTCCTTGTCTTTCTTGGACTGGGAAGCTTAGAACTGGACACAGAACTGCAGGTGCAGCCTCATTAAGGATGAGTAGAGGGGCAGGATCACCTCCCTTCACCCTCTGGCATTACTCTTTCTAATGCATCTCAGGATACCATTGGCCTTATTGGCCACAAGGGCACACTGCTGGTTCATGGACAGCTTGGTGTCCACCAGGATTCCCTGGTTCTTCTCTGAAGACCTGCTGCAGGTCAACTCCTAACCTTTGCTGGTGCACGGGGTTGTTCCTTGCTGGTCTTTGTTGAACATCATTGGGTTCCCCTCTGCCCAGCTCTCAAGCCTGTTCAGGTCTTGCTGAGTGGCACACGTACATTTGTGTGCAAGCATTTAAAAAATGTGTGTACTCACACCTAACTCCTCCATCTTGTAACTGCTAATGCTTAGTCACAATTCTTGAATTAGCATTGTCTGGATCTCTTGGAGCTCGGAGATGTCACTTGCGTGATGTAGTAGTTTGAAGGCAAAACAAATGAGAGGCTCCAAGTCAGAGATACAATTTAATAGGAAAAAAAAAGGAAAGAAAGTAAAATAAAATCGATGCAATAATACAAAAGACCACTGACAGAGTCAGAATACAACCTGAGCGTAGTGATGGAAGCAGTCCAGATGAGGTGGTCTTCCTGAAGCAGTGATCCTGTAGAAAGGTCTGGTAGCTCAGGTCCTCTGGGAATCCAGTGGGTAAGCGCCCCTCTGGTGTTCAGAGTCTCAGCTTATATCCAGGCTGGAATGCTTGGTTCCTCCCTCTGGGCGGAGCATCCCACAATGGGATGGTGAGTCATGTGATAAGGCCTGATGGGCCCATTAACAGGAGGCAGTCCAGGAGGGGGTTATCTGTGAGCTGTGTAGCAAAGGTGCTGATGGCCCATTAACAGAAGATAAGCCAGAGTGGAGGAGGCAGGGAGCACTGCCTCACCTGGTTTCAACAGTTCATGAAGATGGTGATAGAATATACTTCAACCCAGGACACGTGACTTCATTAACCTGGCACTGTGAGCAGGGCTTGTTAAATGCATGCAGGTGCATTGGACTGACTCCTGTTTGGCTACTCCTGATTGTCCTACAGCCTGGTAGCTCCTTTTAGCATTCCTTCTACAGCTCCTGCACTTTTGGTGGCAGCTGTGCTTTTGGTCTCTCAGCAAAAAGAGCTGCTTCTGTCAGATGCCCTGTGAGCTACTATGATTGGATTAAAATGACATTTTCTTCCATAAGTACCTGATTTGGATGAGATATTATTAGTGTAATATTAAAATTTAAAGTTTTAATCAGCATGCTGTGTGAGGATATTTTGAGGCAAATACTAGCACTTCTTCATTTTGTTTCTCCTATGAGACTAGGATGATGAAAGACTGTGAGACTTCTAGAGGTAGCCTATGGATAGTCAGAGGAAAGCAATTTGTTTGTTCACAAACTTTTCAGCAGCTCTGTAATGGATCTCTCGTGGCTGGTGCATGTGACTATGTTGCTCGTAAATTGACTATGCTTGAGTGCACTGATGATAAAATAAATGAGTGGATTATTTTTCACAATAGACTGTTATGACTGACAGTGATTAAATTATGAGAGAGTGCAGAACACATTCTTTGAGTGGCTAAAAAGAGTTGTCTCTTCAAAGCAGCAGAGAAAGAACATTGGGTTTCTCTGTTCCTATTCTGAAAGATTAAAGTGGTGCATAAAGGAGATGCTGAGCGCTATGACAGCAATGTAAATTGATGAAGTCCTACTTTGAGTTTTGGTAAGTGTTAGGAGGTTTGAATTGTTAGATACTAAAGACTTGGAATAGGTCTCCTGGGTCATCAAGAGTTGAAAATAAACGACTCCTATTTCAAGAGCTTGCAAGTACCATTTGGTTTGTTAATCCTGTTGCCTTTTAGGGAAACTGGTCCCAAAATCTCATTTGTTTGTTGTATGAAAAAAACCCAAGCCACTTAACTTGTATTCAATATAGTTAGTCCAGAAATTTATAACCATTCATTTTTAGATCGGATTTTCTCAGTTAAATAGTTTAAATTTTCTTTCCACTGTAGTGTTACTATATAGTTCAGATTTCCTCATCCAGTGGGTGGGGAACTCTGAAAGCTGTTGCAGCTTTTGCATTACAACAAACAAATGAGCATAATATGTGTGTGCTTACAACATGCTTTCCTTACTCTTACAGTAATACCAATTTTATTCGTAAGTAATGTGTTAGAGAATATTCAGTAAGTCAAGTGTATTTAGAGACTTCATTAAGAATTGCTATTAATCACCTTAAACTTCTTGAACTCTTTTGATTTGTGCTGCCCAGCATCTTGCCTTTCTTATATTCCTGAGAAGTGGGGGTTGTGTGGCACTCCAGCGAAGTGCTCGGAGCAGAGAGGCTGCCAGCCTTGTGTAGGGCTGTGCTGGAGTCAGTATCTTATGGTACTGAGGTGTCACAAATGGAGGAAGGGATAACAGTAAGGAGAGGAACACTCGCCAAACTCTTGTTGTCTAAAATGTTTAATGTTATTGATAGATCTGATGGTTTAAAAATCTAGTTCGATATTCATGTTGGGAAAAATTCAAATTGTATTGCACGTTGCCAGTAAAGACAGATTAATGTGGGTGGTCCCTCTGCACTGTGCAGAGCACTAAGCCTGCTAGATTGTTGATTTATTTAGCTGTAGCTATTTCATCTGCAAAAAAAACACCAAAAAATCTCAATGGGTAGTTAGAGGTCAAGAAAAGACAAGCTTAAAATAAAGGGTTGCTAATGTTCAGTCTTAAATTCATCAAGTAGTTACACAGCTCCAATACAAAGGGAGTAATTTGTTTGAAGTGTTTTGGCAAGGTGGAACTACCATACACAGTTGTGGACAAAGTTGTTCATTTTCGTTTCGTGCTATTCAGCTACAGAGTTTGTATGAAAAGTTTCCTTGGAGGGCTCATGATCCTGAAGTACCAAAATACATTGGATATTCATGTGGCACTTGCATGAAGGGCTCCAACTGGGTGATCAGTTTACAGTTCTTTTGGAACTCAACCCTGTTTATTGAGACACTTTAAGAATGGAAAGTTTGGTTCTATAACAGTTTAGTCATTATTTTTTCTTTAACGTTTCATTCACCAAGGGTACATACATGATTTTGAGCATGAAAAGAAATCCCTGTGTTTAGGGAAAAAGTTAAGGTGCTGTTCAATTTATTAAACTTACCTAAGATATGAATAGAATAATGCATTTTAAAGCCTTGTTCTGTTAAAATTTGAGTTAGAAAAATATAGAGATTTGGTAATATATCCTGTAGGAATCAGAACTTACTGTATCTTTTTTGGCACTGGTGATATCTAGGTTAAAGCAAGGGAGGGTGTGTTATTTAGATAGTAGTCGTGCTTCTTGTTCAAACTGGAAATAAATCTCTTGGCTCACTAAGGCCACCTTTGAGTCAAGATTTCACTCTTACTTCTGCCTAGAATTAGTCTCTTTGCTTGCTTGCTGATTACGTATTTGTAGTTTCGCAAAGGTAAGGAATAGAGTTTAATAAGGGAAATTAAATTTGACTTTCTTTCCAATGGCTATGTCTACACTCCTTATGTATGTTTTCAGAATGTGTTTATCCTATGATCAAAAATGGGACTGCAGCTACTGTTAAAGTAGTTCAGTGAATTGTATGAAGTACCAAAAATACCACACTGAGTTCTACAGTTATCCCTTTTTAACTGCTGTTAGTTGCTGAAGTAGTTTCGGTGTATACAGACACACACTTGCTGCTTTAAGATACTGGAGAAAAGCAGCTATGAGAATGTACACTTTCTAGAGATTTGTGATTTTAAAAAGGGAAATGTTGGATAAGAAATTCCTGTTTTTTGTGATGGTATGTCAAGTACTGATGCTCTGTAGTAGTTACCAATCTAACAAGAAGTTTATGTGCTGATGGATGTGTCCAGAGTAGCACTGTGAACTGTGATATGGCATCTTCTGCCTTAAGCTGTATGTGGTTTTGTTTGGGAATTAAATGCTGCCTCTTAAGAACTGATGTTTAGGAATATAAATATTTGGACACCAAACTTAAATTCAAAAGAGATGGATAGCTCAAACATCAGTTGCATACTTTTGCGCTATTAAGGTAGCCCATTGCAAGCTTATACCACACCTGGAAGAACTTATGATACATCTTCTTTCTCTTCAAAATAGAGTGACAGACTGTTAGTGCCATGGCTGTAAAGGACCACTGGAATTTTCTGATAGGTGTACAAGAGATTAGGGAGTAGGAGAGGGGGAAAGGCCTTGCTGCTTTGTGTACTGTAAGTTATCATATGGGTCGACCATGTGTGTAATTGAGGTTCACGACAGCAATGCCAAACGTAACATTACTGCTGAAATAAATCCACTTTTACAACTATTGAACAAAAAAAATAGAGGTTTTTTGAGAAAAATCCTGATAGTACCTGTGTGCAGGCATATGCACACAGTTTGACAGAGCAGTAAGTAGTGCCAACCAATTGAAATCAGAGGATGTGTTCTTTAAGATAGTTTTGTCATCAAATCAGTACAACCTGTGTGTTTAGAAATCCTCAGAAATAATGCCCTTCTGCAGACTGTGCTGACATTTTGATATAAAAGGTTTTTCACCCCCTTATTGATGGACTGGTCAATGCATACTGGCTACAGGGCAACTGATTCAAGAGTAGGATGTGTAACACAGTGGGATATCTGTTCTAGTTGTTTAAGAAATACAACTTCTCTGTTTCATTACATGGTCAGTTCTAGCTCTATTTAGAACATACCTAAAAATTAGCATCTAACCTTGAGGGCTTTTGTTGCTTTGCCATATACAGAACTTAGGATTTCTTATTATTCTTTTTAGAAAAAAACTCTCTATTTATGAAAGATTAAACTGAATACTTTAATACTGGTGTCTCAAATACAAACTTGAAATGTCTTTAGAAAGTGGTTTTATGGAGTATTGCAGCCACTTCATTAATGAACTTGAAGATTTAACATTTTTAAACTAGTTGTCAGATCTGTTTGAGCATCTATAATTAAAGCAGTCTAAAGGATTTTTTAAAACACAGCAATACAAATTTCTTTACAAAACAGCCCATTTTTTCCCTATAAGTTTTTTATAAATGCTAGCTTTTTTCATGAACTTAGTTTTTAAATGTTAAAAACTTTCTTGGATCATTCTCAAAGTGCTCAGAGCTAGAAGAAAAACTTGCTGTAACAGAGCTTCTTAAAATTTGTTTGCATTCCTTTTTTTCTTGCTGTGTTTCCTGAAGGGATTAAACACTAAGCAGAAGAAATATTGCACAGCTTCCAAGAAACTTCAGAATTCTTTTCGGCAGGCCCATAATGCTAGGAATTAATGAAAAGACAAATGGCATCTTTCCCTCTTACAGTTTTTCTTTTGATAATTGATTTTTGTTCCTGCTGCGTTTATTTTCATTTACTCAAGGATGTATTTATTTTCATATACTAAAGGATTACTACAGATTAGTTAGAGCCAATTCTCAAAGTAGTGTCATGGTCAAAATTGAGAGAAGAAAAAGACTGTGATGTTTCTATCACCTCTGCAGGAGGTCTGCAAGCAGTAAAACCTGCTCCAAGTTGAGTAATGAGGAATATGTCTTTTTGCTAAAACTTTATATTTATTCTTTGAGCTGGAAAATTTAATCCTTAAATAAACACAGTTCTCCTTTAGAGTGAAGATGAGGGCTATTCTTTGTCTGCCGGGCAGCCTGCAGCCTTCCATGCATCTTAACATGTACTGAGATTAACGTAGGCTGTGCAGCACAGCATGCACTTAAACCCTGGCTCAGATTGAGCAGTCATAAAATGGATTGGTGACTTAGGCTATTCATCCCAGCCATGGCAGTTTAAAGGAGGTCGCTGACAACGTCAACAGACCATACAATCCTTTTCTTCTACACAGGCTCTGCCTTGAGGTTTTTGTCAGTCAGAATCAAACTGTTTAGTCTGCCACTTTCATCTCCATTACTCAGGGGCCGTTCTGGAAGAGATTCCATATGAAAGGAAGTCTCATTTTGGATACCTGTAATCCCTTCAGTTAGAGACTGCGAAGGTCTTCATAGGCTATGGTTCAAGAACATAATCAATCCATGCTTTTCAGAACAAGATACTTCCGGAGATGCGAGCAGAAAAATCTGGTGATTTATAAGATCCTCAGATTTTATTGCTGCTTTGTTTAAAGAATACTTCTGTTACTACCCCAATTATTTGGGCTGTTGAAAATGCTCACTGGAACATGTGTTGTGTTGCAGAGAAGAAGAAAAACTGAGTATCTTCAGCCTCCCAGGATCTGTTTGTGGTATGTTGGCTGAATTGGCTTCCAGTTGCTTTGGGAAGAAAGAAAATCCCGATACTAGATAGTAGTATAGTTCTCATTAAAAACTTAGCTGCAGAAAAGCATTCTTTATTTCTGAAGCTGTTTCAGAATAAGCCTGTGACTTGATTTGTCATTACTTGAGTGGCTTTTAAGTGCTACATTTGACATTTGTTTTGTTTTGATCAGTTGGCAAATAAGGAGATTCACATAATTCTGTGAACAGCTTATTTTACTTGTTCTTCTGTGGTCAAAATTTGAAAGAAAAATCCAGCTTGTATATTAAATTGTTTATATGACTGTTGTTCAGGTGAGGTGCTAAACTATCTGGATGTAAGCCAGGCTCTTGACACAGTTTGGCACCCTGGCTTTCTAGCAATGGTGATGGAATTAAGAGTGGAAGACATAGTACTTAACTGATAATCAGGAAGATTCTAAAAAAAGCAAGTAAGATTAAGTGAAGGTACCAGAGGGGAGGGAGAAGAAAAGAGGATGAAAGAGATGCTTATACATGAAACTAATATGAAGTAAGAAGGGTTTCAACATGTTGCAAATGGTGAAGCCCACACATATCTGCAAGCAGCCTTGTCTTGGGAATTTTAGGGGGTTTGTTTCCCATTACAAGATTATGGAACCATGTGCTCCAGCATAGTTCTCTCTTCACTGTTTTCATCTAAACATCTCTTGATCGTATGACTATAAATATGTTTAAAAGGCTTAAATATACAATTTAGTGTTGAGTAACACAAGCTGGTAATACCTCTTCAGAATAAGAATTATATAAATAAATTTGGTGAAGTCTTTTTGGGTAGTTTAGCGTACTTTCCATTTTATGTGGAGTATTGTACAATATCTTTTATATTTCACATAATCTTTGAGGGACAAAATAATTTTTTTTTCTTTAACAATTTGAAATTCTTACTTGGAAGTCACACTAAATGTGCTGTATTACTTATCTCTATATCTTAAATGGAATGTCTTCAGTTTCATTCTTGTTTCCCTTTTCCAGTAAGTTTGATATTTAAAATTTTATCTCAAGTGTTACAGTGTATTCTGTAGACTTGTGCAGTCTAAAATTCATTCTCCTTTGTTAAAGAAGACAATGAAACATTGTTTTAATTGGCATGAGAAATGCTGCAGTTACTCTGTGCGGAAAGAAGACTGCATATTCATTTTGCTTCAAGTATTGAATTGTTTCTGTGCAAATGTGGTCATGGTGATTAATGAAGTTGCAGGGAATCATGTGATGATAGCAGTACCTCATAGGAGGAATCTGCCAACACAGAATTCTTCACCTGATGAGGATTTGGTTAATTTTTACATCAGTGTGGTGAAATCTTATTCTATTGAATTGGAATGTAAAGTTAATACTGTCTGTTTCCTCCAGACTTGAATTGGACTTCAGATTTTCATTGATGTCACACAGCATGATTTAGCTTGGAATATTCAACATGAAAATGTTGTATCTCTTGATGTGCACAAACTTTTAGCTTGTGGGATAGTTTTCAGTAGACATTAGACTGGGGATGCTTCTGTTCTTATTTATAGTTTTAAAAGTAAAAAAGCTAATTTCATAACTTTTTGTAGGTTTCGTAACTCCCACGTAAACCAGTTCTGACACTCTGTACATGTAATGCAATTTTCATGCGTGTTTAGATGACCTCATAATGTAAACAGATCAAGAAGTCTTTTCTCTGCTTTTTCTCTTCTATGTGAATTTAGGAAGGTTGCTTTTATCTAAGGAAAACTAAGCTTCCGCTGCGGACCCATCACCCTTATATTTTTGGAGAGAAGTGACCTCTGAGTTTCAACTGAAAATAAACGAAAGGCTATGATTTTGTCTCCTTATATGGAACAATTAGAAGTACTTGATGTCAGTGTTTAAGAACAGAGGCCTTGAGAACTATTTTTGGTTTTGTTCTACTACTGTCCTGGTGAACATGCCTCGTGTATCACTTTCTCCTCATAGTGCTCAAGTTTGTCTATCTCTAAAATTATTTTTTGCTAAAATCAGCAATATTTCTTTAGATGGGTCAACCTTATAACTGCTGCAAAGCACTTAGCTCATCTTCAGATTGATATTTTACACAGGTGTTTGGTCTTGGAGGTCTTCAGCAGAAAGTAAAGGAGATATAATTCATGATCTGTTTTTAAACCAGAAAAAAACTTACTCTGTAGGAACTGGTGAGTCAAAGATGTAGTTGAATTGTTGAGGTAGGGTGCCTCTAATCTTGATGTTGAATGGAACTTAAGGACGTGTAGATAAGAAGTAAGCTAATCAGAATTCTGTCATTTTGTGGATTTGGAGATACAGTAACATAGTTTTGCCAGGAAGTACAACTTCTCACTTACTTAGTTCATTAGGCAATCCAAAGCAAGCATTTGCTGCTTAAAAATAAATACACAAAATAATTACAAGTGCAAAGGAAGAAGTACTCTTGTTTAAATCTTAAAAGAGAGGAGCAAGTCTTGAGACTTGTCAGAAAATTGATGTACAAAAGTGACGAAGCTACTCTGGAAGAGCCTTTAAAGTGATGTGTATATAGATGCTGGATCTCCTGCAGCCTAGCACTCGAAGGACCAATGCTTGGAGATCTTGTGGACTGACCAGTAGCATCTATGATATAACTTAGCCTGTACTGGAATTCTGGTGTCTTCTCACCCTGCCCCCTCCCTGGCCTCACTGCAGCTTTTTGGCTATTAGACAAATCATGACCTTCTTTCCTGTTTTGTCTTCAGCGTCTGTTTCCTGTTTTTTCCTTCCCCACCCCATTTTTTTTTTTTCACTCCTGACTTTCTTTCCAGTGATGTCTATTTTGTTTCATTGCTAGGTTGCTTTTTCCAAGTTTTATCTTTATAAAAGAAAGAGAGCAAGAAAGAGTTGAGAGCTAGAGCATCAGTTCTTACCTTTTAGTGAGTTTTTGTATCCACTTTTTAGTGAATTTATCAAATGCTAATTTGCATGATATTCCTAGTCTCTCCCAACATCTAAGTCTGTCACATGGATATATTGCTCCCAGCTAGATACATTTTTTAAGTGCTAGAAGTTTTCACACAGTTTTGCTGAGGTTCTTATGTTTAGGCAGAATTTTGAGACTAGCACACCTCAGACTTCATCCAGATCAGAGCTTCAGTTCTTGATCTCTGACATCTCACTTTAAGAACTAATCAAGTACTCCTGTTTTGTGAAAGAACACAATGTCATTTTAAACAGGACTGTGACTCTTGTCATTTTGGTTGACGTATGCTCTCTATTGCTTCCACACACAGGAGTATGGTCTTGCAAAAACCCCAGCTGTTAACCAGTATACCATGGTCAAAAAAATACTGAAATTAGTTTTGTCTGTACACTTCACCAATTTTCATTTTCTCATTGCTTTATATTTCAAAGTACTTAATATTTAAAAAATCTAGATAGGACAGGGGAAATCAATGACTCTGAGCTCAAACATGATTTTGGATTTAACATTCAATGCATAAGAAGCATAACTATGGAGAACAGCTGGGTAAATATGCTTTCAAGCATTTCTTCAGTCAGCACATAAACTGATGAGCCCAAAAGGAAGTAAGAAACCATAAGCCAATGCAGACTGGGAGTGTCACTCAAAGTCTTTTCAGCGCATAGTTCATAATATTGTGCTGTATGTGTTTGTGTTAATAAAATTTTAAGATGATAAATTACTGACATCTTGGAGCTGTGTTGGATTTGGATTTTCAAAGTTTTGAAACTCTTCTGCATGTACAGAATGAGCACTGAAAGTACAGCCTATGAAGACAGAATAAAGCCTCTACTTGGCCTGAAAGCTTACTGTGACAGCACACCATCCCCATTTGTATGTGGTCATTAAAAGGTTTTTCTGCAATGGGTGAGGCTGCTTTGGTAAACTGCAGTTTGTGATGTATATTCTTACATTTATATGGGAGTGTAATTAAATTTGTGGTTTGGCAGGACAACGTCCATTTTTTGTTGTCCACAGGACAGTTCTAAATACTCCTCCCCACCTTGTTCTTGGTGTTCACAAATGAATTATTCTTCTAAATCTTCCTTATCTATTGCCATTCCCTAACTCTCCAAAGAAAACTTTGTTTAAATAGTTACTCCCTTGGGACTTCCATGCATATCCTGTTATCTGTTTTATATTACAATCTTTCATGCTGGGAATGTCCTTCCAAAAAGCACAAAACAGCTAAAGCACTTAGATGACTAATAAACATGTTAAGTGCTGAAGTCTAGGAACAAAACCAGGATTATTAGCATTGTCTTTTGCCTTTTTTCTCCATTTAACTTCTTCCTGACCTCTAGATTCAGAAATGAACTAGGCTCCTTTCACTTTGTCTCGCCCAGAGATGTTGCAGTGGTTGCAGTGTTGATAGTTGTGAAGCCACTGCCATGAAAAGTAGGAAACTTTTAGAAAGTTGCTCATATTTTCACTCTTCTTATCAAATACCAGCATTCAGAAGAGCCCAAGGGAATGATGAAATTTTGGCTGCCAGTTTTATTTGCTCAGCTAAGAAGCATCTCCACTGATATTTGTTGCTTGGGATTGGCAGAGCTAACTCCCACAGGAGCAATAGATGAATACTTTTTAGAAGAGCAGTGTTATATCTATTTTCAGTACTTCTTATACATTCAGTAAACATAAGTATGTAGGAAATAGTTTGCAGTGTTGTGCTTCACATATATAATTTGCCGTGCATTATAATTATTTTGAGTAGGTGGTAAACACTGAGCAATTGGGTTCTGCTTTTTCAAGGGAATATTTCTGTTCCAGTAGCACATGAAAGACTCAGTTAGCTTGTGCTAGCTGCAAACCTAAGAACTAAAATACCAAAACACGACCTCTCAGGTGGCTAACCTCTGAGGTTTGGGGAATGTGGCAGAACAGTCAGGGAATATTGGATAGCTTTTAATCATTGCAACAGGAAGTGAGAATTATTCTGGTTTTAACTATTGTACTGTTAATTTGTGGTAGTTGTTTTTGGTTTGGGATTTTTTTTTGTAAACTGTGTTATAGAGTTAATGACCTGGTTTGCTTACTTGCATGTGCATTAAGCTCTCCACAGGTTCTTCCACAGATGATTCACATACTGGTAACAACTTACCCAGCAAAGACACAGCTGCAACTTTCCAGCAGAAGTCAAAAAATACTTAACCATATACCTTGAAACATTGCACTTACTTGGAATTTGGACTATGCTTGTTTAAGATTAATTACCAGGGATGTAATTTAATCAAGTATTTGAAACTGAATTTATTATTGGTGGAAAGTGTGGCAGTATCAATTTCTATATTACAACTTGAATCCTGATTCAGGAAAACAGACACTAAAAAAAGAATAGTGGCAGGAGATGATTCTCCTGTTACCTGCATAAAAGGCTTTATAATTTTATTGTCACTTTTTCCAGCTCGGTTTCCCTCAGTAATGGCAAACATCTACCAGTACTGTTCAAGTGGCTTGTCTAAGAAAACTGTGCCCTTTCTGGTGCTTATATTTGGCAATAGCAAAAATGAAATGCCCTTTAAAGTGGAAATATAGAACTGATGTTGCTGCCAAAGAAGTCACTTTTGTGGTTATGTTTAGACCCTAAAACTTTGTAAACATTTGTGGATTGAACTCTAGTCTTGTAAGTGCAAGAGCAAACTGTCTTAATGCATTTGTCAGTTGTGTTTTGGCTATGGTTCCTAAATTGGAGGAGCTGAAATAAAAAGCTTGCAGGCATTTTGAATGTGATCTCAGTAGTGTCCACATCAGCCTCGATGTGCTTGTGAAAAAAATTTCATGGTTGTATCTGCTTATGAAAATTACTTTTAAATGTGTGAGTACTGGTCTCACACTACTGAAAGCACAGACTAGTTGCTTCTCTTTTTTTTCCCCCTGACACTGAATCCTGGTATTGCAAAGATTTCTCTTTTTGCGTGCTGTTGTACACTTCCTGAACATATGAGAGGGTAATAATTCTCTGTATGACTTCCACTGAAGAGGAAATGGATACTTGTCAAAACAATGATGTGCATCTGGAATTCCACCGTTCAGGAACTTTATTGCGTTGGGGCCTTCCAGTTTGCAGTACAAAAAAATTCTCAGGTACTAGTACATTATTTTTCACCAAGTTGGCAAGTGTTTTGATTAACTATGTTATTGTAAGTGCCTTGTAAGCATACTGCATGCAAGAGTGAACATAATGCTGTCAGAATAAAAAGAACATGTTTTTAATCTTGCCAATACATTATAAATAGAAAGAATGATAGTTGGAAATGGAATTTTTTATTCTGGCCTCTACAAATCAATCACCTCCAAATGAGAACAAGGCAAATAATTTACAGAACCCAAATGGCGTTGTCATTATCCGCCCCCCGCCTCCCACAGCTTCTTTATTAAGGACTGGAACAATTTACATATTTGCCTGTGCTTCAGTGGAATTATGTGACTGTCATAGAACCAGCCATTTGGCAAGGTGGGATAGAATGAAAGGATTGGAATGGAGATTGGAGGGACAGTGTCGCTCGGAACAAACAAATACTCACTGCTGGTTTTAATCTCTAAAATTGTGGTTATCATGAGGGTTTGAAGTGAACAGCCAAAACCCACTGTAAACTTGGGAAGTTGATTTTAAAAATAGGGCAGAGACTTTTCTCAAAATCTGTGTTGTTCTTAGTTTGTTGGACAGATAATAGGAAAACAGAGCTGTCTCTTGACCCGTGTTCATTTTCTGTCTGCTGGAATGAATTTGGAACTAAATCGCGTTTTTCCACTTGAGCATGTCCTTCTCTAGCAGTGTCAGGCCCTGGGTGGAGTCACTTGTTCAATACACAGCTTTTCAAAATGACTGTTGGATTCTCGTCAGATTACAACATTTTTTTTCAGTGCTGGGGAGGAGCACAGAGCTATCTTGATAAACATATTATAATTGAACATATGTACTGTGGCAAAGACAAATTTCTTGATTGAAATTAATTTGCTATTTGAGACGTATTTTTTGCCTGGATATTGCAGCGTATTTGTAGATTGAAAATATAGAAGGAACATATTTCTGTTATCTCTGGGTATGGCAGAGAGAGCACCAAGAGAGCTGCAGGATGTATATTTGCTTAAATGTGATCTCAATTTCCAATGTGGGCATTGCAACTTGGCTAGGTGTAGTATTTATGTTCTGATGGTCTTGAAAGTCTTGGGGTTGAGTTTTGTATGTTCTACGGGTGATGTTACAAAGATGATGCAGTTTTCACTGAATTTCGCTTAGTTTGGAAAACAGCACTTTCCAACATTATTTTCTTTGTTTTATTACACATTTTTAGACTGCTGCACAGTGTCAGAAGATAATTTTTAACAAAATAGCTTTTAAAGAATTCTCACTGGTTTTTATTCTTATAGTATTATCTTTCCTTTCTGGAGTTTTCCTTCAACTGACTTACCCACTAAAACTAGACCTTTTAAGTTGTAAATGGATTTCAGTAACCAAGTTATTCACCAGGCAAAATGGAGACGGCCTGCGGCAGGTGTTTTATGGAAAGTTGAGGCACTTGGGTGATAAGAATAGGTATGTGTTGTGCTGCTTTAACAGGAAAAAGGGTTTTGAGAAATAGTGATGTTCCAAGATGTAATTTGCATCTACAAAGAGTTCAGGTGACTTCCCCAGAGTTGCTTTACAGAAATTTGTCAGCATAATAGTTTTATTGTGAAAATATTCTGTCTAAACTCACTATGTAAGATACTCACAGATACTCACTTTGCAATTTTAGACAGAAGTAGTTTTTTTTCTGTCACATTCAATTTGCTGTCTGTATTCTTGATTTTCTTTCTTTGTCTTCACAGCAATCTTCGGAATTACACTAGTAGTTGTCTTATGTTGTTTCAGAACTACCTTATAAATTCTCACCATCCTATGTAGGAACTTGCCAGTGTTTTTATGATGAGTTGTCTGTATTCTGTGCATTGCAAGGAATCATTACACAACTACAATAACTTTCTCACAGTACGAAAATGAGTTCTAGAAACTTCAATATTTAAATAAGGACAAGTATGTGTTTGGGAGGGAAATATTACATGTTTGCAAGTTACCAAGTCTATGGTGGCATGGATATAAACATGAAGGCTAATAAAATACCTGTTATTTTGAATAGTAACTCCATTATCTGGATAAAAGGATGCTTATGAGTATAGCTTCTATTTGCTCAGGGGCTGCCAGCCACTGTGACGTGCCTGTTATTCCCTGGAAACTAGATTTGATAGGCATAGGATTCTTTGGGAGGACACCATTGTGTGCCATTTCTACTCTTGGAGATAAGCTTTGATGTTATGTGAATATGTGTATGTATTTAGATGCACACGTGTTCACGTCCACGTGTAACTGATCTATATTGTCATGGAGTCATGATTCACTGTCTGGCTCTGAAGTTATATTTATTAAAATATGGTTTTTTCATACTTCTATGAAAGCATTCCATCACTTGTCATAATCTGGGAATTGCACTTGAAATTGGAGTGTTGTTACTGTTACAGTTTGACCCTTGAAATGTGCTACTGACTTTCAGAACTATTATGGCACCATCTGCTGACCAATACACAAACTGGCAATGTCAGTTTGCTCACCTGGTTACTTCCTTGAGAATAAGCTCCCAGTTCAGGAGGAAGCCAAAGCAGAATCATGAGGAGAAAGGGCGATTCTTTTATGGCCTTACATTTGGGAAAAATTTTTACTAGGAGATATTATTACAGAGGCAATAGTCTGAATCAATACAGGTTTATTGCTTAAGCTTCCTCCATGAACTGTGAAGCTTTAGAAGAAGAAATTTGGGGATTTTTTTGACTATTTATGGCATAGGATTGTTCTCGGTAGTCTGTTTTTTCAACGTGTTACCTTCTAAGCCTGCAGTGAAGAGCCATGACAGCAGGAGATCCTTCCAGGCCCCAGCTCTGGTGGTCTTGTCACAGCCTGGGAAACCAATGGACTCTGACAGGCTTCTGCCCTGTGGCTACTGCAGAGACTCACAAAAGAGCCGAGTCTGCAGTCTGTCGCTTCAGCCTCTGCAGTTAACCTTGATTTTTGTGCACAGTGATCGTCAGGGAAGGAGCAGACTGGAACAGTCCTTGTCACATTCAGTGTGTAAATAGGTTTCAGTTCAATTCCTAGAGATTGTCTTTGATTAATCATTTAAAAATAGGTGATTGGATTTTGTATGTATAAAACATGTACCTATTTCCTCTGCTTTTTTTGTTGTAACTTTTTTGTCATACTCACTAGTTTGCTAATCTTGATATTTGACTTTTGTATGATCTATTTTGTTTTAGGAACGTGCTTAAAAAATGAATGTAATCCAAATTATTAGATTCAGCTTTCAAAGTATGTGTGTATAAACACTTTTTATTTATACATACAGAGAAGGATGCAAGCTCCTTTGGAAGAACTGGGGTGGTTTGGGGTTGATATATGACTGCAGAACAATATTTAATTGGGAACTGTATGGTATAAATGTTGCAGATTGATCTAAGCCAACTTCAGAGATTTTTTTGCTTTCTTAAGGATCTCAAAATTGAAAATTTCATTCTTTAGTAGAATTTATTCCTTGGTGTTCAGAGCACCCCATGTCTTTTCAGTTATAGTAACTGATTTAAATAATGACTAAAAGGAGAAATGGATTTACTTTTTGCTTTGTCTGCTAATAGAATGTGTGTGGATTATATTGGCACCTTTAGCAGAACAATGCTACACAGAATCATGGTATACCATGAGTTTTCTTGTTTACATACCAATGATGAAATAGAAGTTTTAAAATTAGCAGGAATCTCAAATAAAGTTATTTAGTTACTACTTTGAGCCAAATTTGAAGTATAAATGATTGTACTCTACAGAAAAGAACTGATTTATATTTTTGGAAAAATCTAGTTGTAGTACCAACGTCCTCAGATATTACCTACTGTTCAGACCAGATTCTTTTGCACTCTAAAATATGAATAACTGTTCCAGCTAGGATTTTATTTCTTGATAGCTTTTATGTCAACAAATCTTATGTTGAAAACAGAAAGCATGAATGATGTCTCCTAACCAACCGTGAAATGCAGATCAGGATTTTGCTGAGCTTCAGATCAATAATATGACAAGAAATAAACAACTTTATTTGGGAGCTATTTTGCTTTGTTTTTAGGTAGTTGATATACACATGACCTTGTTTCGGATTTTCATGTATATTTTTTCAGGTGTTAGAAATTTTCTTTGATATGTTTTTGAATTTTTATGTGTAGCCCATGTGAGATGAATATTTGGAATATTTATGAAGGTAGTGATTTAAAAAATAAATTATTAATACTATGGTGATCCAGAAAATTACATGACTTGCACAGACATACATTGGCTTTTAGTGCACTGAGCTGTAATTTATTTCTGTAAAAGTAGGTTGACTTTTTTCCTTTTGCTTCTATGACATGATGGTTTCTCTCTGAATCCTAGTAGACTGATGGAGGTACAGCTATCAAAGCAATTTTTATTTCTTGAGTTTGCCATGAATTTCAGTGACAAACTGAAAAAAAAGAAGAAACAAGTTTAAGATTGCATTTTCTACTTTGATATACTTAGAAAATTAAAATGAGATCCAGAAATGTAAGGAAAAATCTGGATTTGCCTCTCTGTGCTGATAAATAAGAAATACTGTAACTATTAAAATAATTAAATTAAAACATCAATTAAAACATGCATCACCAAAGAAAACTTCACTGCAGCTGGTTTTAATATTGTCTGCAATCTTTGAGCTATACTTCTTTCCCTCTCACTTTTTTCCTTTTTTTTTTTTTTTAACTTTGTGTTATGTCTTCTGTTTCTAGTTTATCTATGGTGGCAGGAATCCTTTTAGTCAGAAAACTGCATTTTGGGAATTTATGCTAGAAACTGGAAGAAAGTTATCGATCAGCTGACCGATCTATACACTTGAAATGAAAGAGTGCAAGGAAAGAATGTAACATCCTTTTCTGCTTTCAGCTGTGAGCTCCTGCCAGCACTAAGTTCCTTCTCAGTGCAGTAAAAAGAGAGAGGAAGGGGTGAATGAAGAGGAGTGAGAATATCTGTTGTCTTCAGTTACTTCCTGGTCAGCACCCCTTCTTGAGGAAGTCGGTAGAGTTATAAATGGGGCAGATTATCTGCTTTCCTGTAAAAGTGGCATCTGTTTTTAAAAACTCACCTTCTCTTCAGAAATTGCGAAGTGTTTTATAGTCCTTTTTGCCATCCCACCCCCACCTTCATCCTTGCACTTTAGGTAGTCATTCAGTCAGCATGAGCCAAGTTTTCTGGAGGATTACAAAAGATACAGCTGTTATCACTTCTGGTTTAATGTGCATAACCTTAGTGTCAGTTGCAAAATCTACCAAGATTTTTCTCCATTCAGACATGGTAATCCTTTATTTGAGCATCACCCTAAAGTTCCTTCTCTTTAGTCTACTCTTGCTGCAATATTGTTATTCTTCTTTCTCAATTCAAAGTGAAACACAGATTTAATGTTACCTTGCAATAGAAAAAAGGTGAGAAAAGGAGAAACCTGTCCTACTACAGTTGTTACAGAGTTTACAAAAGATTATGGGGTCAAAAATATGTAGTGTGCTCATGCTAATGTAGTAAGAATAAATGAGAGTTTACTCGAAGACGTGCAGTTGAAGTTGAGAATTCCAGATTTGCAATCTGATTCATTTCTTCCCTATATCACTTCTGAGACAAATGCTGTCTGCTGCTTGTTTCCATTTTCTTTCTGGCACACTGTTGGGTGTTAGGCCAGAGCTGTTTGAGATCATGTGAGGTCTTCCCTATCAGGACAGGAGGGAATCAGGAAAAAGCCACTTTCAGAAAACGCAGTTTCTTGATTGCTTGACTGTAGAAAAGGTAACATCAGGGGCTTTACAAACTGCAAGCATTGACTGATGGCGGAACTCCAGTGTTTTGTCCCTCCCTATTCTGTTTTTTCTGTCAACTACAAAACTGAAGGATCTGACTGAGCATTGGGAATAGGGAGTGCAAGACCCTATTTTGTGTTTCTCAAGGGGTAGCTAATTCTTATAACAACATGCAACTCTGGAGAAAAAATGTATCAAGCTAATGTAGTAGAGAAAGTAGGTGTTTTGGGAAGACTATAACTTACACTCTTGGTCAGTGCCCTTGTTTAGTTAACTCATCCACCTCTTTACAGTTAATTTAGAGACTACTGGGAGTATAAAGAAATACACAGACTCAGCAAAGAGCTGTGCTTCCTTTTGTAGGGTTCCCCTCTTCTCTCCCTCTCCCCTCCTTGCCCCGAAGATCACTGAAGTTACAAACTTATAATAGGTAATTGAGCTCATGAAAGAAATCCCTCCTGCTGTGGGCATCAAATAAAAGCATTAAATGAGCATGGACAGACCCCTTCAGACAGGGGCTGTAACAAGTTTCCCTTGCCTTCTGCAGTATAAAGCCCAGTTCTCCTCGTAAGTGTAACTTTGACTATGAAAACCTGGACACCTGGAGATGCAAAACCTTTCTTGTTTCGCATTGAGCAAGTCTGTACCACCCACTGCTATTCTGTCTAAATTTAATCAGTTAAGATGTGTGACTTGGTATCCTCAGTTTCTTTTATTGTTAGAACAGTATCATAGGGGTGTGTTTACAGGATAACTGACTTTGCTTAGTTCTAAGGAATTTCCTGGAGAGGTCTCATTTTTGACTGTATAATCAATTGTGATATTAATTTTGAGTGGTATATAACGATTTTTTTGTTAGTTTGTTTAAGTTGGTAAGTGTTGCCAAATAGTAGGGGGGTTGTACCTCCCAGTTTTACTAGAGAAGGTGGTTGCTCCTCTGAAAATTTATTTTCTGGGTCTGCCAAGAAGCTCAATAGAAAGAGAACTGAAGTTACTTTTGAAATAATCTTGGCCAATAACATTAGGAGTACCTTATAATAAAACATGCCTTTCATAGAGCATACTTAAAATTTTATCAAGGAGAAGGAAACAGTCTTTATATCTGCAGAGCACTAAGTTTTATCTTACTGGTCTTACTTGTAAATGCAAAATTTGAAAAAGAAGTATTTCTTTAACCCTGATAAATTCAATAATCTACAGGAGTTTATGAATTACTACAAATTACTGCAAATAATTAGTCAGTAAATGTAGTAATGCTACATAACAAAACTATTTTTATTGTTGCTTCTTTTAGTGTCTGTTGTGATAATGACAACTGAAGTTGGTTCAGAGACCGAAGTAAAGAAAGATTCTGGGCAGCTGGGACCAGACAAAGCCAAGGACAAGCCTGAAGAAGCATCAGAGACTCCAGGAGATCAAAAGTCCAGGGAAACATCCTCTGGAGAAGCTCAAGATTCTTCTGTCCCAGCACCAACTAGCCAAAGTAGTCCAAGTAGCCAGAAGAAGGAAAAATCTTCACCTGAAAGCAAGGGTATTTCTCGTTTCCTTCCCCCTTGGCTTAAGAAACAAAAGTCATACACCTTGGCAGAGCCCAAAGATGAGCCCAAGAAAAGGGCCACAGGGGAAGAGCAAGTAGTTGAAGAAAGTGAAAGCCAGGCACAAGAGGGGGTGGCTCAGTCAAGAAAGAGCTTGGAAGAAGCATCTGAAAACCGGCAGAATGCTAAAGCAGATGACAAAGAAAAACACTCTGTTAGTAGTGCTGAAATACAGGTACGTGTGGGAAGGCTCATAGATACTTCAGAGTAATTTTAATGAAACCTGAATAATGAATCATGTAATTAATATAAAGCTTTGTTGGGATCATATTGGGGAAAAAATGACAGGTGTTCCAGTTGCTAGGTGCCAGTCCTGCTTTTTGTGAAGTTGCATGTCAGTTCTTAACCTTCAAACTTCATATTCTAGGGTGGCGAAGGCACACTGAGAATGTTTTGTATGAGGAGGGGCTGAGACAGTTGACACTGATCAGCCTGGGGAAGAGAAGGAGGAAGGGGAATCTTATCAGTATGTATTAATACCTGTATGGAAGGAATGCAGAGAAGCCAGACCCTTCTCATGGTATGCAGTTAGATGACAAAAGGCAAGAGGCCTAAATTAAACCCGTGAAATTACATTTCAAATCGCAAGAAAATCTTTTTTACTCTGATGGTGATAGGACCTTTCCTTGGTGAGGAGTGTAGCCAGTTGGTGGTGGTGCAGATGATAGGCCTCCTAGGGTGGTAAAGAGGTGAGTCAGACATTGAAACAGGTTGACCAGTGATACTGTGGAGTCTTCCCTTACGAAAATAACCAAAACCCAACTGGATATCGTCCTGGGCGAATTGCCCTGTGTGGCCCTAGGGGCATTGGACCAGATCTCAAGAGATCCCTTCCAACCTCAACCATTCTGTGATTCTGTATCACTTGGCTCTCATAAACACTGGGCTTTAGTTTAGTGTAATTCCTGGAGCTTCATAATAAATTTGTTTCTCTTTGGAAGAAAGCCAATAATTTGTATTAAAAAAACCCCAATCCTCATTTCAAGAAAAGTGGAAAAAAAGGCACCACCTCTGTTTTGAGAGCAAAAATATCTCATCCCTAAAAGACAACCTTAATGCTTATGCTGGTTTATTGTGTTTCCAGTATGTGCATAACTTCAATGAATGGTTACTGTCTTAGTTATTATTAGCTTATAAAAGAAATGAACAAGTTAAAAATATTCGCCTTCCTGAGTTTATTTAACTGTTTTATATAGCCTTCCAAAGAAGATGGTAAAGAAACAGAAGTAGAGGAAGTTGCAGAGAAAAAGGAAGAAAAAGAAGAAGAAAAAGAAAAAAGGGAGACAAAAGAAGTACAGACAGCTGAAATTAAAATAGATAACATTCCTCAGAAGTCTCCAAAGAAAATCAAAACTGTGCAGTGTAAGGTGATGCTTCTGGATGGCACGGAATACAGCTGTGACATAGAGGTAAGGCATCAAGTCCTTATATAAACAGCTTTTTCTAAAGGAAAAAAACTTGCTTTCATTGTATGAGTGTTTAACGCTATCACTAGGAGTCAATTAACGTTTCAGTTTAAAATTTCATCTTTAAAACTGTATCAGTTTATTCTTAAAAATACCCTCTTTGGTACACTAGCTGATTATTTGACAGCTCAAACTTCATTATTTTTCTAAAACATTAAGGTTTTCCTGAAGGTAGAGTAATATGTGCTAATAAAGTTTTCTTGAGTTCATTAATTTTTTTAAAGTTATTTCGGTTGGAGATAAATTTAAACTTTAAAGTTTAAAAGAAATTTTCTTCAGAAAGAAAAATTCCATTACAGCTATAAAACAAGTATTTATATTTAAAGTTCTGTTCTAGTTCCACATTTTCACAAAAATTGACTGCAGGGTAGTAACCCTGGAGTAGTTGTTGGTTTGGGATTTTTTTTTTCCCCACATAAATCAGGATGTTTAAATCTGAATGGTATCTCCGTTTTAATTATAGGCTACATGAGTTTTATCTTCCTGGGCTTTTTCCCCATTCTAAAATGAGACTTACATGAAGTGGTGGCTTACCACAGATCTAAGGATATACCATTTTTTATTTATAACTGCAGTATTTTAAATCTGTCACGATTCAGTGAAGTCGTTTGGCAAGAAATAAGTTTTCTCATTATTTGCAGTAAGAGTTTCCTGTAAGAACAATAGCAAAATTAATTTAAGAGGGGAAGAAAGTGGTAAAGCAACAATTTGTTTGATATGTTTATCTGAATTATTTATAGGACATGAGCAGTGCTCACTGCAATTTTATGCATGAATTCGTGTTCTTAAATACATGTAGAACTTTTTATGCTCTACTACCATAATAAAATACTTAAAGTCTCAGAAAACTATATTAACAGATAATTGAAATTTCAGTTTGTGCTTTCTGCAAAAGATCCTACTAGATTTCTGATATTCTTTTTTAGTTTTCCTTCAATATTTAGTGTTGGGTAAATGTTGGTTTATTTCTGCTTTTACAAAGTTACTGAAATGATACAAGAATAAAAAAGCAAAGAAACAAAATTCTTGCAGTTAAAACCCAGTTTGCCTTGGTTGACTTTCTAGTAAATCAGGTTTTAGTTTGGGGCAATTGTCATGATTTTCACATTCCTGATGCCTCTTCCAGTTTGATATGGACTGTAGACCAGCTTCTTCATATTTAAAATATATATACTTGCTAATGGCAAAGTAAAACTGAAACATACCTCGTTTCCATTACTGTTATTTGATGGCTTTTGGTAGAATCCTGTAATTTTCTAATAGCCATTCTAAACCTTCATGATAATCAGTAATAAAATCTGAGCTGATAGCTACTGGGGACTTACCTGTTTGACTCTTTTTTTTCTTGCATCAATTTGTATTCACATAAATTATAAAGAGTGTAAAAGAGAACAAAAAACGAAAACAAAACCTGATTAATTTAGCCTCTGTTTAATTTTGCCAATTGTTTGTTCCTACTGTATGTGTCTTTATATAAGACAATACCTGGGAAGAGGTATAAAAGGAAAGAAATCCATGATGCAGTAGCTTCAGTGTCAGCACACAGATCAAGGCTGATAAGGATTCTCAGCAGTAATTAAATACTGAGAGTTTTGTGGCCAATTAGTAGGTGTAATATTATACAAGTAATTAATAACGGTGACCAATCATAATATGAGGACTTAATGCTTGAGTTCAGCTATTATATACCTTAGATTCACTAGAATCTAAATAGAAAATCTTGAATTAATTGTAATGCTTTGTTTCTTAAAAAAAAAAAAAAGTTGATGCATTATTCTTAGAACATAAGCTGTTTCAGAAAAGTCAGAAAAACTTTACTCATTCAGCTTGAGTATGTTCTGATCACTAAATGGTTAGTGGCAAAAGCCTGAAGATGTGATTTGGAAACTAATGGGAAAAGGGAGGGTTATGGTTACATGTGGGATCGTTGGAGGTGGAGAGACAAGTCCCATGGGCCCTTATACAATACACCCACCAGTATTGAGTGAGGTGGCTGGTGTTGCTTCAAGGCCAAACTTGACCATATTGGAAATGTCCCAGCAGTTAGAGGAACTTCCTGGGATTTTTTTGAAGGGGGAAAAAGCATATGTCATTTCTATTTTCAGGAAACTTTTTTTTTAATGTCATCTTAGGTTCTTAAAATTCATAGTTTTGTGTATGGCCCTTTTAGCAGTATGGTTAGATCTCACTTGTTTTTGCTTGTAGGAAAAAGCAATTCCTCACCTGCTCGTCATGGTTGTCCAAATACCTGTTTTTCTCTATTTTTTGTTGTTGGCCTTTTTTTTGAAGACAAATCCCTAAATAATTGAGAACTCTTAGGCTTGTCCTTCATTTGTACAGTTACAAGCCTACACTTTAAGACTTCATACTGTCTGGAAGGGCAGGTGAGTTCAGGTATAATATCCCTAGCTTTTCCTATTAACTAATTCTAAAATAGCAGATCTTTCGTTACTGCTCATTGAATTCCATGATACATGCCAGTTATTTAATCTAACACCTCTCTCTTCATTTCCTTCTATTTTCTCTTATTTTACAAAGCAGTCTTAGTATAGACTGAGGTGCTAGATGAGGAGTTCTGACAATTTCTTTTTTCTGTCCATCCTGTTCTTAATTTTTCCTGAGAGAAGAGAAGATAATACTGACAATAGTCTGTGTGCTTAGGAAGAAATGCCATTTCAGTAGACCAGAAACTGCCCAGTAAACTCCTGTCCACATGATAGTTAGATTTCTATCCTGCTTATATTCCTGTCTGCTTTGTGAGCTTAATTTAGTTTTAGACATATTTGTGGTTATGTTTCTTTGGCTCCAGTGATTTAAAACATTTCAACATACTTAATTTTTTATAACATGATATTTAATTTTGAATATGGAAAGAAGGAAACATTGTTTCATATAATCTCTTGTACAAAACCCAGTTTTTACACATACACAACCACCCCCTCCCCCATTTTCCATTGCCCCCCAACACTGAAGCTGATTTTGTTTCTTACTTTGCAAAGTAACATTTGGTACAAATTAAATTAGAATAATTTCTCAAAGATGACTGAAATAGATTCTTTTTTTCAAGCTTAAAATTTGATATTTCAATTCAGTAAAGTGAAAAAAAACCTAGTTTCTCTGACAGAAGGTTCTGAGAGTGAATTCCTCTGTGAGTTGTACAGAATAGAAATTGGTGGGAGATGCTCACTTGGGAAAAATATAGCCTCAAGATGTTGAGATAGTATACTTATATATGAAATTGTGGGGAAAAAGAAAAGTTCACTCCTGGTGAATTAGCAGGATATTAAAACATCTTTGCAAATGACTGCAATTTGATGCTGTTCTTCCATCATTCAGAATTTGTCATTAAATGTTGCTGTAGGAGTACAGGTACATTTGAACCTTTCTTGTTTCTTTGCCACTTGGGTTTTGTGTACAGATAATTACTTTAAGTTCTTTTTTTGCAGCCACCTAGTGTTGTTTGACAGTGGAGTTATTTCTTCTGGCTTGTTTTAGCATGTCTTTCCCATTGCCCCGGGCATGCCTGACATGGTTGATCTTTAGATTTCAGCATAAAGCAAATCTCAGATATGTGTCTTTTTTGATGTTACTTTGTAAATTAATTTATCACCTCTGAGAGTCATCTGTTTTTTCCCTTGAGAACCCTTTATTTTCCCTTAGTAGATCTTCTGACTCATGTGAACTTGCCAATTTGAACTTTTAAGTCAATAATTCTTTATCTGTGGAACTGTTTGAACAGATATTTCAGTTTCTTTTGTGATTATTTTCTTTTTACTTCTCATTGAAGTAAATGCACAATTGAAGGACCTGGTTTGTAATCTTTCTGGAGTATAGTTCTCCAAATATCCTTGTCTGAATGCCAGTGTAGATACAACACCCAAGGTACTCCATTGTCATCTAGAGAAGTCCATGACATGAGAGCATTATTAATCTAAACATTGTGCTAGGTGAAACCTGTTCCTCAGTTCTTTGTAGTTTGAAATTGTCACTGTAGTGTTTTTTGCTTTTTGATCTTTCCCAGAAATGAACTGCACTCAATTCACCATGCAGAGATGCTGATTGTAATCTTGCATGGTTGATAAAATGTGGTCTGTAAATAATTACTCTGTCTTGGCTACTTGCTCTGGGGAATTAAAATTTCAGTGGGAGTAGTGTTATGAACATTTATACCAGCCACTCTTCAAACTTGCTTTCTATTGTTATTTTGGATCCTGTAAAGTTTTACAAGGCAGGAAATACCCTCCATTACAATGTTATATTAAATTCCTTTGACTTTTAGTATTTTATTCCCTTAAGTCTCTAGGTTCCATATTAATAAAATAGATTGATCTTCTGTACTCTGTTGCTTTAAAGGATTCTTCTGAAATAAATCAAAAAATAATATTGCATGCAAGTACTATACTAAACAGCATGACTTACATGTACACAATATGTGCATTCATAGAGCATGAGCCATTAATTTAGTGTTTTTAAGCTTAAAACTATTGTAACTCTTAAAGATAACACCTACTTAGCCTCAGAATCTTCAGAGTAAGACCTGAATGCCTGGAGAGATGGAAAGAGGATGAAGCTATTGTTAAATACTTCTGGAGAAGCATGACTTAAAACTGTGAAAGTGAAAAACTTTCACAGCCTGTGAACTGTTAAAAAACCTTTCAGTTACCTTTCATTACTTTAAAGAGAGTTAAAGGAATAAGAGCCTGTAAGTTTATCACAGACAGTTGTCAAGGTACTGAGGAAAAAAGCTAATGAGTGGTATTTGCCAAAAACTGTGACTGAACCTTTGTGCTTGCTTGAAATGATAGAACCATATTAAAGGATAAAATAGCCTTGATTCATGATTCAGTAGTGTAATATTTGAGATGTAAGGGCAGTTGAGTTTTAATAGCTTGAATGTGCAGACCATTGGAATATTTAAGACTTAATTTTTAGGAGCAATTTTCATTTTTTTAATACACTGCAAATGATGTAATTTTGACGTACTCATTTCCTTATAATTGATCTCTGTGGGAGGTATAAATTACTAATATATTACTGTGAACTACATGTATCCCTTGCTTTCAAGGGGGAAATAAATTTGCTTTTTTCCTCTCATTCTGTGGTTTTGTACATAGTTGTGAAGAAATTCTGTCACTGAATTTGGGATCTGCAGTAAAGACTAGTTCAGATTTTCTGTTTTTAATATAAACTGTGTTTGAGTAGAGAATAACACAGTTCAAACAAACAAAAAGAAGTGCTAAGTGCATAATGATTACTAATTAGAAGCAAATGACGATCCTATTGGGTTTGTTTACTGCATTCAGTCAGTGGTCTAATTAAATATTTATGACAAAAGGCATTTAAAGGATGCCAGCACTGACCGTATTTTATGCACGTATGAACAAGTGAAATACATCGAAGTTGACACAGACTCTATGGTTACTTACAGTTTGCTAATACAAAGTAAAAATATGTTTGCTCAGTGTACAATTAAGATCAGTCTTTAACCCTGAAGTAAGAAAACTTCGAATGAAGCTGATATGGAACAGATGTTTAATTGTAGCTGAGTTTTGATTTGCAAATCTTTTTCTGACTGCTCAGATGTCTAGTCTAGGTTTATTCAAGCACTAAGTGGTCTGTTTAAAGTATGACATCTTTTATTTAGAAAAAGGAAAATAGGGATGATGTTAAATTTGGTACATTCTTAAAATATTTGACTAGATTCAACAGACACCACTGAAAGTAATGTTTATGTGTGAAGTCATCTCAGTCCCTGGGGATTTTTTGCTTTCCTCTGCAGCATTGAGCATGGCCCCTTGCCAAGGGCTGCTTTGGGCTATTCTGCCTATGTTCTCTCCTGCTGCTTTTGCACCTCCAAGGCACCACTCATACCCTTTCTCTCTGTCACTCCCAAGTTTGTAGCAGGAGTGAGTTCCTGTATTCCCTTGGTTTGGTTTTCCCTAAGGTTCTTGTTTGTACAAGGCAGTCTGGTTTGCTGCTGCATCAGGAGGCTGGCACTTTTTAGCTCTCCCTGCATGCAATACAAGTGCAGGCCAGGCATGAGAGCACTGTTCATGCATCACTGGCCAAGAAGCACAGCAAAGCAAATTTTGCGGCCAAAAAATATGCTCATCATTGATATGTATCATACTTTTGGAAACAACCCAGGCTGTTGAACATCTCCTCCCCTTTTGCTTGTGACCAGTACCAATCCTTACTCTTCAAGTCCCAGGAAACAGGGACTGTCTGGTTCAGATTCTGGCTTCTCCTTTCTGTGGCCTTGCCTTTGCCAGACTGCAAGGGATGTTTTGATTTTTTTTTTAAACAAAACTGGAGAATGCATTAGCCTGGGCCTGGCTTCAGAATTGCATTGTGTTAATGCCTGTGAGCGTTGGCTCTTTAACTGATTCAGAAAAATAAAATGAAATCAAATCCTTTTTCCTTTTGTAAATATGTGTCTTTGAAACTGTTTTTGGCGCTAAAAAAACCCTGTCATTTCAGGCAATACCAGTCTCATAGTTAGTCAGCTCCTGGGTACTGCTCCTGTGCTTGCCTGTAGACATTTGTGGTTAGCCACTTTGAAGATGGACCCTCGTTCTGATGGAGTGCTGTTGTTCTCAAATGTAATAAAATGTTTTATTACATTTCTCCAAGGGAAATGACTCAAGCCTTTCTAAAAATGAGTACAAGAAGAAAAAGAATCTCTGAGGAAATAATAGGGTTTGCACACTTCAAAGAATCACTCAGTTTGGGAGCATGTCCTGCATTCTGCAAAGGGTTTGGTCTCTGAAGAGATATGTGGAGTTCTGCCATTCTGTGGAAACCTAGATTAACTGAGTGACCATAGAAAACTTTTAAAACTGTACTTATTTTTTTGTCTTTTTTTTTTTTTTTATTTCTTCAAATGGTTAAATTAGTTTGAGATAATCCACAGCTCTCATGCCCATCAGATGGTACATGCCTCCTTCCCAGAGAGGAAGACATGGAATGCCTAGGCTGGGACATGATTACCCATTCAATCCTTTCTGCTAGTGCAGGGCTGAGAAGAAAGGTTGAGATTTTCCTCCATGTGTACTGCTAGAGAAAGGAGAAGGCAGGAATAAAAATAGGATAGACTGTTTCAGGTGGAAAGGACCTCCAATGGTCATTGAGTTCAGCTGTCTGATGACCAACCCTTTAAGGGTAAAGAAGCACAAGGGCTGACCTAAAGGTCATGTCCAAATGACTTTTAAACACTGACATGCTTGGGGCATCAGCCACCTCCTAGGAAGCTGTTATACTGGTTGATCACCTTGTGATAAAGAAATGCTTCCTAATGTCACATCTAAACCTTCCATGATGCAGCTTTGAACTGTTCCCACATGTCCTATCACTGATCCCAGAGAGAGGCTCAGCACTTGCTTCATCTCCTTCCTCAGGAAGCTGTATGGAGCAATGAGGCCACCCCTCAGCATTCCTTTTCTCTAATTCTGGATAAGCCCAAGTCCTAAGCCAGTCCTCATAGGACATTCCTTCCAGCCCTTTCCACAGCTTTGTTGTTGCCTTCTAGACATATTCAGGGACCTTCACATCTATAACTGCTCACAGTGCTCGAGGTGTGGCCTTACCAAAGCTGACTGCAGCTAGATAATCACCTCTTTTGTCTGGATGGTTGCACGCAGGGTTTGATGCAGCCCAGTCTGGGGTTTGCCCTCCCGACTGCCCGGGCTCTCTGCTGGCTCACACTGAGCTGCTGCTGACCAGCGCTCCCAGATCCATTTCTGCAGGGCTGGTCTCCAGCTACTCCTCTCCCAGTTTATACTTGTGCCCAGCATTACTCTGTCCCAGGTACAGAATCTGGCATTTGCTAAATTCCATGCCACTGATTGCTCAATGCTCTGATCTATCCACGTTGCTCTGTAGCGTTTCTCATCCCTTGAGGGAGTCAGTAGCACCTCCCACTTGAGTATCATCAGCAAACTTGCTAATGGTGCATTCAACTCCTGCATCCCTATCATAGATAAATGTATTGAACAGAACTGGTAGCTGTGAATGTTTGCATTGCATCAGTAGTTGGCAACTCTTGTATAGCCAAACAGATCCATGATATCCTAATTCCCAGTTGCATAGAAATTTCCACTGTGTATGTCAGCTGCAATTGCTGTGCTCTGGTTTACTCTTTTTTTTTTGAGAAGGAGGTAAAGGACAGAATAATGCTGCCTCTGGTTTTATGAGGTGGTTGCATTATGAGGTGGCATCTGCGGTGTCTAAATACAGGCTTGCAATTGGTACTAGAATAACCTTGGTTACATGTGTTCTTTTTATGTTCTCACTTAAAAGAAAGCCTAACTTGGCAGCAATACAGAATACTGCTGGTCTGAGTACTCTCGTGTTTTAAACTGCTGGCTTTGTGTGCATCTCCTCACTTCTCAGCCTCTTGGTATAGCTAGGTTGAATGTACTCCCCTTCTTGTGGGAGCAAGGATGGACTTACACTTTTACTGATATTTCTGCATTATAATGAATATTTTCTTGTTGTTTTCAGTGCCAGCATTTGATGTGCTATAAATACATATGTGTGTATATACAGATACATAAATGTATATGTATGCATACATATAATAAGAACAGTAATTTAGAAGAACAATAATTTACACATTGGCTGTGGCTACCACTTGACATCTCAAACGCCTGGTTGAAAATGAAATGCAATCCGTTTTAAAAAGTCCAAAATTGTGCAAACCATGATGCCGCCTTCTAAAGAGTGCCCAGCTCTATTAAAATATTTCTAACTTCTGAACTGACTGGATCATAACAGTTATCTTCAGTTCACGTTTAGAGACATTCTACTAGGAACATGATTTTTTCCAGAAAAAGTTATGTTTATCATATAATTTATACTGTGTAGTAATGTTTGTCCCCAAATGGTTTACAAAGAAATTGCACATGACAAGTTTGGTTTTGCTAATTAAATACTCTTCTAAATTTTTAAAACTCTATTACTATATATATATATATCTCCAGATATCGATATCTATATCTATATAGATATAAAATAACTCAGAGTCTTTCGATTTTACAAGTCAGATCGTATAATGAAAACCATCGCTGGTACTGAGAGGCTTCCTAAGCTTTTGAACCTATAGCAGAGCTCTATAAATACTAGTTGCTGATATGGTATAATGTCTTTTCATTTTGCTGCTGTCTAGAATGTAGACTCACAAACTTGGACTTTGTGACATGGTATATTTCCTTATGTGGAAGAACCATGAACTGACAAAAAGATGTTTAAAGATACGGTGGACACTGCTAGTGTGTCCAGGTTCTCTGTTGATTTTGACTTCCTAATAAGGACCTGTGCAATATTTTACAGTTATACTTGCAATATATTTCCTGTAGATTTGCCTGCTTTGTTTCTATATGCCAAAGACTTGATATTAACTGTGGGGTTTAGTATATAAACTTTATAAAAAAGCAGCTGATTCCAGATGTGGGCTTGATATGATAGCATATATTATTTTGCACTAATCTATAGATTTCCTTTACTGAAATTTAAATAACTGAAACTTGCCTTTGCAAGGTGTGATCACTGACCTGCACATTGACTCTGGAAAAAAACGGTATCTATTACATGCATCTAAGATTCTTTGAACTCTCTCTTGCTTAGTTTTTTCTGCTTTCAATTTATTGCTTTTCTAAATTGATAATTTTTCTTAGTAAGCTGAAGGTGAAGCTGTCAAGAAAAATAAGTGGTTACTTCAGATGCCCAGAGGAAGCAATCATCTTTCTTGAGGTGTAAGATTTTTTGAAAACACCAAACAGACTTAAAATTCCCTGCTCCCCATTTCAGAAGTCACTCTGACTTCTACTTTCCACTGCCTTGCTACTTGGGCTACTAAATGTGGTAATTTTATAATTTTGCTTCTGTGAAAACTTTCTGATCTTCCTGAGTCTAATGTCTGCTGGACAACGCGATTTTGAATAAAGCTCTGGATTCTTGGGGAATAAATCAACAATGCCTTCACTCTTTGCTCAGTACATACCTCCTTTTCTCCCCTCTCCCTCCGCTCTTGGCCTTTACCGCCCTGTGCCGTGGAGCCGAGTTGCGGGAGTGGCAGAACGGGGCACATGGAGTGCTCTGCCACTGTCTGCGGGGACAATGGCCACAGTGTCACCCGGGCCTACACAGGGGCTGCTGATGGCGTTTCTGTGGAATGGCAGTGGTGTGTGGCATCTACTGAAATCTGTAAGATAAGCAAATGCAAAAATTCCTATAAGCTGACAGGCCTCTGAAAAGGCTATGTTGTGGCCTCTATGATAAATGCCACAAATAGCAGAGCTGTCATGAAGGAGTTGGTTCAAACTGGAGACTGCAGGCGAGTCGTGGTCAAATTTGAACTGTGGAAAGAACTTCTCATCTTCCCACCCCTGAGCATATGGTGTGAGCAGTCTGCTCTAAATCTTTGTCTCCTTTCAGCAGGAGACAAAGATTTTCCTTAAAACCTGGTGCACAGAAGTAGAGCCTGGACCTGTTTTTTATTACTGGCACTGCAGACACATGAAATATTTACATTCCCAGTTTCAGGTACAAGAACCACAGAACGATAGAATAGTTTGCGTTGGGAGGTACCTTAAAGATCTTGTAGTTTTTAAACCCTGCTAAGGCCAGGACACCTTCCACCAGACCAGGCTGCTCAGAGCCCCATCCAGCCTGGCCTTGAACATTTCCAGGGATGGGACATCCACAACTTCACTGAGCAAACCTGTTCCAGTGCCTCACCACCCTCACAGTAAAGGATTTCTTCCAATTATCTAATCTGCATCTACTTTCTTTAAAGCCATTACCCCTTTTCCTGTCACTACATGACCTTTCCTTCCCTTCTCTCTTAAGTCCCCTTTAGATACTGGAAGGCTGCTGGAAAGGTCACAAGAAAAACAGATAGAACTTCAGGACTGACTGCCATTTGCTTAAGCTCTAGTAATACTGAGTTCACCAAGTGAACTTGAAAGTGGCCATTTTAAAACGCTTTTTAAGAGTACGTTCAAATGATGATCAGTCTTCAGTTACTGTATTTATAAAGCAGCAGACTATGATACTGAAACTAACCTCAAACAAAACCTTCAGGTTTTTTTTCCTTTGTTGCTGATTTCCACAAATAGTACTTTTAGGAAAAATAAACTTCTTGAAGATCTCTTATTTTTGAGCATCTAGTGAATTTGTTGGGTACTGAGATTTCAGAAATACATGCATAGAAAGCAGCCATCTTATTTTCTGCTCCTCAAAACAAACCACTGCAGTATAGACAACTTGACATGTTAGATATGTTCAGCTTCTGCTTGCATTCTGCTTCTGCTGGTCTGAGCATCAACTCTTAGTGGTCTGCTTGTTCTTTTCGTCTTTTGATGATAGCACACTTTATTTTTCAGTGCATTCATATCATGTGATTGATAAGTCACTGAGATGTATACCAAAATGATAAAAATTCAAAATTTAACATTGTAGATGCTATATTAATTTTTAGAAGGTAATATAGAAAAATTTGGCTCAAATGAAGATGTCTTCTGTTATTTTAAAAGTAAAGATCTAGAAAAACCAAGACTATTTAGTGATATTTAATAGTGCAAAATATTTAAATCTTTCAGGTACTGAATTTTCCTTTTGTGCTTATGTTGTTGTTGTTTCAGGGTGGTTTTTTTTTTTTGATGTATTGAAAAAAAATTTGAAATTTCTCTATTTTTTGTCAAGGATATGTATAGCTTTGAAATATGGTGGACAGTCTTTGTAAGAAAGCTTATAGTTTTATAATCTGATTTATATATATTTTAAATTTTTCTGAATAATATAATTGAATAACAGTATCTGTAATTAAGGAACTTACTGATTTACTTGTATTATTTTTCTCTTTTTTCTTATTTTTCCTTATTTCTTTCCTTCTTTTCCTACTCTCCCACCCCTCAGAAAAGAGCAAAAGGACAAGTTCTGTTTGATAAAGTATGCGAACACCTCAATTTACTGGAAAAGGATTATTTTGGGCTGTTGTTTTATGAGAATTCAGAACAGAAGGTAAGCCTGTATGAGGATTTTGTTTGTTTTTCATCATTGCCACTCACTCCAATAGTTCAGTGAGGTATATTCTATTAAATGTTTACCGTTTGAAACACTTGAGTAAATTTTGCTGCCTTTTCTAGATGTGTAAGAATGCTTTGTTCATAAACATGAAGGGAATCTAGCTCATAAGTCTGTAATGACTAGGCCTTTGAGTTCCTCCATTATTAATTTTACATTTAAAGAAAATTTTTATAAAAGAGACTGAAGCTGGTCCATTGCTAGTGTTTTGGATACGAATTTTACAAATGAATGGCATTTGAGATGACTGCATTTGAAAGAATTTCTTAAATCCTTTTAAAGTTACCATCTGGTAACTTAAAAGTTACTATTTGGTAACTTCCTTCTTCTTTTGCACTTCCTTTCTTTTGAATGGTTGAGTGCATCTAGATTGCTCAGCTGAGGAAAATCTTAAATCAGTCAGTGGCAAGTGCTCCATTAAGTATCAAAACCTAATCTATCTTTCTTACATATTAACATTTACAGTTATGGGCTGGGCTGCCTGTTGCTTCCTCCATGAACTAAACATAAATGTGTAGTCATCTTTTTCTTCATAAAAAAACTCCCAGATGAATATTTACAAATTGAAGCAGGAAAAATTGTATTTCTTTTAAATTTGTAGTAGAAGCATCATTACATCATACTGCATCTAAAAGTTTTTGCTTTTTTTTCCTGTCATTTTCCTCTTAACACTGTTTTTTTAAAAATTAAGTGTTGTTTCATAGTCTGAATAAATCTGAATTTCTGACAACTTCCATTCTGATAAAGCTGTTTCCTAGAGTTATTTGCTTTGCTGTAAAGCTTTCTGTGCAGTATTGGGCAAAATACTCAATTCCTCTATATTAAAAATGCCCATATACAAAATGAGCTTGTTATATTATTAATAGATATTTAATTTTTGTTCTTGATTTTTAAGCAATTTCCAGACATAAGAACTTATTTGGTGTAACGATGAAGATCTCTGTTGATCTTCTAACTAAATATCATAATCTTATCTCTTATTTTTGCTTGTTGCTTTTTTTGTGCTTCTCACTATTGAAAAACTGTACTGTACAGACACAACAAAATAACATAAAACAGCAGTCTGATATCTGGCAAGAGAGAAAAGGTCTAATACTAGACCTGGGATCCTTGGCCTGTACCAGAAAATAGCCCACCTGAATAGGATCCCAGGCCCATGGGATCCCAGAAGGTAAAATAGGGAGACTTGGGTTTTTGAAACTGCAGCAAAAAAGCTGGGTTGGTGTATGGTTATGTCTTTTTTTTTTCTTCCCTTTTTTTTCCCCCTCTAGTTAGACTAAGACTTTCTTGGTATTCTTCAGTCATTTGAATAGAGAAACAGAGGTCCACCCTTTAGAAAGACCCCATCTGTTTTTTCATATGTCTTTTTCCTTGGAGATACTAAAAACTTGACTGGATATGAACCTGGGTAACTTGATCTGATTCGAAACTTGCTCTTGAATCACACTTAGACTGGTTATGTCCAGAGGTCTGTTTCAGTGTGAATGAGTCCTAGAATTCCTTATCCATTGACTGTGAAGGTGGTACTGTAGCAACACTCATAAGTATTTACATAAGTTAAGAGAGGCATTTACATAAATTGAGAAATATTTGATAATGTGGTCCTTATTGAAAAGTAGAATAGATCACTTTTCGCCTGAGTTATGGACAGCAGCAAGCTTTTATTTTAAAAATTCTGGATAAATCTGGTCCTTTTGTTATGAAGACTAAACAATTTGCTGGATTTTATCTTCTTCATACAAATGCATTCCTAGTGTTATTTGAAGAACCTTAAAAAAACCCTCTATCCTAGCAAATTTATGTTTCACACCTCCTACTTTCTCAGAACTTTTGCTGGGTTTAAGGCCCTCTTTCTCATTCACCTCTGTATTAACTTTGAGTTACTTTTTAATTTTGGTACCATTTCTTTCTGATGCTTTTTTTTTTTTCTGTGTTATGATTGTTGCCTTTTTAGATTAAAATGCTAAAAATCCCTGACCTCCAGGCCAGTCAGTAATAAATGCTGAATAATGTTTTTTTCCCATTCTTGTGCACTCATCACAGCCATCCATTTATGAGCCAGCTGTTGAACCCGACGCCAGCTGTGCCGTGTGGCAAGTGAATGCCAGGCACTCGTTTGAATTAGAGCTGCTCCCCAGTGCACCATTGGGGTACCATTGGAGGAGGAGTCCCATTAACTCTTGTCCATGGGTGTTCTATGCAGCTGGGAGAGAGGTTGTGTCTTCCAATCAGACTGATTTTTGTTAGCTTTAATACACTTTTTAAAACTATTTAGGCCAAATTAGTAATTAATGATTTCTTTCATTTTTTGCAAATGTTAAATTTATTAGCTTGAAGTTTAGTTAGAGATTTCATTGTATTGCACCCTCAGAAGTTCATGAATGCTCCATTCACACTGTAATTGGTCTGCAAAAGTGTTAATAAGCTTCTGCTCTTATGTTTTGGGCGCCAGCTGGAAATGCTGCTTTTCTGGATTTGTACAAAATACTTTTGTACTGATAGAGAACATTTTGTTCTTTGACAATACGTTACTTTGTCTCATCTATAACCTTACCATTCACAAATTAAACAAATAGATTTCTGCCTACTGGAGCAAAGTAGTGTGTATGCACTTTGTCTTTTGTTTTGAAAGACAGACCTGTCTATTCTGCATTAAGAGCTCTAATTTAGGGTAGACTCTTTTGTGATGTTTGTTTTTATCCAATACAAAAGGCACAGATGCAAAAAACCCCCATCCCTGTAATCATGCCTTTAAATGGAATATAAGCATCTGATTTTATTTGACAGAGTAATAATGAAAGTTATTGGCTAAGTCTGCTTCCAATAAGCTTATTTCAGGGTTGGAAAAATCAGAAAATGATCTGTATAACTTGTTTAAAGAAGAGATTATTCTTATCATCTTGCAGTATAGTCTGTATTGTATGGTGCTTTCTCCTGCTTTGTAGCGATGAAAGATGAAACACTGAAAATACTATGTACTCAGAAATCCTATTTTTCTGTTGTAGTTATTCCATGCTATATTCTCTATTTATTTACTTGATGCTATGTCTAAAATGTAAGGGTTTAAGATACTTCTAGTTATTGTAGTTGCAAGAATATGGCCGTGGGTAATTTCAGAATGGAATTCTTGCCAAAAGCAGAAAAACCTAGGGTGATAACTCTAGCTGAAGTCAGTGTCAGCTGAACTTATTTGAAGACTTGTGTTGTCTTCCAAGGCCTTTCCATGTCAAGGTTCTTCTAACAGAAAGCAGTTTTTCTGATTTAAAAGCAGTTTTTCAGATTTAAAAGCAGTTTTTCTGATTTAAGCAATATAAATGATATCCAGGATTTTGGAGAAGTGCTTTCTAACTCTCCCTTTGTAAAAATGTTATGGACTTTGCCTTCTCTGGAAAAATTATCATAGCTATGGAAAGTAGAGATCACAGACAAAGCAAGAAATATGAAATTATTGTCTTGTTTTAAACATTACAATTGTAAGAGATTATAAAAAGGGGCTTATGCTTTTAATTTGTAAATAATATTCATCTAATATATATATGGTGCACTTGTGATGAAATCTGCTTGGACCAAGCTCGTTTACAGCAGGCAACTTGGTGTGTTGGTTCATGTTCATAGTCTCTATCAGCAGAGTGATCTATGTTAAAGATTTTCACTACTGTAGAAATGTAGTTCCACATTCTCCTAATTCACACAGACCTGTGAAACTAGGCTAGCATTTTCTTAAAAGACAATGGACTTTGGGTGCAAAAGTCCATTATAGAGACTGAGGGATTTGATATTGGGAAGCAATGTTTTGTTTCCCAATATCAATTTGTTTGTTTGCTACCACAGAATTTGTTTGCTACCATAGACTGAAAAAGGTACACATTATACCCAGGATGCTCTGCTTTCCTTGGTTAGGTGAGAAACATTGGTAGAAATAACCCTTTGGCAGCATTTGTGCTGGCACTGAGGTATTCCCTCAGACTTTAAAACTACAAGTACCTGCAGTGGTCTATAGAAAAGCAGATATTTTCCTTGGCCTCACAAGGCAGTATCTAACTCTTCCCTGCATTTCACATCTGTCTTTGAAATGTTGCAAGACCTGCTGTCAGGCTGGTTTTGTGTGTGTTTCTTCCATGAATGTGCTTGTGTGTGTGTCTGGCCATGGGAAGTAAAGGTTCAAACTCAATGAAGGAAAGTCTCAGTAACTGTAGGTAAAAGGTTTTTGTTCCTAGTTTCTCTACCTATTTTTTAACATGTATGGGTAAAGCTAGTAAACAGGACTGTCTGAGTTACCAAGAATATATGTTACAGATTCCTTAGTCTCACTTCCCAAAGTTAAATTGTTGGATGATCTGTCACAAAACAGTCTCTTTGCACATATCAGTAGTAACTGAAATGCTAAAAACTATTTAATAGGTTGCATCTCTCTTGGATATAATCTATTAAACCTCTATAGGTTTATTAGATTATATCAAAAAATTTTTGGTATTGGGGATTTTAAATGCTGGCTGTGGTTTTCTTGTTCTTTTTTTTTTTTTTCCAGAACTGGCTAGATGCTTCAAAGGAAATTAAGAGACAAATTCGAAGTAAGTACTTCTGTATTCAGATGTTATGCTCCTTTTTTTTTTCCTCACAGAAGTATTCTTCATAAATTTAGTGGGCTGGATGTTGATTGTTTACAGCTTTAAAATAGTTTCTATCTGATAGGGATATATTCACCTTAAAAGAGGAAGCAAATCTTCTGTTTCCATCCCTTGTCCAAGTAGGGGAGAGGGAGTCACTCAGCATGATGCTGTAGAAGTTAATGATTATACTATATTACATGTTATTATATCACTATATTATAATGATTAATCATTATATTATATTAGAAACTAATAAAATATAATATTGCCCCCAAATTTTCCCTTGTCGTGTGAGTAATATTCGATATTTTTGCATCCTGAAACAGTTGATGTTTTTCAACTTTGTGCTGATAGTTGGTTACTGGATGGAGAATGTGATCATGCAAAGATGGTCATGGTTGTTGCCACAGGACTTTCTTACTTCAAAGACTCACCAGAAGAATATGAACCTACAAAAAGAAAATTAATATGTTTTACAGAAAATGTATACTCTTCAATACTGATCAGTCCACTATTGATTTTTTTGATAATGTCCATCATTTTCAGAATGGAGATGGAATAGAGAGCATAATCTTGGAATGTCTCACTAAAGTGCTTTTCAGACTGAATCTGCTTGAAATGCCTTTCTACTTCCTGTACTCAGTACATGATGAGTAATTTATTTTACTCTGTTTGCATAAAGCTCTGGCAAAGCTCTTCACTAGCTGGGTAGCTTTTGAAGTAAATAGGGATTGTATGGAGAGTAAATCTATGTGATACTCTGCCTGAGTCTACAGATCACAAAATAAGTGGCCACTAAAACATGCTAGACAGCCCTTGCCCATACTGAACTTATTGCCATTGCTTTACTCATTTGTGACCAAACCAGGGTTTTTGGGGTTTTTGCTGTTGTTTTGTTTTTAATGGAAACCTTTTGGTAGTACCTGATAGGAAAGTGGGGAGAAGAGGATGATGATAATATTTAGAAGCCTAGACTTACAACACAGTGAGAATTTAAGCTAAGAAACTGACTGTACTTATAATTAAGAACAGCAGTATGTTATTTATAATGACAAGCAGATGGTTTCTTTACTGCTGTTAACTCCACTGTTTTAAAGCAATATTCTTTTTTTTCCAGAAGTTAAAGTGGTGTTAATTCCCTTTTTTTTTCATGTTTTGCCCAATGATGAAATCCATTAATAGGAAGGTGTGGTTTATATTTTCAGCATAGAAATGAAAGTTACAGGAGCATCCTTGGAAGCTGGTTTTTTGATCCAACGTGCTTTTGTATAAGCAAACTAGACCTATTAAAACAGTGAATGGACTAATATGCAAGTAGTAGCCATACCTTTAGTTAAGGAAAAGTTACCGGTATTGGAACTTCTGCAGGTGTTCAGTGAAAATCTATTAGTTGTCCAAATAAGCAGGCCAAAGGCTGTTTGGTTCTCTTTTAATAAACTACAAAACTTACCAACTTTGTTGATACAAATGTTGGTATCTTTTTGTCTTCTATAGCAATTTGCATGCTATCTAGCCTACAAGTTAGTGTCACAAATTTGAAATGTAAGAACTGACCTGAAAAATTTTTGGATGCACTAGACAAAGTTCTTCTTTAATACTGTATCATATGCACTACAAAAAAATATGTTAAGGGGGTTTGATTGTTCATACAGCATGAAGACCTACATTTTATACTGGAGAGCAAGTCCAATATATTGAATCAGGAATCAGGATGTTTTTTTCCTCTGGTCTATAGTATTTCAGAGCTGACAGGCATAATAAAACAAACAGCGAAGTAAGAACATGATTTTGGGGACTTTAAAATTACACTTGCTTACACCACTATGCAAGTAATTAGCATACTGTTAGTTGTGTTCCTCATCATTAGTCTGTGAAAGTTTCCAGATATTGGAATCTTACTGCAGGCACATTTAATCCTCCAGCTACATAAGTATCAAGTAATGAGACTTTTTTCAGGCTTAATTCTAAATATATTTTTCTTTTTCAAGAATGGAGATCCTGTGTACAAAAATACTCATTAAATGTAAGATACCTGTAAAACTTTTTAGTCCATTTGAAAGTTGGAAATGAAAAAAATCTTGAACCTGAGATTAGTTCAGTTTGATAGAGGCTGGTGCTAAAAAAACCAAAAACAAGCCAGGGTTGTGGGTTCAATCCCCTCTATGGACTATTCACTTAAGAGCTGGACTTGCTGATCTTTGTGAGTCCCTTCCAACTCTGAATATTTGGTTATTTCTTTTTCCCTGGTATGTATGACACAAACTGAAGCACTAGCATGCTAGATAAGTGTATTTGGACAAGTACATTGATCTGAACACACAGAGATGACACTTTCAGAAATGTAGTTCAACACATCAGTTTGCAACATTATATTTGCAACAATCTCTGTCTCTCTTAAATGTTAATAATACCAATACTCTGCACCTTGGGCATGTATATACCACCTGTGACTGAGAAAGATGAAATAAGAAGCCTGTAGTCTCCCCCAAGTCGTGTTCTGCAGGCTGTCTCTTGCTCTGTCACAGTCCTCAGGCCCTCTGTGCTCTCTTACTTGTACAGGTTGGCCTTTGGCTGGATAATTATGTTGGATCTCAGCAATTACTGATGTTCCTTCAGCTAATGAACATGATCCACAAATTACTGTCTCTGTTCTCAGGGCTACAAAGGTGACAGAAATCTTGTTTGCTTTCAGCCAGCCTGATCTCTTCAGGAAAATGAATTCTTGACTTTTTTTAACTCATGTACTTGGCTATCCACTGGCATGTGTTAAAACCTCTAATTACTTCTTTCAGGGACAGGTAGGTAATTACATTTCTGTCACTATCTTTTTGAAAATTGGTACATCTCAAGTGGATTCAGGCTTTTGCAAAACTGAGAATCACAGCTCGATGGTACAGGCAATAGAAACTGTCCTTGAAATACTCAAATCTCAGGTTACACAGAGGGTGTGTTGGGTCACCCTTATACAAAATTCAATTCAAGAATTTATCTGTTTAAACCAAAGGTAATATTATGTCACTTAAATCTTTTTCTAGCCTGCAACATGCTTAGTATTTTTACTGCAAAAAATACCCACATCGCATATTCTGTGTTGCATATCTTCTAAGAAATGGAGAGAAGCCAGGTGTTCTGAGGACAGAATATCTTAGGGTACTAAGAGAAGTTTTAATTAATTAGGAAAGAGCTTGCATTTTAGGTTCACAATTCTGGCTGTCTGATTTTAATGCTAACAAATGTATGGGTATGCTCAGGCATCAAAATGTGGTAGTCACTTTATGCGGGTTCACTTTATTTTATATCCATCTATTTTATATATATATTTAGCTATATATTTGTAAGAGTTTTAGCTAATTTTGATCTAAACTGATTACACTAGAGTGTAGACTATTATTGTTGAAGAGAACTAAGTACCTGTGCCAAGGATTTTCTTGCAAAAGCTGACATACAAGAGGTCATGAGTAAAAGCCAGAAAAGGCCATTACTGGAAAAAAAACCCTCACTGATTTTTCCCAGTTTAAATGGGATGAATCATGTTAATTCTATGCTGCTAGCTGGTTGGTTATATTTTTCTCTTTAAGAATGTGCCTAAAGTTGCCACAGAAGCGATTTTTGATGTAACAAGCTGGCTAGAAAAATTTTTGACATTTCTGTAGCCCATACTACTGAACATCAAAATAGAGAGGCTTATCAGGGACAGAATGCTAAATACAATTTTAAATCAGCTTTGGGGTTATTCTTTTTTGTCTTGGCTACCAACTCTAAAAAGAGCCAGCAATAATGTGCATCATTATGTGAGGACAACTATGATTATATGCCTCATTTGTGCAGCTATAAAAAGTATGCTTTAGTGAGAAGTCGAAATATAGACTGTGCATATTGTAATAAACTTGCTACTCTGTATTTAGGGGATAAATGTGCTTTCAGTAATTAGGTAAAATACATGGTCACCAGCTGTCCATAAAATTTATAATACAGAATAAACTTCAATATTTTTTCAATAAATTAGCAATTTAATCAGTGTGAGTAGAGACATGAATTTTTTTCACAAAGCTTACACACTCAGAGGTTTTATGCACTTTTTATGGAGAATATAGCTTTTTCAATTTTTTTTCTTCAAACCACACTTAAGTCTCCTGGCTGTAGTGCTTTCTGAAAGTTAGTTGTAGAAATGCTGACAAAAAAGAGTAACAGTTAAACAGGAATTCATATGTGACTAGTTTAACTGCAATTTTAGACCAGGAAAAACTTGCAGACTGGTTTGAAAGTCCTCCGCTGGTGTGGAAGGACACATCTTCCATCCATTTCTCCGCAGCTCTGTTAACATGACAGCACTCCTTGAATGGTTTTTGCATAGATATTTTGGCTCTATTGCTCTTACTCATCACTTTGGTTTACCCAATATCAACATCTTTTCATTAAATTATGCTGATTCCCTGAGAGATGATGGAAGTAGGTTAATCTATTCCATCTTTAACTGTGTTTGTTATGCTGTATGTATTCATTACTGTTAAACTTCTTTTTTTCAAGGTGTTTTTGTCTTCATTCTGTTTTGCACTGCATTGCAGTAGATGATGCAGTGATAAATGAGACCTCATTTGTGGGTCCTGCCTAATTTTGTATGCAAAATTGTACAAAAACTTGATAATTGGGAATGTTAAGATACACTAAAACGCTGAGCTCTCAAAAAGAAGTAGTGGCTTAGCAGCCAGGTATGGAGTGAGATTCACACTTAAACAAAAATTGAAGTGCTTCAGTGAATAGCCATGTCTGAAAAACCAAAATAGTTTTTTAGATGTTGGAAGACATTAGAAATTCTGACACACCTCTTTACCTTTAGTATATATGGAATTTCAGAACAGGTTTTTGTAAGAAAGAAACCTTATAAATAACGTCGGCACTTTTTTCTAGAATTGTGTTGGAAGTGGCATTGCAGTCTTTTTTTGTTACTGTAGAAAGACACATTTTTCAAAGCACGATTGATCTGCGTAACACAGATTTCTAAAATAATTTACTTCCAAAGTTCTAACATTCTGAAAATGTATTTTAATTATTTATGTGTGACTGACTTAGCTTTCAAATCTTAAAAAAAAAGATTTAAAAACAGGGCTATGACTAAAAGCAACATTTTATACTTTTTCCAATTATTAATCTAGTTTTAAGTATGTTTTTTGCTCTAAAAAAAATGCATGTGCTCTTAACAATTCTAACACATGAGAATTTAAATATCACTGCTATTATAGTTGTTTAGTGTGGTGTTTACCAGAAAAATATTTTGAAGTAGGAATGGCTAATATTTTTGTCTTCCACGCATTCTCAATGAGTAATTTATTGTCTTTCTATTATATACAACAACACAGAGCTCATTTTGATGTCTCATGTTCACAGTTACCGTAGAGTCTCTCAAACTAAGTTTAGACAGGAGGAGACTGTTAGGAGCGGGAAATAAACACAAATTCAACGCAAGTGCCTTTGAACACACAGTATCTTAAAAGTCTTAATATATTATGGTCATTTTGAAATTTAAAATGTCTTCTGACATTTGTGTAACTTACTGTAAAACATTATTTAAAAATAATTTTAGCATGCTAATCTTTCATTATATCTGTGGGTCTCTACCTGCTCATGAAAATAAACTATGATTTTTAATAATGTGCAGTAAAAAACGGAAAAAAACTTCATTTGAAATTTCAGTGATTAGATTTATTCTACTTTCTAACATTTTTCAGTTAATTTTTATTTGCTTGCTTAGACTTATTTGAGATTAACAATCAGCTATTTCCCGTGTTTAGGTTTACCTTGGATATTCACCTTTAATGTGAAGTTTTATCCCCCTGATCCATCACAGTTGACTGAAGACATCACTAGGTATGCACAGGTCCTAATTTTAATTTTTAAATGACTGTTAGTCTAATTTAAAAGCCACATAGAATTTCTTCTTCAGGTTCTGGGTACTGTATACTATAGATATTCTTACATACATCAACTGCTTTTTATAACATGGTTGAAAAGGTAAAATGAAAACTTCTGGAAGAAACGTGAGCAAGAAGAATTTCATGATAAGTGGGGATATGATTTGGGCAGCAGGTAAGGTGTGAGTGATAGTATGTGAAAGAAGCTGGTGGTTTATTGTCATACTGCTGCTTTATTATGATACAAATGAGGGCGTGGGGGTCCTGAGCAAGGTTCAAGGGATCCAAGATACTTCAGTAATAATCTAGATTGATGAAAATGTGGGTTTACACACATGCTATAAATAAACCCATAAAACATAATAAAACCTGAAAATAATTATCTTCCAAACTTCTTAGATAGAAAATACTTGGAATGCAGTGGATACTAAGCACCTAAAAATAGTATTGAAAGGCTGATAACTGCGAATAGAATGCAAGGAACAGATTCATTTTTCTCATGAGTTACAGGAAACCTAAATATTTGGTTTGGAGTTCGCTGACTCTGCTGATGCAGGATATATGTTACTACTACATGTTGCATTGGATCAGTCTTCTGCACAAAATAAGATAGCTATGCAAGTGTGCAGCTAATATATTGCTACAGGTAGTGATTTGTAGCATCATAAAAGACATTTAGTACAGAGTGTATTTACAAGAAATTGTGTGTGTTTTCTCTGAAAATTTTCAGTGATTGGTTGTTTTTTCATGTTGAACATTGCATGTTCAACTCATAAAAACATTTTTTGGTTATATCTTCAGTCTAAGTTTCACTAGTAAGACTTTTTTTTCACTTACATTTAAAAAATCTCTGCTAAGGTAGTATGTCTGCTTATGTTTAACTTGTTAAATTTGGTAGAAGGCTATGTAAAGTACCTGAAAGATTGAATTCTAGTACAAATGTGGTTTAAAAAAGGCAATTATGGTTTCAGTACTAAACGGGATTTCTTTTGTGCATTACATGACATGATTAGCTTGTGAACTGCAAGGGATATAAAGGTTGGAGTTTCAAAGCCAAAGGGAAATGTCAGAGAAATGCATAGCTTATATTTTTAAACCATAGATACCTACAGGCTACAATGTGAACTGAAAAAGTTACTAAGTCAGCTTTTGTTTAAAACTAGAAAGCTTTTTTTATACATTTATTTTGGAAATCAGAGTTTTTCCTGCTTTTCACATTTTTTATGGAAGTAATTTTGACTCTTAAAAATCAAGTGAAATTTACTGTGTGGTAACAATGCTCAAATATATAAGATTATTAATGCATTCACTTACTTGAAAACACGCTTATCCAGTTACGTGCATCCTGATGAATTCTGCCATAGGTAACCCTTTCTTTGTTCTTCTTTCTCTTTGGTTGTCTTTTTCTCCTTTGTCTTGCAGGTATTTCTTGTGCCTGCAGCTTCGCCAGGACATTGCATCTGGCCGACTGCCGTGTTCTTTTGTGACTCACGCCCTCCTTGGTTCATATACCCTGCAGGCTGAGCTGGGTGATCATGACCCAGAGGAGCACCGCAGCGATTATATCAGTGAATTCCAGTTTGCACCCAATCAGACTCAAGAAATGGAAGAGAAAGTGGCTGAGCTACACAAAACACACAGGTATGTCAGATATAGTGGGATTAACAGAAGTCATCGTGCTTTGTCACATTTATGTCAATTCTCCTAGGAGTATGTGTAAAACTGCTGAGGTAAACTTATTGCTACCTTGGAAATTGTTTGTTATGTAACTAAAAGCTCTTCCTTTGGTGTGTTTAGAAAATTGAGTTTGAAAATAATAGTGACGCTAAGGTCTTCATAGAGAACTTTTTGGTAAAAGTATTTTTATATTAATTAGTTGAAGCGACATACGGATATTTTGAAAGAGTGAAGGTGAAAATCTGTACTCAAGTAAAATAATATGCTGTGAAAGAGCACTTTTCCTGTAGAGCAAAAATGCTATTGATACCTTATATACTGAGGTTTTTGTATCAGTCTGAATTCCAGGATTCCACTCAGGTTTTTTTGCCAATAAACTCAAGGCTTATTCAATGGTTTTAGGGGCTTGACTCCAGCACAGGCGGATTCCCAGTTCCTAGAAAATGCTAAGAGACTCTCCATGTATGGAGTGGATTTACATCATGCCAAGGTACTGGGGATTGGGTTTGTTTGGTTTTGTTTTAGGATAGACATGCTAAGTATTAAAGAAAATACTGTATATATAGATTATTTTAGGAAAAGTCATATGCTTAATTTTTGGCTGTAAGCCTTTATTTCTTGGTTACAATAATTACTCAATTTAAAACTCCAACATCAGTAGAATTTATACATAAGTTTATTTAGTGCATAGACATGTGCAGCTTGGAAATAATATTTCAGTCATAAGAGCAGATAAATACATTTAAAATGTCATGTTTTGTGTGCCAAGGAGATGTGGGGCCAATAAAGTAAAGCTTAAAGCAACATGTAATTGTTTTCATAGTACCATGAGAGTTTAAAAAATATGGGGAGAGGTCCTGGGGGAGGATTTTGGTGCTTTTTCCACTTTCCAGGGGTAGGTCAATTCACATGTTCATTTCAAGTGGGAATTTTTTTTTTTTTGTTAAAACCCCAAAGGACAAACTAATAACCTCCTCCCCCTCATAAATCCAGAATCTAAAATCATTAGGAAATTTAAGGTATTGTAAGCACATTGGTCTTGCATTTAAAAGAGAAAACCAAGACTTTTAAGTCCTGGAGAAACATTGTTAGGTTTTGTTAGTTCTGCCAGTGAAGCAACTCCATAATGATGGTGTTGGCATTTGATGTAGTTGGTCTCTTGTTGGGGAGGACATGAGATACTGCTGTATTGTGTAGTGTATCAGTAAGTGATTAGTTTTGTAGCCTGTAAATCTTGCATCAAATGAGTGATGAAAGAGTATTCTCTTTCTCTCTCAGTGAAAGAGAATACTGAGAAACCTATCCATTACCTCCTTTATCTTTGCTGGAATAGTATCTGACCGTAAAAGATCACCTTGCTCACAAGCCTTTTCAGACTTTCACTGACTGCTTTAAGTGGGACAGGCCTGGTTTTAATTTTTCTTCTCTTAATATTTGTTGAAATTATAGCTAGCACACACGCTGGCCATACCTTTCCTGCATTTAAGTTGTTAACTTAGTCCCTATTACCAGAATATTGAAGAACTTCCCAGAACTGTGGCATATGAATGCCAAAACCATTACTTAGAGTCCAAAGTTTTTCCTATAAAATGAATATACTTAGCTCTTTCTGATTTAAGAATCTCATTGTCAGAGTCAGGTTTGAATATGAAACGTGTCCCAGTTACAATATTCCCTCAAGGTATGTCAGCAATAATTACTTGTTTGGAATGTTATTGAAGTGATTTTTATGAAATTGTCTCATACCTGGCAGGATTCTGAAGGTGTGGATATCATGCTGGGTGTATGTGCTAATGGTCTGCTGATTTACAAAGACAGACTGCGGATCAACCGCTTCGCTTGGCCAAAAATTCTGAAGATTTCCTACAAGCGAAGTAATTTCTACATCAAAGTCAGGCCAGCAGAAGTAAGTAGCACCTTTCAGTCTTTTTTCTTTTGTGAGATCACTTCTGTCCAGCAACAAGAAAATATTCTCATTTTTTCCACAGTTGTCCTCATAGGCTTATGATATATTCAAGCAGGACTTAGGAGTACTTTTTCCTCTTCAGCTTCTAATGATTAGATTAAACACTTTTCTTGATTAGGCAAAGGCAAACCAAGAAGCAAATCAATTTTCTTTTTTTTTTAATAGAAGCTGTCTTGTTATTTTGTTGGGTTTTTTATGCAAAAAGCTAGTTCCATTGGCCATATTCTGACTGTGCGAACTTGCAGTCCCGGGAGAGAGCCAGCTGCTCTGCCTCTTGGGGTGTAATTGTTCACTAAGTGTCAGCACATTAAGTTTGTGGCTCTAACCAAAGGCTTGTTTTGTCCTGTAGAGTGTTATAACTTTGCTGGCTGCAGTGGAAGTAGAGGATTCAACTTTCTCTTTAGTTACTGCTAAAAATTTCTGGGAGTTGCTGAAGGGAGTGTGTGCATGTTTACATTTTGAACCCTTTGTAACAGGAAATTTAACAAAACCCCAAAAATGTCAAAGACTGTAATGCTTTTTTAGATTGTCCTGTAAAATGTTTAGGGTGGCTTTCACTGTGTGAATAAATAAAATAGAGACATCCAAACACCAATTTTACAATACTAACATTGGGGTCATGTGAGTTTTCTAATGCAGATGTTGTGTTCTTGCATTCACTGATGCTGTGCCTTGATGAATTTTTTTTTTGCTAAGAAAGTATTATGTTGTGATACAGTGTATAAAAGTTTAACACTGCCCTGTGGATTTCAGACTTTTATTAAATCCAAGCAAAGTGCAAAGCACAACCTGCAGTACAATTGCTTCATGCAGTTTATCCATCGTGACATAGCCCATCAAGTATAATTCTTTTAAAAGGCTGGAAAGTCTGATATTTTTAACAAATGTTTAAAAAAATTTTATGAAGTCTTATGGCAGGAGAGTTACAGCTTGATACAGTAATGGATCTATCTTAACTCTACCTATTAATTAATAGCCAGATTAAGGAAATGGGTTAATTTATTTGTGGATTCCTTCCAGCTGGAACAGTTTGAGAGCACTATTGGGTTCAAACTGCCAAACCATCGGGCTGCTAAAAGGTTATGGAAGGTTTGTGTGGAGCACCATACTTTCTTCAGGTAAATGATAATTTTCTCCTTCCCCCACTTTGCAAGGTACGCTCATATCTGTCTTTTAAAGGATAGGAGGAAATTGAAGATTTCCCCCTTCTTTGCCCCTTGCAGTATAAACTCTTAGACAGAAGATACCCTGACAGTAATTGACCCCAGATTACCAATTCCTAAAGTCTCAAGTACAATTAACTGCTTTATCAAAACTTTCAGAGTGCTGAGAGGTTGGAACTAAACAAGTGGTCGTGGAGCACAGGATGTATGCAGGAACTGTCTGACCTCAATCGTGTGCCATGTGCTCTGGAATGACCCTGCTTGAGCAGGGAGGTTGGATCAGATGACCCACTGTGGTCCCTGCCAACCTAACACATTCTGTGGTTGGTGGTAAGATTTCCTGAGAGACTGACCTTTCAGAATGACCATCTAGAAACCCTTTATTCATCATCACAAGAAGCTCTTAGGGCTTGACAGTAATCTTCATTCAATTAATTTGAACATTCTGCTGAGTGTAAATGCTAAGCAGGTGTGTAAATGCTTCTAGCTGAGTTTTGCCTTATTTATGAACTAGGCTGCAGCCTAGGAGTCACAGATTTAGGTTGAATCTCCTATGAATTGGATAGGCATTGAATCTGAGTTTTTTCTTCAAAGCACAGTACCTAGGGTATATAAATGGTAACCCTTCTGCTTTGGTTTGTTTTTAAAAAAACCAGTTGTGTTTTAAAGTAGATGTAATCCTGTTGCTGAATATACCTGCTGGACAGAACTTCAGAGAACTTGGGGACCAGGAGGTCTAAGCAGATGATTACTGGAACTGTCTCACTGGATGGTTTTCAGTATTCAGATTTTCATTGAATGTAGCATGTTCTTGAGTGCAAAGGTGGAACTTACGCTGGGTTTGCCAAATCTCAGCATAAATCAGTCACCAAATGTTTAATTTATAAGCACTTCTTTTTTAAATCTTGATCAGAGATTTTTTTTTCATGTTGATGAATTTCATTTATTAACACAGTCCAGCATTCTATTTTTCTTGAAAATTTGAAGTCTGCTTTGGCTGGTGGTGTCTGTTAGACAAATAGAATGCAGTTCTGTTCACAGTGAAAAGTTTATTAATACTCTTCAAATAACTTATGCAGTGATTTACTTTGTTGGCAAGATGTATTTCCTAGTTTTATAGTAATAAAATAGACCTGAATAAGGAAAAAGCAAATCTTTTGGAAGCCAAAAATCCTAAACTGATAGTTACCATTTGCAAGTCTGAAAGCTTTCAGGAACATTCATAGGTATGAAATAATCTTACTACAGAAATTCGGACATAATAAAAATAATTGGATTTTATTCCAATCAGAAGTGGCTTTTCCTAACCAGGAATGACATTGCAACAAGAATTACGTAACAAATACTTGAACCATTCTGTAAATCCATATACTCCACTGATGTCATCAGAGAGAAAATCCTTAGAACCTCTCATCCTGATTTAAAAACAGTAAAATAAAGCCAGCTCTATTTTCCTGCAAAGATAAAAAGCAGAAAGCAATTGCTACAGTCCAAGAGGCTGTAGCTCTTTCAGAGTATGTGTAAAGCTTGTGTAGGATGCCGCAGTAAATTGTATACAGTTTAGATGCGTATTTTTAGCTTCCAAATCTCCTTGCATGCCCTATATAAAAGGGTATGATTCCTTGTGCTGTCTTATGTAATGTTTCAGTTTGTCTCTAATAATCACATCAAGATCCATTTTGTTATAATATATAGGAAATTCACCAGTGTAAGAAGTTATTTATAAAAATTGTAATGAATTGTATTGAAAATGACTACCAAAGGTCATTGTACTCACTTGTTATCAGCTCAAACTTAGAGGATTCCAGCAGCATTTTCAAAGAGCAGAAATCTACTTTAAAAATTACAGTCAGGCCATCTATCTACATAAAAATTTTGAGGTAAGCTTGGTTGGCAACTCTGGATCTTCACCAGTGTCTGCAGAAACGTGCTTATATTTCCTCTTTATGATGTTTTATTTGATATTTTAATGATTTTTTCAGTGTCTCCTCAGAATGTCTTAAAGTGGTAAAAGCATAGTTTTCAGTTATTTTACGTAATTAAGCCTGTAATACAAAAATCCATTCAAATGCCCTTAATCAGGAAGTAATTAGTTCTCTTGTTTTTTCCATATTAAAAGATTAGAAGTTTATCTCAGCGGGGTGGAAGATAAAAATGGCAGTTAATGCTGCAACCTTGCCAAGACTGGAAAATCAAGAACTGAAGGAACCTTGGAAAAACCCTTTTAGCCTTCTTCCTCTTAGTACATAATGCACTCCCTGTTGGAAATAATGGGGAGAAAGACTGTTTTATAGAAGCAATGAAAGTGAAGCCTAAAGTTCATAAGTGGCTTTAGTGCAGAAGGGTGGATTAGTTTGTCTTGAATTGCTTTCTTTATAAATGTTGGAACAGATTATGATTCAGGTGCATGCATATGCATATGCATATCTTAGACATGGGGAATTGTATGCTTCTGGCTAGTACCCCAATAAACATCCCCTCTTAGGGAAAAGAGGGGAAGGTGTTTTTAAGATTTAGGTTTACCTCTCATTTCCTACTCTGATTTGATTGATAAGAAATTAAATTAATTTGTTCCCAAGTCTAGTCTGTTTTGCACATGAGGGCAATTGATGAGTGATGTCTCTCTGTCCTTATCTCACCCAAAAGCTGCTTATTACATCTGTCTCTTTTGTCCAGCTGAGAAAGGGGAATGTCTTTGGTGGGGTCCTGGTATCCAGCCAGGGTCCAGTCACCACACTAGCTCACTGTTCTGTTTGCTAGGTATCTCAAAATTCTTCAGTTTTGCTGAAACACTTTTAGAATGACCTTGTATTCTTCAGAACCCAGTACTGGATAATGCCTTAACATATGTTGGATCAGATTCCACTGACACAGATATTTTTGTGCAAGTGCTTCAGAAGAGGAGAACAAAGTCAGCCCAGTTTAAACTCTCGCTTGCCCATCTGTGCCATCTTCAGTACAAATGGCACATGAGTTGCTGGTTCTGCTTGAAAGAAGTTGATGTTCAGTGAGCTGCTCATTCTTTGCAAATTCTCAAATCAAGAAGCTTTGTCTGCAATAATCTGATAGTTTTATACAGAGAGAGAGAGTGTAAGCATGTATTTGCAGCATTACATTGATCCAGAAAACAACTTCAAAGGCCTTTCCAGAGAAGCAGGGACTGGGAAGAGTTCTTGCAGTGATGACAGTTTGCCTAATCAGCAAGGATGGCAGTGGACCCTCAGTGTTGCAGTTGGTGCTCAGATTTCAAAAACAAAGTACAAGTAATAGAGGTTAGATGAGTATGAACTTGAAGTCCTCAGACTGAAGGAAATTCAGGATGTAGAGCGGACCTGTCTTCAAATTCATGCGATGGTGGTACAGAATCACTGAATCAACCAGGTTGAAAAAGACCTTGGAGATCATCAAGTCCAATCTATGACCTAACACCACCTTATCAACTAAACCATGGTGCTAAGTGCCACATCCAGTCTTCTTTTAAACACCTCCAGGGACAGTGACTTCACCACCTCCCTGGGTAGCCCATTCTGGACTTTATGACAAGGACTCCAACATTTATGGTACAAACACACATAGCCAGCATTAACAGCACATGTAACTCTCTTTCTCACCCTTTTCAGAAGTCTTCTTCCCCCCACTCCTTATATCCAGCAAACATCAACCTATATAATTTTATAAATGACGTTTTAAAGAAACTAGAGTCTAGAATGTAGACTGTTTAACTTGTTGCTGTTGGGTAGCAACTCTCCAGTCTTCCCAATCTTTTTTCTCTTGGTACTCCCTCCTATACATCTTTGAGATACCATTCCCTAACTCTGAGGAAGAGCAGCTGCTGTATTGCTGCTTCGGAAAATAGGAAAGGTAGTGGAAGCTTTTACTATAAGTAACATTCTAAGGAGAGATCTGAGAGATAATCTATATCACCTATAATGGTTTCAGCTTTCTACAAAAATTAAAATTTAACAAAGATAGCACCAAAAGATAGGAGTCCCAGTTGCTTTAGTCATACTGTCGAAAAATGTGATGGTTATCGGCATCACTTTGACTCCAGCTGCAAACAATAAATAACATGCATTGTTTTAAAGGTCTTTGAAGAGCTTACAGTGGAATTCTTTCTTGGAGAGCACAAATTATGCACTGTGAATGGAAGTTGAAGTACAATAAGTACCTTCAAATTACTTCATTAAATACTTCAAAGAAGGCCTTTTAAACTGACTTTCCTCATATTTCCCTTTTAGACTTGTATCACCAGAGCAGCCTCCCAAAGCCAAGTTTCTGACCTTGGGCTCCAAGTTCCGCTACAGCGGCCGTACACAGGCGCAGACACGGCAGGCCAGCAACCTCATAGACAGACCAGCTCCGTACTTCGAACGCACGTCCAGCAAACGTGTTTCCAGAAGCCTTGATGGAGGTATGAAATTTGACTTATTTTTGCAGTGTTGTGATTACATTGTCTCGTCACTCTGACCTGACCAACATTCGGAAATGTTCAGATTATGGATGGCCAGAAGGTCATTTGACAGATTTGTGAATTTTGATTTCTAAAGCCACTTTAGGTACTTGACAGTTTTAGGGTTACATTACGTTCAGTCACTGCCTAAATAGTATGGAACTGCTGTGAATATATGGAGTTCTCTATGTTGGGTATGTAGCATAAGTGTGCACTACTCATACCTTTTGTAAGGCATAGGTACACACAGCAACGTCTCTAAACACGAAAGACTGAATCAGTTGTTTCTTAGAGTTTTCCATAATTTTGTTCGGTATATTGCTATCTTAGTGTATTTATTCACTACTTCAGTGTTTAGTTAAAAATTTTTACATTGATTTTGAATAGCTGAAGGTTTTTTTGTCATTACTGGTATTTGATTTTTTTGAGCAGAAATACGTTCTGGTTTCCTTTATTGGAAACAGGCATTCTTTCCAAAGGCAGGTATAGTAACACTATATGTGAGAGATGTAAAAGCATATGTCTTACTCAAAATCACTTCTGCACTAATATATAGCAGAAAAACACTTCAGCAAAATAACATGAACCTTGACTTAGATTCAGGCATGCACAACTTCACTGGAATAAAAGTAATCCAATGACAGTGATGTGAGTTTAAGCTACAACTGAGCTGTCAAATTTATCTTATTTTTTAAAAAAATTCTTTGCTTAGAAGAGTTTTACTTCTGCAAATATTCATTCTCTGTCCTATAACAAATGATCAAACTGACACTTTCTTGGGAAACATACCAAGTCTTACCGTCTGAGAACTGAAGTAAAAATATTAGGCAAAAGTGCTTGCACCGATACAGCATGCGATGACTTCTTGTGGCAACCAAAAAACCCATCACCACCTCAGTGTTTTATAATCAAGCCTCTCTGGCATCCCTTGTGCATCCTCTACAGAATACAGGCATGCAGACATGTGTGTTCAGGCCCTAACTTTCACTCTTACAGAAGCATCAGGGTCAAAATTTTGAACATGATGAAACGTTGTTCTGAAAGCAGTTTTGCACAAAAGGATCTGGACACTCCTGTGGCACAGGTTGAACATGAGTCAACATGAGAGTGCCCTTACAGCAAAGTATGCTGGCTGTATCCTGGGCTGTATTAGCAAAAGCTAATTATTAGAAGAAATTATTGTTCCTCCCTATTCAGTACTCTCTGAGACCATGCCTGAAATACTGTGTTCATCTTTGGGCTCCACAGTATTAGATGGGCAGTGACATACTACAACGAGCCCAGTAAGGATCACCAAGCTGGCCAGAGGGATGGAGGCCTGTGATATATATCAGGAGAGGCTGAGGGAACTGTGATCCTTTAGCTTTAAAAAGGAGAAGGCTGTCGTGAGGTGTTGCTGTCTACAGCTACTGACAGGGAACTTACAGAACAAACAGAGCCATGGGTTTCTCAGAAGTGCCTGGTGATAAGGCAGTGGGGTGTCCCTGCAATTTGAGACACAGCAAATTTCAGTTACAAATAACAAATTTTTCCTTGTTTAAAAAGACCTTGGAGGTACTTAAAACTCAATTGGACAGGCTCTTGAGCAACCTGGTCTAATTTTACCTTCTCTGAGCAGGGGTTTGGACTAGCTGACCTCTGCATGTTCCTTCCAACCTAAGTTACTCTTATCAAAACTTACTTGTGGAACTAGCGCAATGCATACCTCAGAAATGCTCTATTTGCCACCCTCAAAGAGATCAGAAGTTTAAGTTGCAGAACTTAGAGGCTCCCCAAAAGCCCATCCCAAATGCCACATTTCCTAATAGCTGGGCTAGGCTTCTTAGCATCTTGAAGGAGTCCCTAGTGTGAAGCTTAGACTTTTCCAAAGAGGATATCTCTCAAAGGTACTCCAAGAAACATCTCTTCCTCTCAACTTTCTGCACCTCAGTTTTGTAAAGCAAAGGCACATGGAGGTATTACAGAACATTACTAAATGATTTAATTTTGTATCAAAGCTGTATTTATTAAAACTCCTTCATTTAATGAATTCACTTCTATTTCATTACTACTGTTTTGACTAAGGCTGTCATCATGATTTAAAAGAGCCATCCTGCTCATTAGTCCTGTTAGGCTGAGTCAAATAAGAGGAAGATAATTTAAGGCCTTTCACTCTATTGTGCTTTGACTATATTCAAGTATGCTTGTTTAGTATTTCCCCCTTCCATTTTTTGCAAGCATATAGGGAGGAGGTTCTTACTTTCACTGAGATGTTTGTGCAGCTTTGCTAAGGTTCCAGTGAAAAATACTGTGACAATTACATGCATAACTATTTCTAGATTGCAATAAAGTAGTCCTCTCAAATAATGAATTTTGAAAAATACTTTCGTATTTCGCTCTTTTTTTAATGGTGATTTACATACCCAAAAGAACAATATCTTCAATTTATCTTCTAAGTCTAATCAAGAGGTTGATAAATACTTGTCTGAAACTGTGAGGGTCTTTTCAATATATAAGTGCACAGGGGCGCATTGCTGTTCATACTAGTGCAATGGAATGCCAAGAAACTGAAAAATACTGTATCACTCAGTAACTAGCCTGTGTTGATCATTGCTGATATAACCATAAAATGCTTTTCCTAAGATGATTTAAAACCAAAATGTTTCGGCTTATCCAAATTAACCAAAATTATTTTGTTCTGTAATAGCTCCCATGGGTATTTCAGACCAAAGTCTTCTAAGAGACTTCTCTGCTACTGGAGGCCAGGCTGCTGGAGATAAAATCATTGATCTTGAAGCTGCTGGTCAGGCCAAGTTGAAAGAAGGTGGCAGAGAAGAAGATGAAAGTCCACTCAAAACTCCACAATTAGAATTGACTCAGGATGGAAAGGTATGTCTGACTTTCACACCAAAATTATTTATTCATGTGATATATGTATCTAACCATGTGTGGTTATTTAGTGTCTATATGTTCTGAATATCATACAGAATACTACATTAAAATATTAAAGGAAAATTGTCAAGTGCTTTCTGTGTGTTTTACTTAATGTCAGCGTATGTAAGCAAAAGAGAATACAAACTTCTAAATGGCACTGACCTAGAGTTTCTTTTATTGCTAGAAATCTAATTTAAATGCTCAAGAAGCTTGCATGAGTTCTTGAAAATATGTTTCAAAGGATAAATCATGTTTTATTCACTTCCTTAGTTTGTTTAGACTTGAATAAAAATGTTAATATATCATGGTTGTGTACACTCTACGAAGTTGGATGTATTATGATTGAGTTTAATTACTGTGGGTAACAATTTTGTTTTAGTAGCCATTGCAGAATTATTTCATCCTTTAAAAACTTGTATGTTGACTAACGTATAGATTTCTGTGAAAAGTTAAGTATTGTGATCTGTTCCTGGTGCAAATGTTTGCTTGTCTTGTTTGTTTGAGCTACTGGGGGAATAGGTCAAAAAATTTAATATATATTTTTTATGATCTGATGTAAAAATTTCCTCCCAAAGTGCCAGGTAAAATCTGCAGCTCTTTCTTGGAGATCATTTCTGTTTCACCAATTCTCCAGAACTTAGTTTAAAATTTGAAGAGTAATTTTTGTCCTCAAACATTTTTGCAAGTTAGCTACCCATTTTCTTCTTAGTGAGACTGCTGAGTTTCTCTGTGCAGTTCATATGTTCCCACTGCATTCAAGTGTAGGCAAAGAACAAATATCACAGCTGCCTTTTTTTTTGTTTGCTGGCAAGTTGAAATAATTTTGAAATAGATGAGAAAAAAGGCACACAGTTTCTTTATGGGAGAAAAATGGTAAAATAAATTACTATATTTTGCCTTTGGCCGTAGTAAAATGGTGATTCTCCCTTGTTTTCAAAGTATCTTTCAATATTTTAACCAAAACAGTGGTGATGGGGAAGGCAGTATTTCAGGAAGTTGTTCCAGGAAGCTGTTCAGTACGGTTTTGTTACATGTGCTTATTCTGTGAACAGCTTCTTTTTCTTTCCCCTAGTACAGATGCGCCTTTTCCTTTCTGATTCTCTTTAAGTCTTAGAGAAAACAGTTATAAACCCAAGAAGTGCCAGCTTGTCTTTTGTGTACTGCACTGTCCTCTGACCTTTCTGCCGAAGCTTTGAATGTCTGTCTGCTTCCATCTGTTTTAAGTGACTATTACAGTTCAAAAGTGCACAGTTCTTTACAGCCTGAGAACAAAACATTTGTAATGGGTTCCTTTCATAATCCACAGAAGTAAACAAGTTGGCTGCTTGTAAAACACAGTGGGATTTTTATTTTTATTTCTATTGCGTTAGTAAAGCTATCCCTTCTTCTAAGTAAAAGTTTTCACTAACTAATAATTTCTCTTTTTTCCCCTCTTCATGTGCCTTCAAACTTGCATTTTTGTTGTGCTTTCATTTTCCACTGTGCACAGAATTTTTTTCTTCAGCTCACTCACGTACACCCACCATCACTGCCCATCCATTCTGTGTCATCCCATCTCACAAACTTGTCACCTGTCCCCGAGATCGACATGCTTTCAGATATTTCAGAGGAAGATCCCTTTGAAGAGCCCCTCCTTACCATTCCAGACATTTCAGAGTGCAATTCCATGGAACAAACATCAGATCATAATAAAACCAGAACAGCTTCACCAATTAATACCTTTGAATCAATGAGACCCCTAGCTAGTCGAGGCTCCCCTGCTGTTGAGGGAAGAATCCATACAAATGACTACAAAAGCACTGAGTTGTGCGTCTCATTCAGCTTCTTCAGATGCCTTTCTTTTAGTTTCCGCTCGCTGCTTGATGAGGATGGCTATATTACTTTTCCTAGCCTTCCTGATGTTTGCATTTCTTTCCTCCCACCTGGCCTTCAGCACTATATTCCCATTACCTCTCCTTCCTTCATCCCCTCTTTTCTCCTTGTCTTTGTCCTGCTTCTGTCTGCTTTCCAGTCTATTCCTTTTTCACTCACATTTTCCCTTCCTCTCGCTCTGTCTCTCTGCTACCTGGAGCCTAAGGTGACTTCCTTTAGTAGCTCTAATGGCAATGACCTGAATGACAAAGCAGAGGAAGAGGAGGTGTGTAATTTTGCTGCTTAAATGTTGACACTTGCACTTTGCATTTATGCTTGTTCTCGCGAGGCTTTCTCAGTTTTGCACACTTCCTAGTTTAGAGGTGGGTCTGTGTACATGCCTGTAATTATATATATAAATACAAAAATGCACATGTGTATATCTGTATCATTTTAGCATTTCTCATTTGTGAAAAATTGCCATTGTGGAATTTTTAGTCAATAGATAGCTCATGGTTTTTCTGCCTAATTTCCTGCAGCATGCATAGTTTCATTGAAATCCGCAGATACTGAGCTGCAGGTGGACTTGCATTGTAGTTCAAAATGTTAACAAGCACATGAATCTGAATAATTAAAGTGCTCTGTGTAACAATAGATATGTTATTTGATACTATTTGCAAGTTCTGTTCGCACTGTCAATTGGTTTTAAAATGCCTGTCTCCTGCATGCATTGACTGGAATGCACATCTCTGAAGTTCTGTTTAGATCTGAAAAATGAAATTCCTAAAAGCTGAATTCAGAAAAGTGCAAATACTTTAAAATCAGTGTTTTGTTATTCTGGATTTCAGATGTTTCAGCTTTACAAGGGTGTGTGCAAAGCTGAGTCTGTCCAAGACACTTTTTCTTTTTTTACGTGCTTTGATTAATCTCTAGCAGCAGTTGAGACTGATTTCATTCACTAGCTGGGATTGCAGGTTATGTCAGACAGTATCATTGAAGTCTGAGCATTTTTTGGGATACACTGCTAAAATGTACACAAGCCTCAGTCACACCAGTATATTGCTCTGATCATCTGGAGTGGCTGACAAGCTGCCTCCTTTCCTTATGTCTGCTGCACATGTTACAGCAATACCACTACAAAAAGGACTTCTATTTTGATCCTCAAAGAAAATATTAAACCAATTATCATAGAATCAAAATGGGGGGGGGGGATCTATTTAATGTTACATTTAACAAAGTTTGCTAAACCGATGTACATATTAAAGACATGCTAAATATGGCATGTTGTCATTATAATACCAGTCTAAGTATAAAATAATGAAAAACATGACTTTAAGATTTTCTCAGTATTTCTGTAGCCTAATTCAATCAATAATTTGTAGTGTAGTTACAGAAAATAGAACCCCAGATAAGTCAGAAATTAATAAAAATGTTATGTGTACCACATCTTTCACACAGAATCCAAAATGTAAGAGTATGAGCAGTAAAAATCCATCTTCAAATTCATGGACTTGCACATTGTTGACTTCTAAATCCATCTTTTCCTAAGATTACCAGTTGATATTTGTACTTGTGGAAAGACAATCGGGAAGTGGTTCACTTTTTAAAGAATGCTGTTCCTTATGGCATTCAGAATACTTGGAGATGAGATATGAAGATTAGCTACTGAAAATTACCAACAGAATGAATTGCAGTTTAAGAATATTCACTTAACAAGGGTGGGTTTGTAAATAGTTCATCCCAAGACAACAACATTCCTAAAATTTAAGTTTGTTCCTATTCCTAAAGTTTGTAAATACAGTGTTTAAGTGTTTGACTTGAACCCCAAACTCTTTTCCCAAAAGAACTCCTGGATCAGATTCCATTTTCCCATCAATTTGTTGCAGAATTTAAGTCGCTTACCATAGAAATTATGCATATCATTTTTCGTTGTTACTCATTCTTAAATTTTCACCTGGGAAACAATAAAAAGTGCAGCAAGAAAGGGACACAGTGTGAAACTTCCATTTTTCATGCCACTTATGCCAAAAATTACTTCAGCCATTCTACAACAATGTAGGTGCAAGAAGACCCAAGTCGCTTAATTTCGACATCTGGGGCCGAAAAAGTAAAGGTCTGTAAAATCCAGCACACTTTGCAGCATTTACAAAGAGATGAAGCTTCTGTGTTAGTCTGTAAGCCAATGTTAACACTTCCTTTTCTTGCTGATTTGCCGTGCGCTCATGCAGGTGGAATATGAAGAGGAGAAAGCACAGCAGAAGGTGCTTGGTTGTTCTTTTACAATTGAACCTGGCTGTGGCTGCCTGCCTTGTTAGCACCCTAAATTTTCTGTGGGTTTTGTCTGAATAGTGCCTTTTCACCTCACCATTTTATTTTCTTGATTTAGCTGTCTGATTGTAAGGGTCTTGTTTTATTTACTTGCTGGTCCATTTTATGTTCTTTATGTTTTGTTTTGGTTTTGTTTTGTTTTGTTTATGTGGCTTAATTTCACAGATCAGTTCCTTGAGAGTAGACGGGGAAAATATTTATGTCAGACATAGCAATTTAATGTTGGAGGTTTGTATGTAATACAAGTACTCTCCATTCTCACTGGCTGCCAGGCTGCATGGGATGGGAGGTCACCTGCAGGCTGTTATGGATACACTGCATGAAGTGCATGGGGAAAAACCAGCTTGAAAATGTTGCATGTTACCATTCTAGTCTCTGAGTTTTAAAAAAAAATACAAAATACCCACAACCGACCCTCACCTTGAACATTGAATGTAAATTTCTGTATTTTTGCTAAATGTTTTCAAGGTGGCAACTGGGAATAATAGCCCTGTTTAGATAGAGCAGACACATGGGTGAAATTCATAATTCTAAATGGTTTTTTGTACATTGCACCTCGATGTTTGCATCTTCTGTTGAGTAGAGATTCCAGCTTTTGCCAGTTTAATCAACCCTCCTCAAATACATTAGCTGCATAATTAGAGTTTTAGTAAGGGGCAAGCAGTAGAAGTATAGAAAACTAATTCTGCTTCTGACAGTGGTTTGTCAGAACATTGAGAAATGATGCAAGGATCAGATATTCAGAGGAATGTTTGGATATCTTCTGAAATATTTGCTTTATTTTTTCCTTTTCAAGTGGAAGTAAATTTTGCTTCTTGAAGGTTGGTTTTCATTGCAGATGAGCAACAGCAAACAGCTTTGAATATTATGTTTATGTGTAGCACATTGTCACTGAAGTAGAGATTTTTAGTATAAGAATTTTCATATAGATTAGCAATCTCAATTATTTTGTCAGAGTCTGTCTGTATTTATCAGTATCATTTAACTTGTGGTTAATAACCTAATAACCAAAGATGTTTTAAAAAATCCTACTGCTGTCTTTATTTTATTCATCCAGATGGGGCTATAAATAATTCCCTTTGTCACAAAATCAGTTTTTTAAAAAATCATTTGTTTTGTTCAGTAATAAGGAGATGTGTGGATCGCAGTAACCCAACTAATATTTTATGGCTTTTTGCAGCTTTTGATCACTATTGAAACTTTGCTTGTGTATAACTTACTGAAGCACTGAAAGTGTGCATTGCATAACTGTGCTTTGATCAAGTCCAAGAAATGTGCCTTGTGTCAAGCCAAGACAGGTCTTAAAATAATGACGGGATTGTTACGAGCTTCAGTTGTATAATAGAATGCCTTTGGCATAAGATTTTACTTCACTCAGGAAAGACAAACTTTAGGGAGACATATTTAGTGTCTCACTTGTTAGTCCAGGATGAAAAGTGGTCCTGTGACAATATAAACCTACTGAGTTGCCAGAAGGAGAGAGGTTGAAATGTTTAAAATGCATGCAGGCTTATCCACAAGGTTAAGAAATAGATGTGCAGCACCAAACCCTTACTGGGGCTCAAGTGAAAAGAAATTAGAAACTAATGAGTTTGGTTTGTGGGTTTTTCATGAGCTAATGTGAAGCATCTTTGCATTGTGATCACTGACAATAAAAATCTAAATGGTAGATTTCAGAACATTCTGCTAAAGTCTTTGTAAAAAATCCAGATTCTTTGCCTACATAATTATTTCTGATTACATTCTTTTGACAAAACTTCCTTAATAATTATGTCTGTATTGATAAGATTTAATTTCAATCTTCAGTCTTCTAGTTCTTTACTAAAAATGGATCCAAGGCTTAAACTTGACTATAACTATAGAATACTACTGAAAAAATATTCTTGTTTTAGAGTAAGCATAAGCAACATGGACTTTTCTTGAGACCTGGAATGCTGGAAGGGGTACAAATTGTGAAGGCAGGATGAAATCTGCTTTGCCCACCAAATCCCAGCCATTGTATTTAGAAGACAATGAATTCTCAAGAAAGCTAAGCATATATGTTTTTGTCTGGTTGCTAGAGCAGTTACATTTTGGCATAGCTCCTGAACCTTACCTCTGCCCTGTAGCTGGTACAAAGGGAAAGAATACCTTGTAGTTGTTTGATCCAAGGTGCTGCAGTTTGGCCTCAATGGTCATGACAAAATCTAATTTGGTATTCGCACTGTGGTGTCCCCTTTGGCATTGATCTATGGAGGTTTAACTTAGATCGTTTTTTTGGTACTGGCATGCACAAAAACTTGTCTGTCTTGCTGTCACGTTCTTAAAAGTAGAATTGGCAGGTAGCAAGTTTGAAGTCTGTAAATCTGATTCTTCCAGTAAGTTTAAGCCTGCAACGAGTTGTCCCTCTGCAGCTAAGCAGATGTTGGTTGCTTGTATATTTGGCCTTGTAGTATTGTGTTCACAGATGTAAGTATTTTTCATGGAGCTTGTAATATCAAGAAAGATGCAGTTTTATGCTCCTTGGGTTGAACTGTTCTTTCTTACAGCTATCTTCAGTTATGTTAGCTGTGCAGTATCCTGAAACATTTGCTTCTGTGCTTACAAATTTTAGGTGAAAGCAAACAGCTTCTGGAAATTATTATTGTTTCAAAAGGCTAGTAGTGTCATGTTTTGGATGAATGTAGCTCTTCGCTAATTAACCATGTAGAGTGTTATTTTCCTTTGCTTTAAAATATGGAAGAAACAGTGTATGAGTAAGACCTTCACTACAAAAACAAAACCAGAAAATCTTGGTCCCTTATAGCCTTAAACATTTTTATTTTGAGGCACTACAAAGAAGGTCACCATTTCAGACACAAGGCACTTTTCTTGGTTTGGTTGCTTCTATTTCTTTTGTTGTTTTTTTTTTTTCCAGTTAAGTTTGCTTTTGTTGTCGTGTTTTGTCCTACTTTGTTTTATGTTGTGGGTTGCTAGGACCTGGATAAGACCCAGGACGACTTACTGAAACACCAGGCTAGCATTAGTGAGCTCAAGCGCAATTTCATGGAATCCACACCCGAACCACGCCCAAATGAGTGGGAAAAGCGGCGTATCACACCTCTGTCCCTACAGACACAAGGGGTATGTCACTGCCCACACCTGTCTGCATGCCTTTCCATACAACCCTCTATGTCACACAGCAAATGCAGTTTGTCCTTCAGGTTTATTTGTCTGATATAATATCTGTTTATACTAAGTATACATTAACTTCTTTTACCATTACTATTGGACCTGACTTTAAATAGTTGGTGAAATTTTATTCTTCTACATGAAGAACTGGAAGTGATGGCAGCATTTTCCTGTGTGTTAAGGATATCTTAAATTTCACTCTGATTTGCACAGATTGATAGAGATAATTTTTCAGTGATAGTAGAACTTTTCCTTCCTTTTCTATATCTTTATCTTTTCATAGACAGCTTGTGCATAAATACACAGTCTGTGTTTTGTTTCAGAAGGACTTGATGTGATCAGATAATTTACAGTGTTGACTTCGGGAGACATTTAATGTAGTTGTTAAAATCTATTTATCTTAATCTTCAAAAGTCTGTAAAATGAATTTATCTACTTCTCTCTACCTCTTCTTTCTGACTGAACCTTGAAATAGCAGTGTGGAATATCACTCTCAACGCCTGTAGCAAGAAACCTACCCAAATTTCTCATGCTGTTGTGAAACTTCTAGTTCTATTGGGTTATTAGCTATTTCTTTCATACAGTAAATGAGTAAATCAGTTTTTTAAAGCAATCAGTTTATTTTGTTGTTGTCCTTGTCTATTACCATGGTTCCCACCCTTCCTTCCTTAAATGTATTGTTGTCCTATCCCCTCAAATTCTTCAGCTTTCTTTTAGTCCACATAAAGGTGAGCTTTCAATTAAGCAGGCCTGATGCTACAAAACTATTTTTGATAATAGGACATTATTTCATTAAGATCTGTAAGCAATCTGAACTGTGTGTATGTGCATACAGAGAACAGAGCAACTAAATATGCATCACTTCTTTATTTTGTTAATTTGTTGTTACTGCCAAGAAATTCCTCAAATTTCTGAGTAGTACCTTAATATTTCTGTGTACAGTGGTATATGCACAGGTACAGATGTTGGTCATATTTTCAAACATTCATGACACAGTGATTCATTTAATAGCTATAAATATATTTTTGGTCAAAAGAGACATTTATGTAAAAGTGTAATTTAATTTTTATTATGTGGTTGTGTGTATTTTCTGTGTTGATTTCTTTCTCTTGAAGTTGAAGCCCCTGCAAGTTATTTTAGATCTGGTGGTTTGGTTTGGGTTTTTTTTGCTCATCTAGTGTGTTCTGTCACTCCAGATGATTTGGTTTTATGTTTATATATAGTGAATGTCTGTCTCATTGCTTGTTGATTTACACTGGTTTTATAAAATGAAAACCAAATAGAAAAAAGGAGACCACATTTTCCAAGTGAAAACACTGCCTGGGAAGGAGAAACAATGGATTGCAATGCCATGGATTGCAGGAGCAAAACCAGAGGAAACCAATAAGGTGGCTGCCCTGAAACCTGCTGCTTTTTTGCTGTATCTGCTTTGGGCTAGCTTGGTGGCTTGGGCACTTCTTTCTTCTTTTTTTTTTTTTTTTTTTTTTCTCCTTCATGGTAATAACTTTTTTAAGGCAATACTGAAATGAGAAAGTTGAGTTGTAAACCAGGATCTCTGTGTGTATATGTGTATAGATATACATATATATATCTATGAATGCCAGCAATGTTTTGCTTAAACATCAAAATAACCATGAAGTTGTGAATGGCCACTGGAAAGAAACCCAGTTTTTCACTGGAAAATTACTGTATTTGATGTGACTAGGATGACAGTAAAATGTATTTTTATTCTAAGGAAATAATTGCTTGCAATTATTTGACATTTCACACAAGAACTTTTGCTTTGTGTGTTCACTATGTAATCATTATTTAAATTAATAATGCTGTGTAAGCAGCTTAATTTTAAAAGCAACCTGTTCTAAATACCTCTGCACTTCTGTACCTCTCTTTTTATTAAGGAAAAGAGGGAGGTTTTGTCCCTGATAACATCTGTGCAATGAAAAGCACTTTAACCAGTGGGACTAGCAGCAGTGTGATAGTGATGATGAGTAGCAATTGTGATGGTGCTTTTTTACATCACTTCTGGTCTAATAGGTTAATGTGAAGCTGACAGTCCTATTTCATATATAACATATATAAATATGCAGTTTGGAGAACTGTGTTTCCATCCTGAATTATTTGTTGAGGGATGCCTGTTGATCCTTGCCTGTTGTTTAGTATAACTGAATAATAGACAAGAATAAAGCAGGGATACCACTGCTAATATTCTTTTTCTTCTTTTGCTTCAGTGAAAAATGCTTACAAATAATTTTCTGTGTCCTAGAAATGTTATTTTGGGTACATCTCATTTGTGTCACTATACTTCCAGATTCACCATACTCTTGCAAGTGCACAGCATCTGTGACTTAATTAACCAAAAACTGACACGTTGATATATATATATATATATATGTTGCAAATAGGGGAAATATTTCTATTTTACGGATACCCACAGTATTTTTTTTTCTTTAACCCATCCCCCACAGCTTGTAAACAGTATTTCACGTTAGAGTGTATGACCGTGTACCAAAAGAATTTGCCAGGAATTTAAACACAGGCTGATAGAAATTGATGAATTCTATCTATACATTTAATCCTTTTTAACTAAATGCTCCAGGGAACTGGGGTTACATTATCAAACCAATTGTGTGACTGGGGTTTTTGTTTTAAAAGACTGGAAGAGCCAAAACTTTGAAGGTGGGGAAAATGCTAAAAGATGGGTGGTATGTGCCTTTCTTTATTTATATGTATATATAAGGGGGCGCAGGGATATAGAGAGAGGTCCACAGTCTGACCACCTACCACGTAAAGATTTTGGTTTTCTCCTGCTTTTTTTTTTTTTTTCTGCTTTGAATAATCAGAAAACAAGGCACCAGAGTACTATGAAAGGATCAGGAACATTTTTGCCTTTTGATGTAATCTGTTAATAGATGAATGGTTTTTTGGGTGGAGTAAACCAGGGAAAGAAAGTAAGGGTAAGGAACACATTGTCCTAATGGATATTCAATGTTCCACGAAGACAGATTTAATAACTTGCATTCCTGTTAACTCTTCTTAGCCACCATTGAAATAAACTTTGAATTTTAGTGTAGGGAAAAAAAAAACCCAAAAAAACCATGTTAGGGGTTCTTTTTCTTTAGCCTTCTTTGTTCTTCTGCATGCCATACGCATTGTAGTGTCCCTCCAGTAGCACGGTGTAACCTCTGTCAGTTCACATTGTACATCACTGCTCACACGGTGAGTCCCCGCGGCTGCAGCTGTGTGCATGGCACCTCGGCTTTCCTCCGGCTCCTGCTGCTGGCATGATTCTCTGTAGTGCCCTTCGGGAAGGCTGAAATGTATCTCATGGAATGTTGTCAACGTGTGTGTTATGTCCGTGTTCTGTATTTGTACATTGTTGGCTTTTGATTTTAATCACTTCTAACTTCTTACCAGAGCTTGTGGAATGAAATCTGGAATAAAGAATTGTAGCCTTTTCAGAGGCTTATACCCACGTGAACCTTCAAAGTTTGCTTAACCATACAGATTTATAGCCCTGTTTTCTGCAGGGCTATAAATCTGTATGGTTAAGCAAACTTGGAAAGTTATGAATGTAACCTATGCTTTAAAGCAATGTGTCACATTTTATGTATGTTTGAAAAATACAAGTTTTCCCACTAAAATGGGAAAGGCTTTTTGAAAACAGATTTTTAATCGACATGAATTTGCTTAGGATATTTAAGTATTATGAATATATATTTCAAATTTATTTTAAAAAGTAAGAAACATTTTAACGTTTCAGCACTGTGGGTATGTATTCTAAGGAAATATATCTGACAGCCCTAGAGCTCTGATCCAGCTGGGCTTTAGAAGGTGTCAAAACCGGATTTTTAAAAGGGAAAAAAAATTCCCAGTAGTAAATACGGAGTTACCAGCTACGTAAACTGTGCTATTTGGGAAGCCCGCGTAAATGTCGATGTGTAAATGTCGGTGTGTTCCGTCCCCACGGTGTGTTGTGCATGGTGCAGGCGCAGCCCCAGCGCACGGCCGTGCTGTGTCCCCCCTGTCCGTCCCCCCCCCCCCCGCTCCTGCCGACCCGTCGTCTTTGTCATCTCTCTCTCTTGCCAAACCTCTCCCGTTGTAGGTGGCTGCCGCACCGTCCGCCGCTGTCTAATTCTTTCCTTTCCCTTCTCTGACCCGTCTAGAGCCTGGAAGAGGAGATTACCTCCATTTTGTTTAGTAAGGAGCGCTTCGGCGCCGGCACCAGCTGGCCCTTCGCCGCCGCCAGCCCGGGGCCAGCAGAGGGCGCTGCGGGGGAGCAGACGGCCGCGCCGGGGCCGCAGGTGCTGCTCGGGCGCGGGGCCGGGGCCCGCCGGGGACGGGACGGATCCCGCCGGGACAGGGATAGGGACAGCGACAGGTCCGGGTTGCTCCCGTACGTCCCGGCCTGCCTCAGAGCGGCGTGCCTGCCTCAGAGCTTAACCCTGCATCTGCAGCACGCCAGAAACAGGGAGGAATCAGTGCTTGGCTAAGCTTACGCTCCGTAGGTGCTGCGCTAGGTAAACAGCAATAAAAGCTAGGATTAAGTCACAGATGGTGTGTCGATTTTTGTATTCTTTTCATTTGCGCTCTTAATTTTGCTGCAGACTGTTCACTAAAAGTATGTTTGATTAAAAAAACCTGACAGCCTAATGCATTATTTGCTTCTGGCTTTCAGGTAGCCATCATTATTTTGTTATGGAACAAATACTAATATAGCTGCTTTATTATCATCCTTTTGGCTCCAAACTGAATTCTCATAGGATCTTCTTGGTAATCGTGTATTGCTGTTCTGACAACGTACTACCCTAAGCAATCTTCTTCTCATTTTCTCTTAAGTTGCATAAAGTAGCAGACCAAAGACAAACAACTAATAAAACCCTGCAATAATGCCTTTTATACTATTCTAAAAATTATGGCAAATTGGTAGTAGAGCATTATTTTTTCTGTTTACTTTTGTTTAATATTATTTATTCTTAATTCCTGATTTAACTGAGAAATAACTCAGTAGCATCACTGGCTAGTACATTCATGCTGTTTATTTTCAGGCTTTCGTAATTTAATTCTTACACCAATAATAATTTCCATAATTCTTGCCTACTTTTGATCTAATATTTTGATGAAGTGTAAGGCAACTAGCATCTTGCAGTGAATACGTAGCATCTCTCTAGTATGTGTGTACATTCTTGAAAGCTTGCTTGGAGGATGTTGCACTGTTGAAAAGGGTTATGCACTGATTTTTATCCTCTGATTGCTTTTTGTTTCACAGAGACATGCTTCCAGAGCAGAAGGGCCTTGTACTGGAGTCAGCGATGCTGATAAGGTTCTGCAGATTTTTTCCATGGCTAAATTTGGCTCTAACTCTTCCAGTCCATCTTCATTCTTTCCTTCCTTCTTTTTTCAGTTAACCATCACAGCCATCTTTTGTCTTCCATATGACATGAACCAGCTATCAGCTGATTTTATTTTCATCATTTTAATTTATTCATATACTCTACTTTTGTTTATCCTCATCCATGTTTTTTGTGCAGAGTTCACATGAGACTCTGGACATAGTGGAGGAGAAGAAGCAGGCAGAGTTTGGGATAGAAGAAACGCTAGTCGTAGACGAAACCAACAAAGGGAAAATGCAAGTTGCCACTGATGCTGGGGAGACATGTAAGGTGGAGCACGTGTCAAAAAAGGACTCTTCATCATTGCCATCAGATAGTAGCAGCAGCAGCAGTAATAGTGAGAGTGAGGATGAAGAGATGGGAGAATACCAGCCACATCATAGGGCAATTGAGGAAGTCATCAGGGAAGAACAGGAAGAAGAGGAAGACATGAAAAGGAAAGAACATGAAGAAAATATACAGCATGTGGAAGCCATACCAGAAGGCAGTAAACTAAATGTACCAGTTGAGCACACACAAGTTACAGCTGAAGATTTGGTCCAGGAAAATACAGTTACTATAGCTACAGAAGAGAAGAATTTATCAGAGCAAATTAAGCAAGATTTAGGTGAAGAAAAAGAGGAGGAACAGCTGAAACTCAATGGAGATGTGTCTCATGTTGACATTGATGTTGCACCACAATTAATTTGTTGTTCTGAGGTAAATGGTAGAACAGTATGACAACTAGATTAAGCAGAGATATTTCTTGGGGTGAAAATATACCTGCCTTTCTTCTTCTCCTATTCCTCCACATCTTCTGACATCCAACAAGATTCAGATCATTTGGAAGGGGAAACCATGGATGAGCAGTGAAATTCTGTCTCCTTCAGTTATGGTTTCTGACTTTTTGCTAGAACTGAGTGAAAATCACCAGTAAAGGCAAACCTTCTGAAGATTGAGATCTCTTTTTTTTTTTTTTAATCTCCTCCATATTTAATATGCACATACATAGTGTGTATTGATTATTTACATGTTTCCAGTGTTTAAAGTCTTGTCTTGTCTATTTGTCAACTGTTTTTGACAAGTCCATGACCTGTAATTGTGACTGGAAAACTAGTGCAAGTTGAAATTAGAAAACACCTGTCACAGATTTTTGTTCCTTTTTTCCTCGTACTCAATCACTGCTTTTTCTTGCCTTTTTTTCTGTCCTTCGATAAAACATTACAGATTTGTAGGTTAGAATATGTATGGCTAGAAATGGCATAGGTGAGAGCACTGCACTGTTAAGTGGTGAGGCTCATACCACAATGTTTCCATGAAGTCTTCTAGTGCAGTAGATACTTAGGAAGCATGCATGGGTTCCTGTCACAGCCAGTTGTTTTAAGCCAAACAAGGTTGAAGAGTTTATTGCTGGGCAAATGATAAGAAGAGAGGGGAAAAAATAAAAGGCAGGCATGCATGTCTTTGTAAATTGGTAAATCATTAGGTTCTGCTGAGTTTTTTACCAGTTCAATGGACTTTTTGTAGTTCTCTACCTGCTTGCTCTTGTAATGGTGGCAATTTTTTTTTCTTCACTTTTTAATCGAAACAACTCACATTCTTTCTTTTGTTGTCTTTTGCATACACAGCTGTTTGGATTAACAACATGAAAGAAGTAGTTTATTAGACTCTTAAAATTTGCAAGTACCCATGCTTCCTAAAAGCATAGATAGTTTGGAGAAAGGGGAAGAGGGCCTGCTGTGTGTGCAAGCATGAAAGGGTGTTTGGGTTTTTTCCCGGGATTTTACCTTATGTGTATTCAAAATCAATATAAGATAGCAACTGATGCATCTAGAAAAATGTCAAAAGGCTTTAGTTCGTAAATTTAGTGAAAATCTGCTCCAATAAGATAAGTGGTGAATTCGCTAGCTTACAGACCCAAGGTTAATTGCTTTGTTTGTGATATTGCAGAGAACACCCCTATTTTACTCTAAATTGTTGAAGTAGCTTTTTAGAGTCTTTGTCAAAAGAAGTCATTGACTTACAGAAAAATTTAGACTGCTTAAAATCCAGTTTTCAAAAGTTTTTCTTTTCCAGAAGTAATACGTATTAAAAAGTTAAACTTTTCTGCAATTTCTAGTCCTGATTTGCAGACTGAGTGATAGATATTTTCCCAGATTAGTTCTAATACCAACTTTATCTGTCTGATCTATCAATTTCTTTATGCAAACTAAGATTTTTTTTTTTTCGTAGTGATGCTTTTACGCATTTTCAGTACATGTGTTGTAGCTTTGTTTTAGCAATTGCTCTTTGGTATGTCCTGTTGGCTGAAACTTTGACGAGGTTATTAGGAGATTAAATTTTCCTACAATGTTATGGATATTTAGAGTGCTAATGTATTAATCTTCATTTCATTTTGCTTATTTATTGCATGCTTTTTGTATGGGAAGTCAGTAAAAAACTTATCTTACTGTTATGCTTTTCTTGAGCTTTTGGTTGTGTTTTCTTGGTCCACTTTACAAAACTTCTTCTGTCTAGAGAATTGATTGTTTATTTCTTGCATCACAGCCTCCAGTAGTGAAAACAGAGATGGTAACCATTTCCGATGCCACACAGAGAACTGAAATCTCCACTAAAGAAATTCCAATTGTTCAAACCGAAACTAAAACTATCACATATGAATCTTCACAGGTACGATGACTAGTTTGTTTGCAATCTTATTTTTATTCCAGTTATGTAGCTCAAAATAGATAATGTCCACAAATGCTTTTCAAAAGCATATACTTTTTTCCTAGCAGGTAAGATTATACTTTGCCTATGAATTAGGTAAGTGAAATGTTACAAAACCATATTACTTAAGAAGTTCTAATCTTCTTTTTCTATATAAAGACTTTGTTGCTGCCTGTGAAAGTGTAACTCACTTTTATCCAGTTTTGGAAACTTGATTAAAATATCTCATTTCTCCTGAAAGGAACACATAATGGTGAGCATGAATTCTCCATGGGAATGGACCATAGTAATAACCATACCAGACTCTGTGAACTTGGATGGTTTCTATTTAGATTTCAGTTCTAGCTGAATTAAAGAATGTGTTTAGTAAGAAAACTGCCTTTTCTCCTCTTTTTAAATGCCATTATACAATAATACCTTTTTTTTTATAGCTTGATGGCAATGCTGTTAGTGATACCGGCGTGCTGGTGAGTGCACAGACGATTACATCAGAGTCCATTTCTACTACCACAACTACACACATCACAAAGGTAAAATATATTTCATGTCTTTCTTAATTAAAAAAGACGCCAGGCCCTCAAACCACATTTTTACATTAAGTTTCTTGTATATCTGCTAATTCATTGAGGAAAACTGACTTGAAATGGAAGGAATTCATTCCAGGCATGTGTGAGAGTTAATTCTTTCTGTACAGATTTTGAAGACAGAAGTCCTAATGAATAAGCAGAAATATCTGGCAATAGTACATCAAAAGGGGGAAAAATATGATTAGTGGTTTTTCAGTAGTTCATGTAGGTCTTATTTCAGTATTTGTCAATTGAGTATGTAACTAAAATTCTACAAGATTCAGTCCTGTCCTCACCCACTGATGTCCTACAGAATCTTTGCTAGTGTAACTTGTCTGAGGTCCAACAGGAGCCGTGCTAATGGCACCATGAGGAACTGAAACAATGTTTCCCGAATGTGGTGCTGATCATCCTTGTACTTCTGGGTTTAGGGTATATTTAAAAACAGATCATTCTGTTAGATTACTTTACAAACGTGTTTGGGTGCTGAATTATTTCCTCTGCATTCCATGCTTGAAAAGGAAAGGAAAACTCAGTGTTAACGGGACATCACATCTGTTTCATGGAAAACATGAAACATGTAATGTTTCATGCCAGAATGTGTTAAAACTGCCAAAGAGTGATGATTATTGTTATTGGTAATTTATGTAAATATTTGTCAAATTTTAGGCATGCCTAAACAGCCCAGTTTTCAACTCCTCTTTGAACTCTTAGCATCTTTTTCTAAGAAAATTATAGAAAGCATTGTTTCAGGTAAAGAAAAATGGAAGAGAGAGAGGGAGACAAAGTATGAGTTCAGGATTCCCCCCCCACAAGATACAGAAGTTTTACAACATGGCAGAATTAAACAATAATTCACTGCTCACTGGATATATTTTCTTAAGATTGAAATATTCTAGAGATTGAAAGTCATATGCACAAAATGGTAGTGGAAGAATAATGTTGGAAAGTGAATCAGATGAAATAAAGTAAGCTCAGAATTAAAAATGCATATATTAAAAATGCATTTGTTATAAAGTCTAGTCAACACATCATTTTCAGACTCCTGCTCCTTTTTGGAATCATTAAGCTGCCACCATTTTAGGAAAAAAATCTTTATTCAGTAAATTGAACCGCAGTTTTGACAGGAAGTACATTTTCTTGTCAAGTTCAGATGTCAAATAGTCTTGCTTCTTGGAAGGAACAATTAAAGAAAATGGTTTCAGTCTTGTCTTCTTATCGAATTACCATGATGCAGCAGATCCTTATCTTTTTTAAACTGATGATAAACAGTCATTTACAAGATTGTTCGAATTTTCTAAGCTGACTTTTTATTTTACATTGCAAACTGTTCATTACTGATAAAGGGACCTTCCAATACAGATTTGATATTCTAATGGTGTTCTTAACAGAGTCATCTTGGCTCTTCCCTGGTATGGTCAGTGTATTTTAAGTAGTAGTTTATTCTTTTCTCATACACAGGCTGATTTAAAAGGCAAATGATGTCATTTCTGTGAGAATTTTTTTTATAAGCTGAAGAGTTTTAATCATTAGAATAAGAAGTGAAGAAAAAAGCATAAAACTGTTCAGCAGTGTGAAATATGTTGAAAATATCTGATGAAGGTCCTTGAATGACAGAACTGAAAACCAGATCATCTTTGTATTTTATGGCATAGGATTATGACTAAGGAGAGGCCAATGATAGATGGGTTGAAATAAAAGAAAAGGCTCCTGGAATTTCTATGTTGCCAGACTTATATAGTGGAAGAAGCTGGAATTACAGTTTGCCAAATATGGGTTCTAATAACAGGAGTAATTCTCTATTCCTGGATTTTTATCAAGTTTAGCAATTGATAGAAGGTGATCAACTGCATAGCTGAAATAGGAGAAGATTATTTAGCACTGAACACATTTACTCCTAATTGCAATTCAGACACAAAAATCTATTTGTTTCTGTGCAACAGGAGGTTGTTCTTTGTGGAAATATGGAATAATTACTGGGATGGTTTTCTAGGTTTGTTTGTTTGTTTGTTTGTTTTTTGTTGTTTTTTTTTCCCCCTGACATCTGTAGATGGTGAAAGGTGGAGTATCAGAAACAAGAATTGAGAAGCGTATTGTCATTACTGGAGATGCAGATATTGACCATGATGAGGCGAGTATGCAAATTTAACACTTAAAATGGGAGATTTGTAGTCTGGTGAGATCTAGATGATGTTTCAGAAATCTGAAGTAAGAGAAAGGTAGAAAAATTGAATAAAATTATATAGAAAAACCCTAAGACTGTTAACTGTGCATAGTTATTAAGCAGTTGTGTTTTGCTATTAAGAAGCCTTTTGAATCTATGTGAAAGAAAAACAACATTTGTAAATTTGCATCATATATCATGTGAATGGATTTTTGCTATTTTTAGAGGGATTACTCTTTTTGGAAGAGACCCAGTTTATTTAGTACAGCTTTTGTACTGGGAGGAAAAACATTACTGAAATAATCTTCTTTTGATACACTGATCTGGATAGATGGGAGTCTACTGCATTGTTTTAGCAACATCTGAATGCAGCGCTCATTTTGCTTGAAAGCTTTGAAATACATTAAAACATTAACTGCTTGAATTTAAATATTAGGTTTTGACCAGTATTTGTCGAATTATGTGTAACAAAAGTAATTGTTGATCTGCTGTAATTGTGTGTACCTTTTATCTCCATCAGTACTAAAGCACTGTTTTACGATGTCTTAGAAACTAAGGTTAAAATCACTTCTAGGTGCCCAATTAATAAGGCTGAATTTGAGCACTACACAGGAAAATAATTAAGAAAAGTCAATTATCTAGTCTTTGTAGTGATGATTGCACAGGAGTTTTTTTTAATCTAAGAAACTGCAGTAACAAAGGCAATCAACAGTCATTGTTTAATACAAATGGAAAGGCCTACCTTGCGGTGAATACATTTCTAACTTTGTGAAGGCTTCACAAATCAGCATAACAGGGTTCAGTTTAACTTATGAATTGTAATGTACTGAGAGGTTTCAAGGAATTTATTTTCACATTTTGATTTGTGTCCAGAAAGTGTCTCTTGACAAGCTGAATCTCTTCTTGAAACTCATAATTAAATGACGGGGCTGCTCAGCATCAGGCATGGATTGCTCTTGATACACGTTCAGTGCACTTCAAATGTCTAGAAAGGTCACAAAATAGCTTTAGTATATCAGACAATTCTCAAAGCCCTTCTTTAATTTGGGAGAAGTGAATAATGAAGGAAAAAAATGAAATTATAAAAAAGGGAGTACAAAATACAATTTTAATCACTGAAGTTTAAAACAGCAGTGAGCAGCTTTTAAGAGATTCAAGAAATATCTACCACTTTTTCTTAAGTGAATATGGAGGTTCTTAAAGGCCCAAAATACATGCTGGATGTTTTTTATTTTGTCTATTAGTTCCCTATATCACTAAAACAGTTCTCAATAGGGAAACAATATTTCAGGTTGGAGTTTCAGAATACAAATGTTTGTATTATTTGTTGTAATTTACCAGTTAGAGTCTTAGGGTTTTTTTCATTGTTTATGGTTTGATTGTTAGCAAACAGCAAGCATCAGTATTGTACCAATGTACATCATGTGTCCTGTACATATTCCCTTAATAGGATTTCAATTTCAGTGTCATATAATAGTTAGGGTGCCTAATGCTGGTGTTTTCAATCTCTCTTCAGAGTTAGTTATTTCTCCTCTCACTTAATACTTGTAGCTAGCTCAGGAAATAGCCACTTTTCTAAATTCAGATAAACCTTTTTGTTGCATTATATTTTTCTTGCTCCTTCTAGTATTTTGGGCGTTTTTTGTTGTGTTTGGTACTATGGTGAACAGATGAACTGCTGCCTCTGAATACCTTCCTGTGTCTTCTGGTTTTTTCTTATGTTAAGTTCCAGCAGTAATACAGCTCACTGAAATAAGATGTGTACTAAGTTATGGGCAAGAAAGAGAAGGTCCCAGGTGCTGTTTCACCTGTGGTGATTCAGAGGGTGCTCTTATGTTGTTGACTGTGATGTAGAATAAAATAATGCATTTCAGTTGGAAGGGACCTATGATGGTCATCTGATACAACTGGGTATATTGGTGCATCTCTTAAGATTATAAAATTTCTTAAAATGGGGAGGGATTAAAAGCAACCGAATGATACTTGCATTTACACTTCCCTGAATTAAGCTAGAGAAATTTCTCTTAAACTAGTACAAGGAGAAAAATGGAATTCTTGTGCTGAGAAATTTCTGTTATGTTCTTATTCCAGAGTTTCAGTACCATACTTAGTATACATTCCAAAGTACCTGTTTTGTCCAGGAAACTGAAGGGCACTCTTGTTTTTCTCTACTATCTTATACCCTTGTTACACTGTTATTTGTAACATCTTTTGCAGAAGTTCAAAAAGTTCTGGGTTATAGAAATATTTTTTTCTCTTAATATGGGCTAGAAAGTTATGTTACAACTTTATGGTTACTTATTACTTCCTGGAAATCTTGGTAAATTTGTAACAAGCTGGGTTTTTTTTTTTTTTGTTTGTTTGGGTTTTGGGTTTTGGGAGTTGGTTTGGTTTGGGTGGTTTTTTTACCTTTGATCTCAAGTTCAGGAATTTACAGTTGTGAAAAATTATAACCAGATTTTACAAAGGTACTCTCCCATTCTCTGGCCCCACATGAATGTCCTTTTGGTTTTGTTAAGTTCCATATTTCAAATACATTTGCAGGCCCTGGCACAGGCAATCAAAGAAGCCAAAGAACAGCACCCTGACATGTCTGTGACGAGAGTGGTGGTGCACAAAGAAACTGAACTTGCTGAGGAAGATGAAGACTAAAATCAAAAATGCCCTCAAACAAATACTTCAGGTAAGCTTATGTATATAATTAACACAGGAAAACGTCGCATCAGTTTTCTATTGCATTCATGTCTTTTCAGCAGAAAAATATGGGGTATCTTTATAATACTCATTCACAGAAGGGTGGGTTGAAACAGGTGCTAATAGAAGACTTAGTATAAGAATTTTTATCTTAGGTCTAATCTGACATTAATTTCAATTGCAAATGTTCCTATGTATGTCTCAGTTTTGTCACAGTTCTCTCACGGCGTTTTCTACGATGTTTGGTCAAGTTGTTATAGCTTGTATTGAAATAGGTTTGGGCTATTTCTGCAAAATATGAAAGATGTGTCACACTCTTCTGTTAGCCTGTACAATTGTAGTTCTTGCCTAACATCTTGCTTGTTTAGTGAGAAGACTGTGTATCTTCCAGTAGTGGAAGGAAACACTTGGACGTTTCAGTTTAGTCAGCTAATCCTTAATCCTAAAGACACTGAAATTTTTAGCCTTTTATCATTTTCCCAGACAAGAAGGTAAATGTATTGGAAGCTCAAGTTTTAAAGCGTTTTTTATCAGCTGAAAATGCTATTTGAAGTCATTAATTTATTAGGCTCTCCTTTCTAGGTTGAGAAAATAAAAAAAGAACAAAAACACAATACTGTTCTCCTTCATGTATTCAAAAGAAAGGTCAGGATTAACACAATAAATCTGCTCTTGCACTCATTATAGGCTAATGTCTTAAAGCTGGGTAACCATTTGGGGATGTAAAGCTTCAGATTTCCTGTGTTTGTCACACTGTTGTAATGAGACTCAAGCTGCAGGTTTTCTCAGACTTGATGGTTTCGTTAATGGTAGGTTCAGATTCAAGAAAAAGGTTTTGTTAATGGTTAAATGGCTATATCAATGGGAGACATTTATAAAAAATGGAAGTTTAAAAACTAGTGGTTTAAGCCTTCATTTGAAGACCTCTGTTTTTTTACTGACCAGCCTCTGTATTTAGCTAGAAAAGCAGCGGTGGTATTGGAACATCTTAAGAAGGAAAATTGTTTTGAAACTTTGAGCTTTTAACATGCATTTTGATCAGTGTTGATGTAGGGGGAGGCAAGGTAAAAGAAATACATTTTGTATGTTTTAAAGAAATGAGAGTAGTCATGATTCTTATTTCCCTGGTTCAGTATTTTATACAATGGTGGTTGTGGCCCATGGACAAGAGACTTCTATGTCGTGTGCAGGCAGGCATTCCCTTAGTATTGAACAAAATTCTTTACCCAAGGAAACTACCTGTTAGAAATTCCAACCCGCAGCTTTAGCAGACTCGAGCACAGCCATGAAGTGCTAGGAATATATGAAAAATGAGACACTGACTTGATTCCAAATTTGGTGTGAGCTACTAGAGCGGGGAGGTTGTTTTTCACATAATTCTGATAATTTGTCATATTAAAAAGATCCATTTTATTGATGTGCCTGGATTTCCTGAAAGCTGAAGATTTAACTGTTGAGTATCACTTCTGGGATCCAGAAGAGAAAAGATTCAAGAATCAGTTGAGAGGATATGACTTGCATCTATTGAATGCTATTGCATGGAGCCATGACCATTATCAAGGAACTGGACTCTTCCTGAGCTAGTCTGATCACAGATGCGTATTTTCAGCTGAAGGACATAGACTGAAGCCTTAATTTATTTAATCTACCTACAAGTGTCTCTTTTCTTTACATCTGGATCATAGTGGGGGTGCCTGTGTGTGGCTGAGGAAGGGGAGAGCTAATATCTGTTGCCAGGTGTTGACATGGATATGGTCAGTTAAGAGACTGCCCATGGTGGGGTATTGGGGTGAGAGTTTTTGTCATTTGCTGGCAGACTTGTTGGGTGTCATGACTGTACACATAAGTCTTCTGACAGCTTGTCCTGAGCTCCTGCTATGTGCAGTACTGCATAGAGTAGCAGTGTTGAATGCCATAGAGAATACGAGGATGAGAGCAGGATGGCCTGCCCTCTGCCTGCAGACAGGAAATTTATCCATCTTCTCTGTCAAAGTGGTTCCAATTGCCCTTCCTGACCTTGTACAGGTAGTGCTAGAACTACAGTGTTTGTTTCAGTCATGTGTGTTGAGACAGTATTTTCTGGCTAGTTTTCCTCTGAGCTTCTCAGCATGTAAATTTACAGAATTTTTCAGGATGTAAAACACAGTAGAACTAAGTTTGGGCTGCCTCCAGAAAATTTCTTCAGATTTGGTCAGATTATTGTGTGTTTGAAAAAGAAATTAGTATTTTTTGTTCATAAATGTACAAACCAGGAGAGAACATGGATCACGTTTGGAAACGCTAGAAGAGCACTCACCTGGATATTCATCTTGTAGCGTTAATGCTTTTAAAAATTATTTTCACATTTGATAATGCTAGAAACCAAAAACAACAGTGGAGGTGGGGTTGCTTGTGAGGGACAGCTGGAGGGAAGCACCAAAAATAAGAAACACTGCACAAATGTCTGTTTTTTCATTGTTCCTTTATTCAACATTCAGTTGTGTTTGTTTCGTGGCTTTGTTGCTTAGTGACACTGAAAATGAGTATAACGTGTGCTCCAGCTTCAGTTTTAAAGCACAGGAGAGGACAGGGAAGGATACTGAACTGTGAGATAGGGGTGTGTTGATGAGTCCCCACATCACATAAATGTTCTAGAAGGCCTGGAAAAATGCACATCACTTTTGTGAGAGCAGTTTGCAGTAAGGAGAATGGCTGTGTTTTGGGTGATTTCAGTGGTCCCTTGGTACACAGCAACATTTAACATGCACACTCAAATCACCCCTTGCATATTTTCAGCACTTCCCTCACAGGATTGAAGGTAGAAAGATACACTGAGACAGCAGAACAGATGGTTTGGATTTGCAGGGTTTTACTATTCTATGTGCTACCATTACATTTTGCATTCATTATTAATCAGTGTGAATTTAAAGGTCTTAGGAGCAGGGATTGCCTCTTCTCTTGTATGTGTGTAGAATGTGCCAGCTTCTTCATGCTACCTTAATCCAGAATCAGTGTTCAACACGATCTATCCCACAGAAGTAATTATATTTTTTTAGAGGGCACTGAGTCAGGGGAGTAAAAAATTATCTTGGCAGGTTTGCACCACATTTTTACATTAGTGACCAGCTGCAAAGTTGATTCTGTTCCTTCATCAAATATTTAACTACTTTGTAAAAATTTTATTCAGGGAAAAAAAGCATTCAAATAATTCCTTCCATTGTCTGAGGGGATTTTTTTTCTTTTTTTTTCTTTTTTTTCTTTTTTTTTTTTCTTTTTTGAGAAACATATCCATTGCAGAATGGCTGTTTGCAAAGGACTGGAGTGTGTCAGATATTCTTGTCTGAGTGTGCCAGTTGCTTTACAGGTTCCTGGTCTTCAATGCTTGTGAGAGAATTAAAGAGGATATTTCTCCATGCTACTTTTGTGTCAGACCTGGAGACTTGTTTGACTGATAATGCCTTTCAGTTAAACTTCAGGGAAAAAGTTTAGTCATCTAAACAAAAGAAAGCCACCTGAAGTGCCTTGAGTATCTGTCGAGAGCCTTTTGCTCTCCTGTGCTAAGGCAATGGAGACATGCAATGAATTTTGCATGGTTCTTTCTGAGGCAAAGGAAGAAAGCTCTGATGACTACAGCAGTATTCTTTGTGTAGACTTGTCTTCTCTAATAAAAGATACTGCGTTCTGATTCTGAAGGATTACTGAATTGAGCAAGTACCTTCCATTTTATTTTATTTTATTTTATTTTATTTTATTTTATTTTATTTTATTTTATTTTATTTTATTTTATTTTATTTTATTTTATTTTATTTTATTTTATTTTATTTTATTTTATTTTATTTTATTTTATTTTATTTTATTTTATTTTATTTCCCTCCCGTAGAACTTTGGGGAGGGAAAAAATGCTCTAAAGCAAAATGAGTACTTGGAGAAAGTGTATTACTGTTTGCCTAATGACTGAAGGGGGGTTTAGTCAATCCAACATTTTTTTTAATGAAATAGCCTTCCATTCCTGTAAAAAAAAAAAAGACCAAAGAGCCCTGAATAGAGAAAATTACTTTCTGACTCTGAACTGACATTCACATGGTGTCTGTTACAAATGCTTATGTAACCTTCCACATCACTTTTTTCTTCCAGAAATAAAAATGTCACTGACCACGAAGAGCTGTAGTCATTCCAAGTCATCATGACTCCACTGAATCCACCAGGCCTAGCAACGATGACCAGATGTTCACGACTTAAATGCCAATACCAAACTCCATTTTAACGTCTATATTCCCTTACAGTCTTTCTTGTTTATTTTTATAACCACTTCTTAACAATCTTAGAGGTTTTTTGGTTTTTATAAAATAAAGTTCTAGAGGGTATGATCTTCTTTTGCACAAATACTTGTATTTTTCAAACTGATTCTTAATTATATGAAAGTGAACAAAAGTCTGGAAATCACTGTTCACTGGAGGAGGTAATTGTGCAGGAAGGAGGATCTTTACTAATTTAGGTATAGGTTTTTTCAGATATTTCAAGTGAAATCTCTTACTGGAGTAATTTACAGATTTCTTTTCAGATTATTCAGGTAAATATATGATATCACATAATGAAGTTTTTTATAAAAATAAAACATTTGCTAAAATTTGAAAAAGTATATTTCTTTGGATAAATTTTTTACTGGTATCTCTGTAACTCTTTCTTTTCCAAGGTTCTCCTCTCTGTGGAGCAGAGAGTGTGTGGCAGTCTGCAGAGGAGAAGGAGTTACAGACAGATTTCTTCTGACTGAGCACTGTGTTCTTTTTGCACTTTGGTGCCAATGCTCAACTTTTTGCAGACTTTTTGCTGTCTGCAGCATTCCAGATAAGGAAAGAAGGATGAACAAAATATCTTTCTCTTTTTCCAACAAGAGATGATCTAGGCAGCTTAAAACCGTAGTGCTTTTTTTTCTTACTGTGTCCCAATTTCAATACTTCCATTATTTGGATACATGTGTAGAATGCTCGCTTGCTATTAAACCTCACTGTGTCTCCATGTTAGAACTGACATTTCTGTTACAGAGAAGGTATATGTTTCACATGCTTCCTCTAATGATTAATGCAGGTTTTTAGGCTACTGAATAAAAGATGTAAGATGGACTCCACTCATAAAGTAATAAGAGAGTACCATCGGTTGAGACTGCCATGGCAAAAACCTGTTAATTATATTTGGGCTTATTTTTAATTTGTTCTTGCAGGGGGGGTTGTTTCTTTGGGTTTTTTGGGTTTTTTTTTTTGTTGGTTTGGGTTTTTTTGTTGTTTTGTTTTTTTTTTGCTGTTGACTCTGTGTATAGTTAAAATGCCAAATTAGATTTATAGTAGCTTGAAGTTGTATTAAGTGATATTTTGCTTTCTGTAATTCTGTTAAAAAATAAAGTTGTTTATTCTCTGTATGACTTTTGGCACTCTGACATAAGCTTGGAGCATATTTGAAGTGAGCAGATTACTTCTGAGAACTGCAATTCTAGAGGTCACAGAACCTTAAAAAGCAGGGATTAGTGCAAGTGGTCTGCAGGGCTGCCAGAAGGGTGGCACGATTGGCTGGTACTTAAGTACCAGTGTTTTTTAAACATCTTCCAGTAAACATCCTGATTTCTGTAGTTTAGGGAAGAAATCTTCGGCTGCCAAAACAGAGGAGATTTGAACATCACAGCAGAAGTTGAAATGCCCCTCAGTCTGCACATGGTTCTTCTGAGTTCATTGAGATAGGATCTACTGTCATTTCCAGATAACAAAACAAATCATAAAACTTCTCACTACATCCTTCTTCACTTCTGAGCAATGTATTTTTGGTGCCATTCTCAGTTTAGACGGCTGCCATCTGTCAGCACACTTGAGTAACAGAAGTTCTCTTTAGCTTTGGCTCCGCATGGTTTGGATAACATATGACAACGGTAACAGGGATGTTAATTTCTATACATACGTAGTCATTCTCAACTGCATCCACATCACCTGGAGAATTAGAAGGTAACAGTCTTTCCTGCTTTCCTTCGAAACCAGAGGTATTCTGCTTTTCAAAAAGTGAAAGAGAACCCCATCCAGCCTGATAACACTGCCACAACACTGTGTGAGGAGGGAGGTTGTCAAAGAAGTGGCAAGTTTGGGATATGTAAATGTAGGTCAGAATGGACACACAGGCATTTAGAAGGATGTTTTAGTGAGTTTTTCCTACAAAAGTGTAAGAAAAAGCTATAAAAATTTTTTAAGATATTTTTGATATGGTGTAGTATTAGTTGCAGATCTTGTTTGATGGGAGGAAAGCATATTACTTAATTCATTGATACTGGATTGGTCTAATTAGTTAGACACTAGATCAATATTGGTTTAATTGCAGTTGTATTTAATCCTTAAAACTTCAAACACAGTATTCTTGAAAGAATATTATTTTCACTGAGCTATGTCTTTACCTTTTGTCAGTGAAAAATTAATAGTATTTTTAGGTCAGCATAGCTTATGCATCGCTATCACTTGCATTGATTAAATATGTACTAATTACACAGCTATTGTCATGCAGAAAAACCTAAGCCCTAAGTGTGATCAGTCCTAAATATAGTCAAGGTTTACAGATTCAGGTTGTATGTAATTATTCAAATATTCTGGAATATTGTGCAATTCTGAAGTCTCATTGTTACCTTTTTATATATAATATATCTACAGCAAAAACTACTCACATGCAAAAAACAAAATTGTTCTCAAGGCGCTTCAGAAGTCAGCTTTGTAATACATGGGCAATTTCAAATACAATTACAGTAATTAATTCTGCTTAAATACTTAGAAAAGTGAATCATGTAGGTCTTACAAAAAAACACAATACACCTTCCTTTTTAATAATGATAACCTCAAGGTTCAAAATAAATGTTGGACTTGTTCTACAGATTATTTCCTAGATAAAGCTTTTGTAAAGGGCAAGCATGCGACTCCAAAGAAAAACTTCAAACAAAAGATTTATCGCTCAAAGCAATGAGCAACTATAGTACAAAGTGTTTCTTGAGGTATTTTTCTGTTTGGCAGTCAAGCTGAGTGGCAACTTTTAATTGGGCCACAGAAGACATCAAACAGACGGAATAAAATACTGACTACACCTCTGGAAGATTTGAAACTTCTGTTTTCCAGGCTGCTCAGTTGTTTGGGGCTTTCATACTGCACTTGAAAAAAAAAAAAGATAAGAATAGTAATATTAAAACAAATTACAAGCATCAGAAATCCTGTGATAATTCCTGTAGTGTTAAAATATTCTGTTTGGTTTGAGGCAAATCCTACCAGAGTTTTTGGAGCTAAGTATGACTGTCTCTGCTGGGCCAGGCTAAGTGACTAACTCTTCCAGATCTCTGTCTCCGATGCTATTGGTACTTGCCTTGGGGCGTGTGTAATTGTGATTACTATATTAGAAAGTAGTACTTTCCCAAATATTCTTCCACCTTTGAGCGATTTTCAAAGACTTACTGGTGTATCAGTCTTTATCGGTATTTCTCTGCCTCTGGATTTTTGGCTAACTGCTTTTTAAAAATTTCCTCTGTCAAGCATTTTTACCCTTCTGTGTGTCTTAAGGAAAAAAAGAGCCAAAAGCACTTTTTGTGTCTTTTGTACCTGACCCTGCTCTAGCATCCTTGGACAGCATCACTGCAGACATTGGAATAGACACCTGACCTATCAATCACTCTCTTCAGTCATTCCCCAGCTAAAAGGGGTTTCACAATCCTTTATCACTTTACCATCTCTCTTGGTACCTTTCCAACCTAAAAGTTGAGACTTTAAATTCTGTTCCGTGAAGCAAAGGGGAAGCAGTCACAGGCAGGAAGGTTTTAAACATGCTTAATGGTTGTAGGTGGAGTAGAGTCCTAACTTCACATTATTGCTAGAGACAGGAAGAGAGAGGACTCTTCAGTAACAGCAGTAATTGAAGATAAGTTATTTTCTTCCAGTTACTCTCTCCATATATATTTAGATAATGCTTGTACAATTCATCTAGACAAAGATCTCGTTCAATGGTGTTAAATATATTTTTTCCCTTTTTGAAGGAATTATAGGGGAAATGATGGTGTGTTTCATGCTGGTAGCATGAAAACATATTTCTTGACACTACTCAGTAATGGAACTGAAAACAACAAAGCCTGAGAATTTTCACTGCCTGCTACTAAATTGTGGATGTCAGATCCTGCTACATGTTAGCACCTACAGCTCAATAAGCAGTTCTGTCAAAGACACACAGTGTCTGTGTATAGCATTATTTTTGGTATCCATACCACCATTTTACAGTGAAGTGCTGTACAAGAGTGTGACCACTTCTTGACATTTCAAATCTCCCCATTCTCAGACACAATGTGGAATTAACAAAATCAGTTTTCATTCCATATTTTTACATGTGGTCCTGGCCAATCTGTTCTTGGGCAGTTAGAGAGTGAGTGTTTGGGATTCTGGATGTTATAATTCCTTTAGCATCTGATCAATATCCCAGATTGCTGCTTTAAGAAGGCAGCATCTTTCTTAAACGTAGAAAGTCAATTTGCAGCAGCTGTCTCAACTTCCCTACAAAAACTGCGTTTGCAATTACAAACAATTGTCTCTTCACCTGTGCAATGTTATTTGCACAGATGTTAACCAGTGTGTTGAGTTACATCTTTTTAAATTTGGGTAGTATTGAAATGGGAGAGAGTGTAAGGATACTTGCTGTTTAAATTATTTTTTTTTTTAAACCTATGGTCATGTCCTCATTAGTATTTCTATAAAATCATTCCAAGGAGTTCTTAAAAGTCTATGAGAACTGAAACTGTGCAAACCACACATAACCTCAGAAGACAAGGCATTATCCACTCTCTTCTTGCAGATTGGGTAATGACAAACAGGTTTAATGAAAGGTAATTGCAGACAGCAATCATTAGCAGACAGGGGCAGCAAACACTGAGGACAGTAATGATAGTCACTTCTCATTCCTTGCCAATTTGAGTTTAAACTTGAGAGTCAGAACCAGAGAAGTGAAAAGACAGTGGCACTTGCAAACAATTTGAGTTGCACTTTTGTGGACCATCTGCCACAGGCAATCTAAGATGCACTAAAAACTGTACATCTACAGCTACAGGGGAGCAGGGAGCAAGATTTATTTTTTTTAATGTGTGTCAATTGACACATAAAAAAAGATAACTCCATGTTTATGCAGTTTTTTATTTGAAAAAGTCATCCATTTGTTCTAAAGGGAGAATAATAGCTGTTTTACAGAATGCTGACTGAATCTTTCCATGGTTTCAAAATTTGGCATTTTTGGTCAACAGAGAGAAATCCTTGTGTTTCCTGCTACTGTTACATTTTGCTTCCAAAGTCTGTGGAAAGAATACTTTACAAAACCCACAATCTTTCCCAAAGTGTACAGGCTGAACAATGTCAGTTCCCCTTCAAAACCTTTTTCAATTTCCCAGATGTCAGTGCTTGATATCAGCTTGTTATCTATGCATCTCGATTTCATAAGGCTGCCTGCCTTGCATGTACCAGCTCAGCTCTCTCAGGAGCTCCTTATGTTGCTTTCTTTCTTGGTAGCCCAGGGAGGGGCTGGTGAGGGGGGGTGCTCCTCCCCCCAAATCCTGTGTCAGGCAAGGGAACCAGCTCAGTTCATTGCAGGAGGCTCTTGTCTCTGCTGAGCTGTACAAAAGACTACTTGGTGCTTGCAAGAACTTTTTGGATGGCAGCAGCTGTTTCATTAGGACAGCACAACACTAGCTTCTCCTCCCCAGTTTTGTTTTCCTGTGTAGTATTTATTTGCACCAGGTATTTATTTACAGTGGTATTTATTGTTAAACCTACAGTGCCAAGTACTGGGTTTAAGCTTGCTTCCTGAGATGTGAAGCTCCCTTAAATATCCTTGAGTTCTTGTATCTGTTCTCTTTTTGTCCGGATCTCCTGGGTTTCTTCCACTGGCCACGGTGATTCAGGAAGACATTCCTGGAGTCTTGTGCCGTGACCATTTCCTCCTCAACTGAAAAATAATCCAAACAACACAAAAATTCCATAAGAATATGCTGCTTTCTTATGGTGAGTTTTTATAAAGAAAAAGAGCTGGCATACATTAATAAGAACTAATCTTACTAGGGTGAAGGTGTCTAAAGAGCACACTGGTATTAGTTGGCCCATGATCCTAGAGGGAAGTCTTCTGAGTGTGAGCCTGGGGCTGTTACTATGCCCAGTGAAGTGCTAACATGAACTGTTGACATCAGCAGAAATGCTCTGTTTTCATTTGCCTCCACAGCTGTCAATCAGAATAAAATCCTTTAGCTACAGCAAAGAGCAGAGTTAGTTTATACTGGCAATTCATTTTCTGCTTTACAGAACTGTGGCTGTGCTGTGAGAACCTTGAGCTGGCTTGATCCTCCCAATGCTGCCTGTGGTACAGACAAACCAGAAAAAGGCTTGCTGCCCACATAACTGGACATCTTCAGAACATGACCTGCTCTTGGAGGCTTGGAGATTATTTGAAGAAGGATGGGGAAACTGAGAAAAAAATTTTTAAAAAAAAAATTATTATTGTTAATTGCTCCAGAGAAGTGTATGCTGTTTTGTTAGATTATTTAGTTTTATTTATAAGGTATTTATATATTGGTATATTCATGCAGAGTCTCTCTTTTGCTGCACAGAGAAAAATTAAATGCTTATTTAACAATGAAGCAAGGCAGCCTTGATTTTAGTAATGAAAAACTCCTTTTTTTTTTCCTTTTTTTTTTTTTTTTCAGAAAGATCTAGGGGAACAGACAGCTGAAACCTGCAAAATTCCTGTTGTTCTGTAGGAGATATAGCATTTGAAGGATGTTTTCTGGCTTATCTGTGGCTAATTCTCTCACCTGATGGTTTTAAGCTGAAACTGGCTCCACTTGCTTGTACAGGAAGAGCTGCTCAGGGTGTTTTGTGTAAGTTGGCTGGAGGCCAAAACAGTAGGTTGGTCTCTGACAGTCTCAGCTCAAGAAAAACATGATCTTGGTGACAGAGCTGGGAATGCAATGCCCAAAGTGTTGAATAGACAGGAATTCATCTCACATCCTCTTGAGAATCCCAGCCAGAACACCTGTGATCTGCAAACTGCGTGTCTCCTTTCCTGAGGCATTAAAAAGTCAGATGATTCTCTTCAAGCACCCTTCTCGGTTGTGAAAGAGAGAAGCACAGCAGCAATATTCTTTTGGCAAATTAGTCTGCCAGCTACCTCATTCACCTGTCTCTTACACCCTTGATGACTAATCTCAGAAAATTTACAAAACCGTTGCTTGCTTAAACTCATTACAAATCCAAAGCTAAAATTTCTGTGCTTTAAGAGAAGCAGAATTTAACATCTGGTGCTGCAGATTATCTACAGACCTGGAGAAAGTATCTAAGGAGGATGTGAGTGCTGTGAAAAAAGGCAGGACAGTCTGTTTCAGCAGTTGATCATGCATCATGAATACAAATGTCTGTGGGGTTTTTTTCAGATGGGTTCATCTGGCTTAAAGTATTGTCTGTGCCCCATCCAAATACCTGAACTGATGGGATCAGTAGCCCACCTTCCTGGCTTGCTTTATCCTAGCTGGAACAAAAAAGGGAGAGCTTCACCAGGTAACAGGCAGTTCAGTAGCAGCTCAGTATTATTTCATAATAACTAATGTCTGACACATATGAGCAGAGAGCTGATAATTTACTGGAAGGGAAAAATCCCTGCTTTTATCTGAAGTCAATTGCAATAATGTCACTAGCTTTCATTTCAACCACTTTCAAGAAAGAACACTACTCCCTTAGTACTTAGCCTTCCTACTTCCTCACGGATAGTGAATTGCGCAATGTTTTGGCATTGCACTGGTTTTTGTTGTTGTTTTATTAGCGTGTGAAAAACCATCCGCACCTTGCTCTGAGAATAATCTATAACCCAAGGCAGGGCTGGGTTAGGCATGTGGAGCAGGCTTCCCTTGGAGATTAATTCAGCATCTGAAAGCACATCTTGAACAGGAAATGTTCGAGTTTTAGCAGCCTGAAGGTAACTTCAAGTGTGTGCTTATATGCAAACGAACACCTTTCCTCTGTTAAAGTCTTGGATCTAAATGCCTGGAGATGTTGCACAAAACAGGAAGTTAGTTTATTTTGCATTTCTGGATGCGTATGTTAAGTGGCCAAATTTTCAGGCTAGAGCAAAATCTGAGTGCACAGATTACAGTGTTTGGCCTGGCATCTAAGTGAGATTTCTTTCCTGGCCTTGCACTGGTGAGTAAATCCTTCTCCTGCGGGGCTGATGCACCCCAGGCCAGCTCGGAGCGAGGCCTCAGCTGATCTGCAGTGCCCTGTGGACAGGACTGTTCTGTCTGCCCCAGCCCGGTCTCTGCTAGAGCTGAAACCTGTGGGAGGAGAGTTGTGAAACTGTCCCAGGCAGGATTCTCACCAAGCTATATCAAGAAGCATCTGCAGTTTTACAGAGAAAACCTAGGCTGTCCTCTTAGCTCCCCTTACACTCCATATGGAGAAAATGTCCAAAAGACAGATAATCTGAGGAACAAGCTTAGCCCAGTGTCGGCAAGAGTGTGCTTTCAAAGGGCTGAAGGAAAGAATGGTTGAGGCCTCTGATCCGAATGTGCCCCAAGGCTGGCTTTGGCAGCTGGAACCCTAAAACAAGAGCATGTGTGAAGCTGCTGCTGCAGCTGGGACCCAAATCTGGAGGGCATGAAGATCATCCCATAAAGACTGGATGCTCTGAGGTACAGGATTTTCCTGTCTGAAAGAAACTCCATGTCTGCTACAAGTGTAGCCCAGTTGGGCTCTGTAAGCAGCCTTGATTCTCAGTACACAGATGTGTTAAAATCACTGCACATTTGCATTCGGGAGGGTGTTTGTTTTGGTTTTACTCAGAAGATAAGTTTTTGCAGTGTGTTTAAGCTGATTTTAAAATAGAAAAGGCAACATGGCAAATGTGCAGTTAGATACAAAGCAAAAGCAAATGCATACTTTTGAAAGAACAGAGACAAATATTCAAAGCCAAATTACTTATAGGGTGTAACTTCTGCTACCTGTTTCACTGAAGGCTTGCACAGTGTAAGCACAGAAGAAAGTGATCCGCATTTTAACTGCCCTTTTTTTCATTCTGTTTGTCCCTTCTATAGTGTAAAACAGTAAAATCTCCCATAGTATAGTATATAAAACTACAGCATTTTAAGTGATGGGTCAATCCAAGTTCTAAACAAATACCTGTAGTGTTTTTCAAACAGAAAATGATCTAAAATATCATACGACTTCATTAAAATTCTTTCTGATCACAGTTGTCTTCAGTTTAGTTAATGGTACAAGCCTAAGTTGTTTGTTGAATGAGAAGGTTTGTCTGCCTCCCCAGTCTTTGTCCCCAAGTCCTGACTCACCTTCTTTTAGTTTGATCCTGAAGTAGGCAATTAGCAGCAGCAGGAGTAAAGTCACAGGCATAAAGATCCCAGCAAAGAGAACATAACCAGGCAGCTCCCTCACAAACACTGACAGTACGTAACCCACACTCATTTTCATCTCTGCCAACCTTGCCAAGCCAGATCCTTAAGGTCTCCAAGTTTGGACCTTCTTCCTTTTTTTCCTTGATGGACAGACATTCTGCCCTTTGCTCAGGCCATTATCTCTTTCTGGACTTTGGTTTGTTTGTGCAGGTCTGTGATCCCAGCAGTACTGGAGTTCGCTCACAAAGTTATTCAACAACAAAGTTCTAAAATGTGTATTGAAGTAATGTAGGGCTTTGAAACCTTTGGATATGCTGGGCTGGGCAGGGCTCAATATGTGAGGCTGCTGCTGCCTTTTGAGCAGTGTGGGTTCTGTCATCTGCTAACGCTGTACAGGCCATTCTGAATAGTAAACATCCTCTTCCTAGATATATTATTAATTTTACAATAGATCTTAAACGCCCACTCAAGGTGAGGACCCTGTTGTACATTCCACAAAGGCGCACGAGGCAAGAAGCAAGTGACTGTGGTGATGCTGTACCGACAGCATTCTTTCCAAAGAGCAGCTGCAGAAGAGTGAAACTCAGGAAGGTTTCTTTCTTAGTAAAGTTGAAAATGTATGATTTTGTGGGGGCAGATGTGCCAGAGAATTCAAGAACCTTTTAAATGTTCAAATAGTTCCCTTTTTCCCATCTTAACCAGCCTGTGGCAAAACTCTGCCTTGCATGCGTTGATCTTCTTAATCAATTTTTTTTTTAAAGATGATTAGTCATTTTATAGTCCTCTACACCTTCAGGTTCGCAACCATATTGTGAGCAGTTCTGTCCAAGCATCCAGAAAGACTGTACAAGGTTTGCTTCCCTAATTGGATAGGTGGGTAGGCTGGAACCAAGGGGAAATGCAGTAGATTTTTAGACTTTCAGGGGAAAGAGGTATTTCTGTGTTCACCTTGTTTTCTTCTCCTATTGTTTCCAAGAGGCAAACAACCTCACCTAAAAACCATTTAAAGTTTGTAATTTTTTGAACTGTAAGATATTTGAGGTCCTCTCTTTTTAACAAGTGATGGAGAATTTAATGTTTGCAGATGAATTCCTTGTTTTATTAATTACCTACTGTTGTAATTGATAAATGGAGCAAATGGAGTGTGTCTTATTTCTTGCTTATCCTTGTTCAGCTTCAGCTTCTAACCATTATGTCTTATTCTGCCTTTTCCTACAAGGTTTGACCTCATTCGTAAAGTGCTTTATGATCTACTGATGAAAAGCATGGATTAAAAGCCAGATGGTGAAGATATTAATATTATAGGCCCATCTGTTGCAAGATAATTCCTCCCTTGAATAGATACCTGTCAGCTGTGATCAATAAATTCCTTCGACTTTATTTCTTTGTGCATGAAAAGTTAATTCAGTTTTTTTTAAGACTCTTGTGATTGTTATTGTTCGGATTTGCAAAACATTTGCAGTATTTGATGAACACTCTTCTGGCATATTTTTTAAATTCCTTCCTAAATGATGTTCTTATATAAAAGTATCTTGAGTAATCAGAGAGCTCAGTCTTTGAGAGTGAAGTCTGTGACTGAATTCCAAACACTGTGACATTACAAAATGAGCCAGGGGATACTTCTCTTTGATATGCCTATTATGGACCATAGTGACATTTATGGGTGCTAAATACCTGCATACAAGGGCAAAACACTCACTTGTATTTTTTAAATTGGGTTACTTTGTGTGCCGGTGACACAATTCCTTTCTGTCAAATGCGAGTCAGGGGAGGTGAAGTAAGTAGCTTGACTTGCTTCCAGTCACACCTGCCTCTGGTGGTTCAGGCAGCTGATGGATTGGAAGTGGTTAATTTCTGCCCAGGAAGAATAAGAAAATTCTCAACCCTCCGCATTTGTACAACCTCCTTGTGAAATGGCAGCTGCCAGCTCTGGTCTCACTCAGCAGTGAGGAACAAAACTTGGCTCAGTGTGGCAGACGTGTAATGCAAGTTTCCACGTTGAAGCAGGACAAATACAGTGGAACTGAGGTCAAACACATTTTTGCCATGAAGGCAGTTCATTTCCTACCTGGGTTGGCTGGGATGGTTTGTGTAAAGCTAAGGGGAGCTCTGTTGCTGGATAGGCAGTGGCATTTGCAGCAGCAATGCCTCGCGTGTCATCCACCACGGCCAGAGGAAAAGTGGGAAATGTGGGCCAGGAGTGGATTACTAACACAGAAACATATGGTTTCCTGGCTGATCTGCGAAGCTTGGGCGTGTTTGGGAAAACAGATGGATTCACAGGCTTTGTGAACTTGTCACTGATTTTTCACCCACTGGAAAAACAGAACCAATTGCTTGTTACCCCTGAGGCACTGCAGGGTGGGCCTGCCCCAAGTTTGCTTTATGGTTAACAGGGATTTCAGCAGTTTCAAAGTTCTCCTTATGGCTTGAATCAGAAACTTAATTTCCTGTGAGAAGGAATTTAAGGAACATTAATTTCACAGCCAATAAAACTCTTATTTCAGCTGTGTCATTTTGATTATTTGCATGAAATGTGAACACAAATGAATTAATTCAAACTTCAAATGACTTTCTATTTTCCAAAATTGCCAGCTAACAACAGAAATTATGAACATCACACCTACCTTGTTGGAAGGAATTACTTTTACTGCTCATCTTTGTGTGTGTGTGTGTGTGTGTTAGGGACATATATTTTCAGACACATTCTTGTTGAATATTTTGTTTCAATCACAGTTTCCAAAGGAAAATGTTCTCTTAAAATTTCTAGATGGCTTTAGTAAGGAATGAAAAAAGGCAAAAAAATACCTATTAGTGCTGAGGAGAAAGAGTAAGATGTGCCTGTGAAGACTGAACCACAATAAATAAAGAAAACCTGATTATTGCAGGTGCTCAAGAGTCTTTTGGGCAGAAGCCAAGATGCTCATGTTTTGTACAGGCAAATTGCCAACATGCACAGCAGATGACCTGGCAGAGCTGAGGTTGCACTTTCTTGGGGAAGATACTGTAAAATTTTCTGTGAGACTGAAACTTTTTGTAAAAAATCAATATTTCTGTCATTATGGTGGGAAGAAGAAGCAGGAGTTTGGTCCTGGCTCATTAAGGACAGAGCCTTCCAGCACGCACCAGTGGGTCAAAACTCTTGTTCCTCCCTGAGCCAGGGTTGGAACTGGCCCCAAATGACTGGACATTCCCAGAGGTGTTCCTAGCCCAGGATGGGTGTTGGTAAGCTAGGTAAGGCTGTTGGTAAGTTGGTAAGCTTACACTGCTCAGAAAACACATTTTGGATGAAAAAGAGCTTTAGTTCCCATGGCTATCAAGGCACAAGGTTTGCTGAAATGTGTATTAAAGGTATTAAATTTAAATGCTAAAAGAGCATTTAGATCTATCTTTATCCTGAGTGTTCTGTTAGAACATCAAAGTTGTTTATTTTCCTTTCCAACATAAATTCAATAAAGGTTATTAGATCGGGTAGTTTGATATCTTTATTATTACCGGCAATTTCATTTCCTTCCATGTCCTTTGCAGAATCCAATAAATTGATTGAGGCTTGTTCTCCCAAAAAGCACTTAGCCTTTGTTTGAAAACATCAGGAGACAGAGAATCATCTGTCCCTTTCCATGCCTTGTTCATGATGTAAAACCCCCTCTTCACTGCTGGCTTAGAGCTTGCTGTGGCTCTGCTTTCAGCCACTTGTTCTGCCTGCACCTTCCTCAGTGTGTCAGGGAGTTTTGGGAGACCTGTTATTATTCCCCTGTGAAAGTACTTATGCCCTGCAGTGTCATGTCTCAGTCTCTTTCCTGTCAAGCTACCCATTCTGGTCTCTTAATTCCTTTCAGCAGCAAATATGGGGGTTTTGCCCATCCTTGAAACTTCCTTGCAGGTTTTCTGTGCTTTGTCTAATTTCTAAAGTTTTAAAGAAATTTTTAAAATTTTTATTTTTTGAAAACTGGGCATCCTGACAGTTGCAATCTCGTAACAGCATCATCTGTGACACTCCTAAAGGTAAATTCATGTCTCTATTCCCACTTGCTAATCAGTTTTTCACTCATTAGGCAGGCTTGTGGGGCCCTGATTGCTAGAGCGTTTGGAGGCACTTGGATTACACATCTGCTCGTGGTCTCAGTCTTCTTCAGGATTGTGGTTGCCCAGGGCAAGTTTTAGAGATGACCTTTTAAGCTTGTTTCTAGATGGAAGTTTTTTTGTTTGGAAATGTGTTAATGGCTTGTGTCATGATAAACCCAGTCCTTAACAAATGATCCAGATCATACAGCTGAACTGCTTATTACTTCTCCTTACTGCTTAGCATCAAGTCTTTGATAAGCTGTACCTTTTAGAAGTGCTGATTTTATACCAATTTCTACCTGAGGGTTTTTTTTTTCCCCTTTCCTGCTTTGCTGATTTCCTACTTTGTTGCTTTTCTAATACAAGTATTTGTGTCTTCATGGTGTAAATTGCTTCAAGTTGTTGATCCAGCTGAAAAGCTTCATAAGGTGTTTCTGGGCTTTGGGGGAAGTGTTAAAGAGATTATTGTGAACCTGGATCTATTTTCTGGTTGAGTTTGGGAATGGCTTTGCTGCCAAATGCATAACCATCCCCTCACCAGAAGCCCTGCAATAGCTACCCTGTGGGTATGACTTTTAAGATCCCTGCAGCAATTCCTAATTCATTATTTGTGAGCTCTATTGATACAGAAAAGTGATTACTTTTTAATGAGCACATCTTGTGCTATTGATTCAAGTGCCTTAGGACTTCTAAGTGTATTGAAGCTGTGGTTGACTTTACCAAACAGACTTGTAATCTCATTAACAAAGCAACATCTATTTTGCATAAACTGTGCTAAGTAGCTTGTTTATATTCTGATTTTCTATCTCTTTGAACAATCTTTGCATTCTTCATGGCTTGCATTTAGTTTTCTTACCTATAACTAGGCCAGATCATTTGAGCATTGTCACGAAAATAATGAGTTTCTATGCTTCTCAATATTATGATTAAGATTTAAGAAAAATTAGCTGAAGTGGAAAAAATGCCAAAACTTTCTTGGCCAATTTCCAGGCCTCTTTCAGTCTTTTTGATTTTCAAAGTTCAGTACAGGTTATTTAAATTTCAGCTTTGTAGTTAAGCACCTGTACAGGTGAAAAGTAATCTACCTGTGCCCAAACATCCGGCAGTAGTACAAATGGATGAGCCTTTTCTTTGAATACAAAACATTCATTGAGCGTAATACATTCTATACATTATTTCTTAAACCACTCTGATATGAGCTGCTGTCAACATCTCTCTTGCTTCAGGTACAATTTTGAAAGAATAAAAAATCTGATTGTTCCTAATCCTCTGCCACAGCATTTTCCATAGAGTCTATTTTTTATATTCATGGCTTGTCATGCTTGTCCTTGATTTGAAATATGACTCAACAGAGAGCCAGCAAATTTTTCTTTTGGAATTATTATTTGTGTGTCTGTTAAATGCAAATTTTAAAGTGTTTCAGATATTGTAAGTTACTAAGTATTTGCTCTTTCCATTGAACAACTTTGCTGAAAATTTTGGAAATGGGTTGATTTCTACTACCCAGTTGTGCGTGTGTGTGTAGTTTCTTGTTTGAGCTGCCCACTGTTCACCTGTATCTAATGAGACTGGTTCCCAATGACTAATTCCAGCACAGGGACTATTTCACCTGTACCTGGCATAACCTAGTCCTCCTGCAGCATCTCTCCTGACAGCTGAATCCCTTTCTGTTAGAAGATCATGGATCTTTTAAAGCCATAATGATAAATGCTCTCTGCATGAGACTTCAACCAGTGTATTAAATGGAAGGGTATCTTTATCTCTCTAATTAAACACTGCAAAACAAACCCAATCTCTTTCTGTCTCATCTCTCAGACAGCTTACAGCTGCCTGTCAGTGTGCTTTTCTCCTTGATTAGTAAAGATAAAATCAATGTAACCTTTAGGCAGTGGAGATAAGTGAGTAGTGAAAATCAGTGCTGCTCTGATGTGCTAGAAAGACAGAGCCAGGTTGGCCTGGGAATGGTTGTACAGTGGTAACACAGGGCTGTCTTTTTGTCTTACCCATAACCCACGGCCCCAGCTGTGGTGGCAGTTTGCTGTATCACTATTTGCTCAATGACAGCTTGTTTTCACACAGCAACAAACAAAGCAAGAAGATTGCTTCTAGAAACTAAGAGAAGCTCAACTTTCGTTTGGTGTCCTGATGAGTAACTGATCCTGAAACCACTATGTAAAGGTCCAGAGAAGTTGTAAAATCTAAGCTTACTTTTTTTAGCTGGCTTGATTTCAAATGTGTTGTTCTGTTTGTTATGTTTTAATTGAATTAGGCTATTTGTTGCCACTTGGTTACCTAATACCTCAGGATATTACTTTACAACATCTGCTGCCCTAGTGTTGCTACCCTACTGTACCTCAGGGATTTTTGAGTCACCATGTAGCTGTAGAGTAATGCCCTGTTTGTTTTCCCACTTCCCCATGGTAAAAGAGGATAGAGAGCAGGCTACAGTGGTGAGATTTACAGCTCTGCCCAGCCAGCTCAAGAGGCTGAACTGGAAATGTCCCAGATTGTTCTTCTTGGGCTGCCTGACCCCAGCCCCAGCTGTTTTTTGGGGTTGTCCTGTGCAGGGCTAGGAGCTCAGGATATTCTAAGATTCCATGATCCAGCATGGGGCTGGGGTAGCTGCAGTGTGGATAGTGAGGGAGGCTGCGCAGCACCACAGATAGGCTTTAAACTCTGTGAACAAGCTATGGGGTGGGACTAATACAGAAGCCTTTTTCTTGGTGGCTAAACATGCGCAGATGTGTAGCTGTATTGAATTTGAAGCATGACTCTGCAAAGTAAAAAAGGGGCATCTTCCAGATCAGGGTGATTTCTAGGGCATGTTGGCTTATTTGTGCCTACTTGTGCACCCTAAGTGACCTGAGCCACAACACTTCAGCTACTTTGCAGGACACCTGAGGATTTTGCAGTATCTCTGTGTGTCCTTATTAGATATACTTGAGAAACAACCCAAGTTTTATAGAATAGATAGAGCTGTAGGGAGTTCAAGATCCACATAAAAAATGCCTGTGCCACTGTTGCCAGTAAGCCAAGCTGTTACAAGTTACTCATTACAGGTTTGGCAGATATTTTATGTGGGTTTTTCCTGTGGGGTTCCCTCAAAGGAAACTGAGCTGTGGCTGCCTCCTGTTGCACAGGTTCCTTCTCTAGAGAAAGAAGGTTCCTCCATAGAGGGATCCAAGCTACTGGTTGAATAGGGGCAATTAAAAACTCACTGGGCTAAGACTGAATGTAACCCTGGGTGTAAACAACTGACAGTGAAATGAACAGTAGGGCAAGTTCATCAGCAATGCTGGAGAAGTGAGTGTGTCACTTCTTGTGTGTGAGGCAAAGCTGCCTCCTCTGTCACAGCATCTGGAAGGAAATGAAATCTCTGTGTGAGACAAACTTTCAGCGGCTGCCAGCAAAAACTATCGTTAGTTTAATGCATTTTGTCAGCTGTCTGGTACTCAATTAATGTGACATCAAATAAAATGGCATGAGCACACATCATTCTCTGTTATGTGTTTCTGGTGAGTGCTAATTAATTTGTCATTCCACTTTTCACACTGTACATTTACACAGTAATGAGTTGTAGCCATCTGCTGGCGTGAAATGATCTTTTTTTTCTCCTCTCACCAGAAAGGAGATAGACAGACTGCCTTTTGTGTTTTTCCTTATACTCTAACATATCCAGAAAACCTTATGCTTAACACTGACATTGACAACAACAAATGCTAATCTACACATGGAACCATGTAAAACCAAAGAAAGACTTTTTAACCCTACCTTTTTTGGTGATTTAAAATAGTTATTGTGGATGTTCTGCCTTGGGGAGTTTCATGTACTGTTTTAAGAGAGCAACAACTGAGTTTTCTCCCTGAATAAGGAATGCATTCTAAGGTCTTTTACTTATAAGAATGATAAGGCAAAGATAGTCCATCCTCATCAGAAAACTGCCCCATAGGCAGCAGCTTCTCTAGCATCAATGTTAAGCCATGCAGAGCCATGGAAGTAGAATAAAGGAGCTTCAAACTGGTAAAATAGAAAGAAGGGGAAGTAATTGAGGCAATAATTCCTGTTTGAAAAAGTATGACTGCTCTGAGCATTTGCTGCCCCAATTTGCTGACTTTTCAAACTGTATTGAGAATGCTGATAGACTCTGTAAGACTTGACTGATACGATGGCAAATTTGTCTGTAAGAAGGGGCAAGACTCTTAAGCTGATTTGTACAGGTACCTCAAGACATTGATTTCATAGTTGATCCTAAAATGAGAGAAAATGAAACCTCTTTTGCTTAAAATAGCAATTTTACTTATTTGCCATTTACACTGGAGCTCTCAATGTCTCTTATAAAACTCATGTGTTTTTTACATCATCAAGCCCTGAGATAGCATGGCAGTTTTAAACAGTTACCCACCACTGTTGGTACCTCACCTACTTGATCCTTGATTTCTCTTAGAAGTCCTGAGGGAATAATAGGGATACATTAGTGTTAATTTTCACAGTTAGTTCAGTAACTTCATCTACAGCCACTTCAAATTTCAGATATTTGCTCCCCCTTATTCTCCACCCAGGAATTCCAGCATGGAAGTCTCCCCAGTTTATTCCAAAGTGAATACTGATGACAGGCATTCATTTAGCCTCCCTGCAGTGGCTTTACCAGAGGTTGTAGAGATGTCTGATTGTTATTCAAAAAATACATTTAGTACTTTGACTCCTTGGAAAAACAGAAGTCACAAATGTCAAGAAAATCAAATGAAACAGATGGGCAGGAAGAGCTGCAGATATGTTTGATGTATTAAACACACTGAGGTCTCTTCCTCACAGTGTACTATCAAGCAAATTTTAGTTTGAATGGACTGAAAAGTACATGAACACAGAGTAGCACTCTGGCTACTCAGTGGGTATGTGCCCCCAAGCAGATTTTTACCTGTCCTGTCATCATGTGGTAGCTAATCACTCTTCTGGTGAGCTTGTGCCTGCCCAGGCAGGAATCAGGTAGTAGCTGTGAACTCACATACTACTCTGCCTGGTGACATATTTTTGTGTTATGTGTCTGTGCACATGTGGACTCAAAGGCTATGATTTATCAGTCTTGAATATCTGTGCAGTTTTATTGTTTACAAAAACAGAAACAACATGGCATCTGCAGAGTTGCAATCATCTGTAATTTTTTTTGCAGCATGCTCCTTCTTTGGTAGGTTGAAAGGCTGGAGAGAAATTAGTGAAAATACACTTTTAAAAAGTTTTTTGATTTTTCCAATCACCCACACACTGTTTCTTCCATTCATGCTGTTTTTATCTTGGTGGCATTATCTGTTTTCACTTATAGTTAGTTGTGTGACTGCGACCTGCTGGTTTTTCAATGGCTTCCAACAGCACTTTTTTTCTAGCACTCTTCTTCAATCAGTGGATTGCAGAAGTACAGTGCACTCAGGGATACTTAGATAATGGGTTACAATCAAACAACGTTACAGAGGTGTGATCTCCTGTCTTTCTGTAGTGCTTATTTGTGCATTTGGCAGAGTCATCATACTAACATCTGAAGTTCTAATACGGCTTTCTATCTAAGGGTCCCCAAGCGTTGTGCAAAGCACTGATAGATTCACTCCCTTAAATGTGCTGGAGCTTCAGCACCTCCTGGGAATGCTGGAACTGGCAATTCTGATTTCACAGCAACAAAAGTAAGATTTTACCCCATCTTCACAAATTTTTAGTAAGAAAGCAACTGCTTTATCTTCTAAGCATTTCCTGAGTTCCCCTTGATGGAAGAAGCACATGACAGCTGTAGTTGGCAGATTTCTCTGAGCTGGATGGAGGCAGAGAATAATCTCATTTAATCAGTAGAGAGTAACTTAGTGTATCCCTGGTCATACCCAAAGAACTAAGAAACATCTCCCATATCACAAGTCAGTGGGGAAAAGGTGGGATGGCACACTGACAGAAAAGTTTCTGGGCTCTGGCCTCTGAACGCAAGGGAAAGTAATGGCTGTAGGTTACCAGGGCCTGTCTGCCTGAGTGAGGAAGAACAAAAGCAGAAGGCAGTGGGCAAACTAGGGAGATGAATTAGAAGAGGTTTTGGTGGCTTAAGCCTGAGAGAAACTGTGTTAATGGCACTGCTGGCTACAGAGAATTTGGAAAAGCAAAGCAAAGTCCTCTTATTTTTGATTATTAAAAAGCGTCACATTTCTCAAAAGTAAGTAAACATTTCTATCCCTACTTCACTTCTCTAAATATTAATGTAGTTGGAAGTGTTCACTACCAGCTGAAGTGTAAAGAGACAGAAAGAATGTCTCTGATAACCTACTTGGTAAAAGAGGATAAGGAGCACATATGTTGATCCTATTAACTTAACTCTGCTTGCTGGGAGTAAGGAAACAGAGTTTAAACCCTAGTAGCCAAAACAACAAGGGAAAAAAGCAGAAAAAGTGAAAGCAAATCACTCAGTTTACTGCTCTAGCCATTATTTGGAGTTCCTGGGAGAAGTAGTACCAATAATGTGGGGGGATTACTCTGTTCCAGATATTAGCAATATTCCAGTACAACTTAAGGAAATTTATCTAAATGCTAAGTCTTCTGTCACTGTTGATTGTGTTTAACAAAACGAAGTTAGCATCATCAGGCTAAAAAAAGACTTAATCGAGGTAATTTTCTGTACCTTTGTAATAGAAGTTCACAGAGTACTGAAAGGCTTTCAGGCTACAATAGTATCTTAGAGAAAAAAATCTATTCAGAAACATTTGGCTTATTTTGAAAACACTCTTAAAAGGTGATACTGTAACCTTCCCACTGGCTTGTTGTCTCAGTGAATATGAAACACTCTTCTCTCTTTATAAATTTACTGATGGTGCTAAAATAAAGATCAGGGACTCTTTCTCCTATTGCATTAACTATTTTGTGGCAGCAACTGCTGAAGGGATGCTGAGGTGGATATTCAGCTTCTCTAGTAACCATTTGGGGATCTGTTCTTTTTACTTGCTGAATTATTTTGTGCTTCCTAAGAATATTTCTTCTTTTAACTCCTTCACAAACACCCCAGATGGTCTTTGTCATTCACTGTCCCTGTGCTATGATCACACAGATAACAATCTCTGGACAGCTATAATTCTCACTGCAGGTATTTTCCAGCATTTGAAAGTAATACAAGAAATCAAAGAAATACCACTGGAAAAGTTTTCAGGAAGCTGTCTAGCCAATACCCCTCCTCTGAGGCAGGATCAGGAGCAGCTGTGTCTCTTGAACATGTCAAGATAACCTATCCTTAAAACCCCCTGAGGCCGAGGTTCCAGTAACCTCTGGAGGTACTGCTTCCCTGGGCTACCATGTAATGAGTGGTATGCTGAGACTTCCCTGCTGTATATCCTAAGAGGCGCTTACTGCAAAATTGGTGAATTATTGTTCTATCTTTCAACAGCAGTCTACTGCTATTTTTTTTTTTTTTACACATTCTGTAACTTTGTCCTCTGGTTTACGTGTCCTTTCATTCCATTTTTGGAAAAAGCCATTCTCCCCCCCAGAACCCCCTGCCTCCCCCCATTTGTTATTGCTATTTCCCTACCTTATTTTTGAAAGCTTTACAGTTGTGTCTGTTCTTCTCTGAATTATGCCCAAAGTTTTGAGAATAATCCACTCAAACTCCAGCTGGAGGTCTCAAGTATTATCCAGACTGTAATGCTTTTCTTTGTCTGGCAAAGTTTTTTTCTAATACAGGACTTACCCAGGCCAGAACTGTTCTTTTAGGTTATGCTTTCAGTATAACCTTTTTTTTGCATCTCTGTCTCTCCAGTTTCAGGTTTTGAGCCACAAAAGACACCAGGACTGGAACATATCTTGGCTTTTTCCATGGTGTATGTGTATCATTCAATTTTACTTGTGGCATGGTCCTTTGTGCTTTGAATTTTGTAATTTTCAGACTATTGCTCCAATTGTTCTCATTCATTTTAAATCCTAATCTTCTCATCGTAGCATGACCTACAAGTTAACTCATCATCCAAGCCATTGATAAAGATATGAAATAGATTTGTCTTGGGACAGACTGTGTGACCTGACTTGAATGACCATCTCATTTAAAGCAGATAGTCTAACATCTAAATGTGCATTTATCTTATAGTCTTCATTTCAAGCTCTTTTCTGAGAACAGAAATGGGACTGTATCAAAGGCGTACTAACATCAAGACATACTGCATCAGTAGTTTCTTTCCCTACATGAGACTAGTCATCTTTTCAGAGAAAAAGATGAAAAGGTTTCTTACAGCTTGTTCCTGACAAATGCAGTGTTGTTGAGGAAGGACCTGCTTTCGGGGTTGGAATATGCAGTGACATCAGTCAAAATTGTAGAGTATCCACTCCCTTGATAAAAAGATAGTGGGTTTTTTTCTTCACTCATATCTTTAGACAGATGCAATTTTGACACACTCTTTCCATTTAATTTCTTGTCAAACACATATGCTAGCTGAACTGTAAACATTTTGTGAATAAGTTAGCTAGCCCGTTGACATTACCAGGGGATTTTCTATTGCCATAATTGGCCAGAGGCCTAGCTGGCTACAGCTGAAAGCAGTTTCCATGCCAGCACAAAAAATAATTGCACTCAGCAAATATTACATCCTGGCAGCTGCAGCTGAACCCTGTAGCTCAACTCTATTTTAGCCTATACAGGTTAAGTTAATAGTTATTTTATCCTGCAGTAACTAAGGTGGTTTTAAAGCTATTTGGTCCTTGATATTGGACTATATAAGTGATACAAATGAGCTGAAAATATATATTTTTATATCAGAGATATTCTAGCATTTAAAGCAAGTAAGCAAAGAATTAAAGTAAATTTACATGCTTTTCCTGTTCTCCATTAACCCATGCAACAGCATTGGCTGTCCAGTTTGTGTGGCAGGAGGCAGCATTAAAGCCCAGACAGTTTTTAAATAATTTCCCTGTATGTTTCCTTTCTCATACATTTTCCATTCACCTTTTAATTGCTGTTGTTGTTTGGGGGTTGCCTTGTTTTGTTTCTCTTCCCTTCTACTGTCTTTTCATCCTCTTGTTTTTCTGTTAGATGGTTTGGCTGTGGTCTCTTCCTGGTCTGGCACAGTGGCGGGAAAGGAAGTCCCAGGAGCTGGAGGAATGGCTCAGCAGGCAGTAAGGTTGCAGGGTTTTTCCTACACCCAGTGGAGGGTGGAAGAGCCCAAATGCTCTTGGACATGTTAGGGTATGGTCAGCCCTCAAGAAGCGGGTGACTGCTTGGTGCAACTTCTGCCCCCTCTGGTGCAGGAGCTGGCTTTTGGCTTCCCAGGGGCTTCCGGGGCTTTCTCATCGCTCATGGATGTAGGTGCCAACTGGTCAGGGTCTGTACTGCAAGGGTGTGTGAATGCACTGGAATTATCTGATACAGGTCATTAGCACTGAAAGTTAATTGCATGTCTATTCAACCTCACCTTGAGGTGAAATATAAAGTCTGCAGCGCATTTGTTTGCTTTGGGGGGCAACAATGTCTATTTTCAAGATAGGCCTAAGGGGTGAAGCTCGGGTAGCTTGTGAACTTTTCTAGGCAAGGCTGAGTTCCAGAGCAAGCCTATATTCCTGCCAAGGAGCACACTGCTGCTCAAGTGCCTCTCGTTTCTCCTTTCCCAACGGGTTGTGTTACTGTCACGTCTTACTGCATAATATTTACCCTTTGTCTGCAATCACCATTGTTAGGAGGTGTGTTGGCCTGCCAACAATATATTTGATGGCAAAGGATGCTCTTAAGTGTTAGAATTTCCAAGAACACAAAGTGTGCTCTAGTTTCTAGGCCTCCAGCTACCCATCCCCATCACTCCCTTTATTCATCCCTTCATCAGAAAACTGGAAGGTTTTTCTAGTAATATGCTAGGAAAAAAAAAAAAAAGGAACCTGAAAGTGTAGCAAGAGAATTATATGGTGTAGCTTGCAAAGTTCAGTGAATTTGAAACTTGGGCTGGAAATGTGCCTTCTCCTGCGAAAAAGAAAACTTGATTAGGTATTTCCATATAGACAGATGGTCACTTTCTCCTGAAAGCCAAGTATGAGACAGTTGAGAGCTGAAACATGACCATGATATCCAACATCTGGTAAAATTGTGACCAGTAGTGTAGCAAGATTTTATTGTTTAATTTTCTTTATTGGGTTGTTTTCTATGCATTTGAATTCTTATTTTCATCTCCTCTTGAAATACGTGCTGTGGGAAATGGAGTGGTTTAATTTTGCCCTCCAGTACTGTGAAGAAAAGTGTTCTTACCCAAAAAATAGTGGAGCTTTACTTTTTAAAAATTTCATACTCCTTTTTTACATCAACACCAATAACAGGGCTTGCAATGTCAGTTAAAAATCCTCTACTGCATTCCATTCATCTACTGCCCATCATAAACTATATATACATAGTTCTGGAAGCCTTAAATAGAGCTAAATAAAAAAGAAGCCTCAGGGACTGCATATCCCAAGTACACAGCAAAAGGAAAAAAAAACTCCAAAGAGTAGACCACAGCAGTCAGTGTAATAATCAACAAACCTAGCACAGAGACCATGGCTAGTGGTAGTTGTCATAGATAGAAAGTTTTAAGAAGTAATGTGAACGCAGTCATCGAGGCAATTGTAAGTTGCTACCTTCTGGTCACCTGCCATACACAAAAATGTAGTAATTTGTAACTCAGTGGGTATGTGACGCAAACTGGCAGTGTGCGCCTCTCTGTCTCTCGGTGTTGTTCAGAAAAATAGGTCAGTCAGGTGGGTCAGAATATGCTCTGCATGGACACGAGCAGATGGGGAAGAGGGCATGGCTGTGCCTCTCTGAGCCAGGGAGGAGGAAGTTGCAGAAACAGGCATAGAAATGAAAGCCTCTCACTCCAGTCTTGAACACACACTTGCAAATGCCTAGTTAGATTTTCATGGCTTAAAGCACAGACTTCATCTGTCTCAGTAATCTTTCATGGATTAAACTACTGTCACTAGAGAGACAATTAAGGCCAAGATGAGCTCACAATGCTGGATTCACACTTTACTGTTAAATCATAAACAAGTTGAGATTTCATAGTGGGATATTTTGGACTATACTCTTAATCTTAAAATATTCACAAAGAAAATCTCTCTTGAAAAATGTAAATTATGCACAGTATCTACATTCTTCTTCAAAGCAAATTGCAAAGTTTAAGCCAGCTTTCTATATTACAGACTTTGTTTTCCCCAGAAGATACAAATTGTCCTGAGAAAAGTTCTAGTGACAAAGTGGGTTTGGGGCTCCCCGAGAATGAGAGGAATTAATTTCCTATTGCACTTGCCCCAAAAATTTCACCAACTGCTGTGCTGTAGGGCAGCAGATACGGTAGGAAGGAAAAGAGCCCTCCCTCTGTCTGCTCATTGAAGCTGCACAATCTGTGAAAAAAATGCTTTAGGAATGAAAACCCAAGAATTAAACAAAATTTGACATTAAGTAAATTTCTGATTAAATTCCTGTTTTCGTGCTTTTATTTGGGTAATTTTGCCAGGCCCCACATTATGTGCATGTTGCTTTCAACCACCAGCAGAGCTTTTTGTTGTCATGCAGAGAAGTTGGCAGTAAATTATAGAACTTTGACAATGTGGTTTTTTTTCTTTATCCCAGTGGCATCAACCTACTTTACTACCTCTAAAGTCAAAAATGCACCACAGCTAATACAGAATTTCATATTCACACATATAATTGGTTTTAAAAAGCTGCCTTTTCAATTTTTTAATTATGCTTTGCTAAGGTCTTGGCTTTACAACAAACACCTGTCTGAAAATCTGCGTTGACCTAATATTTCCAGTGATGCATTTTTGAATGGACACATATCCTGTCTCAGATTATTGACCTGGATAAAGTATAAAACAGGTGTTAGAAGCTGAAAGTTAAGAATTTACTTCATGGTATCCCTATGCCAAAATCTTGAATATATGTATTGGAACAGCAACTACCCCCATAGGTGTCACATCAGTCTTAAAGGACATAATATCAGTCTGTCTTCTAATGAATCTTGGAACATGTGTCAAATCAAGAGGCAGTATGAAAGCTTGATATTAAGCTCAGTTTAGCTTCAACCACTAGTTACATTGCATTAGCTTCCAAAGCATTTAAAATATTTGGAACAGGAACAAAAAAACCCCAAACCAGTAAAACTTGGTAGGAATTCAATGAGAGAGGGAAATTCAGCACACATCCCTGCTAATTGATGCTCTCAGAGATCGGGCATTCAAACAAATCTTTGGACTTTTCTAAATTTCTGGCAACCACCACTTTGCGACATGAACTTGCATACATGAAATGGTAAGATGAAATGAAAAGACGCCATACGATCTAGTACCACTTTCCTGAGCGTATTTGATGTTTTCCTTCGAAAAACATCAGTTCCTAAAGCTCTGAAGAATTTCTTTCTCATTAAATATATAGTTCTAAAGTCTCTACTGAATGGCCTTATTAAGTATGGTTTGTCATTTAAAAAAAAAAATAAAAGCATTTTGTAAACAAACTTGGGAAGGAAATTAAGGAACTCCCCAAGGAAGGGAATGGTTTTGCAATTTTCCACACTGTTAATTAACTATGGTTTTAATATTACAACAATGTCTTGGGGAAGGTCCAACAGAGCTTGGGAATTCTCCATATTAAGCAGTTAACAGCTGTGCCATTCCAGCTGCATGAAGGGCAGATAGCAGAAACCAATATTGGAAGGAAAAGGAAGTACTGCTATCTCCTTTTAAATGCAATGGACTGGGGGAGGGAGGCTGAATGTCTGGCCAAAGGTCAGATGAGTGGACTTTAGTTAGAGTCAGAAATAGAAGCACAGTGGCTGAACCATTGAGTCCCAAGGCCATCACTCCTCTCTTATAAACCAGATTGCAGCTAAGGTGCTTGTTTGCTACATGAAAAACCTCAGAAATGTTGGTTCAGATAAGCTTTCATTCCTCTGAGAGCTTATCTCAGCTTAACTCAAACTCTTTGAGTCCTCTGAACCTGCAAAGTGGATGTCTTGCAAGAACTTTTTAAAAAATATGCTTCTGTATTTTAAAATCCAGTTGGAAGCAAACTGGAGAGCAAGCTAATGGGGATGAAAATTAAAGATAATGTGAAGTGAATAAACTAAATTTCAAATCCCAATATGATTTGATCTGGCAGATTTTGGTGATTTGATCTGGCAGATTTTGGTGAAAGTCATTGTGATTTAATTTGTTTTACTTCCCTACTTGCACTGGAAAGAAATAGAGCACTTCCCCTGCCCCTCTTTGGTGAGCTGTTGCTCTCCTTGTTATGTACAGTGCTGTTGTCCAAGATGTCTTGATGGGATGTGGGAGGAAAGGTTCTTTCACCCAGTAAAATCTCAATATCAGGCCAGCATGCGCTAGGGATTGGATCCTACTGCAGAATGCAGCAACCAGAGGCCGTGATTTGCTGAACCTGTTTTGTGCTGTTCCAGCACAAAGCAAAAGTTCATGTCCTGCTCATTGGTGGGTTTAAACTTAACTCTCCTACCTTGTCTCAAAACACCCTCCCCCCTCTTGTTAGGCATCAGAAATGTCATAACAGGGTGTGGAACATAGTTCTAAGACAGACTGCTATTCTGGAGGGACAAGACAAAAAGCCATTTATGACCGAGATGCACAGATGAGTTGATGTGTTTAGGTGCAGTATCTGGTGAAAGAGGCCATCCAGTATGAGCCATTTACTTGCCATTGCTGTGGTTCATTTTCAGCTGAACTGCTCCTGGCAGGACTTCCCTAAGGGATGTAGCATGACTGCACTGCATTCCTTCTCTCCCAGACAAACTACATGAAGAACGGGATATCACTCTCTGATTTTTGGGTAACATTAGCTCAGCGCAGTTGTCCAGTCCTTTTAGACCTCTCCCTCCTCAACTGCTTGTTCCCAATTACATCATATTTAGTGATGGCTAGTGGAAGGCTGTAAGTTTTCCTGGATAGGAATGGGACTCTGAGGGAGTTTTTTTGTCTGCAAACCTCTCTTAGGGGAAGTGTCTTGGTCAGATATGGTTTCTATATGTGCAGAACAAGAATCTTCCGCCACAAAATCTCTGGGGATATTGAACTGAGATGTTCTCTAATGATTGTTTTTTCATTACTATCCTTACTGAGCACTGGCCTTAAAAATAACCTTAAAATGCTTCCTTGCCTTTTCTGTCCTTTGAATGCCAAGACCTCCTTTGATTATCTCCAAAAACATCTTATTTACTTGACAGTTGTATTTCTGGGTACAGACTTACGGGATGTTAAATGCTCTTTTTCTATGGTCAAGGCCCAAAGGTTTATTGTATTTTATTAATTTAAATTAATAAAACCATAAATTCATGCCATGATGCTGTATAAATACCGTTTGTAGGTTGTGAGAGACTGGACTGTTAATGGTTAATGACTTAAACCAATTGTCTTCTTGTGGAGGCTCCGGGGTGCTTTGCTGGGGCCAGGTTTGCACCCTCAGTGGGGGGAGGAGGTGAGTTTTGGGGGCGTGGTGGCTGTTTGCATAAGACAGAGGGGACTTAGCAAGCCTGGCTTTGAGGCTGATGAGAAACAGTTCCTGAAAGGTGGGGGGGTTTTACTAATTTCTCTCTTTCTCTCTTTTTCCTCTTTCTCTCTTTCTCTCTTTCTTTTCCCCTTATACATTTTCTTAAGGGATATTTTTATGCTTTCATATTGCAATATTGCTATATAAAACAATCAAAATGGTTACATACTTGCTTTCCATTGCAACCAAATTGTTCTAAAATAAGTCTTACATATAAATACATGTATTTTAAAAAGCCCACAAATCATTTAGAGTCGTTTCACTCTAATCTGCCCCAAGGGAACTATTAGCAAGAGCCTGAGTTACCCTCACCTTCTGGTGACTGTTTAAAGGGGACAAAGGTGACTGTTTAAAGGGAAATACAACACTCTCTGGCAATGATGTAACTGCTGCAGAACCTTTCTCCCCTCTATTATGTTTTAATTTTTGCATGAAAATACATGTAAAGAAAAATGTAGTATTTTTGTGTTTAAATAATATCCTTTGCCTCAAACAGGTGTTAGCCATTACACTATTAGCATATCTCATTCTTCTGATGTATCTCCTGAAGAGCAAGCAAGGTTATTCACAGATAATTAATCAGCCAAGGACTAGAGTTTGTCTTACAAAACAGATTAATTTTGCTTAATAAGTTGCTGTTAGACAGATGCTTCCTGAATCAGTGAATAATCCCTTTGATTTTTTCATGATTGCAATGAAAGCTGAAGCTCATCAGCCATTAATAAGTCGTAGACCCACAGAGATCTGCTCTACTAAAATGTCTGCAACAAGAGTGTGAGCTCCTTAAGGGGAGCTCTGCCCACAGCTGTGTGTTATCCTAATCCAAGAGAGAAGCTCCTTCCTCTGGCCTGTGATCTAAGAGTTGTCAGATGACACAGAAAGTTGGTCTTTGAAATCACGTCTTGGCACAAACTATGAATCACATGTCTTGTATGAACTATGAAACTATTTTTATTGCTGTTGAGGAGTTCATTATGTCTTTATCAACAGCAATAATTGCTTATTAAATGTTGCTCCAGCTTCTATTTAATTTTTGGGGTGTTTACATCAGTAATAGAAAGGTAGACTAACAAGAAGACAGCATAATTATGTGAAAGGAGATTCCAGCTTAACAAATCATTGAAATACTATCATGGAGCAAGGTGCCTTAACAAGTTGCAGCCTGGGAATGCAGCACAAAATTTCATATTTAGATCACAGTAGAGAAGTATGTTTGTGTTGTTCTCTGAATGTGTTTTGGTTATCTATTAAAACCCAAAGTGGTCTTCAGTGTTCTTACTTATCCTCCTAAATGTACTGAGAAATACAGTGCTGAAGCAAGGAGGGGTTTTGTGCAGGAAATATGACTACCAGCCATTAATTCCACCTTACTCACTATTGCCCAAGACCTTGCTTGCTTTGTGTACCCCTCTTGGTGCCCATGCCCACGCCCACCCAGTCTGCATCTTAATGTGACAGTATACAGGGAAAACGTGGTAAAGGGTCTGGGAAATCAGCCCTTGAGAGCAGCTGGGGGAAATACTTTCAGCCTGAGAAGGAGGTGCCTGGGAGCTGGATGAAAAGAGAGCTCTGGTCCTCCACTGCCCATGCTTGACCCTGCTCTGAATCCCTGACTCTTCTGGCAAGGTTTTCCTTTCACCCTGCCCTAACTTCACACTTGTTATTGGATACTTCATACTTGGTCTCAGGGAGATCTCTGAGACAAATCTTTCCTTGGCTGTTTCCAGGCTCAAGCTGAAAACTGAAAGCAAAAGTCAACACGGCTCCATACAAGTGAAACCTTGCCACTTCAATGGCAGCAGCAGTCCTGGGGATTCCCATGAGTCCCCTTCCTTGGCTCTCTTCTTGGTATCCCAATTGCCTGGGGGAAAAGCTGCTCTTAATTTACCCATTTGTTTCACTTTAGTTCACCCAGGAGCTCTCAGCAGCTCTCAGACAGCTGTGCAGTAATGTGTGGGGATATGAGATCTTGATGTCTTTACTGCCCTTGTCTTTGCAGTCTCTGTGGTCTCTTGGTGAACCAGAGATGCTGCATGGCACAGGTGTATGTGGGGCAACATGGGAGCAATAACTCTGCTCTCTTTCAGAAACTCCTGCTCAGAAGGATCAGACCCCAAGAAGAGTCCAAGTGACCTAGGATTTATGAAGAGATGAGTCTTGTGCTGTGGCCTGAAAACTGAGGAAGGGGAATTTACTCTGCTGCTGTCACTACTCAGTGCCAAAAATAGCAATGGATGCATGAACAGGTGAGAATAACTTTTTCCACAGAGAATGTAGGGCTTTGTCCCTAAAAAAAACCTGCTGTATATTTCCAATATATATCTGCTCTGGCTTCCCAAGTTCTGCCATGTGTAAGAGTGAATGCTATGTCCTCCAGGCACACTGTTGGGCATGATGACTTCAAGGGAGTATGTGATTTGTCATCGTTAAGGAGTAAAGAAAATACTAAGGGCATTAAATGCTTTTATAATTTCCTTGCAACGATCACATTGCAAATTTTCTTTTAGTACTTCTGGGCAAACAGGTCATAATGTCTACATAAATTTAGAAAGCTGCAGTAATTGCTCTTATGCTTTAAATAAATTCTCAGAGCAACATTAGTGCATTGACATCTTAGTTTTGAGTTGATTTGAGAAATCTACCATGGGATATGTAATCAAATGAAGTCTTGGAGTAATGCAAAACCTGTTTTTGGATCCAGGGAATGATAGTGCCAGTATCTGGAAGAGAGCTTTTCCACAGAGGGCCTCTCTGGCTGTATTCTTTATTACAAAAACTATTGCGAAGCAGACATGTGTCTGTAGTCTTGTGTGTTGATTCAGCAAGGAGGACAAAATGCATGTTTGAATTCCCTAATGATGGTCCCTAACTCTGGGTCAAAGCTCAATCCCTTGAAGGGGCAGAGAATCTCCTGTTGCCCTTAAAGAGTCTAAGAGGTCTGTCCAGGCCCTTTAATTTATCCTTAGTGGAACAGTGCCAGGTAGAGTCACAGCACAACCATTTTTCTTTATTCCAAGACTTGAATTCAACATATCAAAAAGCAACCACAGCAACTCGGCAAACCTAAGATGTCAACCTCCTAAACAAGTTCTGAAAAATAAATTATTAAATTAGCATAACTCCCAGAGCTAAAAAAAACCTGCTCTGGGATTAAATACACACAGCTGCTTAGTCTGTTTGTAATCCAGTTTTCTCTGTGGTATCTGGCAGTCAGAGCATAAAAGGCATTCTTGAAATTAAATTTTTTTCTAGGATTCTCATACACAAAACCATCTGGATAGCTGGAACTTAAAAAAAAGGGAAAACAAACATAACTCAGACACTGCAGTTCTTATAAAAAGATAAATGCTTTCCAGGATTGTATTTCTGGTTAACATAATCTTCAAAAATCTTCAGTAGACAATAGATGTAGAGAACAAAGACAGCTTATGTGGCACCACATCTCCTTGTAATCTGCCCTTGCTTGGAGCAAGAGCAATAGTTTAAGTTACTGATTCCAACTAGTTTTCTTGGAAGACAGAGTTCAATTTACATTTATGACCGCCTGAAGCTATTTTGAGGAATCCAAATAAAACTATAGCTAGCCTTCAAAGCTGTCTCAGAAATGACACAGAAAATGTTAAGCATACTTGTGGCTTGCACTTGTGTCATTTGTTATTATCAAACTTACATTGCCTCTGGTTTTGAAATCTCAGGGGAACATTTGCTCTGCAAAGTGTGCCTCAAAATGTAAATGTGTTTTCTGAAATGCATTTTGTTATTGTTTCTGAGTACTTTTGATCTTTTTTTTTTTTTTTAATTTCTCCTTTGCAAAAACAAAAAAAACTACAGAAACAAACACATTCATTGCCCTTACAGTGAGGGCAGTTGAGAAAAGAAAGAAACCAGCCAATCAGGAAACCTTTTTATGACTTTGGAGTTGAAATAGTTGTCATAGTAGCTCTTGAGAAATGACAAATTTTGGAGGCCTTTAAGAGAGATGGATTGGTTTGAAATAAGCTGCAAAACCACTTCAGCTTCCAGACTGAAATAGGGCCAGCTGACAGGGGCTGGTGTTGTGTGGGCCAGATCAGCAGCAGCACACCAGCACTGCACCTCCTTTTCAGGGGCACACTGAGCACTAGCGGGCCTGGACCTCTAAAGCCAGTAGCCCCTGCCCAGTCTTACCATGTTACCATGGTACTGTGAAGTGCCTGGAGAATCCAACCAGGGAGACAGGAGACTGAGAGGGTCTGAGACTGGGAGCTTCGCCTTGGTGAAGTACTCAAGTGAAAATACCTGCTGAGTGCTAAGAAGACAGCAATATCTATTGCTGATATAATTTACTTGAAGGCACTGAATTCTTAGGGGACCTAGGAGGGGTTGGCCAGTGCTTTGCACTGGGATTGTGAGGGCCTCCTGGTGCTATGAGAGCTCCTAAAAGACCAAAAGGTTTTCAAGATTTAACAAGAGATTGTGACAACCATGTCCTGGAATAGCTATGAATGTGTGCCCTCATGTATTCTCATTTCCAGTCCGAAATAAAAAAAGATAGAGACAACATTAGTGTCTGACCTTTCCCCATTCTCCAGCAGTTTCAGTGTATATTTGATTTAGTTGTAAGTACCCATTAACTCAGAGGAGTTAAAGAGAATGAAATTTGGACTTTCCTTCTTTCTTTAAGGTACAAAGATAAGAAAAATCTTAATTAGTAGCATCTCCTGTTTGAGATTCGTTTTTTTGCCTAGAAAAATGCTCTTGTACTAATCAAGAAAGGCATTAAGTTCTCTGTAATCTCATGAGATATTAATTTGCCATTTATAGGCTATTGTACAGCTCTCAGTATATCATAGAACCACAGTCATTCATTCACAGTTTCCTCACTCAGGCTGAATCAACTTTCCATGAGACTGGAAAGTGGATTGCTGAGATCATCTGAGTTTTAAAAAATCACACGAAACAAACTGACAAATAAATCAAAACTGAGTTTTATTTTGTTTTTCTGTATGGAGGAGATGGAACAAAAAGTGTTTGGCTTTGACGGCAAGGACCAGAGAGAAGGCAAGAAGTTTCACAAGCAAAGCAAAGGTACATAAAATGACTGGAATTTAGACCTTTCCTTGGCCCATAAAGAGAGACACTGGGATGGAGGGGCAGAGAGGCATAGTTATCACAGTTCTGACTCTCCCCTTTTAAACTCATCTAAGCTCAGTATCTTGTCCACAAGGGGTATCAAACTCAGAAGATTCAAAAATACTTTAATCACTAAATATGTCTAGTTATACTGCTCCATGGTATTTCCAAGGAACTGGGCTAGGAGAGCACTTGCTTTCCATGTTAATTTATCAGGGAAATTTGTAAGTTTGCAGTAGCTTTTGGAAAAGCAGAAGTCAAAGGAATTAACTTTTCCGGCCAGCTGCATCAGTTATAAGCTGCTGAAATGTAAGATAGGGAACATTTCAGTGCAGTTCATTGTCAGTATAAAAATTCTGATAGACCCAGCAGTTTGAAAGCCATCTCATACTTTGTTTTGAATGACAACAGCCCCTCTGAAACTGAAATTTATGGAAATGCTTTCCTTCCACTCCAGCCTTCTTCTCCATCACCCTCCTCAAACCACTACCAAGGATTAAAAGTGATCCCCTTGTCATGAGGACAAGGTAAATGAACATGACCCACTATTTTCCATAATAACTATTTGACATTAAAGCAGTTGGTAATTAAAGTAATCCTCACTCCCTGGTGACACATTCAGTGTGACAAAACAGAGGTAACATGGCAGAAGCAGAACCTGTCTCCTTTACTTACTCACTGCTTCAGTGCCTTGTCCTGTCGAGTGACTGATCATCTTTTGAATTACCCAAGGGCAACTGAGTTACATTAAAATGAATATTTGTGGTGAAAATGTTAACTTGAAAGCATCTGCTGTGATAGCCCATAAAATAAAATCAATATACTTTCAGATTCATCACGTCCCTCCTGGGTCTGTGGTTGATTTTGCTGTGGTTTTCCAGAAAACAAAGGCTGCAGCTCAGCTGCTAGACTGAGACTGGGAAGCTCTAACCTGGACAGCTTAGAAATCCAGTATGTCGCATGGCACCTGGCACAGAGTGGGTTGCTTTGAAACCATCTCCACTCAATGTTACCTCAGCAGCTTTGGACTAGGTACTTTTAAGCAGAGAAGGCAGTTAAAAGTGGAACAAAACATTGGTTTAAATTATCTGGGTCAGGCCAGGTAGGTCTTGGTGGTGCCTTCTTTAGGATAGTCTACTGGAGAACCATAGGGCCACAGCTCTCTGGAGGGAGGAAGATCTCCCTCCTGTTGGACCAGCTCTGCTTGATGTGTGTCAGATTGTGGAGCCTGTCTGCATTCTTTCCAGGCCTTGGAAAACCTGCATCCATCTGTCTTTTTGCATTCATTTTCCAAAACAAGAATAACATCTATATCCTTTATGCCTTTTTTACTGTTCCAGTAGCATAAATGTACACGGCAGTTAAGAAATACAATATGAAATGCTCTATATCCTGAATAATAAGTGCCACGTGGATCAGGACAAAAGAATAGTTTGAGACAAAAGATAAAAAAGATGCTTTATTGGTGTGTGAAATCTTAGGCAAAGTAGCTGCTTAGAAAAGACTTTGGAAGGTGGAAACTGATCACACACAGTCAGCACTGTCCTTAATGCTGGGCAAAGAAGTGAGTCCAAGAAAGTACGAAATCAAAGGACTCAGAAATGAGCTGTGGTGTTAACAGAGGTGAGGAAGGAGTTACACTGATTCTTTACAATGGATACAAGCAAAGGTTTACCTTCAGAAAAATACCCAAGTAGCCATCAAATGAAGGAGGAGGAAACAGAATTCATTTTAAATTTAGAATGTTTGGATGGGAGATTAAACTGAACAGAAACAATTAAATGCATCTCATTGGTGCTCCAGAAGATGGTGTGCCAGACAGGGCAAAAGCCTGTAAATGTAAACCTTCATCTCACCATCTGCTCTGCCACAGAGCTTTTATATGATTCTGGAAAGACTTGCTACATGCTTCTGCCTTCCCCCTGTCTCCTGTGACAAAGGTAATAAATTCCTGAGAGTAGGAAAGGAAGATATGGATACATGCTTCAAAGCTTCTGAAGAATTCAGACACAGTAATGTATTCTCTGCTGCTAAAATTCCTGTACTCATTTCTGAATTAGCTAATTGGAGTTAAGGCATCACTCGTGTAAGCTGAGTGGAAAATAGTTGCTCACTCTAGATGTGTAACTCCATAAGGACAAGAAGCTTAATTTCAAAGGCTAAGCTATGACCTGCTAATAATTATACCTGGGAAAAGAGCAGCTACTATTGTTGAAGATTCTGTTCTGTTGCTATGGAAACCTCTATGGCATGGAGAGTCTTATATGTGAATGGTATAGATGAAGAAATGCAGAAAAACATTTTGTTACACAAGATCAAGAACACATGGCCTTTTTTTTGGTGCTTGTGGAAAACAGGATATACATTTTAAGTGAAGCATGAAGTTATTTTAGATATTTTGTTACTGGAACATTTGGTTTCAAGTGCTACCTCTTCTGAGTTTTGAGAAAAGACAAAGTCATCTCCACTTGACTGCAAGCAGTATCCCTTAATTATGTCTCAGGGACCCTTGAAAGACCTTTAAAATACAAAATATTCACTACCTCTGCTCAGTGTTTCTAAATTATTTAAATGACCTGAGGAAAAATGCAATTTAAGGCACCTCTGTGCTGGCAGGTGTTAGGACAGGAGTTCAGCCAGAGACAAACACATACAAGAGAGTTTGTATTTTCCAAACTATTTTTAAAACTCCCTAAAATGGTCCCAGGGCAACTTCAAGTTCTGGGTCCGTATGCTGATGAACATGGTGGCCATGGTGAGAAGGCAGCTAAGAAAGGACAACCACCCAAAAATTTTTACCTCCTCCAATTATTACCCTACTTAAAACCCTTCATGAGAAGTGAGGCAATCTGACATGTCTCCCAGGTTTCAGCCCTGATCCACATGTGAAACCAACTCCAGGTTGTAAATGCTCAGACCAAACCCTCCTAAGCTCAGATCTTCAAGGAGATATTTGTGGTAGTTGAATTGCCCAGGCTGTAACTCAACTAGAAATCATGTGGCTTCCCAAGAAGACAACCTGACTATTTTCCTTTACAGAGATTTGCATTATGCTTTGAATTAGATCTGCAATGATTTGTAGCCTTCTGCCCTCAGGTGACCTGCAGCACAGCTCGGACTGGGCAGCTCAGGCTGTGCTTCAGTCCATCTTTCCAGATATCAGTGTGTCTGAGCCATTGCAGGAGGCAAGTGCTTTCTCAGAGTCATAAACATCTGAGTTAAAATTTCCTCCACAGTATCAGCTGAGCTGTAATAGCAAACTAAGTATGCTTTAGCCATGAAATGGGTAGCTGAAATCACCTAAGGCAGTGACTTTTCTGTCAAGAGGTGAATTGCACCCACAGTGTGTTGGTTTTGAATAAGCCTTAAGTTTAAAAGTAAACATTGCACAAACCAAGAGATGCTCAACAGTTTCCTCCCAAGAAAAAAATCCAAATTGTCGATGTATTGATTCTATCTTTAGACTATGCCTCCCTTGATGGACTTCAGGTTATGTTTACCTAGAGAGCAAAGAAAAATATTGAGATGACAATCTAGAAAATTTTATTGGATTTTAGCATGATCTCTGCTTTTAAGTCTGAATACAGTTAGTCTGTACTAAACTTCTGACAAAACAAGATTACTGGATACCAAGATGTCAAGAGATGGTAGTTGTGATTGTTGGTGTGGTGTTTAACTTTGTGGGTTTTTTCAGAAAGCTTTCAAAGTGGTCAGGTTTATCTCTGAAATTGAGAGGCATCTCAGAGTGAAGAGAGGCACCAGATGATGAAAGTTTGATAAAGCATGGAGGCATGCTTAGATCTAGCTATCCATCTTCTGGCCTGGTTATTGCAGGGACCACTGCTGTTCATATAGGGAGTGCTGATTCAGGCACTACTAATGCTCAAAGTGCATTGAGAGCGTTAAGACACAACCTTGGTGATAATCAGATTATCTGCATGCTTAGCAATGAGATCAAACAAAGGTTCTTGGCTGAATTCCCATTTTTGCTGAGATCAGGGCAAATTACTCAAAACATGACTTGCAGGCATGAATGCAGTTCTCCTCTGCTCCCAGACATCCAAGCAATTGTTTCTCATGTATCTTTTTCTTTTTCAGTGTGGTGGAAATTCTTCCAAACCCCAAGTTGGTGTATTTGAAGTCGTGGTAGTTTGTAAGCCTTTCTGTGTCCTTGGTTTTGTGGACTTGTTCTCTTGCACTGATAAATTTTATTCTGGCTTTGCCATTTTCAAGATGTTTTATATTATTTTTGTGGACAAACAGAAGAGGATTTAACACATGCCTTCCATGTTATTGTGGCACTCAGCAGTCCACAGTCCATTTCCTACACATGCAGAAGTAGATTTTGATATAATTAGCTAAGTAAGCATATGGCAAAAAGCATAGTTGATATGAATGTTCTTAAAAAGCAGGTCAATGCTTGATTTAAATCAGAACACACATGATTTGCTCTGAAACTATTAAAATTACTTTTTCGGACACATTCAACTAACTGACTTTGGCTCCTATATTTATAAGTTTCATAATGCTTCTTGCATGTGTCTTCAATTTTCTCCGGACTTGGTATGTTGTAAGATGGAGAGAAAGTTGGAGGTTTTTTTCTTGCTTGTGTAAAGCAAATATTTCCCTGTCTTGTTCAGGTATAGTGAAGCATGGAAGTACAGGGCCAGCTTTTAATATTCTGAACTCTCAGGTAAAAATAGTTTCCTCAGCTGAGGTCTGAGCAACTACTCTTCTAACAGTCTAGCAGATGCCTGTTGCAATCATTAGAGTGTTTCATGTTATGTAACTCCTCCTTGAGGAACACCTATGAACATGTCTCACTGATTAGGTCCTAATTTATAGGGACCATAATTAGCCTTCTTGGAAATGGTTATAATTACTGTTCCTGAAGGGGTTGGCTCCTCATCTGAACTCTGGACTCTGCAACCAAGGATTTTGACATTAAGCAAATGCTTCACACTGGGCAGCACTGCTTTTACTTAGAAAATCCATGCTTTTCAACAGACAAATCATTCTAATATTTGAAAAGGTAGTCTACTCTAATAGCCTGTCGTATATCAGACATCACAGCTGAAGCTTGTGAGAGAAAAATTTTGATTTTTTTATCCCATCATTTCAGCAAGAAAAGACTAGACAAGTTGCTAGTGAGAGAAGCCCTGTCACAGATCAGACACTGAGGTGGCGGTTTCTAAATATTATTTGAGGACAAACTGCTGCAGGTTCAGCTTGAGTAGATTGTCTCTTGGGCCACCTGAAAGAGAAAATAGTAGACACTATGGAACAAAGTGACAGATTGCCATGGAGAGAAATAAATGGCAGAGGTGCTCATGGTAGATGGCTGAGAAAAATGCATCCTAATAGAATTTTATGCAGAAAACTGTTTTTTTGTTTTACACACAGCCTGACTGATGGTGCGCAGTGCTCTCTGGGCAGGAAGGAGAACACGCTGCACCTGTCTGATCTTGCAAAAGACCGAGCTCATGACGGATTTGTGTTTCCTTGAGCAAGAAGGGAATCCATGCTTGTTATCAAATTGCCTGTCAGTATTAAAAAAATCATTGCCAATAGAAGTCACTGAAATCACCCTTAATTTTATTATCCAGAGATCCAGGTAATGGTACATGATGTTCAAAGACATTTTGGCTTTTTTGTTAACGTCGCCTTTCTTCTAGTTACTGCAAACAGAGATTGTAGTGGTGCAGTTTATCTGTATTTAAATCCCCTTGAGCTGGTAGCTCGACTGAAGGCTGAACTGTGATCTCTTTGTGCATGAAGAAAAGACACTCATTTATTTATATTAATGTCAAGCTTGTCTACTGCACTTTTTTCTTCATCTTGACTGAATGTGTCGGCAGTAGCAGAGAGGGCATGTACTTAAATAAGGACTAATTGGAAGAAACCATCAGGTTAACAGAGATTTAGTTGGATATCTTGCACTTCAGTAGAAAATTTTCCTCAGGATAATCTCATACCATTTCTGAGGGTGTATGATGGATGCATGAGGAGGAGGGCAGGAAGATACCCATTTGGGAAGTGTGTGAAGTTGCTGTATAATTGCAATGGGTCTTTTAATCTGGAATGGATAAAATACTAAATAGATGAGTTCCCTGTAGGTTACTGAGACTTTCACAGTTTCTTTTTCATCTTATTTCAGATTCTCTTTAGCCCCTCAGCACTCTAGAGAGTTGGTTCATTTCTTGTGTCCCCACTGAAGTAACTGAGGCATAGCAGGCAAGAGATGATACATTCTCCATCTCTTGTGTCTCACTGCTATGGCTGCAGAGCTAGGAAGGTTTGTTTCTGCCATCAACTTACTTAGATATTAGATATCTAATATTATAGATATTAGAAAGAATATCTAATGTTAGACTGAGTGTGTAAACACAAGGTTAGTATTTCAACTCTTGATAAAACCCCCAGACAAGATAATGAACAGCTCCTGATGTTAATGGGCCCTTATTTAAATTAAACTCAAACTTTTTTTCCTCCAAAAGATGCCATTGGCATGTTTTCCTAAAGCCATATGGTTTAACCTTCTAGTACTGGGTATCTAAATGCTTTTCAAGGCTAACCTTGTAAAACTGGTTGCATTGGTGCAAACTTTCTGTTTGAGATGTGTCAGCTACCACTGGTCTCCGATGGGATACAAGCTGTGTCTAGCACAGAAGTCTGTTACTGCTGGTGCCTGTGCAGCGTCCCAGCTAGGCAGTGCAGCTTGGGTATCCACTGGGAAGAAATTTGCACAGTTTTTCAGGAATGGGAGAAGAAAAGTGGCTTAGAGAGGCAGAAGAAAGCAGAAGCACTTGCTGCTGACCTTTGAAGAGGATGGGGTGACTGTGCTTGCTGGACCCATCACCCACAGGCATCCCATTTCAAAGCCTGAGATGTTGGGCAGCATCAGGAGCTGCAGGCGAGTGCTTGAGCCACTCTCAGCAGTGATCTGCTCTTACGTGGTGCTTATGTGCTGCTTTATATGGTGATACATTTTATTGTCACATTTGTAAACAGGAAAATAGTTAAACTATTTTCAGCTTTCATTTTACAACAAGCTGCCCTTTATAACAAGTGAACTGCCCCCAAGCTCTCTGAATAAACAAGTGGACTGAGTGTGCAGTTTTTCAATGCTTTTACATAAATAATAGCTTTTGAGATAAACTCTGTTAGTCAGAGCCTTCTGAAATGAGCAAAAATCTTTTCTCCACTGAGGACAGACTACCTGTTTGCACCCACATTCCCAGCAATTACTGCAGCTACAGATCACCTATCTGCATTGCTCTTTCTTTCTCAAAACAGATTTCATGGAAGCCCTCTGTATTTGTGTCCTTGTTTAGGGCAAATTTTGGGAGGAAACCTTCAAATAGGGTCCCTCTAGAAAACAAATTAAAGTGGCCCCTCCCGCAGCTGGTTCAGGAAAAGACTTCCTTGGAGAAAAGTGGAAAAATCTATTTATTTAACAACCAAAATATTCACAAGCATAAAAAATTTGAATAATATTAAACAATAAAAGCTCTCGCTGTTCTGAAGAGATGGCAAATTCAGAAAGTCCTTGTTGTGGGGTGTAGCTCGGCTCACTCAGTCCCTTATCAGTCCCTCCCGTGCTGGAAAATGCCGCATCTCAGCCCCGGTGGGCCACAGATGTGAGCTCCTGGTGCTCTGCTGGGTTTTCATTCCAGAGCAGGCTGAGCAGCTCCAAGAAAAAGAAAAGCCACAGTCCGGGGAACTTCTCTGTCTCAGCTAGCTAAAAATTAACTAAAAGCAGAGGAGAGCTCTGTCCCGCTGTCCGTGCTGCAGACAACACAGTCTGGGAGCAGGAATGCAGAGGAGTGAGGGCAGTTTCTACAAAAGAAATTGCGCCCTGTTTCTCCCCCCTTCACTCTTGGAACCAGTCTTAAAGGTGCAGAATTTTATATCCAGCATAAACAGAACAGATAACTGGGGATACAAGCATCATAAAGTCACCCTCGGACACCCTCCTGTCCCCAAAGGTTGCTTAGGCACTTCCAAAGAAGAAAAACTTCACTGCAATATTTATGCTAGGAGATTCCTTCTCTGATACTAACAACATTTGCAGTTAGCTTGATGGATGCAGTGCATTTACACTAAAACACTAGCAATGTAATAATTTTTTTAAAAAATTGCAAACAGCTATTTCATACTACACATAATTTCATCTGGAGAGTGTTCCAAATACAAATTCATGTTCTAGAAATGTATCTATGTTTATTTCTCCATAGATCTAGCAGAAAATATAAGGAAAATCAGTCCAGAAAATCAGCCCAGAAATGATTTTACATAGCAGCGAAGTCTTTACAACTTTCCCTTTATTTACAGGTAAATTCAAAAGAAATCTGAAAGAGTTGGGAAAATGTTTCTTTTAAATGGTTCCATCATGCTGCTGCTTGCCATGGCTACCTCCTGGTAAAGTTCATGAAGTATTCAGTGCTTTATGAAACTGCAGCCATGGTTTAGTATGGTTTAAGACTTTTTGTTTTGATTTGCAAATTTTCATGATTATTATATTGTACTGGGAAGTGAATCTTTTTGCTCCGATTAAATTATAATGGAATGTAGCATCAGCCTACTGGAAACTTCATCTTCCACCCACTGATTCTCTGAGTTAATTACCAGTATCATTGATTCCAGCTCTGCAAGTCACACCTGTTGAGCAAGATATGCCAGCAAATGGTCTTAAAATTAAATATATACTTAAGCCGTCTTTCTCCTCCATGTTTTTAGCTGAATAGATTATGGATTTACATACATTTAAAGTTTTGCTGGGTTGTGAACTTGTGCCCTACTTGGATCATTTAACATTTGAAGCAGAAAACATCCGTTATCATCTTCGCTTCCAAAATCTTGCTGCCTTAGATTGTTGGGGGGGCTTTTTTTGCTCTCCTACTGGCAACGAGATGTCTGTTCCGGTTTCTTCCCTGGTCAGAAGCGACAACCGAAAATGGTATTATCAAGTTCTGCCACTTGGTGGCACTAAAAAATAACACAAAAGATGCTGTAAAACACATTACAAACGATGCTGTAAAACACGGCCAAGTGCCGGGTGATAACCGGGCCCAGTGGCCCTCGGAAAGGAAGACATCAGGAAGGGATTTCTGCCGGCAGAAATCCCAAGGCCGTTTTGCTTGTTGTAGATGTTAGCGGGTTTTCAGCGCGGTGCGTGGCCGCTGGGATGTTGCTCTGCACTCGGGCGTGCACGGCAAGCGCCTGCGCTCGCCGCTGGCTCTGCTGGCAGATGTTCTGTACACCTCTTACATTTGTTACTTAAGAATCATCTCTACCTACCTAGGAGCGGTTTTGCTGGTAGCTGAGGAGAAAGAAGTTGCAAAGCCTTCATTTCCAGTGCCTTAGTTCAGACAGTGTCAGAGAGTTTCTCTTGGACAAGGAAATTTGCATGGATCTCCCTGGGGGGCGCCCCCCCTGTAAACATTATTGCCTGCTTGGTTAGAAGAGACACAGTAAAGCCATGTAAGGAAAGAACTCACTCCAGAGTGCGTGTATGGATGTAGGGGTTTGTGTGTGTGAGTGTGTATGATTTGACTGACTTTCCACCAGTACTAGTACAGAAAATAAAAGAACTGGACCCAGAATTTATTCAGGTTCTTTCTCATCTTGGCTGATAATACCCAGTAAAGGTCAAGTGCCCTAGAAACTGATTTCATTTGTGGTTACATTCCATCTCCCTCGTGCAGCTCTTCTTCCAGATAAGAACTGAACGTTTGTTTTTCTCTTTCCCCCTGCGTAAAGATTTTCTTGCTGGTGTTATTTATTCAGAACTTTTTACAAGGGCATGTAGGGATAGGAAAAAGGGGAAGGGCTTTAAACTGAAAGAGGGTAGATTTAGATTATGTATTAGAAAGAAATTTTTCACAGTGATGGTGGTGAGGCACTAGAATATGTTGCCCACAGAAGTGGTGGATGCCCCATCCCTGAAAGTGTTCCAGGCCAAGTTGGATGAGACTTTAAGCAACCTGACCAAGAGGAAGGTGTCCTGCCCATCCATGGTGAGGGGGTGGGAACTAGATGATCTTTAAGGTCCCTTCTAACACAAACAATTCTGTGATTCTGTGGTTCTATGAACTGAGAGCTCTTTTTTCTGTCTGATATTTTCTTCTGTTATTACTCCTTGTATGTATGTTTGAGTCTGTGCTGGTTTGGACTGAAATAGAGCCCAATTTTTTTTCATAGTAGCTGGTAAGAGGCTGTGGTTTGGATTGTGCTGAAAACAATGCTGACAACACTGGGGTGCTCTATCTCTTGCTGAGCAGCACTTGCACAGAGCTAAGGTCTTTTCTGCTTCTCAACTCACCCTTTCAGCAAGAAGTTGTGAGGGGAAACATCCATGACAGGCTGACTGTAACTGACCACAGGGATATTCCATACCATATAGTGTCATGCTCAGTGTGTAGAGCTGGGGGAAGAAGGAAGGAAGGACATTCAATGTAGTGTCATTTCTCTTCCCAAGTCACTGTTAGTGTGATGGAGCTCTGCTTTTCTGAAGGTGGCTTAACACCTGCCTGCCCTTGGGAAGTGGTGAATGAGTTACTCGTTTTGCTTTGCTTGCTTTGCATGGCTTTTTCTTTACCTATTGAACTGTCTTTATCTCAGCTTAGGAGTTTTCTCATTTTTACTCTTCTGATTCTCTCCCCCAAACCACTAGTGGGGAATGAGTGAGCAACTGCATAGTATTTGGTTGTTGACTGAGCTTAAACCACAGTGGAGTCCCATTAAACCTCCTATTAAAGAAAGTAAAATTGTAATCATTATTTCCAGCCTTCTCAACTGGGAGAAGTTTTCAGAGTGAAAGGACTCTTGGGACAAAAAGGAAACAGCCATCTGAAAAGCAGTGCTGTTATTTCATTTCCCTGTATTTCTAGAATTATAGCTATGGCTACACTATTAAATAGTATGGTCAAATAGGATTACTTTGACAGAGCAAAGGAGCTGGTCATGAGGACCTGCTGTACACTCCACATGACTTTTAGGAGGGTGTTCGCTCAAGCTTGGGACTGCCCTGTGGAAGGACCACACCTTGCAGGTGGAATCATCTATTGCCTGCCCTCATGTCTAGCTCAGCAGTGTGAACTGGAGGCTGGCATGTGAAGATCCCTGGGACATTTACCACAGATGTGGCCTCCCAAGCATAACAAAACTGCTTCTCTTTTCTGAGACAAGAGCCAAATTCCCACGCTGTAGGTGATGCAATGGAATTGTAAATTGCTGCTATCCCAATATATTAGTGAGGATAATAAAATAGGCTGGCATGCAAAAATATTACTGAAATAAAAACGCTTCATCAGTGGTTTAAACGTGGATAACTGGAAGTTATTACCAGCATCTAAGTGAGTCTCATGCTGGGTTAGCATAACCAGTCCAGGAGAATGATGTCCGTGTAATGCATACCAAGTGCTGCTGGCAGTGACCCAGCCCATGCTAGGAAGCAGATTATTGTTTCAAATGTCCTGGAAAACTATTTGGAAATTGGAAGAGCCAAAGATGAGACTACAAATTTGACAAGCTCAAGGAAGGGCAAGCACAGATGCCACAGTGATGGGTGAAAAGAGCTAAAGAGATGCTGAGAAGCTGGATGGGAAGTTAAACCAGAGAAATCTGGGATTTTCTTCCATCCTCAGCTTGAAAACTGAGGGAACCTCTACCCTGATAGATAAACGCATGGTCAGGAAAAGCTGTATCTGCACAGAACTGCTTAAGCTCAAAATAAAGGTGATCCAAAAGTGATTGAAGCTCTCCAAGAAGAGTTCTAAATGGGTCTCTGTAGGCGCAGCCATTATCATTGGGTGACTACTGCACTTGGCAAGCAGGAACAACAGCTTATAGTTTTTACCATAAAGATGTTTGGGGCTGAATAAAACCAATCAGTTCAGATTTGTGTTGTTCTTCTAAGAAGCAATATTGAGTGAAAAACATTCTTTCAAGATCTCCCCAGGCTGAGATTTAGTGTAGTTAATCACTTTATTAATTTATTCACCTGTGCCTTTTACGTAGCCCAGTATAACTGACAATTCCAATAAAAATTATCATGTCAGAAAGACAGTCATATCTCTGAAATATAGACATGAAATTATGACTCCTGAGGGCATTTTTGGTGTGTCAGTGTCTGGCTCCTAAATATTATCAGAACCTCAGTTTTTGAGTTTTACCACAGTGGGCTATATCTCAGTCAGCAGCAAACCTCAGTTAAGAAAAAACTGCCTTTATAAAAAGGCCTTTCAGAGGTTAAGTTTACTGCATACTACTGACACTATGAAAAATAACCAGCATATTGTAAAAATCACACTTAAAAAAAAAAAAAAGAGGCAAAAATATCCATTTGGATTATTCACTCAGCAAAATCAAAATTGCTGAAAGGTATTCCTGTACAACACTCATGCAGTAGCAGGTGTACTTGCCCATAAACAAAGGCTAAGGCAAACACTTTGCCCGCACCACATCAATGGGGCAAACTGTCTTTAGTAGTCAAAAGCAGTGAAACAGCAGGAGGGATCTCATTAACATGACACATTCCTCTTTAAAGCAGACAGCCATCCCAGGCACTAGTTATTTGGCAGTTATCTTTAAAAAATATATTAAAGTTAAAAAACTTTCTAACAGTTAGAAGGTAAAAAAAACTTTCTAACATTTGATGCTTACTGAGCATGAAATTTCATCTGACATACTCGGGCCGTGACTTTCTCCAGTGACTTGCTTCTTGTTTACATTTGATTTACATCTCATTTACATGGGAAATCAAATGTGTGAAAATACTTGTGTAAACTTCAAAACAGGCAGTTTTATGTGTTGGAAGGGTTCATGTTACTGTGTGATCATACAAAAATAGCAAGTAGATCACCAGAAAAAGATGCTTGCTGTACAAACTTCCTTCATCCTTTTTGTTAATGGTGATGGAAACTGCATCCTAAAACCTAAAAGGGTTACTGAAAGATAGACTACAAAGTTACATTCACTCTGCTGTAACTCATACCCATAATTACCCTCAAAAAATACCTGCACAAAGGTATCACCACCAGAAACTAAGGGAGCAAGGTCACCCTTGCTCCTTCACAGCTGTTTGAACAAGAGGTGGAAAGAGGCACAGCTCAACTTTATAATGGCCACCAGAAATGATGGAGCGGTCTCCAGACAGAATTGTTATAGGAAACACAGTAAGATAAGATATATTTTTTTCAGCTAATTGACAACCATGTAAAGGTTAATGCTGAAATCAACTCTCAGCAAAAGCTACAGGTAACTGCTGTGGACTTGAAAACGTTAATTGCATCTCACATCGTTCTCTACAGATCATCCAATTAACAGATGAAAGATTAAGAGATTAACATCCTCATCCTGCTCATACCTAAAACTGGATCACAGCACCACTGGTTCCAAGGTACCAAAAGCTTCAATATGAAAGGAATGGAAGGTAACAAGTACGACAAAATTTTAAACTAGCCACTATTCCAAAGAAGAGATCATTAAGTCTGACTTTCATACTAGCAAATCTTCATGAAACCATAATATAATACCAAGTTTTTTGCAGGGACAGAGAAGAATAATATAATAACTTCAAGAGTTCACTGTGGAAATATGCAACCTGTGTTCCAAATGTTCTTGAAGAGAGAGCAAATGGAGACACAATGACATTTTTTACTATGCAAAAATTAGAGTCATCCCAACTGAAATTGATTGAAACTGCCTGAGAAAAGTCTTCCAGTACTGAATGATTGGATCAAAAAAAAAAAAAAAAAAAAAAAAAAAAAAAAAAAAAAAAAAGCTAGTTGAAACATGAAGTGATGCAGATGGAAGGGGGAATGGGAAAACGATGCATTTGTGATGACAGATTTCATTAGCTATTATCAGTCAGGAAAGAGATCTTGACATCATTGTAGAAGCTTCTGAAAGCATCATATCATCACTTAGCAGTAGCTGAAAGGACAAACACAGTCCAATTAATTGTTTGGAGGGGAGGCAGGAGTAGAAAATACATCAATGCCAGTACAGAAATCTCCAGTACTCTCACCTTCAGTGTTGTACATATTTCTAGTTGTTTCCATTTCTGAGCAGTAGGAGAAAAAACATAAAGAAGAGTATAATGGTGAGTAGAGGTAAGGAATTTCATCTGTGGATGCCAAGATTTAACCACTTCATCTTAGAAAGATTCTCTCTGAGAGACTTAGAGACTTATTAAATGAGATTAGAATGAAGAAAGTGATCAAGAAACTATGCACCTTTCATCACAGTACAAAGTTAGAGAGATACTAAGCAAAATAGTTTGGAAGCAAATATGAAAAAAAGAAAAGGAATTTTTTTCACACTTTGTTAGTGAATTGCTGAACTAATCCATTGGCACAGGTTTTGGAGATCCAAGAGATTAACTGGGCTCAAAAAAGTGATTAGTCGAAGTGATGGAAGGAAGTGTGTCAAAGGCTGTTAAACTCAGCCATGAAACTGCTCCAGCTCCAGAAGCCTCTGAACAGTGGTTAGCAAGGGGCTAGAAATGGATATGTTACCATGTTGTCAGCCTATACTTTTCATCTCTCTAATAATTTGCTGCTTCTTTTAGTATTCCTCCCTTTGACAACAGCCCATAGGCAGACCCTAAAATGAAACGATATGAACACTCACAGGGTCCTGAATCCATATTTTAGCCAAGAACATGTCAATTTTTTTTCAGAACTGAGAGTAACCAAGAGTCCTGACCACTGAGGTTGTTTCCACTCACTGGAGGGTGAGTAGCTGATAACAAAATTTGGGTTGATGTTTCTCAGCAGATTTGGTTTTTTACATTTAGTTGGGTAGTTTTAAATAATTTTATGCATCTAGCTAGTAAGACAACATTATTTGTTTGTATCTCCTGTAATCACAAGCTGTGTTAAATAGTATGCTTTTCACCTAGGATTTTCAGGAATGGAATGTATCCTATTCTATAATTATTGCCTTAGTTCTCAGGTATCTGCCATTTCCAGTAGAATCACAGAATCACTTGGTTGGAAGAGACCTTTAAGATTGCTGAGTCCAACCCATGCCCTAACACCTCAACTAAACCATGGCACCGAGTGCCACATCCAATCTTTTTAAATACATCCAGGGATGGTGACTCCACCACCTCCCTGGACAGACAATTCCAGTACTTTATTATTCTTTCTGTAAAAAACTTTTTCAAACATCCAACCTGTATTTCCTCTGGCAGAGCTTGAGACTGTGTCCTCTCATTCTGTCAGTTGCTGCCTGGAGAAAGAGACCAACCCCCACCTGGCTACAGCCACCTTTCAGGAGGTTGTAGAGAGTGATAAGGTCACCTCTGAGTATCCTCCAGGCTAAACAACCCCAGCTCCCTCAGCCATTCCTCACAGGGTTTGTGTTCCAAGACCCTCACCAGCCTCGTTGCCTCCTCTGGTCGCGCTCAAGCATCTCAACATCGTTCCTAAACTGAGGGGCCAGAACTGGACACAGCACTCAAGGTGTGGCCTCACCAGTGCCCAGGGCAGGGGAAGAATGACCTCCCTGCTCCTGCTGGCCACACCATTCCTGGTCCAGGCCAGGATGCCTTGGCTTTCTTGGCCACCAGGGCACACTGCTGGCTCATGTTCAGCTGCTGTCACCAGTGTCCCCAGGTCCATTTCTGCCTGGGCACTGTCCAGCCATCCTGTCCCCAGCCTATAGCATTGCAGGGAGTTATTGTGGCCAAAGTGCAGGACTCAGGATTTGAACTTATTAAACTTTGTCTCGTTGGACTCTGCCCATCCATCCAACCATCCTAGGTCTCTCTGCAGGGCCCACCTTCCTTGCAACAGATCAACACATGCTCCTGGCTTAGTGTTGTCTGCAGATTTACTCATGAAAGGCTCAATACCCTCATCCGTGTCATCAATAAAAATATTGAACAGAGCTGGCCCCAGCACAGACCCCTGAGGGACACCACTGGTGACAGGCCTCCAGCTGGATGCAGCCCTGTTCACCACCACTCTCTGGGCCCGGCCATGCAGCCAGTTCTTAACCCAGCAAAGAGTGCTCCTGTCCAAGCCATGGGCTGCCAGCTTTTCCAGGAGTGTGCTGTGGGAAACAATGTCAAAGGCCTTGCGGAAGTCCAAATAGACAACATCCACAGCCTTCCCTGCATCCACCAGGTGGGTCACCTGGTCAAAAAGGAGACCAGGTTGGTCAAACACCACCTACCCCTCCTATGGCCATGCTGGCTGGGTCTGATACCCTGGCCATTCTGTCAGTGCTGAGTGTTGACACTCAATAGAAACTGCTCCATTACTTTTCTGGGTACTGACGTCAGGCTAACTGACCTATAATTACCAGGATCCTCCTTCCCACCCATTTTGTGAATGGACATCACACTGGCGAGCTTCCAGTCATCTGGAACCTCACCAGTGAGCCAGGACTGTTGGTAAATGACGGAGAGCAGCTTCACAAGCTCATCTGCCAGCTCCCTCATCACCCTGGGATGGATCCCATCTGGTCCCACAGATTCATGAGCATGCAAGCACCTCAGCAGTCCTCTGACTGCCTCCTCCTGGATAACAAGGGGACCATTCTGCTCCCTGACACCATCTACCAGCCCAGGAGGACAGTTGTTCTGAGGACAAGCTGCCTTCCCACTACCGACTGAGGGAAGGAAGGCATTGAGCACTTCTACCTTTGCCTCATCTGCAGTTACTAAGTTCCCTCCTGCATCCAGTAGAGAACAAAGGATGGTCTTATCCTTTATTTTTCCATTATTATATTTGTAAAAACATTTTTTATTTACTGTGGTCGTCAATATTTTTTGCTATTAAAACCTTGAAATTCCAGTTGAGAGATATATATCTCTTTAATAGTGCCCAAGACAATCTTGCTGTTGCTTTAGAATGGGTTTTTTGAAACCTGTTCAAATTTTTATTCTTTGCCACTTTTTGTAGGTTATGATGCAACTAGTGTGTCTGTCACTGAAGAGACCAGACACTGTTGATTTTGGCATTGAGATGAAAATGCTTAAAGAAGCATGTGTTTTAGACAACTGGACAATTTAGTATTTGCTCCCCATTTATGGAATGGTTTTTCCCTGTAATCATAGATAACATTCACATTGTACATTATATTCCAGACTGTTTAAATCAAACTATTTATTTGTACCTTGTATTAGGCTAAATCTGTTGTTTGAGTGTAATTATTAGCATAAAACACACTTATCTGTGTGCATGTGTGTATGATACTGATGAATCATTACAGATGACATGTAGACCTTTATCTCTGGGCATTACCAAAACCAATGACTGAACCCTTTGATTTTTAGTGTTCAGTGTGTCTGTGTTGGAGAGGAACAAAACCCAACCAGCAGTGCTAGAAGAACTGACCTATTTTCAATTTACCTGATGGCAGAACAGATTAAATTATTTAATCCAAATAATCTAAAATTATGAAAAAAACAAACAAAGAGGTTTGAAGCTTGGATTATCCTTTTCCTTCTTTTATGTGATCTCAAAAGTCTCTCCCAATCTTAATGGTTCCATGATTTTGTGATCTCCCCAGTCTCTGCAAATGAAGAAATAAGGAAAAAACAAAAAAAAACACCAAAAAACCACCAAAGTCATGAGATTGACTTTCTGTCAACCCTACTTTAGGATAAAACAGCTCATTTTTACATCTCCCTATGTCTTGTTTTCCTTCACCTTTGCTTGGTTTACCCTCTCCAGTGGTGCCTAAAGAGTGCATTTTCCACAAAATAATTTGTGTGTAGGCCCTTCCCTGTAGTATGTGTTGACAGAAGGAGACCAAAAATAAAAAATCCCGTATCCCCTCAAAATATGAGGCCCTTCTGCAAAACAGACAAAAGGGTTCAAATCTAGAGTCTTGTACCAAAATTCATGTCAGTGTGTCTAAATTAAAAATGAAAGCCGTAGGATAAAATAATCTCTAGCAGTTTCTTTGTTCACTTTCATCATGGACTTGGTGCAAATAACAGGAATTTGTCCTTACAGACTACTTTCACTGTCCAGGAATATGAGAGAGACTATTTGAGTTTCCACAATATACTCCAGTGATTGAATCCTACATCCTTATGCAAGCTACTTTCCTTATGGAGCTGATAGGAATTTTGCCAAACTATTGCCTTGAATTGAAATGGTATGTGTGGGAGGACTGTGGAGTGACACCCCGAGCATATTTAGGCATAGCAGATACTCATTATGCAGTCAGAAATATTTCATAATGAAATTATATAAATTACAGATGATAGTATTTCCTTCTATACCATTTAAAAAATAAAACCCAAAGAAATTTATCTTTAAAGTTGCGTTTTCAGTCTTTGTCCTTCAAATGTCTGTAAAGTAGTTATTTCATAATTTGAAGATGTCTTAAGCTGACTGTTTCACCCCTTTTCATCTCCTGTTGGACACATCTATTTAATGCAAATGCTGGAAATGAGGGAAACATCAGGCTTACCAACTTAAAAGAAACCCATGCTCAGCTAATCAGCATATCACTCTGAAAACCCATGGGGAAGGAGACATTTTTGCCTCACATTAATTCTGGAATGTGCTTGGAAGCTGTTTTTTTCTGAATCTTATTGTTGGAGACAGTCATCCTGCTAGAAGGTGACATTGTCTGTGACACGGGCAGAGAGGGAGTCTCACCGCAAAGAAAAGTTACCATTCTGTTTTATAACAAGTTACCTGCAGTGGAAAACATGACTTTATGTGATTTACAAGTTTCTGTGTTAAACACTGTGGGGTTTCTTCCCCTGAGCTTCACCAGTGACTCCACTGACTCTGTGGATACAGGACAAGCACCGTCATGGATCAGTCCCTCAGGTGCCTTCACTGGCTGAAATGGCAAAGTTACATAATGCATGGGAAAAGCATCAGGATGGACTGGTTTCCTGTAGGACATACTTATAGCTCTTGGCTTTGTATGAACTATAGGACAGGAAATTTAATGATGACTTGCTGTTGCACACCCAGGAAGCATGCTACAGGATCCTACAACAGCGTGCAAGGTTACCTTGAGAAAAAGAATTGAAATATCAAATGCACAGAACTCCACTATTTCAAGTAGGATAAAGTAGTGTTTAGCCTCATGAGAGCAGCATTGTGGGTGCCAGAGGTTTATGTTATTTAATGTCGAGAAGCTGAATAAGCACCTCTTGTCAGAGGCTGAAGTTATTTATATTGGTGTTTCAATGCCTCTCAGGCAGAGAGTCTAAGATGAACACTTATTATGAGGTTTGGGAAAATGATGGCCATGTGAAATGGAATGAGATTTGATGCCGAGGTGGCCAGAGATGACCGCATGGTTTCCCCTGGTTTCCTAGGTTCTGTGAAAATCTGCATTCTAATCTGCTGTTGCTTTGGCCACTTGCAGCAGTGTGTCAGCATCTGGCTGCTGAAGATTTGTGTGCCTTGTTGTGAAATATGGTTTGTTTCTTTTAACTAGCACAGATAACCAGAGAACTGAGATAACCTGTTGTTTCTTTCTGAAAGACTAAATCTAAAAATACTAATAAAATCAGTGAGATTTCTATTTAAATTATTCATCATATAACTCATAGAAATTGGTCAAAGATACAAACTTTGATAATTATGAAATAGGTTTATCCATGTAGGCAGACAGTTTTGATAGCAAGGGATATGATGAAAGAGGAAAATTTTGTATAGGTTTACCTTCTTATCAGAATTTCTCCTATTTTGCCTGTTTCAAGCTTAGCTTAGATGTACTGTTCCTTCATATGAATCATTGCTAAATTTTGGGTAATCTGAAAAGATCATGCTGTTTATATTTGATGCAATGAAGCTGTAGGGCTCCATTGGCTGTGAAAATACCAGAACTAGGACTCTGGAAGTTCATCTCCTCATAGGGCTTCAAACAGGCTGGGAGGATTAAACTAAGTGAGAGCTTTGGTACTAAATGACCCAGTTTGCCCACAACAATGCACTGAGTTTCATTTGAAAGGAGGAATTCAATTTCAGGGCATTTCTGTTGACCTCTAAAGCTCCTTAGAGCTTGATTTATTTTTTTCATTTGACCAATAGCTGTAATTTGTTGGCCTGAAGAGATACAGAAGGTAATTCTTGTTTTTGAATGGATCTCCCTATAGAAACAAAAACAAGTATAAAATCTGCTTCATGTTTCAGCTGAAGATGGGCATCCAAAGTAGCCACAGCCAGTGCAGGATGTTTAAAACATTCTGGATCTTCCTTTGGTTTTAACTATTTTAATAATTAGTTTCCATGAACAGTGAAGATTTGGCTTAAAGATCTTTAACTTGGCATAATTTGCAAAAATCTTTATTACATTCTGTTTAGAAAACACCACCCACATGGATTAGTGATGATGCTACCATCATCACTAATCATCACTACCATTTTTTTCTGAGAAGCATGCCAGGACATTAGTTAAGCATGAAACAGATGTTTAACTTGAAGGGTTTTAATCTTGTCTTGATTCTATAACGAATAAAAATGATCATTTAGAAGCATCTTTCTAAAAGGGAACTATTTACATGAAGTGATACAAGGGAAATTTACAGAACTCATGAAGTAGAAATCAGCTTCCATATATCTATTAACAACTACAGCTGAGGAATAGACATTTTAGTTGCATTAAACAATCTGAAATTTATTTAGAGGGAAGAGTTGCCTTAAAGTAGCTTGGAAGGTGAAACTAAAATTGACTGCCAAGTAGAGCACTACCTCCCCTTCCTACAGTTGGCAATATAGATACTTTCAGCTGATTCTGCTCTAGGATGTATCAATGAGAACTTAACTTGTATATCTTAGAGGGAAAAATGACATTTTTAAAGGCATTTAGGTCTTCATGTCCTGATAAATAGTACAAGACAAATTATATTTCCTTAACTCATTTGGAATTTCCTTAAATTGCAGGTAAAAGTGGAATGAGAACAGAAGTTGTATAATTAAAACTGGTTTTATAGGGGATAAGAAAAAAGAAAAAAAAAAAGCCAAACCAAAGAATAGTGAGAAAAACATGGATTTTCCCTCTCTGTATCATCATGAAGGTAGAAGTTTCTGGCAGAACTGTTCATTCCATACAGAAGCTTCCACTCATATTGACATGATTGCAAAATCTCCATGTCTCTTGCTCCAGTGCAACAGACCTAAGGCAGTATGTACCAAAAAAAAAAAAAAAAAAAAACAAACCAGAAAAAAAAAACCAAACAAACAAAAACCCAAAAAAAACCAGAATAGCCCTGTACACCTTGGTATAACTTCATGGGTGATCAAAAGGACTCTGAATTGAAAACCCAAGTAACTAGGATCAACTGATCAATTACAACATTGTGTTGGTGCCCAGCAGCAGCCTGGAAAGTTATTCAAGTATTAGGAAGTACTGGGAAAGAAGTAGACAAAAAGAATTCTGTCATTGCACAAATCAATAGCTCGCTCACACCATGGGTAAAGTTTTCAGCTTTGATGGCTTCACCCCTGAAAAGATATGGAAGAACAAGATGAGTTTTGAAGAAAGGCCACAGGCACAGTCAGGTAATAAACATTTTCCACATGAGCAGTGTTTGAGTTGTTTGAGAAGAAAAGGAGTACAAATTTGGGGATGACATGACAAAAGTAAAGTTACAAGTGCCATGGATAAGAGAGAGAGTGGTAAATCATTCTCTCTCTTTTCCAGTAGATTTGGGGAATCACATGGTTCCAAGCAAAAAGAAGGTTCAAAATCAAAAAATAGAAGCATTTCATTCAACTGATTTCAACCCTGCCGATGGGTGTGTGGGAAAGAAAGTTACAGGCCTCCTTAAGGAGACTGGTCTGGACTTTGCTGGTGACCAAAGAAACAAACTACAAAAGGCTCAGGGAAACCTTGGAAGTGAGAGACTTACGGATGGTTCACCAGTGGTAAAAAAAATCCTCAGTGACCAGGAATGATCAATCATCCACTGTGACTATTACTGAAGTAGCATAATATTGCTGAAGACATATAAATAAACAAAGACTTTAAATTTTCTATTATTTAATTAATTTTACATCCAGAGAAAAGGAGCCTGTAAGAGCCTCAGAGACTGATGTGTCTACCACATATATTGATTTCTCAAAATCTAATTAGCGTAATCAACTCATCGTAACGTGTTAGAAGAGGAATGCTTTATTCATTTTTACTTTGCCCTCCTGTGCTCATAAGAATATTTTTTCTTGGAAGCTTGCTCTTATAATTATATTTGTTCTCCTTATGTGGGGAAACTGGATGTACTGAGAGAAAATCTGTGGAAATCACAGATCTTGCCAATTATAAAGAGATTATTGAATGGAAATTAAAACTCTTTGGAATGTGGAAAAAAAAGAAGAAAAATTGTAATGGGTCAGTACTCCGCACCACAAAGAGCTGTGTCATATGTTGCACTAATTGAATACCAATACAAGTTTCCTGAATAAAAACTTTCCAGAGTACGGCTTTTGTCCAGCCTTGACACAAACTCAGGGATATAAGGTAAACTGTGTAAAAGGCTAGGACCAGATTTTGTGATTTCGCCTGAATGATTAATACATTCTTTAGATTGATCACATCTTTTTGATTATGGAAAGCATTAACTATCTCATTCATCCCTAAAGTACCCTTTCTCAGGTAAAAGAAATAAAAAAATAAAAACAAAACACAAAACATACCACATTACAATTAGATATTAACCAAGCCTGAGACTTTTCCTTCTCATTTACAATCTCTCTTTCAATATCTGCTAGGAAAAACCATTTGGGTCCCATTTTCATAAATAAATTTCATACTTAATTGCCCTAATTACTTTGACTTACCAAGAAAACTGATGTAGGTTTGCAGCTATTGACTGTGTAACTACTCATATGTACCCAATTACACCACTTCTGAACTGCATTTTCTCTCTATGGCTAGACCTAATAATATCTCAGGAAGATCACAAGCAAATTCTGTTCTTAAAATAAACTCAGTTTCCAGGATAATCTTTTGGGTATATATTTTATGGAAATTACTTTTATGGAAATTACTTTTTCCTTTTTATTTCACAAAGGTGACATTCATGTACCACATTTATTCAAGTATCATACCAAGCTGGTTGTGCTGGTTAAAAAAAAATCTTAGGAGAGGTGTTTCATATAATACTTACACATATTCTTACACTTAGACTCAAAGGCCATGAGATGAAGCAACTGACATATTGAAGGGGGAAGGGGAGGACAAATGGGGTTTAAATGAGCATAGGAGCCCCCCCACTTCCAGCTGTCCTATGGGTGATGGGTGTGGCCTCCTTTTCCACCCATCTGCTCTACCTCAAGTAGTCATTGCTAATGAGATGCTTGGCTATATCAATTTCAGGATAATGCCTCATGAACAATGGGCAAATCTTTTTCCCATTTAGGAAAGACCAAAATTATGGCATTGCTTGGATAAATATGCTACTTGTGTTTCATGAGTTACCTCTGCAGGGTGGTGCAATGCTCCACAGTCTCTTTATAAAAGTTCTCTCATATTTCCCTCCTGTCATTTTGCTCCTGCCCCATTGATGTTTGGATTTTTAATTTAACTGTCATGAAATAAAAGACTCAGTCAAGAGACTTTTGTTACAGCAAGTTGGTTTTTTCAGCAAATCACTGTGAGATTGTACATCTTCAGTAAGAGAAAAATTGGATCTGCAAACACTTCCACCAAGAAGTCTCCTTATCCTATGAGGAACAGATCAAAAAGAAGCAGATACAGGGATCTGGACACTGACAAGAAAAATCTGATCAGAATCTATGAACTATGATATTCACTTCATTGCAGAAACCTGTACACAAAACCCTAAGGTCCAACTGTTTGGCTCAGCCTCAGGATTATCTGGATATGGGGTACATGTTCACTCCTGTGACAGTCCAAACCTGACTGTGCCTTTCTGACACTGACTGCAGAGCTGCTCCTGCTGCTTATGGCAGGAACAGGGGAAAAGAGGAGGGAGGACAGTCCCCTCTGCAACTCTCCAGCTACCTCATGCCAGCTGCAGCCAGCTGTTGAGTTCTAGGAGCCAAAATACAGTGCTTTGAGCTTGTTAGTAAAATCTGCTTCTTGAACAGCTGAATTTCATCTTGTCTGCAGCACTGCAACAAAACAGACCATGATGACCCTTCTAGCATCTTAAATCTCTTGTAAGTGGGGAAATGAGGGCAGAGGTTGTGTTTTGGAAGACATCTCTACAAAAAAGAATTTCATTGCAAGTTATAATTTCTTTCCTTTTAATCACCTTTATTTGAATTAGATCTAAAGGCGTTTCAGGGAAATAACCTGAAAGTTAACATTATAGGCATTTTACAACTGTTGTTATTGTTTGTCTTTTAGTACAAAAGGGTCAAGATGTTTTACAAAAATGTATCTGATTATTTTATTTGGAAAATTAACAAAATACTGACAAAACACTGGTGGTCTGGGTTTGTGGAAATTACCTAAGAAAGTTTTCATCAGAGAGACACATGCATCAACACGAATCCCTCACATGCCTCCAAAGTCCATTTGCTATCAAATGAACTCTTTTTCCTAGGATTTTATTTGGCCTTGCTCCCTTTGGATTCAAGACAGTTTTCCCCTCTCCTGCTCTAATACTGAAAACATCAGAAAAAGAGTTTTCTGTCTCATGTCATTGTACTTTTTTAATCAGCTCTTCCATTATGAGCTGCCCAAAACCAAGTGTCTGCTTTTATAAAATGACAGGTAGATTGAAAAATGACAAGTTGACAGGTTGACAGAAGAATGACACATGTGATAAAAAAATTTGGATAGTCAAGTCTCTCAGTCTGATGGAAAGACAGCTGTACTGGGAAAGGCTCATCTTGGAATACAAATAGGAATATTAAGGAGGAATAGACTTCAATCACAGTAATTACATAGAAAATGGACCCAAATTTGTTTGCTCAATAATAAAGATAAAGGAATAAACTTCAGTAAATGATTCAAGGAAACATTGAGGGGTTTTTTGTTTTGTTTTGCGGTTGGTTTTTTTTTTTTTTTTTTTTTTTTTTGTGAATGAAAAGGGATATGTCAACAAGATGCAGAATTCCCAGAGAGAGATACATTATATTGTTAACAGAGCAGATGAGAGTTATAAAAATGAGATAGGAATAATCAAACTGACGTACTGTAAATGGAAATTTTACAGCTGTGAAAACTCCTATAAATCCATATTCTTTTTCATGAAGCCTCACCATTACAAATTTAAACTGATCTTTCAAGAAGGTACCTGAAATAAAAGTGCTGAGGGGTATGGAATAAAGCCCATGTGCTGATGGCTTCCAGGATTTCTATTTGCACAATGTCCACAGAATGCAGTATGGACAATAATAAATGCCTCCAAGAAACCCCAAAAGAACAGTAAAAGTGAATACACCATCTTGTAGCAATTATGTATGCTGGCAAACACGAAAAAAAAAAAACAACCTTCATTGACAGATTCATGATCAAAGAGTGATAGCTACCTCACAGCTACCCAAATGCTGTTCCACAGTCTGATCTAAAGCTGTCTGGAGTAGTGAGTCTTCATTCACTGGAACAAGCCTTCCATCAAGCTTTGTATCTCAAGAGGAAAAGTATATACACTGTTAATGCTAAAACCCCAGGAAGGCATCTAGGTGCTCATTACATGAGAAAAGGATGGGCAAACACTTCTGCACTTTACATTCCCAAACTGAAAGCTCATAAGAAAAACCAGTGGTGATCTTGGATATTTAGTGGAAAGTAAAAACTGGGTCTGACTAACACATTCTTATGTAACCATTACAGGCCATGAGAAAACTCAAAGATTTGCCAAATATTCACTGCAGCAATCTGTTGTCAAGAGCTTTATGCAGTGAGAAATGAGGTTTTCATGAAACTGAAGTTTATAGGTAAAAAAAAAAAAGCTCAGTCGCTAGTCACCTCGGATCCAACTTCACTGCGCAGCACATTTTCAATGACAGCTTGTAACATGGATCAGATAATATGCTGAATGTCATGGAAATAATTCAAAATGTCAAAACAAAGCATAATTATTAAAACAAATCAGAGTGAAGAGGAAAATGTAATAGAGCACAAAATGAGCATACCTATAAGAAGTTATTTTGGTCTGTGATTTTTTTGAGAGCAACATCAAAATGATAGTGCTTTAGACTGTATGTTTCTTTTATAGCTCTGGCTTCTGATTTTAACTTTGCAGTGTCTGTGACCATACTTAAAAATGTTTTGGAAGAAGTGGTTTCAGGCATTTCCTCACCTATACTTTGGACTGCTTTTGGGTTTCACATACTTTTCTGTAGAGGACTGACCTTAATGATTGAAGTGGGCACATTGCCAAAGGGTTCAATTTAGCTGATAACACATACAGCTAACCCAGAAGGAGACATGCATAGCTAAAATGCTATGTGCACAGTGCTAGGCTAAGTGGAATTTATAGGCCATCTAGTCAGGAATTTTTCTTAGGGGATAACACAAGGAAATGTTTGTCTCAGAGAGACTTAAAAATGAAAATATGAACCCTATATTATATACCTGATATAAAGGAAATGCCTTCTTGTCTTTAATAATACTGTGAGAATTGCTGAGGCAAAGTATAAGGGTTTTAGGTCAGCAAAAATTTCAATGCTCTTTTCATGGCTCTAAAATAATGGTGGACAAATGATTTGCAACGTTTACTCTCCTTTTCTATTATAGCAGTGACAGGATCATGATTACCTTCAAATATATCCACAGCTGTATGCATGCAGGCTACTGTGTCATGTTACGTACCAGAGAACCTATGATAGGCAGGGCTTCACTAGTCACCAAGGACAGAGAATGCTGTGGGCCCCGTCACTGTTGGTGTCGCCCTTGTCTGGTGCTACTCTAGAGGTGTCAGGAACTCCCAAATCAGAATTTTTTTTTTTAAGCAATCTCAATATTTACACAGCCCTAGATGCCCACAGACTTTGTTCTGTGGTGAAATTTTAACCAGGGTTATGGGGCATCAAACTCAGATCAGTATATTTAGCCTAGTAAGTGTCATGTCAGGAATTGAAGCTCATGATCCTGTGGCAACACACTTTGCACAACATGTTATGGTGTTTCCTTAACCCACTAGAGTCACTGTCACACCTCAGTCCTCTTATATTAGAATCACACAACACAGAGTGTTACTTTCCATCTAAACATTTTTTAATAAACTATACTGTCCTCAATGGTTTTATTCCAGCTTTACCTGGATTCTTATTGTGCCTGGTCCAGTTTTCTTTCTTATGACTCTGATAAGACTGCACAGTTGGGTCACCAGCTTGGCAAGTCTCCATGGGAGCAATGGACAAGGATCAGAACTCTGTGGGAATCAGCAGCCTCCCTGAGCTACACTTCAGTATGGCTCTTCTGGTTGAGCACATAGTATTGCTTAGATCTCCAATGTGCAAAGGCAAAAAAGCTCTTTCAGTCTAAACAAGTGCAAAGAGTCTGTGGTTGTAGCCATTTAAGTAACCCATTTAATCAGGCAAATGTGTGTGGTAAGGCATACGGTGTGCTTGCCTCCATAGAAGTCTGTATTCCCCAGCTCAGAACAGCCAGCATGGAAAAGTAGCAACCAGAGGAGCATTCCCCAGCATGGAAGCTGGAGTACTAGCAGACTGGGAAAATATTAAATGGGGCCAAGGAGTGACATCTGCTGAGTGAAGATTATTTTTATCAGTTAATGTAAGGGCACTGTTCTTTGTATTAGTGAGTTCATACTGATTTATAGCTATTCTGTCTGGTCTGCATCTGCAGCTCTTCTAAATTTTACATATTTGAGTGGAAGAACAAACTGACCTCATTCAGGTAGGCAATCTGTTTCTCATATATATGCCAAGAGACAAAGATGTCAAACATTTATTTAAGCCTGCAAATATTACAGAATAAAATGAAAAGTATGCTTGAGCAGTTTGCAGCAGAGTGGTAATGTTCTCCAAGAGCCTTATGCTCAGTGTTCCCCAGGAAACAAATAGTGTCTGCTATTCTAATTTGAATTCTAATATTGATTTTTTTATTTTTCATCGTACTTAGTCAAGCCTCTCTAAACTAGACACCAGCTATACTAACAAAGAGTGAGCCAAGGAATGGGAGGAGGGTAATATCTACACTCAGCCTTGACTATATCTCACTCCCTTGACTCTACCAAGTGATCCATTTTAGAATCCTCATTGTTCTAGTGACTGGTATCACAGCTGGTGTTGCAGACCCAAGCTAAGCTCTTTAGAGATTTGAAATAATTTAAACTCAGCATTTATTACAAAAAACATTTTCTTCAGTTATTATGTCACTCATTTTCAGGTTAATTTATATACATAACTTTCAACAAAATAAGAAGAAAATGCTCCAGTGTGAAATCAGGTGAAATGACTGTCAGGACACCACCATGTGCCAGGGGAACTTTTCCTGGGCTCCTCGTTGGTGCTTTCTAACTGGACACTCACCACTTCCCACCTGTGAGCAGGCACATGTGTCAGAAGAGGTGGTGAATCCTCTCCTCATTGCTCCCTTTGTCACATGGTACAAGCCACGGATCTCTGGCAGAGAAGGACACCTGCAGAAGAGCACCAAACTGTCTTTGTAGCCATCCCCTGTTTGGGTAAAGGCATGAAAATTGTATTGTAGATGGATTGTAGTGGAGAAGTTTCTTCTGCTTTTTCTTTTTATAGCTGTTAAAAAAAAAAAAATCAAAGCAGCCTGCTTTCCTCAGTAAGGAAGGCAAAGTATTTAACAGAATGCTTCTGGCTCCTAGATAACCTACAGAGACAGAATGGTTTGCAGGAATGGAAAAGGCAAAAAAGGGTAAAATTCTTTTAGAAAAAAATCCATCAGGATCCACACTTTATAGTCTCCAAAACAACACAGTGTTTGTAATGAAAATGCCATCATTATTCATTACTTATTTTTTTTCCTGCAAGGTGATTCTCTGTAACTAATAAAGTTAAGTGTGTACATAAAGATAATGGTGGCTATTAAAAAGTCCTTAATGTTAACTACTATAAATTAAGAAGGGCACAAACACCTACTAGGTAATACGTGCAGCTTCATTACAGTAATTTTTATTCCTCATTTTTCTGGGGGCTTAAAAAAGGTGTGACTGTCTGTCACTGAAAAAAAAAATTACTAGATGGCAATTATTGCTAAAACTCAGTGGTAAAAATTTAGGTAAAAACATCAAATGGTGAGCAGAGGAGACCTCACTGATAAACCTTGGTGCCAAGGGAAGTCTTGGGCTGAACGGGGCAGAAGGGATGCTCTTTCTCTCTTAGTGCTTTTCCCCTCCAACTGGAGCTGCTTCAGTAACTATTTCCCACACGTAATAACCTTTTCTCCAAAGACATTTTAATCTAAGAGAAAGATTTTTTCACCAAAGTTTTAAAAATATATAAAGTTCTTCATATCTGGTTTTAAATTTCTTCTGCCTACTCTCTTCATACTGCCCCTGGCACTGATGCTGCCTTCTGTCTGAACTGTGCATGGGTACTGCTGTAACTCCCTTTCTTCTGCCAAAGCTCCTCTACACTTTCATTTTCAAATCGCAATTTATTTCGTTACAGATAAGCACTGGAATCCAAAGCTGTTAATCCCAAATGTGGACTCTCTTAAATGTCTTAAAGTGGTTCATTTTGAATAAAGACAGTGCTGACAATTTCTCTTAGACTATGAGGTACTCATGATTTGATTTTTGAGACGGTAGTCTCCCACTGAGAATTAAAGCCCTGTGATCATCCTGAGAAAAACAGGAGGTAGAATATACACATCAGGCTTGCAAAGATGGCTGTGCAATGCCAATAGATTTTATCTTCCCATTTAACAGAAATTCACCTGACTTTTTAACTTGATGGGTACACTCAATGTTTTCACATGTTCTTCCTAGGATCTCATCTTCTCATGGTGAAGCTCATGGGCAAATGAATACTGATCAAATAGGAATAAATCTTAGAATAAATAAATTTTAAAAGGAACATAGCATTGGGAGTTGAGAGATTTTCAATTTTGCAACATATTTCATGAGGAGCTGTTAGATGTATTTTTGCCACAACTACATTGCATTCTTTAACAATAATAAAAAAAATACAGATTTTCTATATAAAAATGTAGGGGCTATTTTTATAATATTTTTTGCATCCTTAATTCTAAAGTCATTTTCTGAAGAATTTTGTATTCCATTCATAGTAAGAAAAACTTTTGAAAACCACTAGCATAGAAGATAATTCCATCTGTTTTATGAACCTTCCATCTCCCATACAGCCCCTCTTTCTTTTGGACACATATTTGATTTTCTATGCCTTTTTCATTAGTTCACTCATTTTATCTGTCAGAAAACTCAAGAATCAGCATTACCTTTTAAATTCTATTTGAAATTATGTGGTAGGCACATTATAAGTCAGCATAGTTCACCATTTTGTTGCTTTACACTCTTTTGCCCACCTTATCTGAAAAATTGCTCCGTGAAATGAAGCTTATTAGTCTTCAAATATCTGAAGAAATTCCTGAGGAAAGAAAAAAAAAATGGAATTTTCCCAGAGAATTATTTTAGTCTGTTATGGAATACCTCAAGAAAAGAAGAATTTCCTACATTCATTCTCCAAGTAAAATACTTATCACACTGAAAGCTGTCCAGGTGAGTTTGCAGGCTGGGATATATGACTATTGAGTTAAAGTAGAAGGCAGCTGCATTTGCTGCAATGCTTGTCTGAAATCTCTGTTGGCCTGGGACCATGCTGGAGACCTCCACTGAGAAGAGACACAGGGAAATTATTTCATCCCTCTTTTTCAGGCCCAAGGAGATTTTCACAGGGGTTGCTTTTGATGAGGTATTTTTCATTGCAGGTTCTACTCCCACAGGTGCAGTCCACCTGTGCCTGCAGGGCTTGCAGCAGGAAGATTCCCATGTCAGCCATGATGGTACAGGGCTGCTGGCTGAGCAGATGGTAAAAAAGGCCTTCATCCAGACCCCAGAGCCTACAGGGATTGTGTGTGCATCCCCAAGCAGCATTTGCTGTAGTTTCTTTAGGCATGTTCATGTGAAGAAGATTAACAAAATAAAAATGAATCTCACGCAAGTGAGTGTCCTTCATCCTCAATTGCAGTGAAATCATAGATTCATAGAATTGTTTAGGTTGGAGATTATCTTCAAGATCATTGAGTCCAACTGTTAGCACTGCTGGTTCTTCCACTGAACCTTGTCTCTTAGCACTTTATCTACATAGCAGTATCCAGATTAAGTTCTAGCTGAGCTTAGGTCCTTACAATTTTCTTCATTAATAACCTCATGACATCCTTGCACTTCTCCTGAACTGTCTGTCCCTTCTTTCAAAGGTCATAATGTCTCTTTTTTTTTCTCCCAACTTACAGACAGAGTTCTCTATCCTTAACACTGAAGTTTGTGCCTTAATATGATACAAACATTGCACTGTTGCCATTTTAGCCAAAAGTTTATTGTTACAAAACCTGTAATTGTGCCAAATCTCCTAAGAAGGAGTTTGTTTAACCAGAATCTGTAAAGGTTTAATGTATCAAAAATGAGGATTAAAAAAATAAAAAAGCAGGGGAAAAAATTAAATCATCCTTTGTTTAGCAAATTCTTATTCTGGGCAAATGCAAATATTTATTGGGCAGCCTAGACTTAAAACTAAGTGTTCACACACGGTGAAGGATCAGTTGTGTTGGTAACACTATCTGAATAGATACTGTTCTTGAGTGGAATCTGTTCTACATCTTAATTATGCCTTCATGACTATCATGTTGCTGCCCTTAGAGGGAAACCAATTCCCAGGAGCTGCCCTAGTTGACTATGTGAACTCCAGTTAAGTGAACAATCTTTCCTGTTCAATATGGCTAGAACATGAGCCTTGGTGAGTATTATTAACTCCTATATCGTAACAGACAGTAGCATCCAGTTTTAAATTGAGCAACTATTTTAGATGTGGGAACTGACAAAGCATTTCAAATGGACCTTAGCTTCTTCCATTTATTAACACCTACATCATGTCTGTTCCAATGACCTAAAATACTCAGAAATTGAAGTATTCTTCCTTGAGCTAGCACTAGTCTCATCTTTTTTATCACATTAACTTTTCCTAAAACAACAGAATAAAATTAAAAAACAAAATCCCCTGTACTGTTCATATAAATTAATTGCATTCAGGAATGCTGTGCACCACCAGAAATCAATGAACTGCTTTCATTAATGGTCAGGCTTAGACACAGCTTTCTGCCTTTTGTGATTTGCAGCAGCTTCACTGAAAGAAAAATTACGCTTATCAAACAGAGCAGACAGAGAGAAAGAATAGCATCAAACATGGCAAATTCCCATTCTTTGAAATCAGGACTCATTCTTCAATTTTAGGGACTGGTTAGGTTTGCTACAAGTGGGATGCAGGCAGAGGCTGGAAACCAACACAGAGGCACACAATGCCCATAAGTCATGCTTCCCCACTAAGCCCTGCAAGTGCCCAGAGCTTCAGAGTGCTGCCCAGAAATGCATCTGGAGACAGAAGTTCCTACATTTTTAGCCAACAAGAATGATATCTATGTCAAATGCTTCATTTATCAAAGGCTTGTGGCTAGCAGAAAGCAGACAGTGACCATAGATGGCTGCTTCTGGCCCGGACTGCATCTGGGAGCACAGGGCACCAGGGTCCACAGCCTGATGTGCCCTGACATGGAGCAAACTGGGGAGAAGGAGTAGCACCAGTGTCACCAGTTCAGCCTCCCTGCCCTGCTGGAAGGCAAGCATTGACCCTGTCGGTGGCCCCTTTGGTACAACTTGCTTCTATGGAGAGGAAACCTAATACAGAAACCGTGCAAAATGGAATGGAAGGTGTTTAGGCATCATATTTCACGTTTTTTCTAGCACGTAAGTTCTTCAGGCAATGCACCTTAATAGATCATAGAAGAGAGTCATGAAAATTATACCACATTAAAAGATTTATGTCAGTGAGTATTTCTGGAATTTCTCATGAAGCGTACTATAATTTTGGCATAGATCTGAGAAGGAAATTATTTTTAAGCTTAGTTATCAACCAGAAGAGACAATATTTTTCAAATCTTGACTGTGCTCTTTTTTTTTTTCAGATGAAACACAGTCAGCTAACAATAAATATTCCTCATTTTGCACCTTAATGGTGGGTTTTTTAAAATCAAACACTCTATTAAGCTGAATACTAAAAAAATTTTGTGGGTCAGATGATGAACCACTTGCAGACAATTACTTGTTCTAGGCTTGTTTTGAATCTCACTGAAATATAAAGAATTCTGTTCAATTACTTCAGTGGGTTTGGGACTAGGCAGATAGATTGAGTGGAGCAAATGAGAGAACTCCATGTAAGGACTAGCATCTTGCTCAAGAAGGGATTTGACTGTGGCATCCAACAAACAGATAGAGCCATAATAGTTATTAATGTTGTACAAGTTATGGAATTGAAAATCAGATGACATTAATTTGACAAGCTATTATTTAAAAAAAGAAATGGCAGTGTGGTTAGCTCTAGAGAATAGCAGGATATCAATGTCTGCACTGTTGTACTCAAGGTCACAGGACTGCTTTTGTATAATTAAGAGTCCACAAAGAGCTCATATTTTAACTGTCTATATCTACACATACATACACTGAAATATTTATATAGAAAATTTCCAACTACCCTTCAATTACACAATCAGCAAATAGAAATTTGTTATGCTTATGACTTCTCAAACTCCTTTGTCAGATGTTGTCATGTGGGTATTTTCATCTCTGCCTTTTAGTGCAAAGTGCCTTTTATTTATACAGGAATATGTAATCAGTTGTAGTCTGTGAATTAAAGTATTACTCACTTGGGGGAAAATGACCTTCTTATAAAGACTGATGGAACAACCACCAGAAACTTAGAGAAATTATGTTTACCATTTTCTAAATGATAACATCTTGAACCAATTTTGATCTTTCTGTATGCCTCATCTACCTCCGACTTATTTGTAGCAGACCAAAGAAAACAAACACAAATGGAGATAGATGTTTAATTGTTTGATGTTGTCATTATTCTCTTGTAATTTCCTGTCTTTTAAACTTGTACACATTTATGATATGACTCCCGACTGAGTAATATAAATAACTATGTTTTTACGATTATTTACAATCATAAGCAGGGGAGCTTGCCTTTTTCTTTCCCCCCTTACTGTTATTCTGGAAGCACTTTAAAGCCCCATTAAAGATCAGTATCTTTTTGTACCAAAATCTGTCCTCGCAACATATAAACAGTTTCTATTCCAGATAATTCCTATTCAAAATACTCACTGTGGAGGTTGCAAGCATGTGATCATCAAAATAAGAGGTAAGAGGAATAACCTGTAATCACGCATTCACTGGTTATTTGCAAATGGATTCTTAAAGGCTAAAAAGCATAAACCTCTGAGAGCTTCAACAGGAAATTATGTTGTTCTAACTCCACAAATTATTCCTGGTGTGGACTATATAGACTCTTTCTCAGACAACAAGTCTGAAGTTATCTTTCTTCACAAAACCTACTGTTCAAAACAAAACTGCAGCGTGTTAAAATGCTCAGAAAATAGCCAAACATGTTTCCTTAAAGAAAAATCAGTAAAGATGTCAGGCAGGTTCACAAGCCATAAGAAATGTTTGCCAACAGTAGAAAACCTGCAAAGTGTTCTTAAGTCTTTGTCGTTGGGTAACTTTAGTGGTCAGCTAAACACCACAGAGCTGCCAGCTTCCTTCCCACCTTCCTCAGTGAAAGAGGGGAAAAGAAAAGCAAGAATAAAAGCAAGAAGACTTGGGTGTCAAGATAAAACAAGCAAGCAAACGAAAGTTTACCAGGTGAAGAATAAGAATGGGAGAAGAGAGGAAAAAAACAGAACAAGTGATGCAGAGGGAATCAATCAACACCTCCTGTGGGCAGACTGATGCTCAGCCAGTTCCCAAATAAAAGGTGAGTAACACTGCTAAAACCTCTTTTTTTTTTTTTCCTTTCTATTATTGCTGTGCATGACATTATATGGTTTGGAATATTCTTTAGTTAGTTCACCTCTGTTAGTTCGGGTCACCTCCTGCCCCATTGAACAACCCTCGTCTATTCACTGGGGGGCAGAGTGGGAGAGGGCCTTGATACTGTGCAAACACTGTTCAGAAAAGCTGTAACACAAATGTGTTATCAGTACCATACTGGTTAAAAATCTAAAGTGCAGTGCCATACAAGCTACTGTGAAGAAAATTAATTATCTAACCAGGCCCAGTAAAGTCCTCTCAATTTTTACCCCCAAATTTAGTCTTGGCATATGTTGTGCATTGCTCCCAAAGGAATCTAAAATATTCTTGCTTTTACATATTTTACCTGGAACTTCCAAATATTCAGACAGCATCATACAAAAGACAAGAATATTACTTTCCTCATGGAACCTCTTCTCTTTCTGTGGAAGAGTTATTCTTCCCTTTATTGAAGTGTATTTTTTTAAGGGGGGCTGTAGTTATTTCTCACACTGCAACAGCCGGCAGATGAATTGTACTGCCTTTCTGAGACTAGTGTTTCACATTTTAATATCTTTCTCTGGTGGTGTGGTGGACATCAGGAAAATGGGGGATTCTTGTATCCTTCCAGAAATAACAACGACTCTCCTGGTAGGCAGGGCCTGACCTTCCTGCCAGCTGAATCCCCTTGAAGTGCATGAGCAGGACAGGACCCTCAAGAGCCAACACAGCCTCATAGCTCTCCTCCCACAAGACACAAAAGTTTCAAAAGGCCAGGGAAGGTTTTTGAGGCTTACATTTTGCACAAAGCCATGTCACATCAGATCCCCGTTGCTAGGGAAGTTACACCACGCTGTGCAGGGAACCTACAACTGCTGGAAATTTTTTTCAGCTCAATGTGATTCACAGGCATGAGGACTAATAAGAACATACTGTATTATTAAAAATATCAGCTTGACAGGGCTCAGCAAGTGCCTGTAGCAAGCGTACCTCTGAAACAGGGGAAAAAGCCTGACACCATTAACTGTCTGCATCTGAGCCTTCTTTCTTATCTGTGGAGAGAGGCAGAGAAATTACATGAGGTTGAGATTTTAATGAGAAGAAGTAGAGGACTAATGAAATGCTAATGAGATTGACATAACCCAGTGTGCCACTGCAGGCTCTCAGTCCTCCCAAGCCTGGTAAACAAAATAGCAACTATTAATTTGCTTCAAATGGATTCATGAATTTAACAATGGAATTTAGCAAGTATTGAAAATACCCCATGCATATAGCAGTGACACTGAATATTTAGGGATTTGAGGTATTTCCTGGAGGTGGAAGTAGGGTCTCAATTCTCCACCTGCCATGAGCTTGCTAAGATGACATCAATCTCAGCCAGTTCCCCCACAGGGATAGGCAGGTGGCCAGATGATTTCTACTCAGGTAACAGCTTTGATAGGAAGGAGACCTGAAAGAAAACTGGCGATGGACCATGTGTTTTCATGGAAAGCACCAGTTTTGAAAAGGGAGGTTGCTTTAGGTGCTGATACTGAGGGATGTGGGCTGGCTGCAAGACAAGAGCTTTTGCTTCGCATATGTCCAGCACATGCTCCTTCTTAAGGCCCAGCACTTCCCAGCCTACAGGGAACTTTGAGGCAAGAGTCTTTCCTTTCCAGAGTGACATCGCCCTGGGCCGCAACAGCCTGTGTCATAAGACTGAAGAGCTAAGAAAGACAGAAGTGGGTTGAAACTATTTTTAAAGCTCTGTGATCCAAAGATGATCTTTGTCTTATACAAGAGAGAACAAGTTTCAAGCTGTTCTGTTTTGCTTTGGGGTACTTTTGCAGCCCTCAGTAGCCCACACTGCTCTGCAGGGATTAGTGGGACACGGGGCCATGGCTGCCACTCATCTCCTTTTCAGGGAAAGGACTTCACTCCACAGAATAATAATTTAACTCGGATCTCTCCCAGTACAAAAACAGCCAAAGGCACTACAGGATATGTCCAAAATTACTCCTTAAGTTGCATCAGCTGATTTCTTTATACACAGCTCCTAAAAAAAGCCACTTCTGTATAAACTGAACTTTAGGTTTCAATGTTACTGTCCATCACAGCTACATTTCAAGTTGGGGACCTTATTATGAAGGACTTGTAACTAGTTCTAACCTGGATGATAGTTTTTGCCCCAGCAGCTACCAGGACTACCCTGACTAACTTTCCTTTGGATCCCCCATTTATAGCTTCAAATCTTCAAATTATGAATTCCAAGTACTTGTTCCAGACAAAATGCTTCTTTCCCATAGGGAGAAAAAAAATGCGAGGAGAGAAAATAAAAGCAGTCATTCAGCGCATCTTCAAAAATATTTTACCTTGATTCCACCTTGTTCTATGTTTTAATTTTTGTTCTTCCAAGAGAGAAGTCTCTTGCTCTTTCAACACATCTTTTCAATTATACATATATCACAATAATTTAGCATACATTTCTCTAATCTTTGATTAAGGCCTTACCTTTCATTTAAATACCTATTAACATGAAACCATCACATCACACGTAATTTTGGTTGAATTCTCGGATCACTGAAGTACTGTTAATGAAAACAAGATTAGCATTTGAAGCTTTCAAGAGATGATTGCTGTAGTGTTTGGATTCTCTCCTGACAAGATAGACTCTCTAATTCTTTCAAGTGAGAGAAAAAGCATAATTTCTTTCCAGCCAGACTTCTACACTTTCTTAAGTACAGAATCCCAAATAAAGTTAAGTACAAAATTCACAAGCCAGGGATTCAGCATTTGGGTAAAAAGTGTGCTCAGGTCACTGTTGGACATTCTGACCAGCACCTGTCTGACATGCTCATTAGCACTAATTTATTATTTCTTCATTTTTTTCCCCAGCTGATATTTACATTTCCATCAGACCCTTGTCTTTGCTCTATGTTTTAAAGAGTCTGGGACAGGAATAACCAGTTCCAGAAACACAAGCAACAACACATTTTACCTTCTAAAATTCTTCTTCTGAAACAAATTTCACTTTCAGTTATGAAGTACCACATGCAAATTGCATTCATTCTAAAATGTTCTTTTCAACAAAATTGGTTCTTATACGCCTTCATAGATTCAGTTACCTGCTGTATTGAAAATAAATTTCAAGTTCACAGAATTCTGTGACTGATGGTGCATTTGTGTTTATAGTTAACACTTTCAAGATCTGCTGAAAATCTTAAAGGCAGCCCTGAAGCTTGCAGAAAATTACATTCCCGAAGTCCCTCTACCTTTGTTCTCACTTATGCAAAATGATGGCAGTACTGACTTGAGAGAACTACCATGCAAGACTTAAATTCTGTATTTTCAAAGTCCTTCAGGACTCCAAAGTGAAGTAGACTTAAAGTACTGTCGCCTTTAGAAATGTTGATCTTTTCTTCTCTCTTTCTAACATTCTCTCAGAACTAGAATAATGCAGTTTTAATCCTGAATGACAATTTGTGCATTGGGTATTTTTCCATGACCCTATGCTGCATTAGCACCTTTATCCCTTTCCTCATGAATCATGTGGTTCACCTGGACACAAAGGTAGGGGTTGACATCACCTGCCCTGGATGTGCAAAAACAAAGATGAGGAATTCACAAGGAGCCATGTGGTGCTGCTTCTGGCAGTGCAGTGTCTGCATGAAGGAACTCAGATGCTTTTGCTTTGAATGCAAATTGAGTCAGCTGCCGAAGTTGTCCCCTGATACCACTGCAAGGCTTTGCTGCTGCTACTCCCTCCTGCTGTGTAGATTCATCTCTTTCAGATATCAGTGGGGGAGGACTGCTGTCTCAGACAGAGAAAAGGATGTCCTTATCCAGCTCTTGTCCTTACTCTGATTGCCACTGACCCTGTTTTTTTGCTAAGTGTTAATGAGAACTGACCAGTGTTTTCCTTAGGGCAGGGTCTGATATTCATAGCAGAGTGTGTGCCATCCCTGTGCTTAGCCTAGCTCAGCATAGTTGATTATGTCATGTATTTACATGGCCTTGCCACTCGCCTTCCACTGTTTATTATGTGAAAATTACCTGGGGTTCAGTTTGTCCTCTGTACAGTCTGACTTGTATCATTCAGTTAAAGAAGACTGCTCTTGTTTGTTGAAGTTGTCTTTGTCCAGTGCTTATTAGGATGTCCACTTCACTATAGTCCTCGGCCTGAACACACTTGTGCATGTTGCTTACCAAAATAATGTGAATAGTTCCACTGAAGCAAAAGCTTAAGTTACACAAGATTATAATACAGTATTTGTGTTTTTTATAGATTATTAGAATGGTGTCTCATAGGATTATGACAACACTTAACTCCTCAGTTTGCTTATCTGTACCTCATACCTCTTTTTACTAGTTTGTTAATCAGTGTCCATCTTATATGATCAGCTTCTCAGTACTAGCTTAGCAGTATTATTAGAAGTTTTATGCAATGAAAATAAAATGTATGGGTCTTTAAATAATGCCACATATATCTTAGATATTTAGTGGAAAATTAGATACTATAGTAAGAAAAGCACCATTTCACAATGATTCCACCAGTTTTAAAACTGCAATACTGTCCTTTCCTCCAAGATTACACCTGGCCTATGCAGAGTAGGGTTTTAAGGCAACTCCCCCAAACAGCTGAATGCTTAAATGAAGCGTAAAGACAGAGAACAGAGGAAAACAGTTTGAGGAGAAACAGAGGAAGACAACATTAAGAAAAAGGGCAATTTACAGAGAAAACTTCAGTCTAGTTCAACTTTAGTTAAGGGGAAAGGGGAAATTCACAACATGATGCTCATAGACTTTTGTTAGATCAAAAGCCTACATTTAAGGTTGTTTTGTTTATAAGGTACTCTGTAGTAGAGGAAAAGAGAGAGCTACCATTCCAGGGCAGATCATATACCTATGAAGTGTATAGAATATCAGTGTGTAAAACATCACCCTTTAAACACCTTTTTCTTTGTCTTCTTCCTTCAAAGGATCAAAAAGTACGTGATAACAGTGCAAGCTTCTCCTTGCAAGGATTTCCCAGATTATTCTTATGATAAATATTAATTTAGGGCTTACCAGGACTGAATTGAGAGAAGAATCAGATGTGAAAGACACTACTGAAGATTTGCTATCTTCTTCAGAAGGGTGGTTGACATAGTGAGTATTTACAACGAAGATTAACATCCAGATATACTATTTAGAAAATATTTTCCACAAGAAATTGGGTTTTTTTTTTCAGTTTCTAGTTCATTAAAATCCCAAAATATGATTGATTTCACATAACCTGTGATATCCTCTTATTTGATCACTTTTTGCATCAGACTTCACTCAGGAAAATGCTATAGTAAACTAGCTTTGTATTCTTCTAGTCTTGCTCCATGAATAGAGGGCATCATCTACATAAAACATAAGGAATAAAGTGTGGCCCAAGATTCACAGGTTCTCTGATGTCAGCCGCACTGATTGAAGTCCCCTCAGCAGAGGTGCTTCATCCTTGCCAAACTCCTGGTTCCCAGACTAAAGTGAAAGTGCCTTGCGTTTTCCTTACTTTGTGCTGGAAGATTTATTTCCCAGCAGAGTCTCTCCACACCTGCCGGGGCTCTGCAAGTCCTTCTCGCTGGATTAAAGGCACTGAATCTAACCTGGAAGGGCCAAATGCTTGAATGCCTCCCAAGAGGAGTACCACTAGCTGGAGGGGAGACCCACAAGTGCCAGCTCAGGTCAGCACCACTTTTGCCTATGAGGCAAAATTTTGGAAGGGTATTGATTTGCTGAGAATTGATGGAAACTTGGTCTCTCAAACAGTTGCTGTAGCAAATAAGACAGACTTGGTGCTTATTCTGCAATCACAGGGTTCTTCAAGCCTCAGCTGTTCTTGCCATGAGAGCCCAAAGCACACCAGGTGCCTGCAGGGTGATATTTGTGCTCCACCATCAAGCAGGATGGCTCTGTGACAGGGACACATGGCATGGCAGGCACAGACTGGCAGCCTCACTGGGCTCTCTCTCCTGCTCCCCACAAAGGAGGGGAAAGGAAACATGATGGATTTTGATGTCAAGCCCTCCCTTTGAGAGAAGTTGAGCAGTGAGCATGGCAAGACAGAAGAAGAACCAGCCCTGTGTGGTTTAGCAGCAACATAAATGGCCAGCACTGCCTTACATGGTATATGTAAATTGTTTTATTCCCTGACACACTTTCTACTTTTAGATGTTTTAATTTCCTATAGTCTTTACTCAGCCACATGTGGGCAAGTAAACAGATTGCTCTGAATCAAACAGCTGTGCTGACTTATTGCACACAAAGCTTGAACATGTTCTTGGATAAACACAGGGACTGGATGTACCAGCGGATAGAAACAATCTCCCTTGAAACTAAAACATCCACAAGAGACAGCAGCCCGGCCAGCAGGCAGGGTGGTTTGTGAAAGATTGCCTCCTCCTGGGTGAGGATTGTGCCTGACCACATGGCACATGGCAAGGGGGCAGGGAGCAGCCGGCCCCAGGGTGGGAGGTGACAAACCCCTTCCCAATGGGAGGATGCCCGGCTGCCTCCTTGCAGCACTGCTGACCATCTCCCAGGCAGAATCAGGTACTGTCATGGCTCCCCAGACAGATGGTTTCCAGTTTCCCACATACAAAGCTTGCAGAGGCTGGCTCCTCCTTGCTTTTCCCTCTTTTTCTACCCCATCTCCTTAGCAAGAAAATGAACATTTTCTTGTCTGGAACCTGTGCTGTGGACCAGAGCATAAACAACCCATAACAGAAGACAACATGAACACTTGACAGGCTGGAGTTCCCAAGTTCTTACAATAGTTCATATACCGAATCTAAGGCCAGAGCAAATGTAGAGATTCAGGGATATGTCCTAAGCCACAGAACAGGTAAAACTGGTTCTGAGCTTAGGGTCTCCTGGTGGTCAAGGTCACTGGAATGTTTACATAGCTATTCTGCCTTTTCATGGCATAAGGAATCTCAAACACCTTGTGTTTCTATTATTTTTTCTTTCTGCTTGTAAGGCATTTCATGGGCCCCATGTTTATTAAATGAAAAGCAGGAGAACCCCATTGTGAACTGATGTGGAAAAATACATGTAAGAAATAAGTCTGTAGTGGAAACCCAAGGAGGTTATGGTCATGATCAAGTAATTTTTTTTCTTAATTTGATTTTTGTTGTCATTTTTGAAATTCTCACATCTGAATTTGAGTCTTCTAAAATTTCCCTGAATTTCCATGTCATGCTTCACATGACATTTCTGTGAGGAGCCGAGCAACAAAATTTCAATTACATTACATATTATCTAATGTCGAGTGAGAGATCTCCTGCCTGTGCTTACCTCTGCACCATGCCCTAACTGCCTCCGACATGAAAGTGTATTAGGAGAAAAGTCCAGTGAGCTTTCCTGATAGGCAAACTGCACTTTGAAAAACAAGTTTCAGGTTTCCCCTATGTCTATTCATAGGCTAGCAAGTCAAGGATTTTATAAACAAACTGGGCTGCAATAAAAATGTGCATATGTATGTGTAGTTGTTTCTGCAAGGAACTGTCCAGCACTGGTGTGTTCAGCAAGTTTTTTATACTGAGATTAATAATTGTGGATAAATACCTATGCTGACCTAACCCAATAATGTTTGGTAAGAAGACAACTTAAAAAAAAAAAAAAAAAAAAAAGAAAAAAAAAAAAAAAAGAGCAAGCAAGAAAAAAGGAAACAGGTGGCTTGTTCCAGGCTTGCCAAGAACATTTTGGAGCCTTGAGAACATCCACTCCCCTGCTTGACTGAATGTTGTTTGTCTCATCCACAGAATGATTTCTTCTCTTTCCTACAACTTCCTTCTGCTGCCAGCAAATAACCTGCTCTCTGCTCATTTTATCTGTTCCCTGGGGGTAGGCCTTACCATTTCATTATCCACATTATCTCTTCTTCATGTCAACTCTTCCTGATTTGCAGATACCAGGTGCTGATAGATGATTACCCTCTCACCTCCATCCTCCTCATTCTTCATTCCAGCCAAATAGGTCAGCACTTTTCACTTTGGGGTTGAAAATGCTGCTGTTTCTGTGTGGTATATTGATAGTATTGATGAACACAGATGCTCAGGATAGTCATGAACAGAGGTATGGTTTTCCTCAGCTCACCTGTACTCCTTCTTCATCACTGAAAACCAGCACAACATTTACAGAAAAAAAACCCCAGACTATCTTTTTTCTTTAGTATGAGTACAAATGAGGTCCTGAGGCTTCAGCTAGTCTGATTTTAATAAAAGCAGGATACTGGTCTTCATTTCTCATCCATGCTTTAGAAATCCCAATCATTCTAAATAGGAGTATTACAGTGAATTACAGCATTGACATATCTATTTACACTTTTTCTTACTCAGTACAGGACTGCATATCCCCTGAAATTCTTACGTTCTCCGAGAATTACCTCCATAAAATCTCTATCATACTTCATCAATACATAAATAGTGCTTTCACATCTCTTTGTATGTTTTAAACATAAACAAACATGCGTGCCCCGGACAACGTTATATAGTGGGGTCAGTGCATCCAGGTCATGGTAAACCTCAAAACGTTTGTGCTATTAATTTCTGCATGTTTAGTATCTGTCCATTTGGAATTTCCAGATGTCTGGAGCCTGGCCAAAGCTACTCCTCCACCAGGGCTTCTGGACCTCTGGAAATTCCAGAAATCTGGAAATTCCTGGGATGAAAAAGAGAACTTATGCAGAAACCCAAATGTATTTGTTCGACTTACCAAGAAACCCTAGACAAGGTGATGATGCACATTGTAATGAAAAAGAGCATTAAAAAATGTCAGCTATCTCCTACTGAAAGACAATAGGAGTGCCAAATTCCTCTTTGAACCTCTCAAATCCTGCTTCATATCTCATTTTGCCTTGGGGTTATTATGCTTCCTTTTATTCCATCTAAACAGACACCCTCCGTAACTTCTTTCCTCTCGTCTTCATTTGTGAAAACATTTCTGAGTACCATGTTATACTTTCAAGCTCCCATCTTTACTTTTCTCGGTATGTTCAGCACTGGCCCTGTTTTGTTGGCTTCTTCTGCTCCTTGGCTTCATATCTTACACTTCCCAAGGGACCCGTGGGCTATTTTTACTGGCCCATCACTCCCTGAGTCATATGTGCACGTAGCCTTACAGTGCTGCAGTATAAACACTTGATATGAGCTGTGCCTTTCTTTATGAAACTTCTGTCGATTAGGCAATTGTTTCAAAGCAAGACTAGGCCTACATTACTCCTAGAGTTGTCTTGTAGAGATAAGAAATGTATTGTGAACTGAATTCAATTCATTCTAGAAACAGTGTGGTCAAAGGGAACATTCGTGCTCAGAATATTTGGAATGAGTGAATATGCATGAACACTTTGTTGTAACTGTGGGATGAATCTAAGTCCTGATTAATGGATGTAACTTTCATGGTCAGAATGATAAATTAGACAGTAAGACTGCAGAAAAAACAATTTTAAAAATATAGACACATGGGGAGAACATTTACACCCTTGAATCATCAATAGAATAACAGAACGCTGGGTGTGATTTTTGGTCAGATGGCTTGCAGTTAATTTTATATACTTGACCTATAAATTAAAAATTAATCAGGCATATAAAAACACTCAAATTGAAAAAAAAATGTAGCTGGGTAAAATGAAAGCGATATCAGATTTAGCAAAGTGAGAATTAGTTCAGATCACAATCCTGTTAAGACTCACACTTGAAATTAATGCCAGGAGTTATATTGCCTGCACTAAGGCAGGCAACCTTTTCAGATAGTGAATTCCATTGCTTATACCTTGGTAAACTGTGGTGAAATTTTCTTCTTTGTGAATTACCACTTCCCTAATTCTTGCCTGGAGTTTCCTCTTCTAGACTGTTCTATCCTTTAATATCAATATTATTTCTGGTAAGACCCCATTGTTTTTTCCAGGTTGCTTTCAGTAATCTGACACTTTCAAGGCCAAAGCATTGAGTAGGACCAGCCACAGACTTTTCAAAAAAACCCATTGCATATTCATGTTTGTAAAGGGGACAGTCGGATAACAAGTAAGTTCTATAATCAAAACATATTTTAAATTAATCTTAAATGTGTCTTAATTTTACAAAAACAGATATAAATCCTTTTGATGCATTACTTGGAGCTACATTAGTGAACCCCTATAGTTTTTTTCCTCAATGACCAATGTGTGTTTTCAAGTCTTCTTATCAACTCAATAAGTAACTTCAGGAAGCAGCTTGAAACTTCAGTTTTACCCCGTTTAACAAAAAATTAAACCAAACCAGAACTAGATCATGCCAAAACAAAACCAGAATATTCTGGGTCTGTGTGTGGGTTAGGGTACACTTATTAATTTTTTGGATACTAATGAGTGTATCTAGATATGTATTTAAAGTAATATTAAAGCATTTTAAGGCAAAGGACCATTAAATGGTCTGTCCCATAATTCAGTGTTGTTGGATTTGTGGCTTTTGGCTTGCATGGGTTTTTTTGTTTTGTTTTGAGTTTTTTTCACGAAATAACTCTTAAAGGGCCTTTTTACATTTACTCTCTATGACAACTGTAATACTGGCCTTAAAATATTTTCTTGATATCTTCAGCAAAATGTAGCTTTGAAATGCAAAATATTTATATTTATAAATAGGCACCATTCATTACTGGTATAATCAGCACACTCTAAGCAAACAGGAGTTGAGGTTCAAGTTTTTATAGTACTAAGATGTAAGTAACTTTGAGGAAAGTTAATCATTTTATGATACAAGATAATGTTTTCTAGGTAATGAGTTGATAAAAATACTGTATTTCAGAGTAGGTTTCAAAAGGATTTCAGATGGTCTGAAAAATGCTTTAAAAGGGCAGAAAAATCTACATTATGCAAGAATACATGCAATCTATAATTTAATGCATAATATCTGCTCTAACCCAGACATTACCCTGCCAGAATCTGACTCATTATTGTATAAAAATGAATATCTCAAAAATCCTAAGTGCTATATAAAATCTATAAGTAGTATTTACATTTTGAGTGGCAAAATCTTCAGCAAGAAAAAAAAAAATCTCTCCTGATCTTTACTAAATAACACACCTGACCATGTTAAGAAAGGAAAGGCAATTGTGCCTGCATAGTCTTAGTAAAGACATATGAGCTTCTGTATGGAAGCTCTCATTTTTAGGAATTGAAAGCCTACTTCTCAATCTATAGCTAAAATCCCATGTCCTTCTAATCTGTATTCACTTGAGAAAGCAGATGGGGCTGTTAGAATGAGTAAGACATCATTGGGCCCAGAATTCTTTGACAGATTATAACATTTTGAAACTCAGTTAGAATGATCTTTCAATGTAGCACACAGGTTGCAGAAGCAAAATATATTTTCCATCCATTTCTCAAGGAAAAATTGTTCCACATGGAAAGCAATTTTGTTTCCATTTAGAGCAAAAAGTAGAGATCAGATGGAAAACAATTTAATTGCTTGTTTGAGAAATTCCACTTGCCACATTTGGTTGTTAGTTGTAGGGGCAAAGATGAACTTTTAATTGCAATTCTTGATGTGTAAACTTGTACCTTTATTTTCTGTTGAGGCCTACAAAACCTATATAATAAAGGAAAAGCTCAATCTGTTTTCTTACAGATGTTAAAATCTGCTTGCAAAAACCTTTTCCTGAAGGCCATGTTTAGTCTTCAACCTGGTTCATCCAGTTTGAAATGTTTCCTTCCAAACTGCCTCCCTTTGCAGCTCTGTCACATTTGTCTCTGAAAAACGTTGTGGGGTTGACAATGGAAGACCTATTTCTTGTTGTTTGTTCTATTGAGTGATTTTGATCATGGCCTTTGGAAGCAAAATGCTTCTTCTTTCCTCATAATTCTTTTATCTTGTATAATTTCTTGAGTTTTGTCTTTGGGTGCATCTCCATGACATAGTGAAGAGCCTTGGGACTGTATCCAAGCCACCTTAGGCACAAAAGCAGTACACATTAACACAATATTCAATCTAGGTTAATTAGCCCTGCTGAGAGTATCAGGTTGATGCTCTAGCCCTTATTGCACCAGAATTAGGTTGCAGGATAATTCTGAGCAATAATGCAGCCTTGTCCTTCAACATCATCAGTGTCAGAGGCTGCAAGGAGACAAAATCTGCAATATCTCAAGCAGCCAGAGGAGGATGAAGCTCTGAGAGAAAGAAGACTTGCATAGAGAGCCCCTTCATCTGCCTTGTCTGTTGAGCCCCCTGCTCAATTTTTTCCTGGCAAAGGCTGATGAGAACTAAAAGTAGCTGTCTGAGAGGGATACTGGAAGCAAAAGAGTGTGCTCACAACACTTGGCTGGGATTATGAAAATCAAATCACAGAATGACAGAATATGCTGAGTTGTAAGGGACCCACAAGGATCATCAAGTTCAACCCCTGGCCCTGCACAGCACCATCTCCAAGAGTCAAACCATGTACCTGACAGCATTGTCCAAAGACTTCCTGAGTTCTTTCAGGCTTGGAGCTGTGACCACTGCCCTGGGGAGTCTGATCCAGTGCCCAGCCACCCTCTGCGTGAGGAACCTTTTCCTGATACCCAACCCAAACCTCCCCTGACACAACTTCAGGCCATTCCCTCAAATCTTATAACCTGTGAAAAATATCAGTGTCAGAAACTATTCACATTTTTTCAGAGATCATCTCTGAAGGATGCTTTTGAGTATAAAAAATGCAAGACTTTTGTTGCTAATGGTGACTACTGTGATTGCGCTGCTCTTGAAATCAAACAGTTCCAGGATGCTTCCACTTCTTTTGAGGAGCTACTCTCTTGGCTAATCTATCTCATGCTATTCCAAGAAGAGAAGAAAATGAACAAGCCTCTTACAGTACCTTGAAGTTCTCTCAGCACCTTCAATGAGTACCAGATTGTCTATTTTCAACCTTGTATCGCACAAGAAGTTTCTCTTCCCTTGTTTCACTGGAAAAGGTTGTTGGCCAGTCACAGTGATGAGCACTACTCTTAAGTCAGCATGTATTTTTGCTATATTACATTCCTTTTTTAAAGCCACCATCTAATGTTAGCTGCATGCTGAGAAGTTATCTGTCCTCAGGAATAAAAGCAGTGTTCATGATAGCTCCATTTTTCAGAATTCACCTCACTAAGACACACATTAGTACTAAAGTGCCTGGGCTGTAAAAAGTGCAAGCAAACAGGTACAATAAGAAGGTAGGAAAGTGCTTGCTGAATTTTATAGTGATGTTTACTTTCTTGACACTTAGAGCAAACAGTGTAAATATCCTGTTGCTTAGAGAATGACAGGGAGCTTGACTCCCACCTTTTAAGTAAAATATTCTCTTTGACTTGTCTGAAACTTATTTAGGTGTAAATACAGGGGTTTTTATGCCTGATTTCAATACACTATGCTTTAAAAATTGTGAACAGTCTGATTTCAATCTGGAAGAAATTCAAATTTAAAAAATCAGCCGCAAATACTGGAACTTTGTTCAATCTTTCTAAAATATTCTTAGTCTCTCGAATGGCCTATAGGATAAACTCATGCAGCTGAAAATACCCTGTAGACTCAGATTCATAATGTGCCGATATTATTATGAATATCTACAAATTAAACTAATTCAATGGCTCCGATTTGTTCTGTGGAGCAAGAAACGGAATAATAAAAAGAAAATATTCAGGTGATGTGAAAATTTTGCTTGCAGGATTAGTTCCTGTAACATGATTGGTCTAATGGATAAAGCTGTGGAAGTGCATCCTTGCTGATGATAAATTGAAAACAGAAATCTCCTTTCATACAAACATCTGTATGTACTGCTCTAATTCAAGACTTGAAACAACTGCAAAAGAGATTGCTTTATATTAAAAACCCAGTTGTTTCTCATTAGGTTGTTGGGATACTCAAGGGCTGTAATGGTGTTTTTGCAGCAGAGATAGGAAATTAAATAAAGTATGGTGCTGTTTACTGCTGGTACAGCTATTAAACAAACTTCCATTTGCAGTGAGGACACTCTTAAGTTACACTTAAGATAGAATTTAATTAACGGAAGTCTTGTTAATTACCACTAGGGTTTTATTCGTCATAAGCATTTGTTCTTAAACAAATAACAGTAGCTGTACCTTTCAGTGGCATTGGCTGAATTAGAATTGTCATGCAGCTGGCATGTGTAAACTGCGATTTTGTTTACATCAAAATTATATCTGTCCAGAACTTGGTTTGAAGCTGACCAGGAGCTTAGAAATAACATTATAAGCATGGCTTTCTGTTCCAATGACCGGATCAGATCAAATCTAGAACAGACAAGCAGGACCACGCAAGATGAGCCACTTACTTAGCCATATTATAGGCAACTGCAAATCCTGATTTGTTTAATTGCCTGGGATCAGACCTGGTGTGTTCTGGGAAGCTCTCAGACCATTAATCTGGGCTTCAAAACCATATAATAGGTACTGTGTAGGAAAATTTACCTGTTAAATATTTCCTGTAGCTCCCAGAAGTGTTTTCAAAATTGGCTTGCAGTTATAATGTAGCTATGAAATACTGTCCAGAAGGTGAGTCAGCAGCATATGCATTTACAGATAATTTTTGAATGAACACAGCTGTATTGCTTAGTGATTCATTGCCATGGTGGTTCAAACTTTTATGTGGCCTAATCAGATGAACTGGAGATGAAGGCAAATGCCTTGCATTATAAATGGATTTGTTTATGAGAACTATTTAGCAAGATCATAAAAAAGGCTTTAGAAATTTTCTTCCAGGTGTTTAAATATTTAGCTAGCGTTTCTTTTTAACTCTGATGCAAATCTTCGTCATCCATATATTTATCCAGTCTTTTGTAGATTCAACACAGAATGAAATATCCTGTATAAATAAAAGATAAGAACAGGTAAGATACTTGACAATGCTGGTGGGTGGGCAACAGCTGCACTGCCCACTGCTGGTCTTGAGCATCATGAGATTCTTGTAGCTGAGCAAGAAAGCAGTTCTATCTATGTGAATGAAGCAAGTCACGGCAAATCTGGGCTCTGAAAGCAGATGTCCCTTCTAAAACTTTTTAAACCCAGTTGTCATCTGTCCTGGCTGGAGTCTTACTGTTTAGTGAAAGTAGAGGTGGACGTGACATTCAAGACAGTTGGAAAAGTGGATAGAGAGTCAGAAATGTTCTCAAGCAGCCTCAGCAGAGCTGAAGTTTGTTTGTGGAGTGGAAACTTTGTGTTCAATAGTGGTATAACCACTTTTGTCACAATTGGGTGACAAGGGCTAACAGTGGGGCAGTAGGTGTGATGTGTGAAGTGTAAATAAGTGTTTTACAAAACTAAGGAAAGGAGATGTAGCAGGACTGCACTATAACAGGTTAGGGGAAAGGAAGATGAAGAAGAATGCAGTGGTTATAGAGAAAAGCAGAGAGGGAGGAAAGAGAAAAAAGAAGAGTAAAATGCTGAGAAAGAAAAAAATACCAAAACTAGGGAGAGAGACATTTTCATTTAATTTGATGCAATATAGTATAAGACAATTCTTGTTGCTTGCAATTTATTTACCTACACTCTGTCTCCATTACCTGAATTAACGTTATTTGTAGCTCAGATTTTCAAAAGCATCTTTGACATATAATTCCCTGGGGATTATTCTGACTCTGATCAATTGAGAAAAAAGTACACTAGTTTTTGTGGGCTACTTCAAATGGCTTTCATAGACCATGTGTTGGCTGCATGGCTAAGTGGGATATACCCAAGGGAAGAAACTGAAAAAGGCAGCAAAGGACTGAAGTGAAACAGGTGAACAGATAGATTAGTTTTGGGGAGGCTGCACAGGCAAAACCAGCTGGTGTGTTTCTTCTTAATCCAAGATGATTCCTGAAACATACCAGCATTAGAAGATTAACAAAGTTACTAGCCAGCCTGCTGATCTAGCTCTGCTCAGGAGTGAAATCCCTCATCAAATTGTAACATTTAGAAAAGCTCCTAGAATTTATCTTCTATCTCTAACATTTGGACACTGATTAAACAGGATCATCAGACAGGATCATCAGTATCTGGTTATACAGAGCAGCATTTTACAAAATTAAATCACTTCTATTCACAAAAGATGAACTTGTGATGCTGGCTGCCCAAATAAGCACTACTGAAGAGCCTAGGTCAAACACATGGGCTCCAGTAGCTACATCTGAAATATTGTATCATCAAACAGAATGGAAATAGCTTTTAAATTTATTCCTAGTAAGTGTCAAAAAGATGATATGCATCCAAAAATATATTTTAATTAACTAACTACACATAAAACACTACAGTCATTGCATGGATGCATAAGAAGTGATTGTCAAGATTGTTTTTTAGTAACATGTATGTCACATGATTTGTGGGAAGTATATTCCTCTTGTCTGTATATTCCATCCTTCTGACCAGAATCCTTAGTGCAGATCCGACTGTCATGGGATGATTTCTCTTCACCACTGACATCGGTTTGATGTTTTGAAATGGTCCCTCTGTTTGCATGTGTGTGCCCACCTGTGAAACGATCTTCAGGTCCCACTCTTACCTGATTGGCTTCAGTCAAAGGCTTTCAGTGTGCATCTGTGAGAGGAACCTGAAGGTGGAGGGGAGTCCACTTGCTCTGGGAGCCATTTGGAATCTGCTTTGTTTCACAGGTCTCTCATAGCACTTTTCAAAAAAAAAAAAGTCTTTTTTCTTTTTTTTTTTATTTTCTCCTTTTCATTCAGTTTTTCATGGACAAATAGAAGAAGAAGAAAAGATCTTACTATGAATAAATAAAAACTGTTTCCAGTTGCTGCATGGTGCAAATTTTGTATTTTTAAGTTTTTCTGTGGGCTCCCAGGAACTGCAGCCTACTATCATACCTGCTCCTTGCATGACTCCTTCACAGTCTTGGATGACATGAACACAGGCTTCCCATGCCTCTGATATGAGTGCCCATGGCTAGTATGAATATCCTTGACTTAGAATTTCCTTCTGGGAGGGCTTAAGTAGTTTCTTTAGGATTTCATGCCCACAGATCCGCAACTGGATTTTGACAGACAACTTGTTGCATGTTCAAATGTTCAGCGTAATTAATTCAGCCTACAGTTTGTACTGTACCACATTTCTGTGCATTCAAGTGCAGAGGACTACAGATATAAGTACCATTCTAAGTGTAGTGAGGTATACTAGATTATGTTTGCACAGAAATGCATTGTTAAGTATGAAAAACATGGAATTTTTCCTTTATTGAGATACACAATGTCACCTTTTGTGCTCCCCTGTGTTCTAGGGAATTTATCTGATAACATGGCAGAGATTCAACCAGGACTAGTTCTATTATTTGTGCGACTAACTGGAACTGATGGGAGAACAAGAGGACATTTTGCATTTTATCTTAACTTTGTGTTAAAAAAAAGAGAAGCTGAAAATTATCCAAAAGCTAACACTGCTCAGTATGAGTTTGCACACCCATGTTTTGTTTTCCAACTAAATTCCAAAGTCTGCTTGGGAAGCAGAGACTGGTAAATGCCTTGGCTCATTTTCAGCAAGGTGTGATTGGCCCCTGAATTTGAGATCAGTACAAATGAAATAGTTAATGAACTTTGTTGCATCCTGTCTTTAAAAGCTGATTTCAAGGAGTTGAGCAAAGGAATAAATTTGAACATTTGATCTTCCACATTTGCACATACTTAAGTGGTCTTACTGGAGTTTTCATTCACTGTGTGAATAAAAAGATGTTTAGGCCACATCCCAGTGAATGATTAGATTTTTATGGCATATTGATTAATTCAATTAGATATAAGTAACATTTTAATTAAAAATCTTCAGAGAAAATCCAAAGCCTGAGCTGAAGCCCATCTTCTTTGTGCTCATCCTGACTGATGCGGAGAAGTATTTAAAAACAAATTATTTGAACATGCGCAATAATTGATCAAAACTTTTGTACAACATAAATCTCAGTGAAAGCACTAATTTCTGTGTGCCTCTATATTTCTGATATTCCTTAGTATATGTGCCTTATTTGCATATATTATTTTTGTCTTAAGCACTTCATAGGTGTTAATCTTTAATGATTTATGTTTACCCAATAATTTACACATGCAAAACAGCAAAGGATTCCGTAGGGGTATTTAATGTCCTTGAAATAAAACAGGTGAAGTTTAAAAAATTATGCTTTTAATACTTGGCATTCCTTCACGCAGAAATTATTCCAGTAGTTCCTCTTCCTCCCCCTCGATGTTTGGCTTATTTCTGTACAGTACTGTGAGTGTTAAGTGACTATTGTAATATAAATCTCCTTCTCAGCACTGCCAAAGGAATTTTCCAGCTAAATGCTACATAACCAGCATGTGCAAAATGTAATGAACCCATCTGTGGGCGTAAGTCTGTTCAGTATAGCCTAATATTGTCACCCAGACTGCACTTGGGCACGTATTACTTGTATGAGAGTTAGCAAGTAGTTCCAAATATTTGCTGAAGAGATGTCAAATGACATTCTAAAAGCAAATTTTAGCAAACTATTACTGATTTGCCATGTATGCAAGTTTACCTGTCATTAATTCTTTTCAAAAGAGGAAAATACTCAGTGTTTTGTTAGAGTGCAATCAGATAAGCCCTAATTTATGACTCAGGAAAAAAAGATTAGCCCACATTATAATGTACAAGACTAAATTCCACACAATTATGCTGATATAGATCCACTGTAATTCCATTAGTCAATGAATTTTTTTCCAAATTAATGTTGAAGTGGCTAAAATTCAAATGCTTCCCGTAATCTCTGTTGTTATCTTGAAGCAAAATGCAAAGTTTCTTGGTTTTTTTTTTCTCCTCAGACAGTTTTTAAAGTGACTGAGGGGATGGTAGGCACAGATGAATGGTACATTTCTACAGGGATTTTTATTCTGAAAAGGCAAAACTTTCAGATCTCTGTGTATGAATGTGGAAATACTGCATTTTTAAATTTTTTTTTTTTTTTTTTGGACAAGGAACAGCCAAAGGTCATGTACCAATCGTCTTGCTCTGCAAAAGAGCCCTGAGCAGAGCACTGCAGACATGCTTGCAAGGCTGGGAGTGTTCCTGGTGGGCACAGAGCATCCTGTCAACTCACTCAGCTATTTCCCACTTCTAAATGCATATGCTTGTCCTTTTCCAGGTGCAGTTATGCAGTATCATCACTGCTGTTGCTTACGTATACCTAAAGCTGACCTGATACCAAGGGCTGCTGATTACGGGCCTTTTTCCAGACACTCATGCATTAATTAGATGTTTGCCACATTTTTCTAAAGAAAAGCTTCCTTCAGCTTCCCTTTTTTTTTTTTTTTTTTTTATAGATCAGTTATAAGCAATAAAAAATAAGTGAGATTTTGATTGTGTTTCCATTACTATGAATAATTCCTTCAGTATGACAAGAGATTTAATCCTGAAAAACTGGAAAGTACTGTTATACACAGAAATACTATATTGCCTTTATTATGAAGAGTTAAATGACATTCTACTGCCTAAGGAGACGAATTTGAAAAATGGGGAAATATCTCCTAAGAATATTCTAAACTTAATTATCCTTTAAATATGTATTTTATCAAAGTGTATCTGTTTGGAAGGACTTTTTCAATATCAAGCATGCTTCTGCAATCCATACCAAAGAGTGTATGTGCACATTTTAGAACTCTCAAGAGCTTTTGCTATGTAGTCAGTACAGTTGGAAAAAAATTAATATCATGCTTGAAGCTACATGTTTCAGTCTTTCTGTTACATATTTTTAGGGGAAAAAGGAGCCTTTAGAAGAGACTTTTACAGCATATCTAAATTACATCAAATAAATGCTCAGACTGGCTGCTCTCTTCATGGCAATCATGCATTATTTTATCAGGCAGTCATATGAATTTTAACTTCCATTGTTCACTTGTTCACAGCTTTCTGAGGTGAGGTCATTTAGAGTTGAGGTTAGAAGTACAATCACATAAAATTGCTTAGAAAAGTCTGGTCAAAACTTTCTGAAATTATTATTGCTGTGAAAACTTGAGGGCAATCAGTTCAGTTGCTCTTCCATTCTCTGTGTGCTGTCAAGGATAGAAACCTCATTGCCTTACAACCAGATCCATTGGGTCAGATGCTGTCACTGTGAGAATCAAGCACAGATGTAATGCACTTCAAATGGTGAGACTGAGTGTCAGACCTTGAAATGGATGGACTTCGACATTTTTCATGGAAATAGAAGAATTATATCAGCTACCTCTATCTCCTTATGCTGTGTGCATTGATGCTCACACAGCCTTCCTCCTCCATGGAAAGAGGGTACAATTAGAAGTAAAAGCAGAAGGAATAGGTAGGTGCTTCAGTGAGCTCATTTATTCAGATTTCCTAGACTGATCTTTGAAACATGTTTCATCTTCACCTTGAGAGGTCTGACATTTGTTAAGACTTCTTTCCTTCTACTGTCTTAAATTGAAAATCTTTTCAATTTTGAGTGCACTGATACTGCTGAAAAGACTCTGAAACCCAAAGTTCAAACTAAAACTAGGAATGTCATTAGAAATTTACTCTCTATAAAAAAAAAAAGTACCACTTCTGTTCTGTCAATTTTGATCAGACACTTATTTCTGCAAGTTTGGGATTTTTTTAGTAAATTCTACTTGTTTTGGTTTTGGAATGGTAAAATGACGTGTTGTTGAGCTTCAAAGATATGCAGCTGTGCCTGTACACAGGCCAGATGCTTTGTAGATAAGAAAATGTTGCTTAAGTAGTGATTGGGAAGATTATTATAATATGCAGAATCAGTTACTGGCATTAGAACTCACTCCCTTTAACTCAGCATGTTTCTTATTAAATGTGATTCTTCCTGGAAATCCTGGCTAGGTTTGCTCCAGAATGTAAAGTAACTTGGTAATGGGCCAGTGGACATTCGGCTTGCTGACATGGAGCACAGCTGTATTTTCCCAAAGAAGCTGTTGTCACTGATTCAGAATAGAATTCACCTGACATCTGCACCCTAGGAGTTCATGTTTCTATTCATGTTCTGAAATTAACATTGCAGGGATGCAAATGGATAGTCCCAGGCTCAGACTACTTTTCAAGCAAAGAACTGATAGATAGCTTAGGGAGTTTTAAGACTTTTGACCTTTTCTGAACATCTAATTAGTGTTTCATTGCTGCATAATTAGAATATCTTATTTGAACTTTTTTTGGGGATTTCATCTTCCAGCTGAAAGAAAGAACTGGGGGAAAAAAAAAAGGGGGAAAGAAGGGATTCTGGCTTTTATTTGTGAAACATTCAAGTTTTATTTTATCTTCATTTTACTTTTCTGTCTGAATATAGTTTGCAAACAGTAAAAAGATCAATATTATAGTATGTGCTTAAGCGTGGAAGCTGCTTATTTAGGAAATAAAATGGTCATAACTTATTGTTAATGGTCAGTCAAATCAATTGGCAGCTTATCTATGGGAACATCAGAAAGAAAAGCTTCATTGTTTTCAGTCATTAGATAACAGGGTTCTACATTAATTTTAGCCATTACGACCAGGAGAAATAGAGCAACACCACAACATTTTCTGTCTTCATCTTGGCAAAGTTATGGCCACATAAGTCTGTGGTAACAGAAGGAAAGCATATGTTTCATACCAAAGTATAATGCCTTCACTACTACACAAGTTGCAGTTACTGAGAAGTTATTCTGGTAATCTGGTTGTATCAGCAATTTCCTAAAGCATTAGAGAAGGGATTATGTGAGAAAAGACAGAAATGTACCCTCATTCCTTCTCCATCTTTTTTTCTTTAACTCCTATTAAAATTTTACTACAAAGCAAAGCATGGACTGGAAGACGTAGAAAACCCACCAGGGATTTTATTTTCCATACTAAACTGTACCACTCCTAATATCTTCACAGTCTCTGGGACTCTGGTGATTGATAAGCCTTTGCTGATATCAGTCAGTGATGTTTAATGGGCCATATAGCTGACCCAGTGATCTGTGAAGCTCTCCCTCTGCAGCTTCCAGCTGGGAAGAAATTCTTGTCAACCTCAACCTACTATGACAGTTTGCAGTTTAATTTCATTTGGACTGCTGTCACACCACATTAGCTCTCTGAACATTTCGGATGGTAGCAAGCCACAGATTTGTGGCATAAAAATGACATAGGAAGATATGGATTTTCTGTTATTCAGTGACTCAAGTATAATCATTGCATAAAAATAATTCCCCCAAATTGCCTAATTGGGCAGCTTTAACCCCCTAACTCAGGCTCTTAAAGCACAAGTCTTTCTGCAAGAGACAGTGGGTGATCTGATTACCAGTAGCTGCTCTGCTCTGAACCCAGCTGTGGTGGTAAAAGTGGAAGGGCCATATGTCTTAGTTCACTTAACATTGCTCCTCTATGGGAAATTACTGTCCTTCAGACTTGGTGGCTGGATTGCTTCTTTTCTTCTTACAGTGTGAACTGCTTCTTGTGTAAACTGCACCTTTATTTGCTCCAATCAAAATGAATTCACTTAAATGGCTTACAGAGTAAACTTTACCGACTGCTGGTTCTTCTCTGTGCAGTTAACACTCCTCAGGTCTGAGGAGAGCACAATTGCTGTGGTCAGGATCATCCAGGTGTGGCAAGAAGGGGTGATAGAAAAATTCCCCTTTGGCTGTGATAGAGTACTCCTCTGTCTGCATCAGCAAGTGATTCTTGTTGGGAGAAAGAAGTTTGTGTTCATCCTGCTGGTATACTCTGAAAAAAAGAAACAAACCAGAAGTTTTCTAAAATGTCACCCAAGTCAGCAAAAACTACATGCACAATGACTTGGGTGAGGAAGAAGATGCCATTTTCAGATAAGGTGTACTCCTTTTTGCACTTTAACAAGACACTATTACTTATGATCAGGGGTTTTGCTCAGCTTTTCCATGGAACAGAGTGTTTAGTCGAATCTCACTCTTTGCAGTATAAGACTGGAATGAAAATATCATCACTTTCCAAACACAGTGTTTCACCACTTCTTTTTTTTTTCTGTGAAGCTGCCTCCCCCTGTTCTGGCACTTTTCTACTAGTGAAATCATTTTTGTTCTATTCCGAAAGCACTGATGCAATAGGGCAATTGGAAATATGCAGGGCAAGTGGCATTTCCCTCACTGAGCCCTTTCTTAAAATGTCTCTTGTTTTCTTCCATCATCCCACAGTGCTAAGGAGGGTCTGTTTTGGGGTAGAGCCTGTCTCAGTGTCATTTACCATCCTACAATCAGCCTTTTTCAACTACCACCTTTAAAAACCAGATCATTTTCTCAGTTTCTTGACATACCTTAAGATGCCACGTCCTTCATGTCAGACTTACAGTCATGGTTTACTATCTTCTTTTTAATTTTACTTCATTCCTTTTCAAGAATCTTCTTCAAGAGTCTTTACATTGCAAGTACTAAAATTCAAGCTATACTGCCCAAACAAGATCTTTGCTCTTCAACAAGTACTGCTGTGTAGTTCAAAGCTTCAATTTGCATTAAAGGCAATTTTTCAGACGTCTTTTTTTGTGTCCAAAGTCATCAGATGGAATAATTTGTGAGAATTTGCATGAGAAACCCAATTGCTTGTTCTTCTTTCCAGCTCTGTCTGTAGTTCTGCTTATTTCACCATGTTACTCCAGGTTTACACGTCAGGCTCAAGTGAATTAAAGAGGAGCCGTTCCTCCATGTATAAAGACAAACATGCTGAAAAAAAGATGGTAGGCATTATAGTGTGGCCAGTCAAGGTTACTAAATGCTCTTTACTTCAAAATATCTGCCTGCATTCTAAGGGCAGCATGCAGGAAGATATTCAGAGGTGTAGTAACCAGAGCATGTTCATAGCTAGACCTTCTTGTGGAGAACCACAACTTGAACTTACAATTTAAAAGTTCTGAGCTGCATAAATCCGCTTCACAGGTTAGCCTCAGCTGGGTTCACAAAACAGATTCAGCTCTGATTCAAAATTTCTAAAAAAAAGGGAGAGATTCTGGATAATGAAGCCAGCATCAGGGAGACAGGAATGGCAGGTTGTACTTCCTGATCTGGTGAAGGATAGTTACATAAAATGAGCTTCATAGGGCAAGACTGGCAGCTGAAACTAGTTTTGGACAGTATATAAATGCCATAGAAAGAAATTATAATAAATATATTCTGATAATAAATAATTAGTTTATTTATTCTGATAATAAATATATTCTGTTACACTGTGATACTGAACTGTCAACAATACCAGTCGGAAGCCCTGTCCTGGGAGCCCAGCCCAGTCCTGCGCTGCCCAAACCTGCTGAATTCTGACTTCAGCCCTCCTCTTTTTCCAGGCAGTGCTGCTGCACAGAGTAGAGGGCTCTCTTCCTGCATCCACGTGTCAGGAGTCCAGAAAATATTGTTCAATTTGAAAATCCCTTGCCTTTGAGAGGAGGAAGAAGGAAGAGTTCCTAGCAAAAAGTCCACAGAATCAGATCCCAGCTCTTCAGCTGCCAGCTCCCAGATCCCAGAAGTGGGAGAGTAGAGGGTATTGAGAAGTAAAAGACACCATCTAAACCATGACTCACATAAACCTACAAGTACTGCAGTACCTGATGATGTTAGGACATGACAGATTTGTTTTCAATTTCACTACTGTCATATCCAATTAAGTTTGATCCAAATTAAATCTAGTTATGCAGAAGAAGGATTTAAATTTGTTTTCTCTAGTGTAGATAAAAGCTATTACCTACAGACTACAGAACACAGCAAGAATGGCACTGAATCCATCACCTGGTGCTCTGGCATTTAATCCCAGATGTAGGGCCCTGACAGTGAATCTTGAGGGGAATGGAAATCTCCCATTCTTGGAAAAACAGTGCTGAGTCTGTTTCCTCTGTTGCCAATACTTTTCCTTGGTTAGCTAACGATGTTCTTTGCTCTATTTGCGATAGGCCAGGCACTAAATGGCAGAGTATTTAAAAAGCAGATGCTTCAAGTTACATCCTTAATCCTCCTAGGAAACTGTTTCCTATGTCCAGGTCTTGGAAGATAACTACTCCCTCCCACCTTGCACGGGTATTAAAGAAATATTCAGGTCTAAGAGGCACTCAGGTACTACAGCAAGGAGAAATGCAGCCTATAGAGGATAATTCCACCTTCAGGTGAGGCTATGGAGTGCAGTAAATGACATTTGGTGAGCTGCACGCTGAAAAACTAGAAAGACGCAAATATTAAATTGCTGCTAGCTGAATGAGAATCTTGTGCTGAATGAGAGGAAGGTTAGAAAAAAAAGGTACATCATAAAAGTGTGTCACAGTTTGTAGGCATACAGTGAAATAATTAAGTCTTCCCTTAAATGTCAAATGCTTGCTTTTTTAAATTCTAAATTTTGTTCTGCTATGTACAGTGTTTTTCTTTGAAAATGAAATCATGTATTTCCCGAGAGAGTTTTTCCTTGCTTTGTCCTAAGAAAACTTTCTCATGTAAAATTAAGCCTGAAGGGTGTCCTTTTTAAGGGATAGGCAGATTTATTTAATTCTCTTTTTCTCTTTGTGTGCCACCTTTCTCCAGGGCACCCCTGCATGGACAGGTCCCTACTGAAGTCCTGTGGTTCACACTGTGCTCCAGTGGTTCACATCTGGATCACCAGGCTGCTCTACCCCCTACACCTGATACCTGCCTGTAATTTCCCTGATGAACTCCCATGTTCCTGTGGGATGGCTTCTCCATCGTCCCCCTGCAGGGGTGTGCAGAGCCCAGCTGTCTCTGGTGGGTGCTCCATGCTTCTGCAAGCACGTCTGCAAGCAGCAGCTGGTTGGCACAGACTGCAGCAGCTTTTGCTGGGTGGAGGTGTTGCTCACTTACTCACAGACACTGAGCAGGCAGAAAAGTGTTAAACACATACATCTGCTCATCTGCATTCTGCCTACCTTTCTTACAGTTTGGATGGGTGTCCCGCACACACAGGTAAGTCTCAGTTCACTCTCCATTCCTGCTGAAGGTGCTACATAGATACTTGGGATTTATACAAATATGTATGCATAAACTTATTTTTTCCGAAATTACTGCAGGTGGCTCTCTTTCTTTCTCTCTTTTGTCCATATACTATATTGCTTTTTCATGATAGTATTTTTCTGAACAGAGATTTGACCTCGGCTAGCATACCTCACAGCAAGCAATTAGGTGTTTTCTGATAACTAGCTCTCTTCTTGCTCCCAAAGGACCCTCACTTCTGTTGCTCATCCCTCTGACCCATAACTAGCAGCCTCAGAGCAGAAATGCCAGCGGGTACAGTGAAATGCCATGCAAAATTCACCAAGTGTCTCCAGTCTGGGCAGATTTTATAATGCAGAGCGAGTGCAAGTCTCAGTTTCTTTCTGCAGCTATTATTTACCCAAGTTCTTTTGCATTACCATTTTGCATCAGCATTTCCAGGCTTTGGCCTTTGTCAACTTTAATTTGCATTTTGAAGAGCTAAATGGGGTTCTCTTTGAGGTCGTCATCTCTTTGAGGTAGGAGGACTAAAGAGATGACTCCTGCTGCAACAGGCAGCTTTAGAAACAGTGCTGGCTAACTACCCTGGCAAACTGAGTGAAAAGAGAAGCTATTTGAGGGCAAAAAAAGAAGAAACAAAAAATTTTGTATGTCCTTTCTGTGTGCACGTTGACTTTCTGTTTCCCACTGAAGAGGAGAAGCTTGGAAACATGTAATTAACTTGTCTTTATATGAATCTCATTTTCAAGTGACAGCAAACAGAAAACAAGTGATAATCTGGCTTCTGCAGCAGATACTTCAAAGCAGCTTTTTTCTTTTTCTTTTTCTTTTTCTTTTTCTTTTTCTTTTTCTTTTTCTTTTTCTTTTTCTTTTTCTTTTTCTTTTTCTTTTTCTTTTTCTTTTTCTTTTTCTTTTTCTTTTTCTTTTTCTTTTTCTTTTTCTTTTTCTTTTTCTTTTCCTTTTTCTTTTTCTTTTTCTCTTTTTTTCTTTCTTTTTCTTTTCCTTGAAACACATTGTAACAAAGTTTCCAGAAGCAATATCAAGATATGAAGTTCATGCACCATAATCAGTGCACTGACAGAGTGATGCCAGCTCCTCCTGTCCTAGTGGAATTATTAAAAATGTATCACTTTAGATGAACAAAAAATAAAGAAGGATCAAAGGAGATTTGTACAAAGGAGATTTGTAGCTTGTTAAGTGTCCCACACTAGCTCTAGGATTTTTTTTTTTTTTTTGTATTGCTATGTCCAGACCTGTGTTTTAAGCCTTTCAAACCATTTATATCTGGATTACGTACAAATCCTGAAGCAATAGCCAGAGCATGGTGGCTGTGTGGTTCCCATATTTGGCAAAAGTTGCTCATCTTCCTTGTACGGAATAGACCATAATTAGTAAAAATGTGTAGTTTACCAAGCCCACTTTTTCCTTTGGCCTCAGGTGTAACTGGAACACTTGGGCAACTCAGTGTAGGATTTACAGAAGATATGAAGAAATTATGCTTTAAAATTGAAGGAAAAGTGATAATAAAAATGTTTGGCTCCAGCTCCATCTCACTAAACCAGCCTTATATTTTTTATGTAGGACAACAGGATCCTGTAAGTGGCTATAGCTGATGTTTTAGCACCTATCATACTGTGTTTAGAGCATGGAGATGGGGAAGTCTTTCCCATACCTTTCCCAATGTCCCATTTACTCTGTCAGTCCTGAAAGCTGAAAAGGCCAAGGGCAACAATGACTTTAACAAAGATCAGTGTATAGAAATCAGTAAGCACTGACAAAAATAGATTTGAACATTATCTCATCTGAAAGTACCTCATGGCATTAAAAAGTTAGATTAACCACAGGACATATTAGTCAATAGATAGCCAGTGCATAACTTTAGTTTTAAATCTTCAGTAACTTTCTGAAATAATGCCTTGTCATTTTACTACTACTCAATTTTCCAGTTTCAGAAGTTTCCTCTTGGTCTCTTTAGTCAGGCATATAGTCCTTGAAGCCTTCAACAGGAGGAAAATATTTTTGGTTGTGAGACAGAGACAAAATTATGTCTATATGCTTCTACCAGGAAAGCGGCAAGTAACATCCTTCAAAGCTAACTCAGTTTAAAGGAGGATGTGACTTTGGGTTTGATTTTTAATGTAAATCTTCTTCCAGAAGAACCTGTAGGTAGGGGGCACTGATTTTCCTCACACTTCTGTCATGAATTAGCTGAGAGTTAATAAAGCTTTAGAGAGGCATATCTAACAATCTTTAACAACAGGTGGTAAAACTCACTTACCCAGTTTACCCAATACTGGCTGTAAATGAGGGTCCCTCAGGAGAACCAGCCACAGAAAGCCTCTCTTCTTTTAATAATACCAACCTCTGTTTCTATGGAAACAGCACATGGTGTTTGCTGCTAGCAAGGCATGCGTTTAGCCCCTTTTAAAATAAACTGTGTTCTCCTTGCATTGTTTTAAGCCTGAAATAATCACTCAGCTTCCAACACACCAAATTATTAATGCTCTTCGTTCCCCTCTAATTAAAAAGAAAAAAAGACCTTGGATGTATAGCCTGTAGCTGCAAATTATTGTAAGAAGTAGTGGCCTTTTTGTAGGCTGCCATTGTTATGAAGAGTGGATATCTCTCTGCTTTATGGCAGGGCATTGGAAATTTTGGAATTGTGGCTAAAAACAAATGTTAACCTCCTAAAGATGTCTCCGTTAAGAGCCCACTCCCCTGCATGCTTTTCCAAATGTTAGAGTTTGGGGATTTGCACCAATGCATTTTGGAAGTGCTGGCTCTTCCTATCACTAGGTACTTAAAAGTGCTAAAAGGCCATCTGTCAGACACCTGGTGTGCCTCATACAATGCATGTAGTCACCTCTTCTTCTACTGGGCCAGCAGTTTTTCAGCCTGAGTCACTACAGAAACTGATGGAGTTTTCCTCCCCAGCTGTAGACGTGAAGCACTGAGTAATTAGATTGCAAATAAAGTAAGATGTTAAAAGCTACAACTTATCTGCTTCATTGATGGGTGCTTAGGTCATACTGAAACAATTTTGTAAGCTGATGAGTTTACCGCGGAAGCCGGTTTTATAGCTTTCCATATCTTGAACAGTGAAAATAGGCTGGTCCATTTCAAGCTGTGATGGAATGAAGATTTACAGAGCTTGGGGAGTCTAAAGGATGGCATTATAGGGTTGTCAGAGTAACAGGCCTTGGAAATCTGCACTGTTTATGTTTAAAGGGAGAAGTCAGCTGGAGGCAGACATCTGAGACATGTTGGATTGATTTGCAGCTTAAAAGCAGATTGTGTTTGGGAAGAGAAGAATGAAACTCTGGCTTGCATCTGTTTTTCAGATTATAGAACAAAAAGATGTTTTCTTAAAAAATGTCATGAACACAGCCTCACTTCAGCAGTAGCAGCAGTTTCAAACACTTAGTGAAGCACAGCCTCACCTTTGCAATAGGTCATTAAGAGAGAAAGTTGATGTCATGAAAGAAATCAAAGCAATCCAGGCTAATCAAGTAAAAAAAAAATTAAAAATAAAATTGGTTTTGAGGTTTAAAGAAAGATATATTTTATACACCACTAGGCATATTTTATATACCACTTCATATGGTATCAGAACACCACTTCCTGAAAAATGGAAGAGATTAGATCCCACATTTGTCACTCAGCAAGATGCCCTTGTTGACTGGGACCTTATTCAATGCTCACGAGCCAAGTATAAAAGGGTAATTTGCATATAAAACTTAGAAAACAGAATTATGAATACAGGTTGGGATGCGAGAAAAGAATTCAGATGCTGCAGAGCATTCCCAAAATCAAATTGAGAATTTGTAAATCTATAAATTAACTCTCATGATTTGCAATGCAAACATGGCTGATAGCAAACTAGATGTGTCTGTCTTTTCTTTGTGGAAAATAGAAGTTTTACAGTGCTGGGAAGCTTTTGATACTTCTGTTTTTCCAGTACTTCTCAGCTATTCTTTGTAATTCAGTACTGCAATATAATTCCTTGCCTGTTAGTTAAATAATAGCCAATTTGTGAAGATCTGCAATTTTCTGTCTGCCCCTATTGTGCTAAATTGTACTTTATCTCTTATTCCTGTAGCATTTCCAATTTTCTGTTGATCAATGTGGTGCACTGTCATTTAAAGAGAATATTTTCACTGGAGTTGAAACGGCTTTGTACAAGACACAGAGTAATTTTCTTTTGAGGTGAATAATCTTTTCTACTGCCTTGTTCTACATTATTTCTCTGGATCTTCAGTTTGTAAAGAACTTTCTTAATATCAGTTTTTTAAGATATGTGAGACCTATCTCTATTACAGCTAAAACTGATTAAATGGTTAGAGATATAACAAACTTTTCCTAGTCAATTCCTCATAGCTATTTTAACCCCCAATTCCATTTAATCCAAGATACTTCTAGAAGAAATTTTTGTCTATAATAACTTTTTTAATAATAGGGTCCTTAGGCCTCTCCATTTTCAGTCTGTTTGAATAAAACAGAATTAAAAATTAAAAGTATTTGCTGTATTTGTTTAGTCATTTGTATGTAATTCTGTACTGGGGGAGACAGGCCACCAAATACCTCTTTTGATCTGCCCTGCTCTCTCCTTACCTTTTTTTTGCCCAGCTTTTTTGGCCACAGAATGATGAGAAAGTTTTTTACTGTTCTAACACAGCTACAGCTAAATGTTGTTTCCAAATTTTATGAACTGATGGTTTCTCTGCTGGTACCCAGGGTGTCAAAGAACACTCTCTTTCTTGCTCTTTCCTCCCAACATGTGTTTAAAAAGTCAGGACTGGATGCTGAAGCAGAAAGTTCAATTAAAAATACTTTTCTTTCACCAGCAACAGTCTGAGTAATATATTTGGCTCCAGTTGTTGAAAAATATAAGCCTCTGAATGAACTTTTCTTCAACAAAAGAGAAAATATGGTTTTAGAAATGTCATGGAGAATTACAGTAGACTGCAGTTTTTGAATTATTTCTTCCAGTTTGTTGATCCTTAAGAAATTTGAAAGGCTGGTATGTGGGCTCTCATATACATTCAAAACTACTTGAAGTTTTACAAAGTCATTGTTTTAATACTAAGAGATACTACGATTATGTTGATTTTTTTAATGTAAATCAGCAAGATGCATCTCTTAAATATAAATTCATCCTGAAGCCCATCAGGTCTGTCCATTTGAGTTCCTCAGTCTTTCTTCTGTGATTAAAATCAGTGTTACTTATTTGCTGTCAAGAAGTGTGAGGATTTCTTTTCATATTTAAGATCCTCTTTATTTTTTAAATATCTATAGTTGATATTATATGATTGATATGATATGATATGATATGATATGATATGATATGATGGTGTTTGACTATACTCAGAGTTTCTTTTTTATTTATTTATTTTTGCACCAGTAATTGTAGTAATAGATGTTTGTCCCATCCACAGGCTGTGGCACAGGTGAGAACCTGTCATGAGAGTTTAGAAACTGGAATCCTCAGTGATCAAGTGTGATTCCAATACATAGTTCACCAAGAAAAAGGATGTTTCTGCATTCATGTTTACCAAAGAAGATAAGGAAAAAGGGTCTTTTTATTCCTTGCAGCATTAAAATGTGATGAACAATGAACCCCAAAATAAAAAGGGCAACTTTAAATCCCATGTGCACACTGGAGCATATGTGTGTGTGTGTCTGTGTGTGTGTGTGTGTATGTACTAAACCTTCTTTCCACAAGCTCTGACACTTTGAGCTTCCATCCTCTGCATCCCTGCTTCCAGAGCAGGCAGAATGGAAACCTAGAATGATACCAAAACATAACTGTAGGTATTTCTGTAGGGAGGTGTAGATTTTTTTTACATTCAAATTCAACCACTGACATTTTCCTGTGAAACAAAGTCTGTAAACTAAATTCACAAGCAAGAATTGTAGATTATGTGTTTTTACTACGTATTCAAACATTCACTCATTATATTTGTCCTCTGACTTCTCTAGTTTACCTTTTTCAAATCTTTGATTTCTTCATGACAAGATTTTAAAACCTAGTTTCTTCTTCTACTCACCTGTGCAAATACTTATAAAAGTACGTCTCAGGAATGTTGATTCTGTCTGAATAGCTTCTTAAGGAGAGACTGAAACAAACCATTCTGGGTTTCTTTTAAGCTGTTTCACTGACGTTAGCAACCAGATCTCTGTGGTCTCCCTGGTAGAGAATTATTATTCTCTGCCAGTGTTCATCAGCATAATGGCATCAATCTTCCTTTCTCAACTTATGCAAAAGAATATTGGAAAATAATAAATTTTTATTGTCACTTACTCATCACAGATGTGCTGGAGATTAAAATTTACACTATGGTATTGAGACTGTGCTTCTTAATTATTGCTAGGATCAACTCTGCTTTTAAAGATAGGCTACTCATATACTAGCAACAGAGGCTGATAAAATCCAGGGAAAAGTGAGAACCCAGGTATTCTCCTTGAGGTACAGAAAATACTGTTTTGCAGAGTTTGCTCTGCTTCTCCTTTTGCCATCCCAAAAGAACTGCAGAAAATGCTCATTTTACAGGGAGAATTTCAACCTTGCAGCTTTCTCTAAATGCATAATTTCAAAACTGTAGACTTATTTTAGAGTAGATTTCCTGTGGGAATACAAAGCTGGAACAGACTTCCTGATTCATTGAGGTCATCCTCTGCTTTGTCTGCAGTCTCAGTCAGTCATATCACACACACCCTTTTAACAACTGTTTTAGTGCCATCCTAAAGCTAGATGCACTTAGATATTTTGTGCATTAAAACAATCTCCCCAAATAGTTCTTGTGCTAAAACCACAGAATTTCTTAGTCTAACAAAGTAAAAGCATTTGCAACTGGATGTCTGCTTTCATAACACAGTAGGCTGCAGACTTGAGGGGTTCCCTGATTTAAAATTTTTCGATTTGTTTCCATCTCAGGCTGGGTCATTCCCATTCCCCTTATTCTTCCAGCCTTTGGTCTGGTGTCCCTAATTTCATATTGATTCTTTCCTCTGTCCTGCAATCTCTTTCTCTGTTCTCAAATTTTCTTACTTGAGATGAATTAAATATTTCTAGTTTGAGATGGCATAAATATTTTCAGTAAATATTTTTCCTTTTTGATGTGACTTAACTGTCAGATAGGTAATGGCTAAATCTTTGACTACAAACATCTGCCTTCAAATCCTTCAGCACTCCAAATACTTTCTTAAATTTGGATTAATCTCCATTGGCTTTGCCTCCATTCCACCCTCATGATTGCTTCTGGCATTTGTAAATAAGAAAGGCAGGGCAAGAGTGTTTGAGCACATCAGGGAATAAGGTGTGAAAGTGTTAAATATGAGGTAGAATAAAAATGCCCTAGATAAGTACACAGCAATCTATCAGCAACAAGAATAGTAGAGAGTGGACCTGAAGGTTTGGCCAAATTTACCTCGTTATGTCCTCATGATTCCGTTCTTATGCTGGTTTGTTCCATGGAAAGGAATAAGGAGGGCTGGCAAGGGGTCAAAAGAGTCTGCTCAGTACAACCAACAGTTGCTTTCAAAACCAGAAATACTCTGGCTGGGGTGATGGCAGCTGGTGAGGAAGTAGCTGATAAAAGGTAAAAGATGTAAATCCAAAGCACATCAAACTACAATTCAACGTAAGTTCTGAAATGCTCCCAGTGTCAGTCCCACAGCCCAGCACAGTCTGCAGGGCTCCAGCACAGAGTCAGTTCTTCAGCACCTTGTCTCATAACAGCCCTTTGCTCTTAACCACAGTAGCAGCAACTGTTTGGCATACACTTGGAGCTTGTGTGAGACAATTGTGTAAATAAGGAAATTGAAAATATCTTTTTCCTTCAAATCAGCTGTGAAAAGATTGAGCTGTGTAGGAGGAATGAATACAAGGGACGCTTTGCCTTTTTATGTACTTAATAGCATAGCAATCTGTGGGAGTCATGTTTTCTATCAGCTGAAGGAAATTGTATACATCTACTGCACACTATCTAGCTGAAGGCATAGTTACAGTAGATGATCCTTTAGAAGGCATCTATATATTCTTTAAATGTTCAATTATTTTACATGGTTATGATAATTGCATGTCTCAGGTTCAGTTCTGCAAGATGAAGTACACTACAGTGCATGATTCAGTTTCTTAGAGTGCATCGCTCTAATATTTGAATGTGGGGGGATGAATAGCTGATTACTTTTCAATCATTATGTTTGATTTTTAGGTTTTGTATATTTAATCACATCCCATTCATTTAAATACTCAAAATTACCTTGTGATTTAAAACATGCAGCCAGTTATGCTGGTTAGTGTTTAATACAGTGAACAAATCGCTGCTTTTACATGTTACCATTTTTGTGATGCTTTGTATTATGGGTAATATAAGTAACATAATTTTCCCTCAGTACTTTTCATTTTGATGAGCTCTAAAACCTTATAAGAAGAAAAATAATAACGTGGGGTTTTGTATCTCCTTCATTTTGCAAGAGTAAAATAACATGAAATTTCTTGGCATCATTCCAAGTAATGGTTTTTCCAGCATATGCATACAAATGAACATTTTTTTCTTCCAACATTCTTTTTTTCTGCCTTTAACCACGGTAGGAATGGCAATATAAGTAGAAAACATATGCCACTCACATAATAGTTTCTTTATTATCTTGATCCTAATGTCACTTAAACTTTAGAAATCTTCAGTTAGTGACCTAAATTCTTCTAAACGTGTGTTCTGTTTATAAGTTTGAGGGATTCTTACAGTATTGAGCATTCCATGAAAATACAGCTGTAGTAGTTCAAACTGGGACAGATTAAGTTTGGATTTTTTATTCACCTGTTTCACAAAATGAGGAAGAAAGTAATAACTCTGTATGTGCCTTATAATGTTGTGCCTTGTTAAATTTTTTCTTTTCTTTTTCTTTTTTTTTTCTTTTTTTTTCTTTCTTTTTTTTTTTTTTTTTTCAGCTGACCACAGTAAAATCATAGGATCATAGAATCATAGAGTGGTTTGGGTAGGAAGGGGCCTCAAATATCGTCTAGTTTCAATCCCTCTGCCACGTGCAGGGGTGCCATTGACTCCACCCATCCTGGCTTTTAACACTTTCAGGGGTGGTGCACCCAACAGCTTCTCTGGGCAACTTGTTCCAGTGTCTCACCACCCTCACAGTAAAGAATTTTTCCTAATATCTGGGAAGAGGAGAAGACCTGAAGTGTTCAAGCTGAGAGCCATCACTGCTGACACACTCTGCTACCAACTCTCATTGAACAGTTCTGTTCAACTGGCAGCTCTGTTACAGTATAATGCACAGATCGTTGTGCCCACTGGAAACAACAGGTGACCACAAAAACCTCTGAATGCTCTGACAGCATGTTGTGGTAGTTTGGTAGTATACACATTTTTTTCTCTGTTTTGAAGAGGAAGGATAGTGACTTGGCAGTGGTGAGTCCCACCCACATGAAGATGCTGGGGAATGACCCTGGTTTTAAATCACTGAAAGTGGAACTTCCAATGGTGGCAGCAAGTAGCACCACCAGTTAGCCTGGACTCTTAGGGAAGGCCCACATTTTGCTGTGGCAGTGCAGATGGTGTCTACAGGAACAGGAGTTGGGATTTGTCTGCTTGCAGCCCATAGAATGATCAGGCTTGCCTAAACTGAGGGAGTGAACAGCAATATCACGAAACGGTTGTGTTAGCATTGTGTTTGTACTGTATACCTTGTGCATTGACTGCAAAAGTAATTCACTTCCCAAAATTACTGAAATTACAACACTAAACTATTTGACCATTCCCTGTTGTAATTACATGGCACCAAAGCATTTTGAGCATTACGTGTAATGACTATGATTCTCTTTTGAAGCCTGGTGCCATGACATCCTACTGCATCAGTGCCATGCTAGGTGGGCTCTTCTGCAGGAAAGAGAGTTGTCAGCAAGTGATCTGTGATTTTTTTTTTTTTATCATGAGACACACTAACCCCACCAACAAGTAGTCTGTGTCTCAAGGTACTTAGCAACAAGAAACACTGCATTGTACCTGCTCCACAGGTGAGCAGTCCAAGTGGCTGTTCAGATGATAACCTCTTCCACCCCAAGTACTCCCAGTCCTTGGGTATGGCAATGGGACTGAGCAAAGCATAATCTGAGCCTAAGAGCTTTTGCTGCTGAGCCCTGCCTGATCCCTGGAACCTGGACATCCTTGCAGCCAAGTGAATTTCCTGTAGGGATGCAAAGGATAAGCCTGCAGCACTGCTAGAATCTCATCATTTGAAGGACTGGGCAATCCATGAAAAGACTATCCATGATATGCAATAACTCAGTCTCACATTAGATGATGCCTGGCAATGAATATAAATGACCACCTACACAGAAAAGCTGTCCAGCTCTTCACACTCTTTTCTCTCTTTCTCATCTCCTGTTTTTCAGAAGGCCAGCCTGTCTCTGCCAAAATCTGCTCTGGATCCCCATGCTTACACTAATATTACTGTTCTCAACAAAGTTACACCATTTCCTTTTGATGAGTCTCTGAACAGACTCACCAGAAATTTCCTCAACTCCAGTGACTTGGGAGGCCCGTAGCTCCTCCCTGTAGGGATCCCAGCAGTCTAACCAGCCTCTCACAGGGACTGCACCTTTAGGAGTCATCAATATTTGCCAACAAAACACCACTGGGGAAGTATGAGACCACGTAACACAAATTTGTGATACAGAACACATAGTAAAGTACAACCAACACAGTGACCCTGGAAGAATGTAGTCTTCCCCACTGCAAGAGCTAAGAAAGGTAGCAGAGAATTATGCTGCAGATAGACCTGAACTTACACTGTTATGAGGAAGTGTAACAGAGGAACACTTGGCTTGTCTTTCCAGTATTTGATGAGGATGAGACTGTGAAGACAAGGAAGATTATGTCAATATAAGAATCTGTTTCCAGATATTATGGCAGCCAAAGTTTTCAAAAATGTCATTGGAGCAGCCTGACAGAACATGAAACAAACAGATGCAATCGGTTCAAAGCAAAATAGAAGCATAAAAGTTGATACCTCAACTAAGAAAATCAAATTGACTTCATGAAGCAGAATTTTTTATTATACGTTTGGAAGTAAACATGAAGGTCTATGATTTTGTGCATAAATATAATAGAAAGGTCTCTTTTGTGTATCCTTTTGAGCTAGATATTATTTGGAAATAGATTTTTCAAAGCAATGCTGTTTTTCTTTTTTCCTACCTTTTCTGCAGAGTATCTGGAGTTGTGGATTTATTACTAAGTACATATTGTGGAGCAGGCAGATCCCCATAAACATGAAATCCATTTCTTTGTGCAATCATAAATCTTAAAAGCACTATCTTTATCAGCAAGAAAAATAAGTTAGGACTCATTTTGACTTTGTGTATCTGTGCATCATCTTGTTTCCTCTGTGTTGTTTTTTACTCCCCTGCATATATTCTCATCAGAGGGTTAGAGCATTGTCTCTACCTATTTTTGTTCTCTAAATGCCACCAAATGTTTAGAGGAAGGATGAAAGCTTTGTGCTCAGCACAGACTAAGATAGGTTTGTTAGCTAGTCAGCTAGTGACAGGTATTGACACGATTCCCAGTAAAAATTTGAGATGCTGGAACAGAAGATGAGGTGGAGGCTCTCTGGGGATTTCAGAGGAGAGCAGAGCTTCACACATAGTGTGCAGCCTGTGCCCCACGTACAACCCCCAGTGAGATACAGGAGAAAAAGGCAGCCAGAAAATGCTGAGAAAAAAAGGCAGCCAGGAGCAAGATGCTACAGCTGCCACATGAATACTTGTGCCTGAAGCTCCGTGTCTAAAGGAGGTAGTGGGAAACAGGGCCAGTGGGCCAGATGAGTCATTTTCTCAAGGGCTGGATTGAATCATAGACTGTGGGCTGAGTGTTCCTCATCTTGGAAAGCTGGTTTGACTTCACCACAGGCCACTGAAGGCTGGATCAGTTTTAGCTTAAAAGAAAGAGGCCAAAACGGATATTTATGAAGTTAAAAGCATTGGTGTTTTCACATGAGGCACCTGCTTGGTGGAGATGGCAAGGGTGAAGTGATTTTAGTAAGTGGTTCCTCAGTAGTGTAGAGTGGCTTCAAGCCAAGCTGGGCATGTCCCTAAGAACTGTTTATGTCTGTATTTTCAGTGCCTTTGCTGTACCTGCTCTGAACTCCTATTAGCCATCTCTGTCTCCAAAGTTTTATCTGAAATTGTTTATCGATCAGCATATCTGGCCTTCAAGTCTTAATTTAATAGAACACTGTTCAATTAAATTTTTTAAAATAAATAATAAACTTTTCAGTTGTTAACAAAGCCAAGTACAAATCACATTTTATATGAAAGTGACAGATGACAGAAGTGAACATGCCAAGAGTGAGTACTGCAGTGGGCAATTCTTGCACTGTAGTTGTAGATTTGTTTTCTTGCTGTCTTTCTGTGAATCTTATGTTTTTCTAAATTCATTGCCCAGTAATATTTTTTAATGTACAAATCATAATATCATAGAATAATTTACATTGGAAATAAACACTGCAGGTATATCATATTGCATCGTCCTCGAGAAAAAAAATATAGTGACATTCTCAAATGTCATGAGCATAATTAGAGCGTTTGTTTTTTCTTCCTCTATGCACAGAAAAAGGTTTCATCAGAACAAACTGTTTTTTAGTGATTGTAATTGAGGTCTGTAAATCACGTAACATGCTTACTAGGACTGTCTCATTAATTCCTTGCACAACTAGGCCAAACATTAGTATCAGCTGTGCTATATTTACTTGACTGCATTTGGAACAAGAATCTAGCTTTTGTACCAATTCACTTTCTCAAGATTGGCTAAATAAAATTAAGTTCTGTACAGCCACACTTAGAAGAAATACCTGGTCTTGTTGAAGTAGTTCTTTACCCTCCTACATAATGGTGTGAAATCTGCAACAGAAGTAGTGTAAATACTTTGATTCACAGTATTTGTACTTCATAATTTAAAATCATAGTTTTAGTTTAAGCCTTCATCGAAGCCATGGTGTTCTTCTGATGTTGCTGTCATAACTGCCTAGCCCTCAAAACACCCACAGCACCAACAGCTGTAGCAGAGACAGAATGAGACTTGTTCTCAAAGAGATACCCCAGTGATCCCCAGTTGGGGTGTTTGCCTGCTCCTGTAGTGAGGGGAGGTCCACTTTGCTTCACCAAAAGTTGAGTACATGAGCATGGGTTTTGAGAACAAAGGAACTGTTAATAGGTTCATGATATGGGGTAAAGAGTTGGGCAGAATCACAAAATTATCATCACAGAATTATGATTATAAAGTCATCAAAGGTTCAATGGGCCCTGACACTTAACTCTCTCACAAGCAAGTGAGATGCAGGAAACACCCCGTCTATTTGACTATTTGCATGAAATCCTTTTAAAGAAACTTTTCCTCTGATTTATCTAAAAGGTCCGTGGAAGAAAGTGGATACAGTGTGACATTGGAAAACACAGTTTCAGCCTGATACCCAACCAACTTTGCATGTGGCTACTGCTCAAATAAGAAAAAAAGAAGTGTCACGAGCCGGCTGGACACATCTTTTGCCCATCTGTTGCATATTTCTTTATTTTTTCAACATTTGATTTACCGTTTATTGTCTATGTTTTTCTTATTTGGTACTCAGTGGAGTGTTGGGGAAGATGAATCAGGGAAACCTTATAAATATGATTGCTTAGCAAAAGATTCTGAAAATATGAAACCTATAATTGAAATAGAAATGGAACATTACTTTGAGTTGTAGGATACCGAGTCTTAGTTACTATATAACCTGAAAACAATAGCCTAGCCTGCTGAAGAAGAATCCCTTTTGATGGAACAATATCTTTCTGCTGGCTAAGAAACCAGAGGTCAATGTAGCAAAACAGAAAAGTCTAAAGAGTAGTTTATAGAGTTTAAAATATAACATAGTATGGTAATGTAATAGTTCTTATAGGCTATATGTAGATTCTATAGGATTTTGTGTCTTGTATTGGTTGGTCACTGTAAATTAGAATATTCATCACAGAAGAAGATATAATGCATTGTAAGAAAGACCTCTCTCTCTATTCCTTGCCCTCTTCGCTCTGCTCTTACCTCTCTTATCTCTTACTTCTTCCTCCCTTATCCCGGCTCCTCGCTTAGCTCCTTTTCTGCTCATGCCTCATAGCTCTATTCCCTGCTCTCCCTTCACTCTTAACTTTTACCCCCTTGTTCTTTCTCCCACTCTCTCTGGGACTTCCCTTCAGCCGAGGCTGGTGGCTGAAGGCAAGGCCCTTTTTACCCACGACCCTTGCAATAAAACTACATATTCTAGAATATCTCAGGTCAGCAGAATTCCTTCTCCCTGCTGTCCACGGATGTTCCTACAGTGCAGAACTACAAAAAGTCATCAATGTCTTCTTCTGTTCCAATCATCCTAGAATTGCTACAGTCAAACATGGCTGAAAAATCAAGCTCTGTCACAAAACTCTGTCACCAAGCATACTATTTATGTGTTTATAACTCAATCAACAACTGTACATTTCTCAGCTATCTTTATGCAGTCACAACAACAGTAGAGGAATGTTAGAATGTCTAATTTGACTTGGGAACATTCTCTTTTCCTTTCAAAGAATAAAGAAGTTTGTAATAGATGAACAAAATGATTCTATACCTAGTATAGGAGCAATCCTAAATCCTCAAATCCTCTCTTCACTTCCTGCTTCAAAAGGCAAGAAACACAATGTGTTCATTCTTGGAAAATTTAAAAAAAAAAAAAACAACTGAAGGGAAGAACTAGAGGGAAATGAATCCTAATGTTGAATGTGTCTCATAGGATGCTCTTTTTAGTTCCGATTTAAGACAGTCATTGCATCTCTGGGAAATTTCAAGGCTGCTAACCTGCTTTGGAAAGCAATTTCATTGACACATTCTCAATAAATTAGTTTAGTTTTGTTCTTAAAAGACTGCTTCTTCATACTTGCTAATATTTGTATTGTAGCTCTGCTGCTGCAGGGATACAAGTAAAGATAATTGGGGAGGAAAAGAGTTACCAAGTGATCATAACCTTCATAAGCACTTAATGAATTAACAGTGCCCCTTACAACCACCCTCCTGGCATCACAGAGTTAGAGCCCAATCAGCCTGTTCTTACTTAGAACAACTAAATCCTAAGCACTCCCGAACATTTCAGACCAAGCAGCCCTGGGGAGTCTACATGCAGGAACTAGAGTTTGAAGGGGCTGCAGGTCATTGTATGTGCTTTGTTACCAGTTTTTCTGCAGCTCAGCAGCGAGCACTGTCACAAGCTCTACCATTTTTCTGGGCCAGGAGTATGATCTAGAGTTACAAGTTACCAGCACTGCAGGGAAATACAAAGTTTTCTGGAAGGAACAACCACTTGAAGTGTTATGCTGGACATCTAAGTCTGGCCATATCTGCCAAGTAGACATTTCAATACTCCACAGGCTGCTGTTTTGAAGACCGCAGCTACTCAGTTCTTGCCTGCTGCCTCAATTACTAATATTTGGGTAAGAAACTGCCTATGCACAAAACAATAAGAAACAAACCACTTCTTATCGGCAACTCTACTGTCACGCTCATGACACCAGTTCTGGTTTTGTAATTTCACTTGGGGTTGTAAATATTTCTTGGAAAACTGCAACAGACATCCCAATGGGACAAGCATGATGGAGTTTACGCCAACCATGAGCACCGAGCAGCAGGTGGCCAGAACAGCAGTACTTCTGCTATTACAATATACTGCCTGAGTAGCATGAATTCATAACTACCAGTAGTATATAGCTCCTTTTAGTTATTTGGTTGTTTTGTTATTTAAAACATAATTATTGAAATCATAATATCCAGTTCATTTTTCTATGAAGAACAAAGGGCTACAGAACAATCCAGGTTTCCTGCTTTTCATATTGTGCAAAACAAAGCGTATTGTACAGTATTCCTGCTGTTTGCCTGATTTCCAAAATTTAGATTTATGATTATGTTCAGTACCAGAGGTAAGTTAACAATGGTCACAGTACAATGAATTTTGGATTAAGCACCTCTCACTTAGAAACAGCTGTTTTTCTGTGTTTCCTAAAAGTTTGCATGGTGTCTATTTCATTAAATCTCTTCTGTTTAGTACTTCCTATTTTTTTTGACTTTGATAACTTTCTTTCAGAAAAAGAAGACAGATAGTGGCACTGTCTAGGAAAAAAGCCAAGATAGGCTTTTTAGTAACAAACTCAGGGCTCCTGAGATGCATAGGAGCAGCAGTATATGTACAGCCAGCAGAGAGAGCAGCCTGGAGAGCTTTGACAGGACTGAGCTGCCCTGTTGGATATGCCAGTATCAAGAGGCTGAAAATGTCACTGAAAATAACTGGCCAAGAGAAACAGTGCTAAGACAATTCCTAACCATTGAATTGTTGCAGAGCCTGACAATAAAGAGATTAGAGCTGGAGGAGCTGGTCAGGAAAGAAATGGTTATAGGGTACATATATAGTCCTGGAGATCTTGAGAATGCTCTGAAAAGGTTTTGGCAAGTGCTTGGGCAGAATCAGACCCACCCTAAATTATGTCGGCTGCCTGGCAATTACACGCAGCAACATGCAGGAGACATAAGGCCGGGCTCTCTAGGACCCTAGTGATGCAGCTTTCTGCCTCTTAGCTGATCTCTGTCAAAAGAGGAGAGGATGATTTCAAGAAGTTCTAGTTTTCTTCATCTGATTTCATAACACAAAGCCACGCAATATAGTCAAGGATCTGTTTGGGAATAGAAAAAATATTTTCGAAGTAAACATTTTAAGCCTTGTTATTGGTACAGAGCCAACATTATCTTTATTTTTGTATGTCTATGGCCCAGGAGTTAATAACTTTATATTTAATCATCAGAAAGCACTTCTGCAATTAACTTCATTTGGAACAGTATGTGGCTTTATAACATTGATTTTACACTTCATTGGGTTGATTGTTACGTTGCTATTAAAGGACCATAACGTTTTATGTATGACTGCTGCGGTTTAAGACAAAGCAGAGTTGAAACACTTACCCTCCGTCATAGCTGCTATGGGTAACTAAGAGAAACTAAAAATAGCTGCAAAATTGAAAATCATAGAATCACAGAATAGTTTGGGTTAGAAGGGACCTTTAAAGGCTACCTCGACCAACCCCTATGCAATGAGCAGGGACATCTTCAACTAGATCAGGTTGCTCAGGGCCCCGTACAAGCTGACCTTGAACACTTCCAGGAATGGGACATCCACAGCTCCTCTGACTAATTCCAATGTCTCATTATAAAATATGTCTTCCTTATATCTAGTCTGAACTCACCCTCTTCTTCTTAAATCAGTTCCTCTATACCTACCCCAACTTTCCTGCTGATGCTTCTGACCCTAGTCATGAATGAAAACATGATTGGATTTGATGCAATTGCTGGTGTTTTCTTGATTCTACGTTAACATCTAGCACCAGTACCACAGGATGAAAGAGAAAAGAAAAAAAACCACAACTTGGGAAAACTGGCAAAAATAAATAGCTCTTTCATACAAAGCCAAAGTATGCAGATTAACCTGTGGAGGAATGGAAACAGTGATTAGACAGGGTACAATGACAGAATCACTGTAATAAAAAAATGCCTCGTTTATTAATACCTTTAAAATATCCTAAATAAAGCTCTACCTATATGATCAGGCTTTGTTACCAATTTAGTAACTTCTGTCCCAGGCTGTGTTTACTCCTGTATAGGAGCATTTTTGGGATCAGATTCTTTTGAAACAGAGCCTTTGTCTATGCTATGTGAATATACAAATAACTAAGAGTCAGGCTGTCTCTGCAGGCAAAAATCAGTGTAATGGGATATGGGGAAAATTTGGGAGCTTGGAGACACTGTTGTTGAAGAGAGACAAGCCCCTGTCTTCTCCAGAGGGTGAGGATGTCAAATCCCTGAGAGAGGAGCAGGTTGTGTGGCAGCTGGGAACTCCAGGACTTAATCTTACGTCTCTCCTGCTTCCTCTTCTGTCTGCCAAGAGCTATTAGCCACACATGCACAAACAAACCAGGAATAGTTACACATGCTTTTAAAAATCTTGTGCTTGAATTGCTTCTTTAAAAAGCATATTTATACAGTCAATCAAAGCCAGCAATATCTCCCAACCAGTCAGTTGCACTCTCTATGTCTTGTAAAATACAGCCTAAATACTCCCCTACTCTCCCCAGCCAGCCCTCCCCCACACAGTTGAGGGTTGTTGGTGGCAGCCCTTGCACTCTTTGCCCTTGCACTCTTCGCCCTTGCACTCGGCTTTCTGATCTATTCAGACAATATTAGAAATGTTATGCCCCATCTTGTCACTGGGCTGATCTTTCTTCAGAGGCAATGGCATTCCTCTTTCATGCACCATGAAGCCATGCTCAGTGATGGGGGAAGGGGAAAAGAAAGTTTCAGGTGCAATAATTTCCCATATAAATCCACTCAGACATCCAATGCACTAGAGCTCTCTGTGGCTGTATCTTGCAGAGTGCTTTGTGCAGAAGACCGTCTTTGTGGAGTCTCCTGGGCTTCTGAAGCATCTGCCGCACTTTGATTTTTAAAATCCTTTACTGGGAAGTAATTGAAAAGTAAAGAATTCATAGACAGGAAAACACTGAGCAGTTTTCAGGACACAAGAGAATCACAGCAGGAATTGACTGGAAGTTTGATTAGGCTCTTTGGTCTATAGATGTTGAAACTCACTAATTAATACTGAGTGGTGATATAGATTATTTAATTAGCAGTCTCCAATGAACTGTAGCTGCTGAATTTTGTACTAGAGTTATTTCTGACAAAATAATATTGCCTTTCTTTCTTAGCTCTTAGAGCTAAGAAAAACTAGATTTTAGTGCAAGGTTGCAGAATAGCAATTCCAAGGAAAATAGTCTTCTCATTATCAAAAGCACTGCAGTGCAACTTCTACCAGTTGCCCTGACAATGTGTCTAACACTGCCATGGAGAAGCCCAGCACAAACTGTTGAGTGGGTGTTTCATACTGCTTGCTTATTAAAATCTTGGTCTTTGCCAAAACTTCCACAAGGTCTCTCAATTAGTGCCAATTGTGGTGATGGTTTTGACCATGTGAATGCTTCTCCTCCAGGAAATGGGGTCCCACTGTAGCTTTGAAAGAAGGAGTCCCAAAAATTGCATCTCTGACTTCAGTTTGAATTATATACTTGCTTTGTATTAAAATCCTTCAGATATCAAACTTATAAAAATGCATAATGAGGAAAACAGTGATAAACAGCAATACCTAAATATACTATGGTCTTTAAGATAGCAGTAGCAATTACTTTTCAGAAAACAGAGGAGACCAGTGATAGGGTGCAGTGAATATTAGTGACAAGCTGCAAATGTGAGATAATTTTACTCAAAGCCACTCCTATCACAAATTATTACTTAAATTACTTCGTGTTCTAAAAGTCATTTGGACCAGCCATAACTGACTCTTGGTGCATATCAGTGCCAGTATCTGTTATTATTAAATAAATCAATCCTCCAAAGATATTGTTGAAACAACTTCTTGAATTTCAAAAAGGCTTTGAGCAGCATTACTCGGGTTACTTCTGAAATTAACACATATAGGAGATGAGCATTTTCATAGAGAAAGAATAAATTGGGGTGCAATTTTGTCTCCAGTATGGATGCTGGGAAATGCAAAAATGAGGGAAGACTGAGAACCTTCAGAGGAGGTTTAGAAGCCTTTGGCTTGGCATCATTAGCAAATTGTTATTCATACAAATTGAATATAAGGAAAACACAGAAACAGACTGGAAGAAAACTCCTGCATACATGCATGTTGATGTGAGTTGCAGAAATCAGGAGTGGCAACACTGGAGACACAGCTCAGAGTGTGAGTGGCTAATAAGCAATCCCCAGTGTATGAATGAGGCCAGACTGAAGTAAGTTTACTCCTGCTACCAAATTTCAGTGGTTTTGATGCTTCTCCCTTGAAGTTTCAGACCTCCAAGTGTGGACTGGGAGGTGGTATTCCTGGCAGAAAAGAAGGGATTTTTTTTTTTTTTCTCATTAGGGCAAAATCATTAGTAAAACATTATTAATCAACATCTGGCCAGACATTCTGAGAAAGGCAACAGAGAGGCTCAGCTATGCAAGTACAAATTTCTTGAAGGACTATTCCCAAAACAAACCTACTCATCCCTGGAGCTCCCCTGCCCTCTCAATCCAGGAGCCTCATAGCAAAATCATTCTTGTAAAACACAAACTTCATCCTAGTTGCAACTGCTTTGATTGAGTACAAGTCGTCAGCACTGGGATCTTTAGGCCAAAGGCAAAAGACCTGCCTATATTCTACTGCAGCTTGAAAACAGGATGTCCTATTTATTGAGTAAGTAGGAACATCAGTGAGAGCAAGAGGAAGGTTGGACCTATGTCAACACACAGGGAGAAATGCTGAACTTCTCTTGTTTTCTTCTCTTTTTGAAACAGAAATTGCTCTGAAAAGAGGGCAGTTTAATGAAATTGGGCCTTACATTCACATCACATACACCCTCTGCATTTGAACTAAATTTGGCTCAGGTGATTGTTCCGATTGTCTATGCAACTAGTCAAAATAGTAACAGCTGAAAAGGAAAGATGAACAAACATTTGTTCTGCAATAGCTGTGCTGTGGGAGGATGATTCAAACCCCCATATAATATTTTTTTTTAAGTATTGAGGGATACCAGATATTTTCAGCTTTTGAGAGATTTTCATTCTGCATCCTTCGGTTAGATTAATGGTTTGTTTGATTTTTTGCTCACAGATTGTACTGAAAGAAATTGTGTGATTGCTTTGCTTTAGAAAATATAAAATATATCAGAGAAAAAGAAAAATGATGTTTCCACATATCCATTAGATGAACTGGTCAAGCAAGTGGATTTATGCTCTGTGAGCAGAGAAATTGGAAGTTCTGTTTTAATTCATTGCATATAAACATCTGCTCTACTAGGATGGCCAGTTCTTCACACAGAAACAGCTTTGCAGTTCAGTCTGTACCTCAGCAAAACATAAATTTGGGGGTTTGGGCAGCAAAATGTATGTTCAGTCCTTTTGCTGTATTATACCAACCTGTTTGGATCAAACTACTAAGTAGATTTTTGTCACTTTGTTTTTTCTTCCACATACAGCCATCACAGTGGGAAAATTCTATCACATATCAGCACTCCTGGACTTCTCTACTAGAGGTTCTCAAAGAGACCTGCTCAAGCTATTATTCCTAACCAGAAAGAGATCTCCTCCCATCTCATCTCACAGTGACCTCATCTGGTCACTGCACTTGTCCCCACCAGCTACTTTCATTTATCTTACACTTAAAGATCTCTGCCCTCAGATAAGCATGAGAAGCCAGAGCTGCTATTTACTCTCTGATCTGGATTTTGATGGGACGGAGTCAAGTTCAGGATGCTAAGAAAAAGCTGGGAACATGCATTCATGATAAGTTTAGCCCTAGTATCCTTCTACCGATCAGTAAAAAGAGAAGCTTTCTAAGGTGTCCTGAGTTGCCCTTCTGTAGATTGTACTGTTCTTGCCTATCTGGGTTTGTAGGGAGCTAAACTGGGTTTTGTGTGTGACTGAACAAATACATGGAAGTGAAATCATTGACATCTATTAGACATAAAGACATCATCTCTGGCTGAGCTGCAAAGTATCAAAGGCTCAGAGAGTGTTTCAAATAAGTAACCATTTGCTCTGTTTTTTACTCTTCTTGAGGCATTTTCTGTTGGTTACTTCAATCAGTATTCTGTATTTACTTGTATATGTGGTGTGCAACAGCCTGAACCCAGAGAAGGTGAAAATCACAACCTGCTCAAGAAGAATATTATACATTGAAGTTTGGCTCTACCAACACACCAGAAGTTTCCACAATGGTAAATCTTGCCTACAGAGTTTTTGAAGACCTGACTCACAGATACCTCTCCCTTAATCACTAAGCAATCTGACCACCAAACCTCTGGTTTGAATTCTGTCTTGATGCTGATGCACTTTAGGGTTCTCAGTGTTGAGACAGAAGATGCAGTTTTATCTTCATCTCGGAAAGGCAGATCCCTGGAAAAGGGAGGCTATAGGTACCTTCATCAACAAAATCTGACACAAGCAGGCTGTAAGAAAAGAGACTAGAGCTCGAAGACTGAAAAGGATTCACACTCTGGAGCAGACGAGAACACATGGCATTTTACTATGTTTAGGACAAATAATGTGCTGAGCATGTGTTTCAGATACTTAATACACAGTAACTATTTTAAGAAAAAATATTGTAGCTATTTTCTATACTTAGAACCCAGTCAGAGTGCACTAAAGATAAAGAAAAAATGTTCATGAACTTTGGAGACCTTAGGATCATGCTCTCTCTGCATAGCAAACATCAAAACAACAGATCATGTTGTGTTTTAGCTGTGCCCAGTGCCAAGGACTTCTTCCCTTTTGAGACTTATTGGGGTTTTTTCCTTTTAAAATAAAGTCATAGAAGGCATCCTTGGTATGAATTTCTCTTTTTCTAAAACCAGACAGTCTACCACATAACATAAAAGACATTTTCAGAGTCTGTAATAGGTTTCACATGTGCTGAGATGCCAAGAAGGTTATAAAGAAGGCTGCAGTGTAGGGAAGTCTTGAGGCGGGTTGATGTGTAGAGCAAACGAGCACAGTTGCAATATTATTCGTTCCTGAATCAAAGCAGTGTTTCATTTTCACATCTTGACCTAACTTATCTTCTCAACCAAGAGAGGAAGAATGGGATATAAATAATTAAAAACTTCTGCCTTTACTACCACTGAAAGTGTAGGGGGGAAGCCATTGAGCATGTCTCTGTATGACAGATGTGTTTTTCTCAAGCTTCTTTATATCTGCAAAGCAAAAATATTCAGAAAAGTCCTGAGACAATACCTCAGAAAGATTTTGCCTAAAGTTGCAATGGCTAATTTTGCTAGCATATAGGTCTGAAAAAATTCCTTCCCAAACAAAGCAACACTTCATGTCAGGTTTATGTAATATTTATAGGGAATTATATATCTTGACACATACAATTGTTACTAGGGACACTATCAAAATAAGCTTTTTAGGGAATTCTGGTAACCACATTAAATAAACGAAGTGGAAGGTATATTTTGTTGTGATGAATTTCATTTTGCTGGTTAAACCATGCCATGTGCTCAGTTCAAGGAAATTCCAGTTGATCAAAGAGGAGTTTCTGGGTTATTTCACTTTGAAAACAACACTAAATTCACATGTATTTTTTCTCTCTTAACATAAATGCACACCCAGGTATGAGAAGATATATTAGCAAGACACATTTATAGAATAGCCATCTAGACATATTGGACTGCATCAACAATGATTCCAGTGAAAGCAAAATAAAAACCAAGTTTACTTCTATTTTTTGCCTATGTCCAGCTATTGCATGAGTTGGGCAGAATGACAGTTTGTAGCCCTTATTAAACCCATACTGTGCCTCATATCAAAGAGAATTGCCTTGTGCAACAAGAACATTTCAGGAAAATCTTGACAGTTTTATCGGGAAACAAAAAAATTGGAAGCCATTTGCATCCATTCTTACGCTGAAAACACATACTTGTAGCTTGTTATGATGATAGTACCTAAACCTTAAAATTAAATATTAACTCAGAATAAATTGGGCCTGAAATGAAAGACATTTGCAGCAAGCAACTTAGATCTGTCTTGCTCCATAAGGTTTCAAGCTTTGGTAGGTGACTAAATAGGCACCTTTTAAATTTTACATGCATTGCATCTATTTTCTGTGGTGTCTGCATCTAGTTTCTGACGTGAAAAATAAATGTTTCAAGTCACTTGCTTACCTCCAAGAGGCTTTTTGTTGAGAAATTAGCCATGTATTTATGATCAGTTTATAGTAGCAAAGGAAAATATAGAGATAATTTTAGTTGGCATATCAGAAAAGAGAAAGCCTTGGACAAAACAGATTAGTCTACTCAATGTAAATTAAGAAACACAGTTAATTTAGTATATGGAATAACACAGTATGTAGCACTTCTAGCTTGGTGCTGATGAAACATTCCTACTAATTGGAAAAATCACACTTTCTAATTACAATTAATGTAAATAAAATGTACACGTCACTTTGCAGAAGCAAAACATTCTGGGTAAAATTCTGAAGAATTCTGAACAGAAATTGTTCTTAGTATGATTCTGTTTATGAAGTCTTGGTTAATGAACTTAACTACATGAAGAACACATTTGACCAGAAATTGCATGGTTTCTTCCCTGAACATGATGTTAAAACTGAAAGGTTTCACCTGACTAAAAAAAATAAAATCCAAAGTAGGACACAATTCTATTACAAGACCTTGCAGTTCATCAGGCAGGACAGGGAACATGTTGCTAAAGTCATCCTGTGAGAGAAACCTTATGGTTGGACACAAGAAATGCAGCAGACCATTTAAATTCCAAAGAATTAATGTTTTAATCTCTAAATTACATATATATTGATAGTGATAGGTTTACAACTTCTTTCTAAGGATGGAGTTAGTTTTCCTGTATTAATAGAATTAATATTAATATTAATATTAATAGTGTTTGCAGGTTCCTGTTCAGGATGAAGGCTTTGTCATATCAGATGCTACAAACAGAGTGACAGTGGTCCCTCAGTTCAAATTAAGCGTCTTCAGCCCATTACTTATAAGCATTTATTTTTCTTGTAAGTCAGCCTGTTCCTCAAGACAGAAATAATTTTATTTTTAGGAGATCAGAGTAGAATTCTTATCTGAAGATGTATCAGTAAAATTTTTTCACACGTTACTGCTGGTTATAATCTAATTGAGACTGGATCTACCACACCTTAGAACCCACTATTGAGAATCTTTACTTCAGACTGGGTTAATGCCAGAAATTGCTTAAGATTGGCTTATACTTAACGTTTTTGCTAACTATACCTCTTAACTTACCTCATTAGGTAAGTTATTAAACAAACTCCATAATTAGTTTTTATCAGTCTTTTCCTGATTTCACTCTGTCTATAAGGATAAACCACTTGAATGTTATAAAAATACAACTACAGTTAGTAAGTTTGTTTAAATACAAGACCAAAGCATAATCATTGCTGGTAAAGTAAATGTTGTGGCCTATTCGTAGAGTAAACAGAGAAACAGAGCTAAGTTTTATATTCTTTTAAACCGAAAAGAAAAATGTATACTTCTTTCCATTTTGTTCCAGCAAGTGTGAATATTCTCGTTCCCCCAATGAGAATGGGGGAAGTGCAGGCATGGAGAAGCTGGTACTTGCAGCTGGGATACCTACATGCCTAAAGAGGTTGCTGCCAGAACAGTTTCTTTTCTCATATAGCCATGAGAAGATGAAGCAGATTCGATCCCAACACCCACCGCTGACTAACTCCCAGCATAATTAAAAAGCTCAAATTAAAAGCTTTTTACTTTTAAAATCAAATGGCTGCAGGACCAATAATTATGAAAATGGGAGGAATCAGGCATGGTGTGTTGAAAATGCAAATGCTACAGAAAATGGCCTGCAGGTGGCTGAATTATTTTGGAAGGCCTGTTGTAATAACCACCAGAGCTGGGAGGAGACTGCAAGCACTCAGGTCTGCCAAACTATGTTGAGTTTCATAGATCCAGTAAGGTAAGTAAATGGGAGAAGGAACCAAGAGAAGAGGTAGAGCAAGAAATGATGCAGGAAGGTTGTATAAATCTGCCACCCTCTCAGATGCCCTTCAGACAGCAGTCCAGGAGGCAGCTGTCTTCAAAGCCTTGCAAACCATTTAGAAACAGCTGCCACTGGAACCCTGAACCTTCTCTATCCTTTGTGTACTTTCAGTTCACTCAGCTGAAAAAGTAAATGGCTCCAAATAATGGCCTGGAGTTGGCTAAAGTTCTAGAAAAAAGGCTAGTAAAATAACACACAGTGCTGAGCAAATGTTTAAACTCAGAAACACAGAATCAGGAAATGTTCTGTTTGTAGTCAAGCATTACAAAATCCACTTAATATGGTTGTTGTGGTAAGGCAAACTTTTCTGTCTGAGAAGACAGTGATGAAAGCTAAAATTTTACATGCAAAATAATTAGCCAACATGGGAATAATAAATTCCAGAGTTTCAGAGACTTTCATAATGAGCTAAGGCTTAGACATACTTTTTTCTATTGTATGATCAATACAAGCACAAGCACTGTTTCAAAAATCACAGCAGCGTTTATATACTTTGAATTCTCATTGTCAAAATTTTAAAAGGAACTAATTCTGCAGTAATGAGCAAACAGCCTGAAAAGTTTCTTGTAAATTAGGTTTGGTTTAATCTGGAGGAGTACAAAGAAAGTAACTATGACTACGGAGGATGTAGTGTAGTTAATGGTGGTTTAAAGATTTCAATTATAAAAATATTTGCTTAGTTCCAGGTCCAGATTTTGGGAAACATTGCAGCAGCAACTTCCTACAACCATAAGAGAAAATTTCAAGGATGGAATCTGCCTCCCCAGGGCATGCTAAGCAAAAAAGGTAACATGTATCAGTCAATTCTGATCACAGGCTGTGCTTCTGCTGCCCTTGTGAAGAGCTGAAGATGATCCCATTGGGTCAAATGCTTTGCAAATGCATGAAAAGGATCATTCTTGACCTGTGACAACCAGACTTCAAGTATGGGGGAATATATAGATCATATGAGAAAATATTTTCCACAGAAGAGAATGGTTTCAGTACACCAAGAACTGAACCACTGGCAAAACCACCAGAGTACTGAATCAGAACTGCAGTGTCCCAATCTGTTCAGGAAAAATTTCATGATGGTAAATGGAAGCAGCAAGACATGGAAGCCAAATGGAGATGTGTGAGGGCCAGGACAGCAGTGCACAGTACAGTCAAGGAGCTGTTACATAAATGGAGAAGAGCAGAACAGTCTGAAGGGAGAAGCACACTCACTGATCAATTTTAGTTAGGTTTGACTTGTGAGTAAAAAGTGTCCAAAGAAATAACTGTGAGTAATAAAGGCGAGCTGAAAATTACTTGTTCAAGTGCAGATGAGGAAAGCAAAGGAAAGCAGCCCAGAGATCTCCATCCCTCTGTATGCCGGAAAGTGAGAGAAGAGAGTTGTAGGAGGGAAAGTCAGCAAAAGCATTAGACAAGAGGAACGACAGGAACTCTGTCAACTTTCTCTCTGAGGAAAGCTACAAGATCCCATCCATCATGAGAGATAGAAACAGAAAAGCACGATGTATAAGAAGTGACACAAAAATAGCAGACTCCTACTAAACAAAGACAGCTGTGACTGAGGCTGTCCCCAGGTGCCCCTCTCCCTGACTGAGGGCAGCCAGGCAGGGCCTGGTCAGGGACCAACCGACCACTCCCTGCTCACTAGACAATCTTGGTTTTGCCAGTCTGGCCAGCAGTGAGAAGGACTTAATGACTTCCTAATTTTGCTCTCTTTCAAACTTCCCTGAAGTCTGCACTCTCTCCAGTGAGGGATGCAATGACTGAGTCTCACACACTGTTTGACGTAGCAGCTTCACCTCAGTGATCCTTCTGATGCCCACGAGGCCAAAGACAAAGGAGTGACTAACTCCATGATTTGGAGTTGGGTGTCTCAGCTCATCAGCTTCTGGTGTAATTACCTTAAGATATAGGCTTAAAGCCCCAGATATCTCCTGCAATGGTGGCCTAAACTAGTCACAGTGCATCAAATAAAATCTCGCTCCTGAAGACATTCTAGCTTAGTCATCAGCCAAAGGTCTTATGCCACTAGTTATGAAAAATACAGCTGATTGACCATTATCAAATAATTTAAATTGATCTTCAATGCTATATTTGGAGATTTAAAATGTGCCCTATTGTCAGAATAAGGATAAGAACATATGTTGTTTTAAAATAGTAGGGAAAGGGTATTAAAATGTGTTCTGGAAGTCTGTTACATAGTTTGGAAGCAGAATAGACTAACTCAAGGGGCTGTGTATGACACTGTTAGTCCCTGGATTATTGTCATAGCAAAAATCATATTTCTCCCTGGAAAGAGTGAGATAATTTCCAGCACCCTTCCTTTAGTAAAAGTGTAGAGCTCTCCATTATTTCTGGAGTAATCACTCCTTAGTCAAAGACCTGCAAATAAAAACAACAGTTACAATGGGGTGAGTTGAGATGAATTTTCACTTTACCCACTGCAGTCCTGAGGTGGGACTGTGTTGCCCTGATTCTTCAAGACTTCTGATGATGTTTACATATTTCTAGTGGAGTCTCTCATAAATATAACATAAACAAGTAGATTGTTTTCATGCCTCTCTGTGATGTACTGCTGAGCTGACCACTGGGGTCAGAAAGGTGTTCCTCTCATCTACCAATCCTTGATCAAATTCCAAATCCTATTTAAACCCCAAATCATAAAAAACTTCCTCTCTTTCTCTGCTCACCTCTCAACCTGAGTGAGTGTGGTTTACCATGTCCCTACCGGTGACATGACTGTATGGAGAATGTGAACCTAGATTACCAATTTGATTTTCAGTATAGGTAAATCCTTGGATAAAGATGGGTCAAGGAAGTTTTGTCTAAAAAACACTTCAAATGCAAAGCTAACTGGATTCTCACCAGGTATTTTCCTTAAACAGTTACTAAAGGATACTATTCTTTAAGTTTTTAAGTGTCTCCTGTGAAGTACTAAGCTCTGTTAGTTTTCATGGTCATCAATTATTTCTTCCAGTAGAGAAATTCAGGACACTTTCCTCTCTAAGGACCATTAAGGTCAATGAGCAGCAGGAGGAGCACGAAGAGTGGGACAAATACATGCAGAACTGCCACTGCTGATCTAGGGAACCAGATACAGGGAGTGGAAATCTAACTACTAAAGTAGACATTGTCAAGAAACCTGCTGTGGTACCCATTTCTTATAATAGTAGTGTTACAACTTTGTGAAAATATATGGATTTCACTTGACACTGCTAACCCTATGAATGCTGTGTAAACTATTTAACCATCTATTAGAGCCTCCAAGGCTTCCAAAGTCAGCTGAGGACTTCAGTGCTTTCCATTCATAGTGTATGAATAATGCATATAGCCTTAACATTCCAAAATGTTATTAGCCTTCCCGTAATGGGCCTTCTTAGTATCAGCACCAAAGTTTCCATGGGTTTTATGTGTGATGAAAGTAACACTGCAGTGTGAAACATACCTCCCTGCTAAAATCAATAATCACTCAAATTTGTGCAAGTGAAGCCTGTACATATAGATGGAAAAGAATCTTCCTGCCGGCTTAAGAGAATGTCTATTTAGGAGGTCCATAATTGCAAAAAAATGGCCATTTTTCTTCATCTTCTCCTTTCTAAATGTGCTTTCACTCATAAACTCATTTGTTAGTTTGTGCGATGATTATTGCAAATCTAGTGTTGGGAATGTATTGCTGGGATTTAAGCGGCAGAAGTTACCATTATGTGTCTCCAGAAGAAGGCATAAGTGATCATAACCATGGCCTGAAGCTAGATTGTACGTACATAGAAATCGATTAATAAGACACCCAGTGTATTTTTATTTTCTGTCTTAAACTAGAAGTCAAATGAGTCAAATGTGAACAAATTAAGAAGTCAGAGGAGTAATGGGTTCTGCTTTCTGCTGTGGCACTGATTCACAGTGGAATGCCACCACATATGCCTGCTACCACATGCAGCCATTTCATCTTCAAAACGGGTCTTTAACCCCTCACACGTATGCTTACTATTCTACACCTGGGCAGGTCTTACAGGCATGATAATATTTTTTTACTGGACTGTGACTTCATGGAGATTTGTTGAAGTTCAGTGGTGGCATGGATAAAAGTTACCTTAGGAAAATAAAAAGTGTTTTAATTTCAACCAGTTGAATGCACGCTTCTAGTCCATATCAGCTCTATCAGTGAATAAAAAATATTCTGTAAGACAGCATCAGGACACAAAAGAATGGAAAGTACTGCAAGAAAATAATTTTCATCAAGAAAATATGAACAAATTATTTCTACACCCAAGCAATCTGTTGATAAAATATAATCGTGTAGAAACCTTGGTTTGAGCACTGACATCTGCTTCAGTACAGCTTATTTTTATTAAAGTCACTGAGGTTTCTCATGGATGGACCACAAAACCTATTTAAAGCCCCTTGAAAGTAGTTGAAGACTGCTCTTTGGAGCATTTGAAGTGTCTGGTGTTATTCTTGGAAGAGAGAAGATTCATTCAACTTTAAATTTATAAATCATACTTATATGGAAAAAGTTTATCAGCCTTTACAACACATTCTCATATTGACATATGGTTGTATTTCTTTGAGCAGTTTCCCTCCTATTTTTCAAAATAACACACAGAATCCAACAAATTGCTTTTTGCTATATATTTGTCATTGATGTGAGTTCTAGGATGGCATTAGGAAACACAGAACATTGCACAAAAACTTGATTTATCTTTAATATATTATGTATCCATTAGTTATATAATTTGAATTACTATCAATATAGTATTATTCCATTACTCAGCAAGGGAGCTATCAGGAACATATGAGCAGATTGCTGAATTTTTCTTTGGCATTTCTAGTATTTAGCATAATTATTCAAAAAAATACTACAGAAGACAAGCAAATAGATTAATGTCACTAAATAAATAAATGAACACAAGCCTTTGAAGAACTGACACTATATATATGCACCAACTTCCCAGAAATTGATCTCTGTGTGAGATTGACGGCAGAAGGTCATGATAGCAATTTTATTGATATAATGTTTGGAGAACTCCCGTTTTGATCTGGTGTAATTTCTGTTGATTGAACTACAAAATTGTTTATGTTTCAACACTTTGCATGCAAATTATGACCAAAATTTTGATATTTCTTGCTTTGAAAAAGTGTATCATGTCACCATTAGACTCTCAGACAAGCCAGTGCTTGCTGAACAGGCACTATTGAAAAGAGCATAATTTCATAGCAAACTTAGAAATGTTTATGCATGTGCCTAGCAAGTGGCCCTGCTGAGGCCAATAAAGCTATTCTCATCAGGAAAGTTAAACATCCACAAAAATGTGAGTGACAACAGGGATCCAGGCTGCACTTAGATTCAGACAAGCACTGAAGGGGCCTTAGGATGAGATTAGGACACAGGTATCAAAAGGTATCAAACTCCCTAGTCAGAGATAGTTTTGGAATTGCATTTCTGAATTTCAACTGAGAAATGTATTTGCAACAGTGAGTACATCCTTTGTGTTGTCTCTACATCCTCAAGGAAAACTTTTAGCAAGGCTGTTATAAAGATAAATAACGTGATTTTTAAAAACACAGAGGGGAAAGTGACGGGAGTGATCTTTCCATCATACAAGAGGGAAGAAGAATTTCTAAAGTGATCTCTGTGGTGGAGATAGACTTCCCCTGATTTTGGAGGGAGGAGAAAATGCTTCAGCCTTCATAAAGCTCGATAATCTGCAACTTGTCCTAGTGAAAGCCGAAAGAAGAAAAGCAGGCTCTTGTGTGGAACTCCTCTGACTCTAGACCTTCAACAAACCACTGCAGCACATGCATGCCTCAGTGCGGGATCCCATCTTTTTATTACATAGATAAGAAAATCCAAGCACATGAAGAATAAATTACAAGCCTTAAATTATGGTTAGAGACCTTAAATTAGCAAAATCAGACTTGAATATAGCTCCAGATATGGAACACATGACTGGTTTATCAGTGTAGCTTGCATCAGAGCAACTCCACTGAAATAAATCCACAAGACCAGTGCACATAAAAAGGCAGCCAGAAGTGATCTACCACCCCCTTCTGCCATGCCCACCTGCAAAGTTAAATCAACATTCGTATTACTGGAAAACATCTGGGTAGATGTAATCTATTAAGATTCATAATAACATGGAGACATTTGCGAAAAATTTCAGGATAGATACTTTATTCTCTTGAAAAAATCCAATTGTCACCCTTGACATAAAATATTTTGGTAGTTGAAAGTCTTGGCAAAAGCAAGGGTACCTGATAAAAACTAAATTTAAGAACTTAGAAAGTTTTTTAGTACAGGAAGAAACTAGTCTTATTCTCCTCCAGGGAATTCAATGTTTTTGGATAGAATTAAATTTAAAAATTGATCAGAAGAAAGAGACAACTCAGGGACCTACAGCCCTTCCTAAGACAAGTGTTTACTTATTCATCAGTGAGATTTCCAGTTTAATGAAGAATTATATCAGTCACTTCAACTCATTCACGTAGAACTATAGAAAACTAGAGGTGGAATGGATTGCAATGGAGTGGAACGGACAGTGTAAACCGTTCTGCTCTGTAGTACAAAAAGGTACACCAACATCATTCATTACAAAAATTAAGCATCCTTTTCTTAAAATCCCCTTCTGCTGAAAACCTTTGAGCAGTTTCCCTTGGATACAGTGGCAGGGAGGAAAGTGGGGGATTAATAAAAAGGCATGAAGAAGACCACAAAGAAGTGAGCAGCAGAATTTTTCACCTGAAAGTGAGAACGGATTGTGACCCTTTGTTGTAATCTCTCATGAGAAGAAAGGAGCTGATTATGAACATTATGGTAACTCTCCCTGGGGAGGAATGAATATTTTCAATGCAAAGCATCGCATGAGAGCAAATGATCCAGAAAGAACTCGAATTCCCAAAAACTTGGAGGAGCACTGGCTTTGCATATCTATTTTCTATGCAGATTTCTAGCCATTCTTTTCCTTTTAACTGTAATACATGTCATACTCGCTTCCGTTTAACCTGATGCTTTTTATTCTGTTCATGCTTTCAGTCTTTTCTGATGAGGATTCTCGCTCATGGGTTCATTTTGATTTGATTTCACTTTCACAACCACAGACATGCAGCATACACTTGCTCCTGTTTTCTTGTACAGCTATTAATTTCAGTGAGTGTGTGCTCTCTTGGATGGGTTGTATGAGCATGTAATGAAACTATTTCAGTCCATATAAGACATCTACCACTTTTCTCCCAGTTGAAAAGCGTATTTTCTTTTCCTAGCAGTCCAATGTGATTTGTTCTTGAAAAATCTTTTTTTTCTCATTATCTGCTAATTTTCACACATGCTTTGATTATTTATTCCAAAATTTTCAAGATATTTAGTTGACCAGAGCCAAAGCTCTGGCTCTTCTTTTTCCTCTTCTTCGGAGGTTAGTATGTCTAGACTTTCCATCCTTTCACAAACCTATCCATGAGCCACAGTTCTTCATACCACCAACTCTCTGTCCTGAAATAGCCTTTACCTGCTCTCAGGCTCTTGTAACTCATCTGGGAACTGCTAACCAATTTGAAAATATCTTACAGAAACTAACCCAAGGACCTGAACTTTTTCTTCAAAATCTAGCCTGGTTTTGTACTCTTTTAACTACCATGCTATTTATATAAGTTGACTGTTTATGGTTAGTCTTTCAAAAAGATATCAACCACTTCAGACTTCTTTCCTCCTCCCATTAATATAATCTATTCATTGTTGAATAACTAGAAAAAGTATTTTGTCTCTCTGTTCATACTTCGAATACTTTAAAATTAATTATTTTCAGATTTTCTTAGTCTTTCTCTTTGCATACCTTTCATATCCTTCCATTTTTCCTTTTCATACTACAACCACTTACTTTTTAAATTCAGCTTTCAAATCTGATGTTGGGTCTGATTCATCTGCACTTTCTCTTTTTCCCTGTGAGGCCATTGCAGAGCTGTTGGTACAGTTAGATTAGTTTTCTATTACTTTTCCATTGCTACTCTCACTGGGACAGTTAGCATTTGCAGTTCTGGTGTTACTACTTTCCAGAACAATCAGTTTCCCAGGATTTGGTTTATCCAGCAGTTTCACTCATGAAGTATACATGCTGAAAGTCATCATTGTTATTTTGATATTTTAAAATTTCTCCCTCCTCTTCTCAGTTGAGACATATAAGACCACATCTAGAAGTGGAGGAAAACCAAGGCTATTTTACTTCTGGTTCTGGATGGGGAAACGTTTGCTAATTATATTCATGAATGGGGAGAAATATTTTAATTCTTTTCAATATTCTAAAAAACAGATAAGCATGGAAGCATTTTCAACATTAAAAGAAAGAATGAATCACACTGTGAATATTTGCCTAAAACTATTGAAGTTTCAGCACTGAAAAGTGTATAGTATTTCAACCAAATTGAGTATTGCTGTCAATAATAATGCTTTATGTAAGTATGAGATAAGAGCTCATTTTGGTAAATGTGTCATCTATCACAAATCACTGTTCAATTTTAAACTTTTCATGTATCTGAAATGTGTATGAAAAATTGATCCTCAAGAACACATGGAAGGAAAACTGAATTTTATGCTAGTTCAATAATAATGGTAGAAGTTCTTACAGATAAAGAATTTTTGAAGGTTTAGGTCTTTTAAAAAAACATGCTAACATACAAGATTTGATATTCACTTTATGTTCATTGAGAGACAAAGACTGAATGACACCAAAAGTGTTAGATGTGGTGACTCAAGCACAGAGTATTTTATTCATAGAATACCTAGATTCTCTGATGACAATGCTAAAAAGATCTATTTTTCTTATTTTTTTGACAATTTTTTTCACAGTCTCTTGTGAAATTAGCTTTTTTTTCCCTACACTGCAAAACCTTGGATTAGTATTCTATTCACAAAGCTCCATTGTTGTAATGGATTGTAAATATTCTCCTAGCACCAGCTGATATACTCCACTTAAGTATGAAAACTGTCGATAGTTTGTATTGCTCAGAGTACTGCAGATATAAGCAATGTATGCTCTTACAAGACTACAAACAAACAAAAACCAAAAAAGAATAAAGTTTCTAAACATTCCAAACAGTCTTCACAAAATCTGTTTATGTTCCAGTGTGACCTGCATGACTCTGTGATGTGTCCTATATGGTTTTCTGTTCTCTCTTAATAGCAAAGAAACAAAATAAAATAATATCCTTGTTAGATTTCCACCAAGGGGTAGGAGGAGGAATTTGAGAAATAGAGAGTTATTTTTTCTTCAGAGATGCTCAACTATATTACACCAGGTCATAATTAAATCAGTCTAGAGTGATATCTCTGGAACACCCATTTTATGTCAGACTGGTATTAATCATCTCCAAGGTGATCCCAGTTTCTATGGGAACTCTGATTTTTGTTTGTGTTCCTAGCACTGGCTGGTCGCCCAAGTTTGGCAGCCTCCTTATAGTAATCCAGCAGATTAGAATGTTAAGTCTCTGTCATGAATTTTTCATTACTGCTGTCAGCGTGACACTGTCCTTTATAGAAATAATTACTAATTAATAAATCCTGCTCTATGTTCAGATGGGAAAGGTTGCCTATGCTAAACCTACCCTCTTGTAACCAAGCTGTTTAAATCCTTTTCAATTTTGTCAAGCAAAGAAACCTCATTTTTTCACTTGCTAAGCTCTTTCAAAAATGTGTAAACTCCTCACCATTTGTTTTTTTTCCCATGACTTTTAGAAATGCTTTCCTGCTTTAATTGATATCTTTCCTATGTGGAGATGCCATGCTTTGCTTCCCTTTATATTTTGAGAGGAGGGAAGCGGACAGACCTTATAAAGTCAGTTCCACTTGATTCATGCAGAAAATCTGGTCTCCCTTCACTATGAAGCAATATGAACTCTCAAAGACACCTTCATTGTCATGGCAAAGTACTGAGGCATCACAGTACCTGGTGTCTTCATACTTTTTCGCTACAAAGGAATGCTTATCATAAAGAGGTTGCCCCTTCTCTTTTTATTGTAATTTCTTTTTTTTTTTTCTTTTTTTTTTCCTTTAAAGGGCCTGTTTCAGCATTCTTACCTAAAGCTTGCTCAAGCTTTTCTTTTGATCTGAGCCAAGAACAGAAGCTCGGGGGGCTCACTATGAAGATTTTTTGCAGGAATGGGCCCAATCAACAGCCTCAAGGTCAAGCCTCAAAGAGCTGAGGTATTGGCTTGGGATCCATTGTGATTGTTCATCAACCCTCCAAGCACAGAAAATTCCAGAGTTCACTGGCTCTGAGAGGCTCCACTCAGAGGGAGGTAGTGAGTCAAAGCCTGCTGTCGGCCAGGAGAGCTCGAAGGGTCTCATTTTGGGCTGCTGTTTAGAAGGCCTCAGGGAAGTGGGATTTAGTTGTAACACTATTTCACCGTGGCCACACTTCAGGTTGGAAACTTTCTTTGAGAGTTAGAGAACAAAAATATTATCTTGATTTTGCTGTTATTCAGGCAAAGAAAAAAGTTTACAAGGCATTTGTTTAAAAAAATCCAACTAACCAGGAGCTTGTTAGGCAGCACAAGTTCCAGACAGTCAGTAAGAATCACTGCAAATGTTTACATCAACTTTGTACCATCACATAAAAAAAAAAACATGATCATTTACAGTTTCAGAGACACAAGGGAAATAGCTGACAAAAATATTTCTCACAAAGCTTTTACTTCATTTGTAAAACCCAATAAATAAACACTGAATTCTGAGAATATTGTTCCTTTGCATATCACAGAGAACTGAAATAAATTATTACCAAAACCTCAGATTTATTACCAAGAGTAGAAAACTCTTATAAGTAGATAATTTATGTTTCTACAATTATGTCTGCCACATATCACAGGGGCTATTCTTCACTCCTATCAAGTATTCATCAGGAAGATTATTTTATACTGTAAAACATTCACAATTGTAGTCTTCCTTTTTGTTTTGTTTTGTTTTCTACTAAAATACTTAATCAAAACAAGTTTGATTTTATTTGCCGTTTTACTTGGAGAAGGAGCTTTCCAAAAATGAAAAAAACCAATAGTGCCATAGGCAGGGATTTAATCCGAGGTTCCTGACTTAGTCCTATAGCTAATATAAAGTTATGGCACTTCACTTAGCTGTAATAAGTAAGAATTTTTTACATTCTTAATTTGGAAAGGCAAAGCATTCTCAGAGTCACAATTCATAGAACTTTGTGCTAACGACAGCTCAGCCCTTAGTTACATGTCTCAAAGAAACGCCAAAGGTTTGTACCAAAGTATTCTCAACATCAGTACTTCAGACCAGTCATAGCTACTCTAAACTTAGATACAGTGTGTGAGTCAGACATGTAGATATGATCAAACTATAATTCATTAAGATCTGTTGTGTTTTAACCCCAGACAGCAACTAAGCACCACTCAGCTACATTCTGTGTGATCCTTAGTAACACAGAGCATGCCAAAAATCAAAGCAAATGTTAAAAAGAAAAACAAACTTGTTTTCAAGTTTCTCTCAGTGGATACCACAGCATACAAATTAGAAATTTGGGTTATTCTCTGCTCAGACTACCATATTTTATGCATGTGTTCAATAAGATACTCACAGAGTTTCAAAACTCATTTAAGAGGATACTCTTCCTCATGAAAAATGAAAAAGCCTATTACACGAAGAATGAGGCAATTGAAATTGACTCTTGTTCCTTAGAGGAGCACCAGCTCTGTCTGGTTTAGAGAGACTTATGGAGGAAAAGCGATCCTGGTGTCACAACTGTTTTAAAATTCATGGTGGTTCCCAGGGTGTGGCCACTCACTGCACACCATTCACGCAAAATACCCTTATGAAACACAACCTTTTCCTGGCACCTCTTCAGGGAAAGAAGCAGTTGTGAAGGGGGTGATAGCTGAGCTGCTTAATCCTTTCATAATGAATTTTCTTTGTGCGAAGCGTATCAGATGAAAAGGTCTTCAGAACTGTCTACCAGCCTCATAGGGATTGCCAAACTCCTGTACAAGGACCTGGCAGTGTGCCTTGCTTCTCAGAACTGCCTTTAAAGACAACAGGGCAGTACAGCCTCTCCATGAAGCCACACTTTCTTTCCTCTGCCATTGACAGAGGTCGTCAGCTTGCCTTCCTGCAGCTTACAAAATACACACAGCAGTCTCCAGTATCACATCAACAGCAAAATGAGGACTGTGTGAGAACTATTAACTTTAGTACAGATATTTGAAATCTGCTCTCAAGGCTAATGTAGCACTACGAGGCAAACACTTGTAAAAAAAGCTTTGGATGAATGCATAAATATGAGTTACTCTTCTTCATAAATGCCAGTTACTCTTCTTCATAAATGCCAGTATCTCCACATAGAGGAAAATTTGTATATAAATAAAATTATAAATAAATTATTCAGTATTTGTTTTTATTTGCTCTTCGGTTTAATAAGTTTCTGTCACCAGGACAGTCAACAAAGGAAATATTATGAAATGTGGGGTTTCTAAATGCTTCTCAGCAGTTAATGGTTTGATTGACTGAATCAAACCATTAATGAGAATCTCTCATGCACTCTATTAAGAATGCCAGCTCAGAGAAGTATTCAAATGTCTAAACTGTTGCACAATAATGAGCGATGTAAAAGGAAAGTCAGGTTTCAAACTCCACTTTGGGTCTGAACACATAGGTAAAAACAGAATTTAACCGGGATTAGCCTGTTTTTTGATTAGTAATGGCTAATAAGGTGAATATCTGCCTACCATAAGCTTGAGTATTTCTGTGGATACTTCTTTTCCAAATCAATATTTTACAGTAAAATCATACAGTATGAAACAGCTAGTATAGCCCATTGCAGTAAAAAGATTTTAAAGACAAAAAAACAAAAAACTGGGGAAAGAAAGTGGAATATTATTTTAAAACTAGTAGGAAGCCTGTAAGAAGTGTTTGTTTGAGTACAGGACTTTTGATGGGAGGAGAAGGAGGAGTTAAGATTTAGTTATGATTTACTTCTGTTCATGACAGAAAACCAACTTAAGATTTGCTTTTTTTATTGTACTTCTATCACCCAGGAACTAAAAAGATAGATGGATATGTCATTTCACTTCTGCAAGTGGAACTGTGCCAAAAAAGTACTAGATGGAAAATTAAACTCACCAGAAGCAACCATACTGGTAATAAAAATGAAAACATTAAATCTTCTGCATATGCAGTAAGACAGCCCAGACATCAGTCTTTTGTTCCGATTTCTTTCCTCCATAGGGATCATTTACTGTTCTCAGCAAAGTCCAGCATTACATTACAATGAATGTCAATTTGATAAAGCAGAAAAATTAAACGAAAGACAGCCTGGTGAATTCAACTTCTTGCTTCACCTGAGGCGAGGTGCTCACCCCAGGATGTGCCTAAGAGGTCCCCAGCTCCTCATGCAGCCTCTTAGACAGCCATGTTTGCATTAACTAATTAATTAAAATACACATTACACTCTGTAACGATATGAAGCTGAAAAAGATTTGCAACCTGTGAAGTACCTCTGCAGGTGGACAGGCCATGTTTCAGCATCAGCAATTTTAAAGATTTCCTTGAACTAAGGCAAAACATGAGGTTGTATCTATGTCCCACATCCTTGCCTCTTGGGAGGAGGAAAGGGCTGGTCAAATTTTCTTGTGGAAAAACTTGTGCAAGGCTTACCTTCCAGGACTAATTTTTAGAACAGTAGTACGCTGGTGTTGGAGGAAAGAACTCCAAGGATCAGACAAATAAAATCATCTAAATGAATTTCATTACTGAATTTAGTGTTTAGGTTTAAGGTAAATATTGGCCTTATATGTATTGGCTTATAGCTTAAGGTTGTACCCTAATAATCAAACATATATAGCTAATTAATATTGCACTCTTTTTTTTTTTTTTTCAGTAAAGGCGTAACTAGATGCAGCAATGGAAGATGCAGGTCGCAGCTAGAGAAATGTGCTTCCACTGTCACCCTAGCAGTGTACGTCACTCTAAGTTGTAGTAAAAAATGCAGTACTATGACCTAAATAGAGTATATCACTACTCTCTCACTACTCTCACAGATGGATAAACCTGTTGGGGAAGATGAATCAGGGAAACCTTATAAATATGATTGCTTAGCAAAAGATTCTGAAAATATGAAACCTATAATTGAAATAGAAATGGAAGATTACTTTGAGTTGTAGGATACCGAGTCTTAGTTACTATATAACCTGAAAACAATAGCCTAGCCAGCTGAAGAAGAATCCCTTTTGATGGAACAATATCTTTCTGCTGGCTAAGAAACCAGAGGTCAATGTAGCAAAACAGAAAAGTCTAAAGAGTAGTTTACAGAGTTTAAAATATAACATAGTATGGTAATGTAATAGTTCTTATAGGCTATATGTAGATTCTATAGGATTTTGTGTCTTGTATTGGTTGGTCACTGTAAATTAGAAGATTCATCACAAAAAGAGATACAATGCATCGTAAAGAGGACCTCACTCTCTATACCCTGCTCTCTTACCTCTTCTCCCTGCTCTCTGACCCCTGCCACCTTGCTCCCTTGCTCCCTTCTCTCTTAACTCTTACCCCCTTGTTCTTTCTCCCACTCTCTTTGGGACTTCCTTTCAGCCGAGGCTGGTGGCTGAAGGCAAGGCCCTTTTTACCCATGACCCTTGCAATAAAACCACGTATTCTAGAATATCTCAGGTCAGCAGAATTCCTTCTCCCTACCATCCACGGATCCACCTACATAAACCCAATTAGGTATTAGGTGGACAGAGCTCTTGCCCCAGTGCTATTCTCAGTGGTTAGATTATCACATATGCTCTGACTTCTAATTAGTTTTAAATTCCCACACTGTTTAATTATGAAGAGTAATTTCCCAAGGTTCCCTTCCTTATGAGCAGAGAGAAATAGGCTCCTCCAGGAGGTTAGAGGTGTTTTAGGTGTGCTGGTTCACTTACAATAGAGATTTTTTTTTTCATTGAATTATTAAATATAAAGAGGCATTGGGCAACGTAACCTCACTTTCAAGTTTGTTTCAAGCACAGCTAATATATGTCTGTATGTTTCTGTGGAAGGGAAAGGAAAAGCTTTCACTCTCCATTGCACAACTAAGTCACAGGAGTTTTGTATGGCAATGTGTGTTATCTAACTTCTGTATCCATCAACAGGAGCTACTGATTCAAGAGGAAATGGAAATTTATGAATGCTTTCCCAGAAAAGTAACCTCCAAATCTGTCTTTTCTAAATACTTTAGATCATCTGCAAAAAAATGGGCAGAAATATTGGTCAGTTGGGATCCAAGTCTTACTTTCATCATTATAATATGACCTTTTTTTATTTCACACGTTTCAGCATTCTTATGCAGAGCTATGTTCAGGGATGATAGAATAAATAAACATCAGGCTGAATGGTGCTAGTAAGGGAATGTTGTCAGTGATAGCAATACAGTAATGGTTCAGATCATTGAGAGAAAGTAATAGCGTAATAGTTTGCTTTTTCTTTTAATTGCTTTTCATCTTACTGAAAGATTGAGGCTCTTCTTTCCATCCAAATTTTTCACAAGTAATTGGTGGGTGTAAACTTCCGTCAGAAGTAAATGTCTTCCTATAGCCCTCAAACCAAAGTAGGCAATAGAACATTAGGCCTGGCATTTCTAATTAGAACTCTAATTACATAAAACCTTTTGCCTAAAACCAGCAAGAAACTGTTCCTAATGCTTACTGGGAGTAGGGCTCCCACCAATCAACATTCTGGTACAGTATTCATTTATGTGAAAAAGTCCATTGCTGCATACTACCCACTGTCTACTGCTACCCACTGTCTACTGTTACCCACATGTAACTTGAGTGGCAAAAATCCATCCAGCATTTTACGATCCTTCCAGCTTTCTTTAAAATTCTGCCTCAGCATGATGCTTTTCATTTTGTAATAAGTATGTTATCAAGAATAAACTAATATCAGAAGCAATAGGGAGCCTCAGCTGCAAGCCAGAAAATTCCAGTGTTCTTTATACCACCACACACTCATTTAGGTCAGAAAAAGCTTCTGAGATCAGCAAGTCAAACCATTAAATCAACACTGCCAATTCGGTCCCTAAACCAAGTTCCCAAGTGCCACATCTATAAAACTTCTAAATTCCTTCAAGACTGGTGAGTCCAAAAGATCTCTGGGCAGCCCATTCCAGTTCTTGACAAGTCTGTCAGTAAAGAAACCTTAATATTCAATCTAAACTTCCCCTGGAACAGTTTGAAGCCATTTCCACTTGTCATACAATCATAGAACCATAGAATATTCTGAGTTGGAATGGACTCATCAGCATCACCAAGTCCAACTCCTGGCCCTGCACAGGACACCCCAAGGGTCACACCATCTACCTGAGAGCATTGTCCAAATACCTCTTGAACTCTGTCAGGCTTGATGCTGTCACCACTGCCCTGGAGAGTCTGTTCCAGTACTTGACCACCCTCTGGGTGAAAAACCTTTTCCCAATATCTAACCTAAACCACCCCTGGCTCAGCCTCATGCTGTTTCCTTGAGTCCTCTCACTTTCACCAGAGAGAATAGATCAGTGCTTCCTCTGTTATACCTTTAGTGTATTAATTTGTCTTGCCTCTTTATACTTTTTTTCCCCTAGTAAGCTCAATTCAAAAGTGCCTTTACCTCACTCTCTTAGTTCTATATCACTTCATTACTATTTGCGGATCTTACAGCCTGAGATACCTCTGGCAGCTGATACTGCTCACAGTTAAATACTATCTAGTTAATGCCCAAAAGAAAGAAAGAGGAATGGAACAAAATTAAACACATACACTGAACACAAAACCAAGATGCCCTAAAAAGGAATAGCTTGTGCTGTATGGGCAGGAGGGAGAGCAGGGAAGGTATCTTGTGATGCTTTCTTCTCCCCATTGAATTTTGCCTCCTCTAATTACCTGAAGAAACAATATAGCCCTACAGAAAAGAAAAACATTGGCAAACAACATTGTAACCAGTGTTTGCTCCGCTTTATGTTTCTTCAATCAGACATAAAAGAATTTTTAAATTCATATGTATGAAAGATGAAAAGAGAAAGCAAACTTTTCTCATTACAAAAGAACGGAGTTTTCTGGCTTTGGGAAATTTCATAGAGCTGGCCAGGAAAGAAACATATTTTCCCAGCACAACAGACTCTGTAGCAACCAGCATGCATGTGACAATTTTATGTTCTTCATGCACAATGTTTGAATGTATGTGAACTGCACCAAGCTCATGCTACCTCTCCTGTGAGCATAAAAAAATAAGAGAATATTCTTGTCTAGATGGCTGCACCAGCCTTTAATACTGGTCAGGAATGGACCTAACAAATTATTGCACGAGAGTAGAAATTTCATTATTTCTGCCTTTACTATTCACAGGTAGCCTGGCTAAAAGCTCAGAGTAAATCTTCACTTGCAGAGCAAAAACCTGCTCTTGCAGACCTTATGTTCAAATTCCAGAGCACAACTTAAACAGTAAAATTTAACCAAAACATAATATTTAAAAGGTATTTAGGTTCCTGTCTCTCCTTTCTGCCTTAAAAAAACTAGAGTGAACCCTGTAAATTTGGCTTCACCCACATACAGGCAATTTTGCTTACATGACATCAGATCTGCAAGCATATTTCCAGTGGTATGTGTCTAAATTCCAGCAGTGTTCCCAGAGGCTAAGTAATATAGAACAGCTTCTGATAAAAAGTGCTGATAAAATGGAAAATATGCCATGGCAGTTCTGCTGTAGCACTTGCACATCAAACACCCTTCCATGGGCTAAGAACACATCTCTGGCCTCTGCTGTGAATAACAAAAGTATAGCCCCAAGTCTTTGTCTTATCAGCATAAATCTTAGTATCTAAGTCACTTTAAACCTCATGTTCAAAGAGATTGCAGAAAAGGTACAAAATATTCGCTTGAGAAAACACAGACCAAGAGAGGAATAAACCAGTTTTTCTTCTTGCTTGAGATCAGTAGCCAGAGTGCTATGGATGCTGCCTAGTCAGAGTTAGGAAAACTGGCAATGAGGCCCAGCAATTAGATAGTAAGTCAGTGTGTTCAGTTAAGCTATAAGGTGACTGCTTGAGAAGTCCATGCAAACACTGAAGAACAGCAGTGAGAGGGAGTCTTTGAGAAAAGAACCCAGTGGCTCCATTCCTGAAAGACAGGTAGGCAATTTGCCATGGGAACGGCTGATCAATGTGCTATTAAGTCAGCTATTTGTATTGTTCCTCACCCAGATCGCCAATATGGCCGTTTAAACAGAATTCTGCCTTAACTGACAGGCTCAAGCTGGTTTCTCCCCTGAAGATTTTAGGACCTTACCAGAATTGCTCACTTGCCTTAATCATGAAAACAAGATGTCAAAGGTACGCATATGCTTAACAGAAAACAACTGTCCTTTTTAATTGGTGAAAGCACTCTTCCTTCTGATCTTTCAGTCTTCCATTCATTTACAAATAATAATTAGGCTTTGCTCTCTTTCTTATGACTTTTGTTCTGCAAACTGCAGGAAAATCATCCTCAAGTAGGTGACTGCAGGGAACACCCTGAGGTAGGGGTGTTCTTTCTGGGTCCTGCAAGAGCTTGTGAGCCCCATAGGGGTCTGCCACAGAGGAAAGCAGCCTCCATTCTGTGCCTCACTTTGGGCTGTACAGGCTGTTACACTCCCCAAATGATGACAGTAGACTCCTTCTGTAAACAGTGCTTTCTTGTGCTTTATATTTTTAGGAAAAATCAAAATACAAGTATACTTATTCTGCATCTTCTTACACGACAACCATTCTTTCCAGTGATGGTTGTCCCAAGAACCAGCACGTACATTATCCTCTCCGCCCCAGGGTCTCTCAACTATTTATATAATCTATGTGATGTCTGTGTGGTGTTGTTTTCTCTGTCCACAGGGGGTTTAAAGGCTCTGCTCCAGCCTGCAAGGGGGTATGGACATCTCTGTGGGTAAAAATGTATATTTAGCCATCAAGCAGCAGTTGCTTAGGAGCCTTCTTTTCTCACAAGTGTAAAGGACAGTCAGATTTCAGGGCAGTGTAGACAAAGACACCAGTGTATGCATCTATTTAGGAGTTCTTACTTCGTTTGCCTCAGCCTCCAGCCACCAGCACCAGCTAATGCAGTCATTTGACTTATGAGCTAGGAGAGTAGCAGAACAAGATCCTCTTGTCTCCTCAGGATGGGGCCCTTTGCAGGCTGGCATGCTTGTACACAGCTGGTGTGTGCATCAAGAATGCATTATGGCAGCCTCCAAGGGTCACACAGCTGGTCCCAGGCAGAATATATCTCATAAAATGTCATAGGCATATGAGTCCATAGGGTTCCTGAAGGTTCGTGCATACCTGGCAGTATTAAATCAAATACTGAGACACCATATTTGAAACCCTGGTGAGTGAAGGGTCTGTAGCCACTTAAATGTTTCTGCTGACCACTGGAGTTACGTAAACAATCCTTACACCTGGGAGCAAAATGCTTTTCCCTTTTCCTATCTCAGAATTCAAATATCCCTGTTTGACAATGCTTTGTTGCAAAAAGAGGTTTAATAAATAAGTGATCGAGAAGACAAAAAAGAGAATGAGAATACCTTACACATCTAGGAAATTTGCTTCTTTCACCCTCTTCTGTTCCTCTCCTCTGTGCTTTGATCTGACACCCTCTGAATTAAATGGTTCTTAGTACAGGATTCCTGCCAAATCCTGCCATCAGCCACTTCTGAGGAAGGAAGCAGATCATTCTGAAATCCAATCCTGAAATAAACATCAGTTTTTTCCCCATCTCTACACAAAAACTACAGAAACTACTCTTTGAAATTAAATTTCTCTTCTTTTCTGCTGTCTTCCATGTTCTCTTGTAAGGCCACTGAAGAGAAACAGCACAAAAGGAAGTTATTATAGTAGGAACCTACCCAGATACACCTACAATTGTGGCTAATTAAAGTGGCATAAATTCATTCGCCCACTTGCCACTTGCATGTGCAGCCACAAGACAGATCCAAAGTCATTGCTGGGACACCTATAACCTGTTCCACATCAGATGAACGTGTATGTTTTCTTTGGGTGCACATGGCTCTACAAAGAGCTCACTTCTCATGAGCTTTTATAGCTACCCCATTTCTCTCCAGGCCCAGGTCATCAAAATGAAGTTGAAAAAAAAATCAAGTCTCCCTTGAAGAAAATTCAGATATTTTACAAATAACTTCTTAAATTGAAAAAATTAAGGTTTTTTTCCATCATTTTCTTTCATGTGAGTATGCAGAATATGCTCAAGCAACATTTGCAGGACTGTGGGTATAGAACGAGAGGATTTTCTGGGGTTTGTTTTCCCCTCCAGTGAGAACAACTGTTCCCCCAAAGAGCAAGAAAATTGGTCTCCAAATAGTGCAAGGTTTACAATCAAACCATGACAATTGGCAATATGGTTACAGCAGACAGTTCTTTGGCGCCTACTGCTTTCCAGGACTCTTTCCAGCAGTCCTCAACCCCTCACTTCCCAAAATACACCATTTCCAACTCTCTACTGGGTCACTGTCTTTGACAGAGCCCCCTTAGGTCTGTTCTGGACCAGCTTGCATCCCTCCTGTGGAGAGTCACTCCTCTGACAGCTTTCTTGCTTGCTCAGCAACCTGTCCAGTTTCTTGTCACCAGACTCCTACCTGGGTCATAATCTAGGGCAGCCAAGACCTCAGGCACTTCTGCTATCTCCAAATCTGAAATCATCTCCTGAAGCTGATTTTTTTTTTTCCCAGCTCAGCTTCTGCAGCAGTATGTGGCATCTTTGCTGATTACCCAGGCTTACTGGGTGGGAAAGATGTAGTTCTTCATAGAGTAGTTATCCCTGAAGTTTGTCACCAAGCTTCTGGGTTGCAAGGACTGGGAAGAGGACTACGCTTTCTTCCTTTTTGTCTCAGTTGCCTGCTTTCCTTCTTGAGGACTGCTGCTTAACTTTAAAGAAAAAAAAAGGACATTTTCTGCAATTGATCAGTCTGATCATTTCTCCATATACTTCTGGTCCTCTCTGGCAACTTTCTCTCCATTTTCCCTGGCAGCCTCCCCACACAAACAAGCATCTCACTCCTTGGCTGGCTGCTGCAGAACTACATGTCCAGCACCATTTGTTACCTGCTGTGGCATTTATAGAAAAATGTGTATTGAACCTGGCTGAATGAAGAGGATGTGAGAGACCAGAGGAGTTCAGCTTCTGTGCCCAGGCAAAACCAGAGAAAAGCAAAAAAATGTTAAGTATCCCTTTATTTAATAGCTTTGCATGGGACAAAACCCAGAAATTCACCTCCATTCTTTTCTCTTTCAAACTGTTTCACAAAACTTCTACTTTCAAGTTACTCCATTTTGATATTTTATCACTTATGTCTCTTACTTTCACTCTTATCCAATATTGTCTTGTTTTCTTCAAAGGAGTGAAAGAGAATAAACATATTGCATGTTTATTAGGAGGAAGCAAGGATGATTCCACCAAACAGGATACCCATTACTGAAGGGACCAGCCTCCTTCTGCGTCCTGATGTATATCCAGAGCCGTGGTCACACTCCAAACAATCCTGTATTTTTTCCTTTTTTCTGTTCAATCTCTTACACATTTATAATTAAGGCTTGATGATACAATTGAAGTCAGATTCCAGACCCTGCCCTGCACTGCCAAGGCTTTCCCTGGAGGAGAGAAACTGTTCTGTGGCCACCTTCTTCATGACTATGATCAAGTTGCAAGTCAGGTTTTTCTTTCAGGAAATCAGACAGTTCCAGGGAGATATCTGTAAGGAGCCTAAACACTAAGCAGATGATTTTCCATCTCACATACAAGATTTAAACCAAGCAAAACAGAAGAAAATTAACTGAAGGGACTTCTGTCCTTTTAATATGAAATGTGAGCAATGCCCTGCTGTTTACACATAAGATGCTTGGTGAGGTTTTTTTGTTTCATTGGGGTTTTTTTGTTTGTGGTTTTTGGTTTTGTGGGGTTTTTTTGGTTTTGTTTTAGTTGGGGGTTTTTTGTTTGTTTTTGGTGGGTTTTTTTTGTTTTTTTTTTTTTGTTTTTTTTTTTTTTTTGTTTTTTTGTTTTCTTTTTGGGGTGTTTTGGGGGTTTTTTTTGTTGTTGTTGGTTGGTTGGTTTTTTGTCATTGCTTTAGAAATAGTGCCAATTGTATCAGCTCTTAAGTTTATGAGTGCTCATGGTAACACAATTCTATGAACCCTGCAGAAACAATTTAGTTTAACTTTCTAAAAGTGCTACAAAACCAAATTACTTTCTATGCTCATTCCTCCAAAAGCAAACAGAACTTATATTTGGGATTCTACAAAAAGATTTTTAAGAGGAGCTAGTAAGTTTTCAAGTATTTGGTGGCACTTTTACAAGGATATCTGTAGCCTGAGGCTAGTGGTATCACTACTGAGAAGTGCAGGCCATGAATGATAAGCAGAGATTCTGGAACAGATGTTGAATGACATGGAAAATAAATTAACTCAGCCATTCTTGCAATGGAAAGGCTTTACTGCAAGAAGGAGTGTGCCAGACACACGGCTCTGAGTTTTATGCCATGCCCCTGATATTGTTGCATTGCCTTAAGTACATGTTTAAACCTTCCTTCCCCCGGAGCAACTAAGGATGCTGCTGTTCCTACTGGAAACACACACAGTTTGAAAATGATGGACAGAGTCAGAAGGAAAAGTCAGTTAATTTAAGCACAAAAATTGGAATGGCAAGTGTCTGAAACAGGAAGGATTTAGACAATCTGCTGGGCAAATGTTTCCCTCTTGTTTTCTTGTCTGTTAAAACCAACCTTTCACTGTGATGGGAACACAGAAAGGTGACAGGGCTAAGAGAAAAAGAAATAAAAACCTCAAACCTGACCAATAGAACACTGAAATTTTGCTAACAAATTAAATTCTGCTATATCCAACCACATATATGCTGTGGATGTTCATATACTTTTCAATATGTTATTTATGTTCCTTGGAGAAAGCAAATGTTGTTTTCCTTTGAGATAACATTGCAGCAGTTATATATGTCCTTTGTCAGTATTACTTGAGTAGGAGAGAAAACAGATGGTTCCTTCACACTGAAAAAGGCATGTACTACATTCTGAGCTTAGGATGATACCCACAGCCTTGAGTAACAAAAGAATCTTGAAGGAATTTATTGCAAATTGAACTATGCTGAGTCAGAGAGACAAGATTAGGTGGAAACTTTATCATAATTTCAGGGTCTGCATCCTGCTAGTCCTGTTGGTATTGCCTTTTCTGATACTGTTCAGTTTTTCCCATGTTATTAGGCAGAAGTCCAGAAACTGACATTTTCTGCAATTCTACTGGAAACAAATGTCATTTTAAGATAAATGAATCAGTTGTAGTATCAGCTACTGGATTTGCAGGAGCTACAGCTGACTACACGAAGATCTGTACCCAATACTGATGTAAACCTTATTATACTAAACAGATACTGAAGTTTCTTTCACCTTTGTAAAGTTCTCAATGTCTCTAGGTTAACAAAACATTACCCTCTACAACTTAGCAACATATATGAAATTACTAAAGGGTCTTCAATCTTTTTTAGACTCTTGCTTATTACAGTCACATTACCAGTAACTCTAGTTATTAAGGTTTTTCCTACTGTTAGAGAAGAATTAAAACAAATAGGTCACTTCAGATGGATTTGTATTCTGGGGATACTTTCTTTTAAATAGAGCAGATGCTAAATGATGAACAGATATGGAGAAGCCAATACCTTTATGAAGAGATACTGCCATTTTAACTGTCTGGCCAGCTCCAAGAATTTAAAAAGAAACATATTTCAAGCAGTTTTATGCAGGAAGAAGGGAGCCAGGACACATTTCTGCAACAGGTTCTGTTCTATAAATAGAAAAATGAGAAAAATCCTTGTCCATGTAATTTACCCATTCTCCAAAATGGCACGTAGTTAGTTCTGTCAGATGGTGGTATTTTTGTCTTCCCACTATACCCAACTTATTCAGGATTCATTGAAGAGTGTGTTTTTTGACAAGAAGCATAAGTTTTCCAAAACTATTTTCATTCAATTTCTACAAGTTCGGTGACAGAGTTTCATCACAGAGAAGCCAGTTTTAAAAGTTAAATAACTTTCACTCCTCTGTGGCATAATTTGCTTCTACAACCTTGAAAACGCAAGACAAAAGACTGCACTATCTTAAGGGGAAAAATGAGAAAAGGCAATGACAACATGGCCGTGTTTGTCCTCCAAATGTCTGCAGTTTTAAAATGACTTCTAACTTACATCTTTATCCCAGCAGACACTCATTCAGAAAGAAAGTAATCTGTGGGCAATAAAAGTAAAGCACTTCACTAAACCAGGCCCTGGGTTCCTTAGGAGGACATTCAGGTAAACATTTCTGTAGGTTACGGCTGAGCTTTCTGAACACCTAGAAATGGTCCATCATCCTTGTCACAGTACTCAGTCTGGGTGATCTTAAGTAGCTACAGAGAATCCCTCAGCTACAGCAAATTGAATTTTCCCCTTGAAGAAAGCCAGTGTTCTCTTCACATCTCACTGCGCTCAGGCTTAAAGTAACACAAATCCTTTCTGTCTCCCACTGCATGTTTCTTTATTCTGAATCTATATTTTATTAAATACAAAAGCTTTTCTTAGATAGATAGCATAAAGAAGTCTAACCTGAATTCAAGGCAGATTTTTCTTTTCTGTAGGTACTAACTGAGAAATTAATGTCAGCTGGACCACACAATGTCTGTATTTGCCAGGAGTACTCACACATTGCTTATCCTGGCAGCTGGGTGAGAGTCCTTTTAAGTGTTGATATCATCCAAAGCAAATGTGAAAAATATCCTCACAAATAATGTTATCTATAGCTAATTAATTATTTATTCAGTTCAAATTATTTGTTTCAGTGAAAAGCAGTCTTCTTTTTTCCCAAACTAAATTTGTAATCATGATCCAGACTAGTGTACCCCTGTCATGAAGCTTTGCAAGCCTCATACCTGTCCTTTCTCTATTGAAGTTTATTCCTTATCCCTATGAGACACTTTTCATCTGCATCTGAAAAGCAAGGACTTGCCTGAAGCTTATGTGGCTATCTTTTAAATAAATTCTAGTTTTATTTTGCAAAGCATTGTTTTCTTACAATGCATTTAAATGCCTTTCAAGCTGCCAACACCTACATATGCTTGCAAAGACAAGGTACCAACACATCTGAAAAGTTACAGTGTTTCTTTTCTGTGATATGCATTCCTGATGTCAAGGAAGGGAAGAAAGGAAACCAGTGTGATTGCAAGAAATTTACTGCTTCTGCTGATAAATATTCACTCTGCAAGGAGTCTCAGGCACTGATCTTCTCAGAGATCTGTCTCAAAGAGGCTGCAAAACTGTGTTGGGAAGTTCAGTGGCCCTTTCACCTTTCCAGCCAGTACACAGGTTTGAGTTCCAGGATGTCAAAAGGAAAGGGTGATTTCTTGTTGTATGGACAATTTGGAAACATGTCTCTTAATGATGTTTTGTACCACATATTAAGGAGGTCATGTCTTCATAGGGTTTTTTTTCTGTTTTTTTTTTTTTTTTCTTTTTGTTAATAATATTGTGATGGCTTTGCTCCTCCCCTGCTTATGCCATAGCCACCAGTGAGGGTTGTGATGGCTGCATCCTTGAACTCATCAGAAGGGCCCCCGACAGATTTGCCTGACCCTGTTTCTGCAGTAAATAATCAAATGTACCTCACCATCAAATTTTTTTAAATCACAGTCACCTTTACTATCAAATTTTGTTATATCACTGGTTTGTATCAATAAACATATTCCTACTCATCTATTCCCTCTACTTACATACACCCCCATATGAGGAAAGGGCTTCACTCCATCTGCAACAGTGTGTGATAAGAACAGAAATACGTTTGTGATAGACTTTCCAAGTCTTTTGCAAGCAACAGATCTCTTCCTGATTCAGTGCACTAACCTTTTAATTTTTCTGGGGTTCTCCAAAAATGATAAAATCAGAGAAGCCACCTTGTTTTTAAAAGTCAGAGAATTTAATAACATAGTAGCCTGAATTCCTCAAGACTCTTTGGTAATATTTTTGGCTGCTCAGTTCCAAACCCAGACTTAGGATGTTAGACTCCATTTACGGTTCTTTAATCTCATTAATAAATTTCACACTTTATGAGTTTCTGCTTTAATGATTTATATTGTGCTTATTTCCACCGAGGCAGGAACAAATAAAGGCAGCCCATCATTTTGGACACACATATCTTCCTCTCCCCACTCCCTCTGCACCCTGCTGTTCTTCCCTGGTAAGCAACAAAAGCAGAATATTCTGAAGGAAATCAGCTTTCAGATCTAATAACAGACATTGTGCGTATATAGATATATGACTATGTATGTAAATTCACATGCATATATGATCTAGCACAGGATTCAAATTAAATAATTTCATTTACAAAAATAAAACTTTCAATATGTTCTGGAAGTCAGTAAGACATAGAGGGGCTCAGGGATACATTTTTTCCATCTGCCTTAGGTCTGGAAAGCTGCTTATAACACGAACTAATTAGGATCTGCAGATCTCTGAGGAGAAAGTAACTGACTATTATAAACACACAGTCATTAAAAAGCACCCAAGCCTACCTTTAGCAACAGAATAGAAACTGAATAAATAGCTTACAAATAATACATATCAAGAAAACTTTCTGCTCTCTTCTCTTTTCAGGAAGAGATTTTGATTTCTGCAAATGGTGTGCTCATTCACAGACAATCACCAAGACACTGGATGTTTGAAAGATGAAAAGAGTAAATACAGACAGGAAAATCACAGAGAGCTATTCCAAAGGTTCACAGGGCTTCATTACCAGAATGGATATTCGAAGCTACAACCTGTTATGTTTCTAAAAACCATTAGTCTATTAATGCTGTCCAAAATCACAATTCATCTGAGTCACTGTGATATTACAACGGAGGGTGAATTGCACAGTCAGCTGAGGCCCATCTGTCCCCTAGCAGTCTGGGATACAGGTGAAACTGCAAGTATCAGACAGCTATTAATGACTTCCAAAAAATGCCCTACCCTGTTCTACCTGGAAAAGCAAAGTGCAGAGTAAAACGAAGTATTAAGATAAAGCATGAAAAACCTGTGAAAAACTGTCTTAGATAACAGTGAGATAGGTAACAATGCCATAAGAACAAAAGCGTTCATTCAAAAATTCAGTGGAAAAGAAAGATGTGTAGCTTCTTCCTCAGTAGAATAATCAGGACTGTTTGCTATGACAATAAGCAAGAGGCCTCCATTTCAGTGTTAGTTATAAGGCATGTGGATTTACCAAGTATAGTTTAATGAGAATCTAATGTCCATTTTATTAATTCCTAACCCCTCCTAATCTATTGTATTCATCTGACTCCTCTACACAAGAATCAAAGGGTGCTGCCATGTAATATAGTTATAAATCTAATTCTCTTCCTAGTCCTCATAAAGAGATAATAAAGAACACTCGTTTGCTGCAGGTAACACAATATGCTCACACCATACACCAGAGTGCTTCCTGATGTTAAAATGATAATGAATTCTCTATGGATGCCAGATGAGTTCAACTGTATTGTACCCTCTGTGTGATAAAAGGTGATCTTCATTTTTTTCACTCACATATTTTTATTTGAATCAATGAAGAACATTGAAAAACTTGTGATCACAGTAAGACAATAATCACAACAATAACTGGAGCAACATCCCTTTAAGGTAGAATAAAACATGACAATTTATAATTATTTCCAAAAAATGCTAAAAAGTTGTACCCTGGAAAGAGTTAAGTGAAGTGCTTCTGTACAGTAATAACAAAATTGCCTTTAGGAAAGCATGTCAGTGAAAATACAAGTTTAACAGACTCAAAAATGAACTTTTGTGACTATACTATGGAAACTATATAGCTTATTACTGAAAATATTATATTCCCTTGAGTCTCCATAGTAACATTATATTCTCATCTTGGATAACAGTTCTGGCTCACTGTTTTCAGAATTACATTGGACAAATATTTTAAACCTCCAGACAATCAAGATTAGTAGATAAAAGCACAGGAATATTTTTTTCCTGCAGTAACTGAATTAAAAAGCAGATGATTGCTAACCAAGTTAAATACTGTCTTTACCTAGAATTTTTACCTTCTCTTTATATAAACTTGATTTCCCAGAAACAAGACTGTGAGCAAATGGTAGTTGTGACAACTGAGCGGAGATATCCCCATGTACAAGAGCCAAAAGATCTCCACTACAAACAATCACTGTAGCAAATACCAACCGGCTCTTGTTAAGCACTGTGTGTGCTGTAGACAAGATGCTCCTAGAAACTCAAGTGCTCATGAGCTGATCCAATTAACTTCAAATCAAAAGGGTAAATTACAGTGGAACTTCAAATTAACTGTTGTTGCTCTCTTTTGAGCAAATTCTGACAGTTTCAGAAGAAAAGTAGTCATTGAAGTCAGCCAGGCTGGTCGTTTGGGTCTCAGGTAAGAGATAGCTTTTTTTAAACCAGCAGCACAGAAATGTACACCTCAACTGTACAAAGCTTCTGGAAATAACTCCAGACCCAGATGGATTAATGACAGTGTCACCAAAATGAAATTTAAAAAATCCCACCAACACTTCATGCGAGGAAACACAGTGGGGAAATAAATGTTACAGTGCAGTGAGTGTGGGAACACAGCGCAAAGCCTGAAGTGCCATGTTCAGCCACCTTTTAACTCATTTTAAAATGAAAAAACTCCCTGCCTCAAAACCACTAAAAGTGACAAGTTTGTTCCAGATTAAGCCTACATGCTAAGTGATTACTCTGCCTCATTTTTTCAACTAGGGTAACTGTATTAGAAAAGGTTAAGAGAAGGTCACCAGTAGGAAAAAAAATATGGAAATGGGAGATAGGAAAGGGTGGAAAGTTGAAGAAAGAAACAGTGAAAATGAAAGCTATGAGGAAGCTTAATTCAAGCCCTGAATACTCTCACAGTGTGAGGGCACATAACCTCCAGTACAGCAGACAGAAATCAGCACACGAAACACATTGCAGCAAGGGATTTCAGTAAGTCAACTGACCTGACAGAGGTAAGGCACTGTATGCTAAAGGCAGTAATCCTTTAAATTTATTTGTTTATATAACTGAAGAAAGAAGGAAAATTTATCTGTCCACTTGCAGACCTGTCACACAGGTCATATGGAAGGCTTCAGAAAAAAGAAATCAAAGCTCTAAAGACAAGAATGAAAATAGAAAGCCGGGTAAGATGCAGAGTAGATGTGCAACACCAGGTATGTCTTTTTGAAATAATAGTTTTCTGGACAAAACATGCAGTAGAGCTTATCTGCTCTAACTTAAGCAAAGCATTTCATACAGTAGCATATGAAATCATTACCCAAGATAGAAAAGAGAATTTGGAGGAAAAATATGCTGAATATCAAATAAGGAGGTGGCAGATTGGGCTGGCACGGGGATGTATAAGGCTTTGGGGAGATAATCAGTAAGGTTTGTAAAGGATGACATGAAAGCAATCTTACCAGATGGTATTTACTATCAGATCTATGGGAAATGTACATTTGTGCTGATGCAATTGTCAGAAGTCACTGAGGATGTAGCTAAGAAAAATGTTTTTCTCCACATCAGTAGTGTTCCTTTGAAATAAATCCCCAAGTTGGCCTCATGTGCCAAACTTCAGTTCATCCCAAAGAGCAATCTCACAGCACCCACTGGACTCCCTCCAGGGGCAAATAAATGAGGAGCTGTCCTCCAGATGCCCATAACATATTCCAATCATCAAAGGATGTTCAGTCCAACCAGCCCAAGTGTGAGCTAGTCAAGTAAAGTCTCTAAAATGCAGCCAGGATGGATAGTGAGACCTTGGCAACAAGCACAGATCTACTCCTGTTGGACTGCACTCACTGAGTAGGTAAGTGTCATCAATATAGAAGAGATCAGAAGGAAAACCGAATTGTCCAATGGGCTGGAATGAAATGAAATATAATAATAAAAATGAAAAAAAAAAAGTATTTTAGAGGCCAAAACCAGATACAGTGCTGCCTACAAAGTAGGAACCTATTCTGAGAACAAAATGATCCTGGTGCTAAATCAGACGTATGGTGAATCACAGGATAGCTCTGACCAATTAAGTGATTAATTTCTTTAAAAATATGAAAAACAAACCCCTAGAAATATCAATATATTTACACTGGATATAAGGCTATTCCTGGAACAATTCTTTTTAATAGCAGAGCCATTGGCTGTTGCAATGAAATTACAGTGATGATAAGAATTGCCAACTGATAAGGGAAATATATTTACTGGCAACTCATAATTAATCTGCAATAGTTTACAAAATTACACCCGTGAACCGAAAGGCTTAGTGGGATTAGAAGTTTCTGTGAATGCTATCCTGAATAATTACACTAGCTGGAATAAAAACTGATAAGGGGAAACAATGGCTTTATGTTTCTTCCTATGGACAATTCACAGTGGTTGTAAAGGACTCTCCTCTAAAGCATTATCTTACCTGAATTACAATCAACGCATACAGATATTTTATTTAATACAGTGAGATGTTTTATTTCAATTTTTTTTTTTTTTTTTTTTTTTTTTTTTTTTTTTTTTTTGGATTGGGTTGGAGGGGGACCTTGAAGATCATCTAGTTCCAAACCCTCTGCCATGGGCAGACACCTTCAACTCACCAGGTTGCTCAGAGCCCCATTCAACCAGGCCTTGAACACCTCCAGGAATAAGGCATCCACAACATCTCCTGGAAACCCATTCCAGTGCCTCACCACCCTCATGGTAAACACTTTTTCCTAATATTTAATTTAGGCCTACTCACTTTAAATTTGAACACGTGTCCCCTTGTCCTGTCACCATGTGGTCTTGTAAATAGTCTTGCCCCATCTTTCTTGTATGCTCCCTTTGGGTACCGGAAAGCCACAACTAGGTCACCATGAAGCCTTCTCTTTTCCAGGCTGAACAATCCCAATTCTCTCAGCCTTCCCTCACAGGAAAGGTGTTCCAGCCTTCTGATCAACTTGGCATCCTCCTCTGGACTCACTACAACTGGTCCATGTCCTTCCTGCGCTGGGGACCCCAGAGCTGGATGCAGCACTGCTGGTGGGCTCTCACCAGAGTAGAGCAAAGGGGCAGAATCCCCTCCCTTGACCTGCTGGCCATGCTAATCTAAAACAGAAGTGTTCTAACTATCCCATTTCCATTTCTAATGAGACTTATGGTTGTAATTCTGCCAACAGTTATTCAGACAAGTAATACTATTAAGAAATGGGCTTTACTGAATGTGTAAAATATTTAAGGTTTATTTCAGCTACTGAATCCTGAAATACAAACCAATATGGCCATACATAGAATAGAAATGGAGGAATTAATAAGTGCCACTTGAAAGTTAAACAGAACAGCTGTGATAACTGCAATCAATTTGCTCCTGAGTTTAATTTGAAAAGATTTAGACAAAGGCCATGAACCTGCCCTTGAGTAGCTAAATCATACTAATCGAAGCACTCCTACATTGTAATAGGCTATTTATTCCATTTGCACTCTCATATACACATGCACAGTCTTGCTAAAAGATTTATACTTGCTCATCACAATACCATATTTGGTAGGAAAATTAACCAAAAAAATCCCCAAGAGTGCTGGGAAGATGAAGGCAGAATTTCCTGGAAAGGATCAGAAAAAAATCTCACATAAAGAAATAATTTAAGAGTATAAGACTAAAGCAATCCAGGAACTCCACAAGCAGCATGAAACACTTCAGAGAGAAGCTGCTGCTGCAGGTTAATCCTATTTCCCAAATTTCTCTCAGCATAAGCGACAGGGCCAGCAATGCTGCATTTTAAGAATAAGCAAAATCAACTTAGGATCTGAGAAAGGCACTACGATATGGTTGCAAAAAAATTTATTTAGGTAATAATGTAAGAGGCAGGATAGTTGTAGATATCTACCTCCAAACCTGACAACCTCAAGAATTCTGCTCAGTTAATAATATAAAATTCTACTTTCTTCCAAAACTATACTGGGAGTGCCAGCTCACCTTTCCATCCTTTACACAGCTCCAGCCTTAGGAAAACCATCAGGATGAGTAACACTGTGCCAAAATCCTTCTGCTGCTGAGAAAACTCATGCCTTCCCATCCATTAAGCCATGTACAACTGAGCAGCTAAAAGCATTTGTCAATCCCTCCTGCTGAACAGGGCACTGCTCTGCAAGGAAGGGTTTGTTCCTTGCCTCCCAGGGAGAGTAAATTGGAATCACCAGGGAGTAGTTAAAGTATCAACCTGTCAAGAACCCAAGCCCTGTTTCAAGGATTTTACCCAGCAACCATTTCATGTAAAATACAGAAGCAATGCTGGAAGAGACTGTAACCCAGCATTGTAACCCTATCCCTGTAGAGTGATGCTTTTTTTTCCTGATGAAACTTGCTCAAAAAAGTCTGTTTTGCTCAGGAGTGACAGACCTAACCATCAGTCTGATCCACAGGCAGTGATTAAGAAGCTTACCTAAGAAGTAGAAAGTACATTTTTTAATAGTCTTAGGCAAAGGAAGGAGAAAACTCGTTGTATGACCTAAATGATTTTTTTTTTGGAGTTACTACATATAAAGGATGCAGAACCATAACACATCCTCTGAATAGACACAAGGTTTAGCTTCTTATTCTAGGAAAAAGTTTGTGGTGTAGCTCCACAATTGTTTCCTCTGATGACAAAACTATCCTGACTTTGGTTTCTTTTTCACCCTGCTGTGTATCTGAGAAACTCATAGTGGGGCTGCATATCCATAATGGAAATCAAATTAAATAAAGGTCTGCGAACTGTATCAGAAACTAAATATGATATTTATAACCTAAAGATACAGTTTTATACATGCTTTTGTCTTTAACAGTCCCTTACTTGCCAACAGCACATGGCTCCCATTTTGGCTGCTGTAAGGTTCCTGTATAACCCAGTGTATTGCAAAGGGCCCAGAGACATCTTTGCCCTGCTGCAGTTTTTAACTTCTGACTATGCTCAAGCCTCTTGAACAAGGTTTCTCAACCTGAGCTCAAGCTGGAACTACCTAAGGAATATGAAACTATGCAAAGTCCTACATGAACCCTGAAGGTCCTTCTCCTCTACACAGCACTGGTGAGGACACAATCTGGAGTGCTGGGTCCAGTTCTGGTCTCCTCAGAACAACAAAGACGTGGACATATCGGAGCCAGTGGTGAGAAGGGCCACAAAGATGATGAAGGGACCTATGAGGAATGGCTGAACCAGCTGGGGCTGTTTAGCTAGAGAGGGCTCAGTGTATTGTGTAAAGATACCTAAAGGCAGAACAAAAAAGAAGGTGCCAGGCTCTGGAAAGAGTCAGGACAAGGGACAATGGGCAGAAAGTGAAACAGGAGGGTGCCTGTGACCATTAGATAACCTCCTTTACTGTGAGGGTGGCCAAGCACTGGCACAGGTCAGAAAGAGAGGTTGTGAGGTCTCTCTCCATGGGGTTGTGGAAAAACATCTTAACACAGTTCTGGGCAACCAGCTCCATGCTGTTGAGACAGCCCTGCTTGAGCAGGATGGGGGTGGACAAGATGACCTCTGTAGGGCCCTTTGAACCTCAACAGTCCTGTGGTTATCTGAATGAAACACTTAATTTTATGTTAATATGGGAATACTTTTGTAGTAGATCTGTCAACCATGAAGTTTCTTTATATGGTGCTATTTTGATAGCTTTACCTTGATAAATTTTTCCCAAGTGAGTGCATTTTTCAGTACCTATTATCTCTGTTAAAATTAAAAGCTCATCACCTGCTATACCTACAAAGGAACTACCATTCCCATATACGAAAGTATATGAAATGTCTTTTAAGCTGTGGTTTAATGTAGCAATTAAGGAAATAAAAAGCTTACATCACTCATATCTTTAATAGTGTTTTCCATTTTTATAACAATACTTACTGCCAAACTAAAAAGAGCAGGATGTTCTTTTTAAATAAAGTTTCTTGCAGCAAACTCACTTTGAATACATTTCACATTTCATGAGTAAAAAAAAGCATTCAGCCTTTCCATGTGTAGACATGTCATTGAAATCAGTTATGAAGAAATATCTTGTGGCATGCTAATAATTTAGGCACAATGTTTTGTACAGTGTTATGATACACAATTATACTTTGATATGGAGACCACAGAGGAAAAAACAGGTCTTACAATGGATATGTGTAGAGAGACATTTTATTGCAAAAAATAGCAAATGTCTTAAGAACACAAACCAGTGAGTTATTAAAAGCTTCATAGCAAAATATTTAGCCAACTCTGTTACAATATATAGGCTTGAGGTTCTAACAGTTAACACTATGCCTCAACTCACTGGGCAAGTAATGCTCCTGATACATAAACATTGCACAGTTGAAATACGGAGCTGAATAATAATAATTTTTTAAAAAAAAAAGGTATTTTATCCTCAATCTTTCATAATCTAACTAATTGGGAAATCACAACATTTTAACAAGCTTGATTCTTTTTGGGAAAAGCCATTAAAAATAATTCCTGAGTATTTAGGGTAAGTGAATATATCCAATCCGACCAATTAAGACCAACATCCTGTTGGGTGAGCCTTGCAGCTTTGAAGGGACATTCTCTAGCACGGCTGTAATGGCAGAATCATGGCCTAAACAGCAATGAAATGCATGAAAACCTGATATGCACATTCCAATTCTCCTTTTCTTTAGCAATAGCCTACAACTGTCAACTGTGAAGCTTGCTTTGCTGAGAAAAACATTGTTTTAAATGTCAATTCCTTTTGCAAAATCCTGTAATGCCAACTGACACAGCTAAGTCTTCAGTAAACTATCACACCAATAATTATGTGGAATATATAAATCAAAATTTAGGCAAGGGGCTTTCATACTATGTTAGTATACGTATTGAATTGTATACTTTGTGTCAGTATTTTGAACATAGAAATCTAGTTATTTAGCATCTTGTTACTGTAATGAGAGGCAATATGTTCAGTCTCCATTATTGTCTTCAGATGCAAGTTACAATATCATCTTATTATATACCATGTTTCTAAAATCCTGTTGGCATTCATCATCTTCCTAAGATTTTAAATGAATCTACTTTGATTTTAAAACAGCTGCCAATCAAAGTGGTTTAGAGACTTAATCCCAGAAAAAAATTCAGATTTCTTACTTTATATATGCTTTTCCAGAATTACAGGATTAAATTACAATGGATGTAGAAAGATTATTGTACAAAGCATAGTTAATAATTCACAACACTGGTATTCAGCTTGATCAATTACAGTGAATTCACAAAAATGGTTTTAATATATCCACTCTTTTCTATCCACCCACCCCAGTATGTAAACAAGTTCTCACAATGACAATGGCAAGACTGCAGTTACTGAGATGTACTGCATGTGAAAGACAACACCTAGGAATAAAGGCCTGGACTTGACAATTTCAGTATGTGCTCCTGCTCACTTCCTATTTTAGACCACAAGACCATGCCTTTCAGTGTCTCGCAGTCTTTAAATCAAGAGAACTTACAGGTAAACTGAGTTTTTTTCCTAATGCAGTCTCCTGGACTCAAATTGGTGAAAAGTAACATGCGTATATAGAACAAAAGAGATAGTGACTTGAGAATAATTGGAATCAGTTGTAACAAAACTGTCCGAGCAATGATAATGTGCAGTATTGCAGCCGAATGTTACTAAGACAAGAAACTCTTGGTATTACAAAGATGAAGATCTCTGTTCGTACAAGCCAATTTTAATGGGCTATTAAGCATTTGGTTAAGAACAGGCTTGTACAGTCTCACTGAAAAGGAAACACTTGTCAAAATGCTTTTTTAAAAAATACTGTATGACACCTTCTAAATTGCAATTTAACATTAAAATCTTGTTTCAGAAGTTCCTCGCTTCAGATTGTTACTCAAAAACTCATCGTGTTCAAAACTCAAATTATTATGAGATCTTGATATCATAAGAAGCTTTTCCTTATTAGTAAAGTCTTTCTTGACTGCTGCTTGTGGCACAAGTAATCTATCCATTGGGTCCTCCTTGTTTTCTAGTTTCATATAGCCTTTACTGTTGCTCCGATCCAGTCTGGGCCAGCTGGGGTGTTTCCTTTGTTCAGCTTGGACAGTGAGCGTAGATGGACCCCTGTCCAAGTCCAGGGACTTAGAATGGGAAGTCAGAAGATGCAAAGATGTGTTGGAACCAAACTGCTTCCTGGCAGCACCAGGAGATAAAAGCTTTCCTGTGCCTGGTCCGAGAGTCATAGAAGATTTGAACGGATCAGATGGAGTGTCCACAAATGAATTGTGTCGTGGCAGCATGGAAGCAGCTCGTCTGTAGGATTCATTGGTATCAGGTAGTGGAATGGCCAGAGAATCCACTGACAGATTTCTAGACTGACTCCTGGTGATCTCTGAGTCCTCAGTTATGTTGTCTATACTGGGTTCATCGATAACACAGTTATTCAGTTTAATTACTGGCAGTGTGAAAGCACTAATGGAAGAAGATACAATGGATTTTGTTTCACACTTTATAGAGTTAGTGTTTTTGTCATCTGAAACCTTGCTGGAGTGAGGGTAAAGTCCAAAGACTGAACCAGACTGCTCAGCCAGCAGAGGTGGCAGGAGGCTACTAGTGGTCCTATCTTCATTGAGGGTAATTTCATCTTCTTCAGCAGAACTATCCATTTTAAGATTACTCTTGAAGCCAGAGAAAGGCGCAACTGTGTTTGCAGCCAGTCGTGATGCACAGGAGCTCCCGCTGTGCCTGAGCTCCCCTTCCCCCAACAAGCCAGTGAAGGCACCACTCAGCTGCTTTTGTTCCCTGATCCTCAGGGTGTGGATGTCTATTACAGTGGAGTATATGTCTCTCATGTGTATTATTTTTGTTTCCTTGTCACGGTTTTCATGCAGAATGGCATTTGCACAAATAAAAATGAAGATTCCAATGCCCATAGTGAAAGGGCCCAGCATTTTCATCTTATCTGAGTGCATGTGCTGTTCAAAGAAGCGAAGTAAAATGCTTCCTTGGCTTCTCGGGGTCCGGGTTTCATTTACAGATGGATTATCTTCAGATTCTAACAGCTGTTCCTTCTGGGGCCAGTATCCAAGGATGGCCATTGCAATTCCAAAGAATGCAATAAGCACTCCCAAAACAAGAAAGAATCCTGATGGAGAATAGAGACGGATTTTGCCCCTGACAATTACCACGTCTGTCCTGGGCCGGCGTCTAACTGGTTTCTTCTCCTCAGGAACTGGTACTCCAGCAAGATTTACATGTTGCTGAGATCTGGCAGAGTCTTGCCTTTTTAAGGCAGCCAGTCCTGTTATGACTCCTCCAGTTGCTATCATAGTTCTATATTGTGCCCTGGAGAAAGAAAGAGAAGAAAGCAGAAATGTTGAGGCAAACAAAGGTTGTCTCTACAAATATAAATAGCTTTTTGTTAATATGCAAGTATTTCTTGATAATTAAAACACTCCTGACTATAAAAAAGCTACTACTATGGCTCCAGTTGTGACATAATAACATTTTTGAGATTCACATGGTATCCAAAAAAAATTATTTTCCAGAAGTCCTTTTTCACTCTGAATAGATAATAAAGCTTCCAACAGTGATACAGATAGTAAACCTAGTGCTCTTAGTGGTGATATATCAGGACTAAAGATAAAACATCCAGAAGTCTTAACAGATAATTTATCTCTGGAATGGTCTGCAGCAAAGTCAATAATATATCATTACCTTGTTGATAAATTTAGCACTTTAGCTACTAGTTCTTTTTAAAACTTCTGAGACACAATGGCTCTAAATACACTTCACTCTACATTTCCCCTTCAAGAGATCTTTCCTGATAGATTCATATATTCATACATACTTATTACAGCATTTAAATAAGCTTTTATTAAGTCTATTCAGATTTCCTGAGCCTCAGCTAGAGAATCATTTCTGCCTTTCTTAATAACACTGATCATTACATATCTAGATATTTTGGCCCCCTTGTTTGTTCCTCTTGGAGTACAGGTCAAAAACTTCCATTAAGTTTTATCGGACAAGAAAGTTTCATTTATTTCAAATTAATAATTTCAAATTTTCTTTGTTTAATGACAAAATTTTATTTCATTTTAGACTTTGGTACCTGGTTGCCTATTACATCAGAAACATTAACCAGCAAGGGTTTAAAAGAGTCATATTTAATAGTTTTTTTATGAGCAAAAGTAACAAATGAAACAACACAGTTCAGGATAATTATATTTTACAAGGCATTTTGGACTGAAAAATCGCTTCTGTGCTTAATTAACTAGTATGAGAATTAATGAGAGATGTTATTATAGAGTAAAATTAAGATACTTTAAGTTATGTATGAAAAAATTATGTCCTCTTTGGTAGTGTTATTATACTCAGAGATAAAGGAAGGCTGACAGCCTGTTGCAGAGGAAAAGGCTCTGTGTCAAAGCTGGGGGCGGTTTAAGAAGCAAAACCAAAGTGGGACTGAGTGAACAAAGAGAGGTGCTGAAAAGCAGAGGTAAAGCAAATTGGTGACTGCTTGCAATTTACAGGCAGTGATTTTCATCAGATCTCCCAAACTTGTCATGTTGTTTCAAATTTTAGCAGTGCACCTCTGGGGAAAAAAACCTAAATCTTTTGTTAGGAGAAACAGACACACCCTGTTACGATATGACACTACCACAGATTTCCAACACTGTAAGCAGGTGTCACTTAAGCACATCTACAAACAGCAATCAGCCCAAACCACCAAATATGAACTGGATCATGAAATTAATAAGGCATTTGAAATAGGTGGCCAAGTGGAAGGAAATTGGAAACAGCAATTCAGATGACAGACAAAGACTAGCAACTTGAACTCCCTCCTTGCACCCTCACTATTAAAGGACAGAGGGCTTCATCTCTTTCTCGGAAACCTTTCCTTTACAAAAGAAAGACTTTAAAAGGTCTAGGCTGCTAGGTATACTGCATTTTCTGAATTTTTGCAAGAGAAATCATAACATTATTCCAAAAATCTCAGAAAATTCACTTGTACTCTCAGGTTTCATGTTCATAATCTCTCTAGGAATTTTCAGACTTGGTAATTTCCTTTTTGATGCTACCTGGACAATTTCCATACTTCAGTACAAATTAATGTCTTGAATGCTTCGTAAAAAATTTTTTTTAAAAGATAACAATTTAAAAATATCGCAAAGAAACTTATTTGACATTCATAGTCTTTGAAACTTTCTCACGTGCTTACAGGTTGTTACGGTCACGTTTAGGGGTTTCTGCCAAAACAAAAAGTTCATTATTCTGAAAAACAAAGTTTTGAATGTCTGGACAGAAATAAACAGGACTTAGTCATTATAAAAGATGTTGTATTTTTTCATGACTCAATTAAATGTAATTAGTTTTCTCTGTGAAATAAATTAAGATAATTAAAGCACATCTTTACTGAAATGTAAAATCATTTAGCTATAATCTACTTTGTTCCAATAATCTTTTACAATTGCCAGACCTTTGTGGCAAACAAGGAGTTTCCACATTCATGTGGTATTTTACAGGCACACAAGAACCCACTCTGTTTCTTCTCAGGGCTGCCAAGGAAGTGCACAGGTACAGCAGTTTAGTGCTAAATCCACACTGTGCCTGTTGGCAGGATTTGCTATTTTGTGTACTGTTCTGTACTTATCACAGCTACCTGAATTGCACCAAAGGGTGAACAGAATAAGCTTACATCTACTTGCTAAATATTTTAAACATACCTCTAGCAAAATCTCCCCTCTAACACCAAAAAGTAGACCAAATAAAAACATGCTTAAGAATTAGATCTTGGGGTATCTTTCTGTAGAAAGTTCTTATTTGCAAACTTTGCAGAACCTGGGAAACCATATCTCAATTTCATTATTGTCTATTACTTGAAGGACAGAAATTGAGATTTCTGCAAGTGAGAGAGAAAGCAAGATCTCTCAAGGCACACAGCTAGGTTCCAAACCATTCTATGATTCTGTGATTTCAGAGGAACACATTCCCCTGTCCCTTTTAACTGCATCAGTCTCTTTCCTGCTTCTTGAGTTCACATCAATTTTATTGTACTTTCTTTCACAGGAAAAATCACAATCAGGTTTGTAAATAATAATTTGTAAAAAGCCAATTTTGATCTCTTCCACATCTAATAAAATCAATAGTGTTAAAATACATAATGGTATGAGATGGTTTCACTTCATCGTGACAGCTTTACCAAACCAATTACAATGAAGTGCATATTAAGATGAAAACCGTATTTTATAAAATATTGTATTTATAATAGATGTTGTAGATGCATATGATTTATTCTGCAAATATTCTACAATCTGTTTAGTTTTGTCACATACCAGGCATAATATGAGTGCTGCTTATTAAATGCCGCTTAAAATAGAAATAGATTGGTGGAGTTCCATCCAGCCATCCTTGAGGGAGGCCCACCAGGAGCCAGAGGACTCCCATGCCTCCCACTGTCATGCAATATGAGGACACCTGGTGGATGAAGGGGAGTGGAAATGGGTCCCTCCTTGGGGAGGTAATAAAAGCTCCTCCCCATCTCCATCACCTACCCAGGTGCCACTTCAGAATAGGTATGAGACCCTGGATCTAGGGGTCAGCCAGAGGATGCAGAAGAAAATTATCTGCCCAGAGAGCTTCCCAATTATACTTCATCTGTCAGACAGATCACCACCTCTAGCATTAAAAAGAAAAGAAGGGTAGTGACTCCCTTCTGAGGGGAGCAGAGGGCCCCATATGTCCACTGGACCCAACCCACAGGGGTTGTCTCCCTGGGGCCCGGATACGGGATATCACTCAGAGACTTCCTGGGCTGATTCAGCCCTATGATTATTACCCACTGCTGATACTCCAAGCTGGCAGTAATGAGATTGAACAGAGGAGTGTCAGGGAAATTAAAAGGGACTTTCGGGCACTGGGTCAATATGGTTGATAGGGCAGGAGCACAGGTGGTGTTCTGCTCAGTCCCCTTGGTGGCAGAGAAAAACGAAAGGAATGGGAGAGCCCACATTATCAACAAGTGGCTCAAGGGTTGGTATCATCAGCAGAATTTTGTGTTATTTGATCATGGGACAACTTTTACGGCCGCTGGTCTGCTGGAACTGGATGGGCCCCATCTCTTAGCTCATAAACTGGCAGAACTCATTGAGAGGGCTTTAAAACAGGTTTGAAGGGAGAAGGGGATGCAGCTGGGCTCTCTGGAACCAGGCCCAAGGGTGGTAAGTCTGAGTTAGGGTGAAATCAGTAGCTCAGCTGAAGGCATGTATACCAATGCATGTAGCATGGGTAACAAAACAAGAAGAGCTGGAGGCCATGGTATAGCAGCAGAGCTATGATGTAGTCACCATCACAGAAACGTGGTGGGATGAGTCACATAGCTGGAGCACTGCACTCGATGTCTACAAGCTCTTCAGGAGAGACAGGAAAGGGAGAAGAGGTGGAGGAGTGGCCCTTTATATCAGGGAGGTTTTGGATGCCCTGAGTATTGAAACCAGTGGTGATGAAGTTGAATGCCTATGGGTATAAATTAAGGGGAAGGCCAACAGTGCTGACATCCTACTGGGAGTCTGTTACTGTCCACCCAACCAGGAAGAAGAGGTGGAAAACTTATTCTGTAAGAGGCTGGAGAATGTTTCAAGATCACCAGCCCTTGTTCTTGTAGGTGAGTTTTGCCTACCAGACATCTGCTGGGAACTTAATACAGCAGAAAAGAGGCAGTCCTGTAAGTTTTTAGAGTGTGCGGAGGACAATTTCTTGTCACAGCTGGTGAGTAAGCCCACCAGGGGAGGGACTATGTTAGGCCTGCTGTTTGCAAATGGAGATGGGCTGGTGGGAGATGTGGTGGTTGGAGGTCGCTTGGGGCAGAGTAATCATGAAATTATAGAGTTCTCAGTATTTGGTGAAATCAGGAGGAACATCAGTAAGACTTTTACACTGGACTTCTGGAGGGCAGACTTTGGCCTGTTTAGGAGACTTATTCAGAGAGTTCCTTGGGAAGCAGCCCTCAAAAACAAAGGAGTCCAGGAACGGTGGGCATGCTTCAAAACAGAGATCTTGAGGGCACAGGAACAGACTGGCCCTGTGTGCCAAAAGATGAGTAATTGAGGCAAATGTCCAGCCTGGATGGGCAACGAGGTCTTGAAGGAACTTAGGAATAAAAAGAGGATGTATTACCTTTGGAAGGAAGGTCAGGTCTCTCAGGAAGTATTTAAAGGGGTTGCTAGGGCATGTAGGAAAAAAAAATTAGGGAGGCCAAAACTCAGTTCGAACTTAATTTGGCAACTTTTGTAAAGGATAATAAAAAATGCTTTTACAAATGTATTAGTGGCAAAAGGAAGGGTAAGACGAACCTTTGTTCTTGACTGGATGCAGGAGGGAACTTAGTAACTGCAGATGAGGAGAAGGCAGAAGTTCTCAACGCCTTCCTTCCCTCAGTCTTTAGTGGGAAGATGACTTGTCCTCAGGACAAGTGTCCTCCTGGGCTGGTAGATGGTGTCAGGGAGCAGAATGGTCCCCCTGTTATCCAGGAGGAGGCAGTCAGAACACTGCTGAGTTGCTTGGATGTTCACAAATCTATCTATGGGACCAGACAGGATCCCTCCCAGGGTGATGAGGGAGCTGGAAGATGAGCTTGTGAAGCTGCTCTCCATCATTTACCAACAGTCCTGGCTCACTGGTGAGGTTCCAGATGACTGGAAGCTCGCCAGTGTGATGTCCATTCACAAAATGGGTGGGAAGGAGGATCCTGGTAATTATAGGCCAGTTAGCCTGACGTCAGTACCCAGTAAAGTAATGGAGCAGTTTATATTGAGTGTCATCATGCAGCACTGACAGGATGGCCAGGGTATCAGACCCAGCCAGCATGGCCTTAGGAGGGGTAGGTGGTGTTTGACCAACCTGGTCTCCTTTTATGACCAGGTGACCCACCTGGTGGATGCAGGAAAGGCTGTGGATGTTGTCTACTTGGACTTCCGCAAGGCCTTTGACACTGTCTCCCACAGCACACTCCTGGAAAAGCTGGCAGCCCATGGCTTGGACAGGAGCACTCTTTGCTGGGTTAAGAACTGGCTGCATGGCCGGGCCCAGAGAGTGGTGGTGAACAGGGCTGCATCCAGCTGGAGGCCTGTCACCAGTGGTGTCCCTCAGGGGTCTGTGCTGGGGCCAGTTCTATTCAATATTTTTACTGATGACATGGATGCGGGTATAGAGTCTTTCATGAGTAAATCTGCAGATGACACCAAGCTGGGAGCATGTGTCAATCTGTTGGAAGGTAGAATGGCTCTGCAGAGACCTGGAACGGTTGGATGGATGGGCAGAGTCCAACGAGACAAAGTTTAATAAGTCCAAATCCTGAGTCCTGCACTTTGGCCACAATAACTCCCTGCAATGCTATAGGCTGGGGACAGGATGGCTGGACAGTGCCCAGGCAGAAAGGGACCTGGGGACACTGGTGACAGCAGCTGAACATGAGCCAGCAGTGTGCCCTGGTGGCCAAGAAGGTCAAGGCATCCTGGCCTGGATCAGGAATGGTATGGCCAGCAGGAGCAGGAAGGTCATTCTTCCCCTGTACTGGGCACTGGTGAATCCACACCTCGAGTGCTGTGTCCAGTTCTGGCCTCTCAGTTTAGGAAGGACGTTGAGACGCTTGAGCGCGACCAGAGGAGGCAACGAGGCTGGTGAGGCGCTTGGAACACAAGCCCTGTGAGGAATGGCTGAGGGAGCTGGGGTTGTTTAGCCTGGAGGATACTCAGAGGCGACCTTATCATTCTCTACAACCTCCTGAAAGGTGGCTGTAGCCAGGTGGGGGTTGGTCTCTTTCTCCAGGCAGCAACTGACAGAACAAGAGGACAGAGTCTTGAGCTGTGCCAAGGAAAATATGGGTCGGATGTTTGGAAAAAGTTTTTTATGGAAAGAGTGATAAAGTACTGGAATGGTTTGTCTGGGGAGGCGGTGGAGTCACCATCTCTGGGATGTGTTTAAAAAAAGACTGGATGTGGCACTTGGTGCCATGGTTTAGTTGAGGTGTTAGGGCATGGGTTGTACTCGATAATTGAAGGTCTCTTCCAACCCAGACATTCTGTGATCCTGTGATTCTCTTATTTAACTTAGAATGTGATTATTTTTAGTTTTACCCTGAAGTCTGAATTCAAAGTTCTAAACAAGCAAAGACTTAGAAGACTTTTACTTAGAGGTAAATAAAGATTATACTAAGAGCTCAGACAGCACCTCTTTGGTGGGACTGTGAATGATACATGTTGGCTCTGCAAGGAAACAAGTAATGGTAAAATGGATGTGGAATACAGAACAAAAAGAAAGGAACAGACCTATAATTCATTTTATAAAACATAACCATCTTGCTGATATAAAAGCACCCGAGTTGCCAAGCTCCTTCTGAAGAATAAGTGTTGAGCAGCTGTCTAAGTTTGTCACTGCTCAGTTTGTTTTATCTTCTGTGAGAACATCAGCTCCAAAGCCCTGGATAGCTTAGGGGTTTAGTCCTGAAAGATGCAGTGGCCCACATTTACCTCTACATTTAGCTTAACTTTGCTTTATGCTGTTGTTACAGAGCAGTTCTGACTAGACCTTGTCAGCCACTCAAAGATCACCCAAGAAAAGCCCATCTCAGCAGAGAGCCTGTGAAGCAGCTGCTGATCACTCTCACTCTCTTGGCATTATTTGCACAAAGAATGATTCAGGCTCTTGACAAATCACTTGTAACCTCTTCAATGACCACTAGCAAGATGTACCTGGTCTTTCATCCAGGACACAGGCTAAACACAGTCCTCTGCATCTGGAGAAGCCTTAAAAAAACCCAGCAGCAGACAGAGCAACACACTCCTCTAGTATGAAGAAAGGATGGACTCTTCAGCAGAAACTACTGGTAATGAGCCATGCAGAGTTAAGGAGACAAAGGGAAAGACCTGGATAAATGTGGTGGGGATGCCAGGTCCCCCACAAAGGTGCTCTGTCACTGCCCTCCCGAACTGGATGGAGGAGAGAAAATACAACAAAAGGCCCATGGACTGAGATCAGAAGAGTTCAGTCATCCATGGCCATCATGGGCTAAACAGACTGAACTTGGGGAAATCAGTTTGATTTATTATCAATCAAATCTGTGCAGGATGATTAAAAATAATAATTAAAAAAAAATCTTAAAAACACTTCCCCTCCCACACCTCTCCCTTCTTCTTGAGCTCAGCTTTCCTCCCTGTATAGTCCACCTCCTACCCACAGCACTGCAGGGGGGCAGGGGATGGGGGCTGCAGTCACTTCAACACACACTGCTCTGCTACTGCTGCTTCCTCCTTAGGGGAAGGACTCCTCGCACTCTTGCTCTGCTCCGGGGTATGGTCTCTCCCAGGGAATGCATTCCTTCAGGTACAGACTGCTCCAGCATAGGACCAGCAAGGAGCCAGAAGTCAGAGCAAAACTCCAGCATGGGCTCCTCTCTCCATGGGACCACCACAGGTCCTGCCAGGAGCCTGCTCCAGCATGGGCTTCCCACAAGGTCACAGCCTCCTTTGGGCATCCACCTGCTTCAGGTGGATCTCTGCTCCCTTGCGGACCTCCATGCACTGCAGGGAACATCCCACCTCACTGTGGTCCTCACAGGATGCAGGGGAATCTTGGCTCTGAAGCACCTGAAGCACCCTCTCCCCCTCCTTCTTCACTGACCTTGGGGTCTGCAGGGTTCTTACTCTCACATAGTCTCAGTTCTCTGGCTGCAGTTGTCTTCTTTTTCCCTTCCTAAACCTGTCATTCCAGAGGTGCCTACCACCACTGCTGATGGTCTCAGCACTGGCCAGTGGTGTGTCCATCTTGGAGCTGAGTGGCATGTCTATTGGATAAAGGGGAAGCTTTCAGAGGCTTCCCACAAAAACCATCCCCGTATCCTCCCCACTACCAATATTTGCCACACAAACCCAAAACAGTAACATCTGCAAAAGTATGTGTAGGTAAGGTGCCATGAGAGGGGCTGCTGCCTATCCAAGCAGAGAACAGCAGAGCCAGAGACACAAATTCATGCAGGAAGTTTGCAGACATGACACAAAATGGGTAATGATATAACAAGTGTCACGCTGGGACGTGGAGTGACACTGGCTTTTTCCTTTTATTACAGTGGCTATAAAGGCCGAGGCTGCCAGAGAGGCTGGAAGGGATTCTCCTTTATCACCTTTCCATATTGGGAAAGGTTGTTCAGATGCTCAAGGAAAAGCAGTCATAAAGAAAACTTAAGAAAGAGGGTAGAAACAGCTTTCACAGAACAGTGTGCTGTGACTAACCACAAGACTTGCATTTGCCAAGCTAAATATATTTTCCTAAAAAAGTCAGAAGGTCAAACAACTCAACAAAGAAATGGTAGATTCACCCTTTGAGACAAGGTAAGGCCAGGTAAATTATCACAGACAAACTGTAGTTTAGCGCAGGTGGATGAGAATCCTTCTCTTCTACCAGTGCATCAGGCTATCCCTGATGATCAGACAGAAATAGGGTGTATTTATGCCATAAGCATTACTCATATCTCACTTGACTTGACAGACATATGACTGACATACAGACACACTTGCCAGCCTAGATAAAGGAAGAGAGGAGAGGTGACCTGAGGACTTGCTAGACTAGTAACTGCAGAGCACAGAGCAACTGGAAGGAATGGATTTCATAGCAAGTTCTAGTAGTTTCAACTAACTTTTCATTCCACTACTATTTATTTCTCTCTTTGACCTAAGAGGCCACCACCTTAATACCCATCTTTCCTACCTAGTGACTAGCTTCACCACAACTGTACTGCTGCCAAATAACCTTTTTTTCAGAGATGGCCTAACTATTAAAAATCTAATTAATCTCTCAGCAACTATTACCAACTCTCAGCTTGGAGTAGGTTTAAAGCTGGAGGCTTCTACTTTAAATGCCTGAAATCTAACACCTTATCTAATTTGTTCAACTATTTTGGTACTGTGTAAGTTATTACTTTTACCAACAACTTAGTCTTTTGAATACATGCATAATAATTTGAATTATACAGAGATCTTACACTTAATTTTAAATTCTTCCCAGCAAATTGGGAAGCAAACTAAAGATGACCAGTATCTTTTTTTCTTTAATATTATGTTTTATTCCAGATATATTTCAGTGTCCTTTACTATTTAAAAACTTTGCATGATAATCTTGCTTGCAAAAATATTTTTGTTCTCATTTATTCTTCGAAAAATGACTGCAAATTATGTGAAATTATCAGAACTGTACATGCTATTTCCCTGTAGTTTAACTTGATGTAAAGCTTTCTGAAAAGTTCAGTTCTTGTGTATCAGCAAAAAATTAAACATTACTGCAGTAAGAAGTAGCATGTGACAGAATCTGATTTCTATTACTGTAGCATTTCCTATCTGACTATTTCAGCTTATTAGGAAATCTATTTCCCAACAGTATTTTACTTGTTATCATTTAAGTTACTAAATTTCAAATCTTAACAAGAACACAAATTTTAATATAAGGGAAAGTTTCTTTCATATTTGATAAACCAAGAGTCCCAGAAATGAAGGAAGTGACAGACTGTTTACTCATAAAATGTTTCTCATTATCAAGAATGCAAATGACAAAATCATAAGAGAAATTAAGACATAACTGAATAAACAAATTAGTATTAAGCTGTATTTTACACATCTATACTTTCTCTTGATGAACAATGTATACATACTATATGCTATCTGTACATAGAAGTTGTCATCTAGTACAATCTGTTCTATTCCAAGGGTAAAAGTACCCATCTTTATAGGCCCAAAGTGATTAATCATTTTGGTAGAGATAATACAGCAATAGCCAAACAGACAGTAGTTCCACAAGAAGCAGAGAAAACCATCTCAAATTACAATTTTATTTAGCAGCAGTTTTTTATTTAGCAGAGTTTAACAAGCAGCCCCTTCCAACAGCACCAGCACACCAAAAGGATCACTCTACGATGCATCTCCCTTCTCCCATCCATTAATCAAAACATGACTTGGCTGAATAGATTAAAAAACAAAGCAAGCAAGCAAAAACCATCTTTGGCATTCATGATTATGGGGTATTTTAAGTGCACTTTAATTGATAAGAGGTAAGAAAAAAGCTTGTGGAATGTGGTACTAAAACTCTTTGTAACTTCAGCTGGTATTTCAAAGTTATGCTAGCAAAAGCCAAGGATGTGACATTTAAAACATTAAAGCTTTGAAATTTCCAGGTAAATCCAACCCATTTCGGTTCAAATTCCCTTTAATGGTGTCTCTTCTAGGCCGTAAAGGGATAAGCTTAGGGATTAATCACGCCCTTTTAACCTCCTGGTTGCCAATGAGCTTGTGGAAGCAGGCCAAATTGTGGAAGTAGTTTCACAGCACAAAAAAGGAAAGCCAAGCAGCTCACAGGTCAGGCAAGGCAAGAGCACCAGGGTGTCCAAGTGGCAGCAATAAGCAAAAAGTCCACTGCAGACATTAAAAGATGAGGTTCCCTAGATGCTGGTAGACCATGCAGCAGTATCAAGTAGTCTGTATTTGCTTTACAATAGTACCATGTTAAACAGTCATCTTTGCAATCATAACTGAAAAATAAAAGCTTGCTATTAAGGACACATCTGTTGGGAAATCTGAAGTCTGACACTGATCCAGTTATTTTAAAAATCTAGACCTGCCAGTGGTTTTCAAATCTGCACTGTACTGGTTGAAGCAAGACTACAGGGACCCAGCAGTTACCTCTGCAGAATCTGTAAAAGACAACTCGGCATGGCACATCAAAACCTTTTTCATTGTCCAATTGTACAAATTTGGGAACTCAAACAAACTAAGAAGGGAAAATGAATTTAAAAAAAAAACAAGTCCAGGCTTTAATGAGAATTATGAGATCTTATTTTTATACATATTTTTATAACTATATTGTGTCATTTTGAAGCACACACAATGAGGTACCCTTGCATTGTACAAAGGGTCACAGTTCCTTTCTATCAAAGTGACTTGGATGCAAATTTTAGTTGTGGCAGGTATTTGAAGGGGACACGCTGAATCCACAGTGGATTTATCAAATATCTATTTGCACTCAAATTCATTCTCTTTCATTAGTAGACCTGGACCACAGCATTTCCAATAATGATCATTAGGACAGTCTACTGCCTTGTACTAAAGCACAGCGAGGGAAGTACAAGTATGCCTGTGAGTAACCTAAACTTACTAACCTAGCTTTCCTCAAGCTCTTACACTAAGCATCTGCATAACAACTCAGTGGAAAGGTTATAAAATTACACCAAATCACAGCAATTACAATAAGAAAGCCTTGACCCTCCACTATTATGGGGGGGGGGGGGGAGGAAATGAAACCCATACCAAGCCACCAAACTAGTCTAATAAAGTTATACGTAATTACTATTACGTAATTCTCTCACTGATCAATACCCAAGTCTTCACAATGATTCTGTTTCTGTTGGCAGTAATACAACCGTCTCTTCCCTTTAAAAATCTTTTTCTCTGCTTCAGGAGGAGAAAGCTCCTTCCTTTATCCAGGTTGCACCTCTGGTGTATGTCATTGTCTCATGTCCTAAGACCATCTGCTTGGTTCTGGCTTCTTGACCACCCCTTTGTAGGTTGTTGCTTTGTCCTCCCAGAGCCACCTCTTCTCCAGGGCTGAATCCATCCCTTCTCAGCCCAGCCTGTTCTCAGAAGACAGCTTCAGGTCCTGGCCTCCCTGGGGCCCCATGCTGAACTTGCTCCAGTCTGCAAACATCTTTCTTCACACTTTATTAATGTGAAACTACCCGGGCTTTTATTTAGCTCTAAACTAATGTGAAATAATAAAGCAATACTAGGGAATTGGGACTAAAAATTGCAAACTTAGAAATACTGATAAATATAATCGTAGGGTGAGGGTGCCTGTTACTCAGATTTGGGGAGTGCTGTGACTCCATACTTCAGATCACAGCAAAAAAAAACCGCTTTTGAATTACTTCATCACTTACCATATCACATTAATACATTAATTATTTCAACTCTTATGCCAAGGTCAAATGTAAGGTGAACACCCAGCAATACTGCATAAAGATGAATGCCTGAGATGCTTATCCTCTTTGCTATTATTTCTCCTTCAGCCTGATCCTTTCAGTAGGTCATATATTGTAATTCTGTGCAAAATCAGCAACATTCAATATTGGCAGCATTACACAGAGCTCGTTAGCTACTCACAAAAGCACAGAACACACATCAAAGAGGGAAAGAAGGAACCTGAGTTTCTATATTTTGTTTTCAAGACACTGCTCTATGATTTGGCCTAGATTTGGTCTGCTAACTTTTGCCTGGCCCATTTGAACTCACTTTTAAATTTGTTCCATCCGCAACTATGTCTACTGGCACACTGCAGTAGACCAGGTGTGAGTCTAGAGAAGTTGTGGATTTTACCAATGTAAAACTCACAAAACATGAGGTTGCTGCCAGGTCTCCTATGTCTAGAATAGCTTCCCAGTCATTACACAGCGAACCAAACATGTTCTCAGGTCACAAAACACCTATCTCACACAGTGTAAATTCACCTGTCCCACCACTGTCATGTGTGATGTCCTGAATTCCCAGCTGTCTCTCTCTCTCTCTCTCCATCTGTACTGTTTTAGTTAAAGTCCTAGATGATGAACTAAAGAAACACAAGATCTCAGGCACTGGATGTACTTAGTTGTGGAATGCTTACATAACCTCTGTATCCACTGCATTAAATTATCAGTAAATTCAGAGCTGTAACTTGTTTTCGGAAGTGTGCACCTATAACTTCCTTATTTAAGCATAAAAATTTCCACTTCCTATGCACAGATACATCACATCTTGTTCCAAAAGCTATTACAGAACTACAGCAAAAAGGAAGGTGCTAAAAAAAGAATGGGGAAACAAAAATGGCAAGTAGCTTTATAAGATTTGAAGAGAAGTTGTTTAAAATGTGATTGATTAATAAAGCTTTTTAATTTTCTTCCGAGAAGTAAAAAAAAATTCCTCAGAATATGCACACAGAAAAATAAAAACTGGATAACAAGGTTTTACTGTTGCTTTTATTTGCTTTCATTATCCAGTTTGTCAGAGTTTTCTACTAAAAATCAGCTAGGATTTTTTTAGCCTAAACCGAGCAAGGTGATAACTGCCCCTAATGACTGAAGCGACAAAATCTGTTTCCAAGCTATTTTAGAACTTTAGTTTGTATGAACCCATTTTCTAGTGAAAATCAGTACTACAAATAGAAGCAGATACTGGCTATTTAGCCAAATATTCGAAATTATTTTAGATACTTTTGTCCATTCAGAGTATCAGTGTTCGTATTCAGTAAATAGAAATCCTGGTTTATATATGTCTACAGGTGAGAGAAGTAGACTATTTTAATCCTTTTATGTCATGCAATCTGTCACTTTCAGTAACAACAGAAAGTAAAGCATTTTATTGAAAATAATCACTTTATAAGCACAATCCAATTTAAAATGTGTAAAAGAAACGTGGATATTTATGCATTTGTTTTAATTTGGGGCTTTTATCTTCAGACATTACCAAGAAAGAAAAGGAGCTTCTTTCAGAAGAAAGTGAAAAATTCGAGGTAATACTATAGCCTATCAACCCTACAACTGAAATCCAAAATGCACAGAACTAATCTAAATTCTGAAGCAAGATCACACAATGGAGATCAGAGACCAGTTATCAACCACAAGTCATGAAATAAATTTTATAAAGCTCTCTAGATGTTTCTGAAAGACTGTGTAAAAGCAGAGTAAAATATATGATGTTCTCTCATCTACAGCAAAGGAAAAGCATGACTAAACACTCCACAGTTCCCTTAACCAGAAAAACTCAGTTTCCTAATAAAAAACAAACATGAAACAAGATCGGAAATGTTAGGAAATACCTTAATTTTCAAGCACTAGGATTGCTGGTTCTTCAGTTCTTACACACAAATTTTTGAATATGACAGTGACTGACACTTGATGTGGAGGTAAAAGCACAGCAACGCTGGGCTCTGGCACCATTTTACACTCACAAATCATCCAGCTTAACTAGCAGTATGTTACTTGATTTTATCAGAGGCAAAATCTCCAGCCTGCACACACACCTAATGTAGGAAGCCAGCAGCTCCCAAGACCAAACATCAAACAAATGTCCTTATCTCCACTACATGCTCAGTTAATCAAGTTAATTTGCAGGTTCTAACAACTGTAATTTCCCACTGCATACAAGTCCAATGACTGTAAGATCAAATAGTACCAGGAATAAAATGGAGTAGGTATTTCACAGAAGGCTTAAGTAATACCCATATTAGATATGAAATCAAATCTATTTGCTCCACAGCTAAGATGTCTGAGCAACACTTTCGCCCTGACCTAGAAAATACTTCCTGTCCTATAAAACATGCAAAGTCAAAGGAGCAGGAGTTAGCATGCTGTGTTTACTGGAAAGAGCTAGCACCAATTTTTTAAACATAAATAATGCAAGAGTCTAACTCTGAAGAGTACTTAGCTATCTATACTGTGCAGTTGTATGAGGACATCTCATACAATGCAATAGAGGTACAAAAATTATGTTAAGTGCTCAACAGACCTTAAGCACCTAGAACTAAAAAGTAACTGTGAAAACCACAGGCCTAGCCCTGCTACTTGTCCATTAAGCCCGGCAATGCAATTTTAAACTAGTGGCCAAGATACTTGGCTGGGAATTGAGGTGTCCCGAGTGCCAGGCCCCTCCACCAGCAGAAGACTTTTTTCCATGTCATTAGTACAGTCCATGCAAGAGATCTTTAGACGGAGAGCTGGAATCTGAGGTCCCTGAGCACCCCAGCCACAAGGTGTGAGTGTTTATACGGCCAAAAGAAACATTTGCCATGGCACAACTGTGGCCCTGAGCTATGATTACACTCACCTTGTATGTCATTTCCTTCTAAAATCTCTTCTCAAATCACAGGTCAGAATTAGGATGTCTTCTACACTGAAGGCCTTCATGCAAGTTAATCTACTCTGCCAAGCAGCAACACAAATCAGCCCCTCCTAAGGTCTCTGTTGCTATAGCCAGCAAGGTCACAGTACCTGAGCTGTCACATTTAAAGACAGTTCCAGCATCTTAACACTAATTTTTGGTGTACAGGTGGACTATCACTTACAATACCATGATACTTGTTCACAGGGGCAGAAAAACCAGTGTGTGAGGTTTAGGCTATTCTATATTAGCAAATCAATTAGGCTATCATTATATCACAGCTATTATTAGGACATTAATAATGGAGTGAAAATTTTCTTGGGTCTCAAGAATCCCACAAAAATAAGCAAACTGGTTAGTACGATGCTATTTCCAGTAGGTCGACAATAGTTTCAAATGCTAGATACAAAAAAAAAGGTGGTCAAACACTATTTCAGAGAGAATGGAAAGCACAGTTCAAAAATATTTCTGGCATACCACACAGTCAAACTTTTTTCTCCATTTATGGATGACAGAGAAATAAATTATTATTAAATTAACAGTAAACCTTAATTTTGCCTTAAACTGCAGACTAGAATGATCCTGTCAGACATCCACATGGGGGCATCAGTAGAACCTGTAAGCATCCACACTGCTACTCAGCCTGTTGATGGGTAAACTCAAGTTACATGGTACACACAAGAGCAGCAGTTTCAAAACAGAGATTAACATTTTACATGTGTAAAACAACAGAAATGTGAATATGAAGCCACTTCTGTTATGCAAATTATCCATCACAAACAATTTCTTCTGTAATTGTAATCAGCTCTATTGTCACTTGCACTTTAATACTCACTCTCTTTGCAGTACCCCAAACTAAGGGTACTATGAACAGGGAGAACCCACTTGGGAGCAAAGTAACCTACAAGCAGTGAGACACTAAGAGAAAGACACGCTGAAACACGGTGGGCCAAATTTATGGAACTAAATCTTAAGCTTTGGTAGCAGAATTCACTTATACAGGATACATGACTTGCATAGTAACTCTCTTTTATCTTTTACCATCAAAAATCTGTGAACATTACTGGGGGTTAAAGCCAAACGATTCCCTGGTAGTACATGAAGAAAGGCCAGCTGAAGAGCAGAATAACTGCTACCTCCTTACTTTTACTTGCTTCCAGAATGTCCAAGTGTTGTTCACACAAGGGACTTCACACAGAGCACGTAACTTGTGACCCTTAAAAGGTCTGCTTCCCTCACCTCAGACACCTACACTCCATATTGCTGCCCTATATTTTAAACATACACAGCTCTTCCATGGGACCAAGTTCTCTGAAATACGGCTGAATTGCTCTTACTTAATTTTACCTCTACGAATCAGCATATGCCTGTCCTGCTATTTTGCAGAAAACCACCTCCCTTCAGCTGTTCCAGTTAGACTGAGTTCCTAATAGAGCGCTTGTGGAACAGTAGGCTGCCAGGCCTTAGGAAAAATAGAATATTTCTAGCACACGAGGAATGATAAACAGTAGTGCTAGCTAAGGCGTCGTGCCCTAGTTAAAGACCTATTAATGGATGCATTGCTGATAGCATGCTGGCTTATCTGGTGTGTTGTGCATTTTCAGTGCCCTCCATTTGTAAAACCTATGTATCTGTGTTTTAACATATTTGACCTACCCTGTAATTGCCCATGTAATTTAAAACATGATCTCAGTTGACTCATGTGATCCTGACAGATGTCAACACTGACTGATACTAGGTAACAATTTAGGAGGAGATGCAAACTATTATTAGCATGTATTACAGGTTGCAATTTCTTCACAAAGACTTCCAGTAATTTTTTTGCTCCTTGAGTTCCCCATTTACTTTATTGCTATGTCACCTCATGCCATTAATATTTTACCTACTTTGCTTTAGCCTGAATATAGTCATTGTTAATTAAAGAGATAAATATCAGTCTGCTTTAATGAATATTCTTCTGACTTACACAAAGCCAGTATAATGTTCAGAATGAAGGACTTAAAAATTAGGCACTAATTTAATCTAAAATGAATGCATAACCACAATTATTTGAGGCACCTTGTTAAAAACTGTTGATCTGTGATACAAATATAGACAGCATAAACAATTAAGAGAATGATTCCAACAAGAAGTTAAAAGTCCAAAAGACAGAAAATATAGTCAAGTTTTTCTAGTTAGTGTAAAATTGACATTTCTGGCTTTAGCATCTTCTCAGATAATCACAGAGCATTTGCAGATATCAGTCAGTCTGGTATGTCTAAACATTTAGCCAAATTTATGAACACATTGCTGAGGAGAAAAGAAAGTAAGGGTCAGTAAAACTTAGCAGACTACTGAATGGCAACAGATACAGTAAGGGTTACTCTTTTTTAAGAAACGACTGCAAAACTGCCAACTCTGCTTAAAAAACACAGGATGAAGAAATGGGGAGAGGGAGATTAAGCTGAAAGTGTAGCTAAAGTAAGCTGTCAGCAGCTCACCGTCAAGTTTTCAGTTCAGAGTGCAGGGCAAAGAGCGAAATACAATGACACCAGTTAATTACTTTTGCAGTAGAAGGCCAGCAACATGTTGCCAAATTACTTCAAATAGATTTATTTAGGCAGTTAAAGCAACAAGTAAAAGCAACACTAAAATTATCTATGCATATTTGAATGTATTCACTAAAATTCACAGAAAATATAGAGAACACTGTTTAACAAATCTTTATTTATGACTCCTCTTTTCTCACAGTTGCATTCAAAGGTCACAATTCAATGCATGCTACTCCTGGAGGAAATATGGCAGCTATGCTAATGTCAGGATGGAGTAAGAGGAAGCCTTAAAATACAACAGACACTATGGAACAGTTGGGACTGTCCAGATTAGTCCAACCAGAGCATGCCTGAAGTGCAACCAGTCTCCAGTTTTGTGAGATACCATCATAATGTGCCAATTCTGAACACAGGTACTAATCTCTTTCACATCCTTATGAAAACCTCAAGGGTTTTGATTCTGCAGAAAAGGCACTTCCTAGAAAACCATGGGTAAAGTAAATGTGTTAGACAGCTAGATTAGTGTGCATATGTATATATTTATACAAGAGTTCATTATATGACTAAAATGTGAATAAAGTCATTACTACTTCAACAGCAATGAAAGAAGTGCAGTAAAGGCACAGTAAGCCAGACACCTGATAAAGTAAAAGGACAACTGTTTCTGGAGTTTTTTTAAAGCTGTGCCCAAGAATTAGCAGAGCAAATATCAAAAGGAAAAAGTTCTGTATAACTGAGTTCATGAACTGAGCTTGACATTTGAAATAGTGGCTGATAGAGCTACAAACACTGAGGACCACACAAAGTGAATAAGGAGGTAGAGGAACATGCAGAAAGATGAACCAGATCATGCAACTATGCACAAACAACCTGGAATGTCAGAGATAGAATGTAATTTAACCAAGGCAAATGCCAAAAAAAATAAGATAACAAATGCAAACATGCTAGAAAGTAAGGAAAAAAATCAAACCAACAAAGATACCTATGCAAGCAACGCAAAAACATGACAGATGATAAAATCAAAAGGGAAAGTAAAAAAAGCATCTGGTTATGAGAACTGTTTGATTTGTAGGAAATATGTAAGGTCTGTGGGAGTTAACTAGTCAGATACACTTGCAGCTTCTGGCAGATTTGGCAGCTGATCACATCCTCCAGGTTCAGCTGGAGGACAAGATTTTACAGAACAAGATTCTCCTTTTCCTTTCACATCACATCACCGTTCTTCCTCTGTAGAAAGGCTATCACCATCACCTGCCTAGAGGCCAAAATAATCACTTCACAGGTGCTTTATTTAGACTTCTCATTTAGGCTTCTCAATTACTCTTTCATTTTCCTTATCCTAGGGCATTCAGAAAGACACCAGCAAGAAGGCTTGCTGTAGTCCTCTCAGAAGTCATGGAAGTCAAGACTATGCTTGTTCAGTACAGCCAACTAGCACAGCTACCATCAGACAGAGTGGGTCATAAGCCCTCCAGCCTCAGACATTTACACCAGCAGGTTGCCCTGAAACACATGCCATGGGCTTCTCGCGCTGCCTTGACATCCCAGGGTGTGGTTCAAAGAGAGGCACATCCCAACTGAGAGCATTCTGGGTTCCTGCCAACTCTGATGCTTCTGCCTTTCAAGTAACTGTGAATTTGAGAAAAGGTTCAACACAAGCCTTTGGCAATTTTTCACAGCTGAGCTGATGAGTGGGTGAAAGAATGGGTCAGAACAGAGGGCACTCACAACACTTCTGCTGTAGCCACTGAAAGCTAAATTCAGAAGTTGCCGACTGTCAGAAAACAGGATAGACCATTTGGTATTTTTGTAGTTGTTAATATTGGCAAACGTCTATTTGTTGCAATGTTTTATTCAGGATCTTTGAAGGATCTTGCTTCAAACCGCAACCATGAACACCCTGAGCACTTCAGACTGGCTAAAAGCTGTGTCTAGATTTTTGGACACCTCCATATAGTCCAAGTCACATTTTCCAAGCTACAGAAAGATGCTTATATAGTAGACCTCTATTACATGCTTACTGATAACATGTGGCAGCCTTGTGCCACTCAGACAGAAGGAGCCTTCCCCATCCTAGGAATAGTCAGCAACAATATTGACCCTGATGGTTTCCCAAGGGCTGTTACTACATGCCTTTGCCATAATGGGAGCACAACATTCAGCTCATCACTGCCAGACATGCTGAAAGGAGGGAGACAATACTAGGAACTGCTTTATTTAAGCTGACTTAAATCTCCAAAGACAAATGCAACTGCTGTGCACTCTTCCTAACTTTTCAGTTCATGATCAACATGTAGCTCCAGAAATCTAGCCTGAAAAAACCCCATCTGAGCAGCAAAATAATGTTCCCATTTTGCAGGAAGTTTGTGTGTGCACCATTTTATGGAGCCAGGACCTTAGAAGACAAATCCAGATGTGTCTGTCTGCTTTGGGACTAGTGAGACAGATCTCTAAACTAGCCTGGAAGAAATTACTACTTCTCCAGCTCATATATCTTTCCAAAGAAGACTCCCTTGCATGAAGAACCTTTCTTGATAAAATATTGTCACTTATACTGAAATCATTATAGAAATGTGAGTAAAGAGCATTTTTGTTACAATCAAAGATTCACAGAACAGTTTGGGTTGAAGTGACCTTAGAGATCTTCATGTTCCAACCACCCTGCTGTGGACAGGAACACCTTCCAGGTGATTAGGGTGCTCAAAGCCCCATCCAAACCAGCTTTGAACACTTTCAGAGATGGTGAATCTACAACTTCTCTGAACAACCAGTTCCACAGCCTCACCATCCTCATAGTAAATATCTCATCCTCATAGTAAATATCTAATCAAGTCTCAGTTTAAAGTGATTTCGCCTTGTCCTATCACTATATGCCCTTGTAAAAAGTCCCTCTCCTGCTCTCCTGTAGGCCTTGTTTAGGTACTGAAGGTGCTATAAAGTCTCCCCAGAGCCTTCTCTTCGCTCAGCCTGGATTCATTGGAGTGGTGCACCAACCCTCTGACCATCTTTGCAGACTCCTCTGGACTCATTCCAACAGATCATTAACCATTAACAGATGTTAATGACATCATCATCATCATCCACTGGTGCCATAAATACCCCATGTGATCCTGCTCACAGACGACCAGTATTTGTAAGAAGATTCTAATTTTCTTTTCATCTGAGGTACGATATAGGTCATGCAAATCCTAAAGCAGGACCATGGTGCCACATAAACTGCTTTCAGAGTTGTTGGGACATCCATGTCACTCTAAAAGCCACAAGTCCTGCAAGCTCTGAGCGGCAGGAATGGAGATACCAATGTGCCATCTTTTTCTAGCTTGAAAACGTGCAATCCATGCATGATGCAACAACTCATGTATGCTACAGCACCATACTCCTTCTCTATTCTATTCTATTCTATTCTATTCTATTCTATTCTATTCTATTCTATTCTATTCTATTCTATTCTATTCTATTGTTGTTAAACTCATAAATAAGCATAGTGACAGCTGTTCTTGGGAAGTGTCAAACAGCTCTAATTGCATCACACCACCATCACACTTGTTCTGAAAAAACAGTACTGAAGAACATTGATGAAGTGCAGTACAGCCCACAGAATATTTGTATGAAACCTTCAATTTTCCAGCACTTCCTGATTATCTTCTGATTTGAGCTGTGTGACCCAGCTGAGCATTAATATTGATTTTTTGATTTAATTACAGACACTCTGGCTTGGAGAGCTGTGACATGCTGAAACTCAAATGAATAGGGCTTGCCCGGGCCTCCTCCTAATACATGCTGTGCTGATTAATCCAGTCCTGTTCTGATTTTCTGCAATGCAGGATACGTTTATCCATTCCCATTCCTTCACAATGAGTGCTGTTCACAATTTGCATCCCTGATTTATGACTGATTAACCATATGCCCTACATCAGCTTTGTGTACTTCACTGAAGCTGTTATTACAGAAACCTGTTGCTGTAAAAGGAACAGGGGCAGTAAAAACAAGGCAAAGGAAGGGCAGATAGGAACTCAACCTGTGTTTTGAGGAAGGATTTACAGATTTAGATTTGTATAGGCTGCAAAAGCTGTATATTCTTCACAACATCTTTATTCTTATCCTTTTCTCTTGACAGCACATGTGGTTGCATTACAGCTCAGTTGTAAGTAGATTAAATCCATCCACCTCGTGGAAGGGAAAGAGATGCTATTCTGAGTTAAAAAGTACTGACTCGTGCTTCTCATTGTAAAATCATACCCAGATCCCACCACACCAAAACCTACTCTTAGTCAGTATCACAACGAAGTCATGTTCAGGAATGTATCTATAAAAATTACATCATCAGAAGATTATCACCAATAGAATTTAACCACTTAAAGTCTAATATCCATTTCCTCTTTATGGAACAATTAATGCATAAAAAAGCTGAGGGCAAAATCTTGCAAAGTGATTCAGAACCTTTTTCAGAAATTACCTGGGAATCTTCATTCAAAATGGAAATTGAGTTCCCAAATAACTTATGAGTTTTAGAGAGTTTTACCCTTAGGGTCTGAACCAACAATTACAAAAAGGTCACTCTCTAAGCATCTGAGCATTAGCTCTTCCCAGACTCAATCTGTTAACTGGGCCATAGCTCTTTTTGTCTGACCCTACAACACAGTATTCAAATTCTTATTTAGTAGTCACCAAGAAATTAAGTTATAACTGTTTCCCTAGGGCAGCTGTTCCTCCCTCGTTTCTGCCTTATTCTTTCCATATGTCAGCCTTAAAAAGAACTGGATTTTAGATTTTCAGACAAGATTTTAACTGATGAATTCCCACCTCTGCCGTCCGTAGATCTATAGGGCTTTACTGCCTAACAGTCTTTGTCATTCAAAAAGAAGAAAAACACATCAAACAAGAATACAGAGGTCACACAGTCCACTTTCCTAATGTGTTTATATGAATTGCCCTGTCATTATTTTGGGACAAAATCTTTACTTTTTTCATTCTTTATTTCAGCAGTCCAGTCTGTTGGAGTTCTTGAGTTGTACATAAAAAGCAGATTTAAAGTATGTTAAAATAGTTCCTCCTTTAAATTGCAGGCTTTAAATTATTAGGCTTTATACAGCAAGGAGGTATGTTTGTGTGCATAAAAAACAAGCCTACTAATACAGAAGGTGTTAGCAAAATTACTACCAAACATTTACCAGTCTTTGGCTGAAAGGATCTAATTATAAAGTCTTTCAATTTTGCTCTTCGAAAAAATGCTTCCTTGTAGTTTACAGCCCACCTGTGAACTTCTGAAGAGCCTTCCTGTAGAAAATTACAGTGGAGGGGGAAAAAGAATAATGTATCATAAATTTACATAGAAAACAATATTTATTATAAGGTATCACTATCATATAGAGGCAGCAGCAATAGTTTATTCAAAAGCTCTCTCTCGTCAGCAGTGTATGTAATTTGTGGACTTAGCATCAAATGATCATCAAATGATTACACAAGTGCTACACTACTGAATATACCATGCATTCAAGACTGATTTGCTTACATAAACAGAAAATAAACATATTAATAGTGTAAACAAATTATAAAGATTTTTGTCCTTAAACAGTCTGCCTTGCTGAAACACTGAGGCTGGCACTTCGACACCGTCCTTTTCATAGGAATCATTTCACATATTACATTTAATATTCAACTGCTCAGAAAACATTTTGTTTTTCTAGATATGAAATTTAAAAGAAACCTATGCTTTGTATCATGTCAACATTCAGAATAACTTCCACAAACAGAGAATCATAGCACATCCTGAGTTGGGAGAGACCAAAGAATCATTGACAAAGAATCACTGAGTCCAACTCCTGGCTGTGCACAGGATTCCCCAAGAGTCACACCCTGTTTGGACACCATTGTCCGAACTCTTTGCGACTCTGTCAGGCTGGTGCTGTGACTACTTCCCTGCGCAGCTTGTTCTAGGGCCCAAACAACCTCTGGGTGAAGAATTTTTTCCTAATACCCAACCTAAACATCCTCTAGCACAACTACAGGCCATTCCCTTGGGAGGTCGTTCCCTTGGGTCCTGTCATTGGTGATGAGAGTGAAGAGATCGGTGCCTGCTGCTCTGCTTCCCGTCATATGAGGATTTCGAAGCCTACAATGAGGTCTCCCCTCAGTCTCCACCAGGCTGAATAAACAAAGTGACCTCAGCCACTCCTCATAACGCTTCTCCAATTGAGTGAAAATGTTTCTTTGATTATTTTTTAAATATTCTCTTTCTCACGCTGTTCTTATAGCCAATCTAAAATCTAGGGATTAATCCTGTTCTTATGAAATTCTCTTACTGCCATTCTAAATCCTGTTTCTCAGAGCCCTCTACTCTCAGCCGCTGACAAGCAGCATAAATGGAGTCCTGAAGAGCACAAGTCAGTCTCACATGGAGCGACGTAGAGATTGGGGATTTTAGCCTGGAGAAAAGGAGGCTCAGGGCTGACCTCATCACTCTTTTCAACTATCTGAAAGGAGTGTGCTGGGGGTCGGCCTCTTCTCCCACGTAACAAGTGGCAGAATGAGATGAAAAGGCCTCAAGTTGCACCAGAAAAGGTTTACATTTGCTATTAGGAAAAACTTCACCAAGAAGGTAGTCAGACATTGGAACAAGTCTACTCAGGGAAGTGGCTGAGTCACCAGCTCTAGAGGTATTTAGAAGATGTGAAGATGTGGCTCTTAGGGACATGGTTTAGTGGTGGACTTGGCAGACTTAGGGTAAATAGCTGGACTCTTGGTGGGATGATCTTAAAGGTCTTTTCCAACCTAAACAATCCTATGACTGAAGGGCATTTGAAGATGTGTATGTTAGACTGTGCTCTCTATGGGGCTGACACGCTGACTGTGATATGCTGTTTTCCAATCTGTGCAGGAGTTCACAACACTTGCCCAACAGGTTGTGTACATCACTACCACCCACCTACTTTGCATCCTCTCAATTCAATTATTCTCAATTCTGAATATTTTTTAGTTAACAGGTGATTTTAAGTGTTTTCTGTTACTACATACATTTCAGAAATTAAAGCAAAGGCTCAGTGAAGGTTGCTTTGACACAAATTAGTAAAATTCCTTCAAAATACGTAAAGCTGAACTTTTGTTTCAGTTCTTGTCATTGAACAAAAGTGGTCTTTTTGTTGTAACCAGCTTGAGGGACAGTTCCAAAACTGTGAGATCAGACTGCAAACTGTATTCCTCAGGTGAACATTATTAAAACAAAAGAAAAACTTGCAGCCAGTGAGATTTAGATGGACTGTTAGTGCACAGCATAAACACAGATGTTTTCCTGAGTCACAGCCTGAATCCAGGCACTCCAGATTAACAAAAATTAAATTCTCCTATCATCATAGACAAAACACAGATAAAGAACCTACTGCTTACTCTTGTAAGCCAAATATCATATACTTAAGAGAATATCTGTTGCAAAACAGCAGTGAATTTAATTAGTTTGTTTCAACAGTGAATTTAATTATATTGTTTATCTGTGAACATTTATGCAAAGATATATATCTTCACATTTGCATCCTGACATGACTAATGAAAGTACAGTGTTTTGTCTGCAACTAATTCATTTTCACTTAATACGGCAATGACTGATTAATTTCATTTTCTGGTGTGGAGGCCATCCTGGAACACAGTCAATGTTCCTTCAGAACCTCTGAACTTAATTATCTCCAGAGAGAAGGCGGAGAAATGGATACAATTTTTCTCTCTCCTTTTCTCTTTTTTTTATCTCTGAAATTACCTGCTGTGTATCAGAAGATTTTTCAGAGATTTATGGCTAACCAAATGCTACTCTTATTGGTGCCCAATTCTCAACAAAAACTTTGCATTTTTAAGGAAAAGTAAGATTTGTTCTGGAAATGTCTGTTGGAATTATATTTAGTGTAATTTATTTAAACTAAGTTAGAAGAAAAAAAATCACCTACATTTATAATTTTGGTCTACTTTAACTGCATATAAAACTATGACTGGCTTCTATGGAAGTTTTAGATGTGCAAGGAATACAAAATGATATTAAAGGATTTGGGCCATTTACTTAAGAGTTTGACTCAATGATCCTTGTGGGTCCCTTCCAACTTAGAATATTCTGTGAATATGTGATATTATGTTGCTCCTCGCACAAGAAATAATACTGTGAATTCCAAATACCTACACCAGTGAGGAGATCTCAGATTTTGAGAACACAAATTTACTGATGCGTCCTCTCAGTGTGGAGCAAAGGTAGGTCTTTTTATTTAATTTCTAATTGTTTCAGCTTTCCAAGACTTCTCACATCATTGCCAGAACATTTTTTCATTTCACAATTATGGAACACAATCTCAAATTCTGATACATGACTGAAAAATAATAAATTAGGTACGATGGTTGAGTCACAAAAATCAAGATGGCTGTGACACCACTGCATGAAATCCTAATTACTGACATGAACTGCAAAATTTGCACTGACTTATACAAAGACAGACCTTCACTTGTCAATTAAAAGATTATTATGTGGGTATTCTGACACACTCCTTTCACACACATTACCATATTTTGGAAGCTATACAAATATGAGGAACACCACAGAGAAAATGAGAAAATGTAGCACGCAAGAGAATTTTTTCAAACAGTGCTAACTTTCCAAAATAAAATATTATTATTTCTAGAGGATATCCAGCAACCTTTGCACCAACTCAGCATTCTGAATTTTTAGTTGACCAGGCCTGGTACCCCAGGAGTGATAGCAAAAATGGAACAATATACAGAACTGTTTAGACATGAAAGCTTTTATCTTTCTTAGCAAAATCTTAAGCAAGGAGAACTAGTTCTGGGTCAAACAACTTTTTTTTTCTGAGTGTCATTACCAGTTTAAAAAGTTACTTTTAAGAGCAAATTTTGAGTAAATACATCCTTTTGTGAGGGGGGAAAAAAGTTTTGCTTTCCAAACACACAAAAAATATTTTGGTTTTTTCAACTTTTGTTTTCAATTTTTATTACTTTAGCCAAAGTCATCTGCTGAATGGTATGGATGTCCATACAGGGATCGTGAGTTTTTAACCTCTACTACAATTTCTGCAAACAGATATAATTAGCAAAATGGCTGTTCAGATATACATGTAGTATATCCTCAATTTTAGCTCCATTTAGCTCAAATTTCCGACAATGATTAAATAAAAACATGAGGAAAAGGAACTTTATAGGAACTCTTCTTTCATATTATTGTCAATAATATGAGTCGGAATGAAATGCTTCACACGTAAAAGTGATTTCTTTAACCAAAATATTTCCGCTACAGAATGAGTCATAAATCACACAACTTCTGTCAGAAGAAAGATACACTTCATATAGAACTGAAATTCATCTGATTAAAAAAAATCTGTTTCTAAAATGTGATTCTGATCTGATCACAAATTATGCTGCTTGTAAGAAACTTTTAAACAATACTCACACCATTTTTAGATTCATACATTACCAGCTGTCACAGACTGCAGCCAGGCTTGCCCCCCTGAGGTTTTCCAAATTCTTGTCTTTGCTACAGTACATCCTACAAGCTTGCCAAGAGCTAAAAAGCTGCTGCCCAAATAGAGTAGATTTATTAGAAAAGCTGAAGATGTTTATTGCAGAGACCAGTTATTTCCCCTAAATGTATCCCATTGTTCTCTCACTGAAATGTACTCTTGGTTGCCAAAACTTTTACATATTCCTGCTTGCTGGGTTTTATGAAGAACGGAATTTTAAACAGTAGCTGCTAAGCTATTTTAAATCAGGAAGCTCCACCAAATGGATATTCTCTAAGGGTGATGGAGTTTCTGAACTTTATTTTCACTACTGTATTTTTTCAGACAACATAGTACTTATCCTGGCTAGAAGCTAAGTCAGGAAAACTTCCTTGAAGGATGTTAATCACATTTTTAGTATCCTGTTGCATCTTCCTCACTGCCAGGCAAAAGACCATACATATCCTTCCAACTGCTGCCTGGGGACTTCTGAGCAGCATTCATTTTACTTTCATTGAAGTGACCCCTTTGGGAGCAGTTTTAGGGCACCCTGCCTGGTATCACACATGGGAAGATAAGCAGAGAAACAGAACAGATGGTGGCAACAGATGCCATTGCTCATCACAGGTGAAAGGCCACAGCTAAATTCACCATCCCATAATTCCCAAGTCTCCCTCAGTCCCCCCACCTCACATATTGTTACAAATGCACCATCAGAGGAGGAAGTTGGTTACACTTGCATCCTCAGGCCTACACATGAATCTTCCAACTGACTGCAAGGCCAACACCTTGATGAAGCTTTGAATCCATGTTTAGAATTTAAACATAGCTAATTAAGATAAAACCAAACTTCCAAGCATTTTCTACTCCTTGTTTTACTTGCTGCAAGAACAACTGAGAGCAACTAGGAAAAGGGCACATTTTATTTTTTCTTAACTTTGTGTATCTGCCAATATTTTTGTACAGCAGGTTCTCTTTTTAATGTGGTCATTTAGACTGTTATTTGTAAGAGGTTTATTATACAGCAGTATAGAAAATAGAGATAAATGTGTTAACATATTCAGGAGCACTCAGAAGTCTAGCATTTGAAACTCACATTAGGCACTGATTTCTATGGTACATTGTCTCCCTTATAACTTTTTAATACACAAGTAATATATATTGAAGCTAAAAGCACTTCAGAACTACTTGCACTGTCCTAACAGCCAGCCTTAATACTGACAGTGAAAAATAAAATGTTTATGTCTCCTGGGAAAAGACTTCATGATTACTGCATGATGCCACCCACCAAAAGGCAAATACCAAAGTCCAGTTTCCAGTCAAAATGCCTAGGGAAGACTAAAAGCAAAGAAGAGGGCAAGCCTTAGCAGCCATAGTTCACCTAGTCAAATATTCATATCCTCCCTCAGGGATTTTCAAACTTCTGATGTCTGTAGACACCTAAAAATTTTCAATGCAAACTCCTGTAGAATTTATACAAACTTTTTTCCTCATCTTCCAGAGTTGTCTTAGAAGTTGTCCACAGACCCAGTCCCATTAACTTTCCATGAATTCCAAAGGTCATATGCTGAAACCCACAGTTAGAAATTCAGCAGCCAAACAAACCATCATTTAAAGCTGAAAACAATTAATTTTAGAAGTCAAATTTGTGAGGAAAAATTAAGGTGGGGGCAGGGAAAGAAACTAAAATAAAAAATATATACTTGAAATTTCTTTATTGCATGTCAGAACGATTTCATAGAGGTGTCCAGACATTGCAGCAAACTTCTTAACTTCTCAAGGCCAAATCCAGTTGTCCTCATCCCACAGTAAGGTCAGATCTCCAAATCTCCTGCAGTTATAATGGACTGCTGCTGAAAGTCAATGGCAAGTCTCATGTCAGCTCCAGAAAGCAGAACTGGAAGTGATCAAATCTCTCTCCCATCACCATTACATCTCCATCAAATAACTCCTTAAATCTCCATGTCTAACTGTTATTTAGCAGCCAGATGTCTTGAACAGGCACACTTGAGCTATGAAGTAGATCTTCCACAGATGGGTCCAGGTCCTCCAGGCTGACTTTGCCTGAATCCAGCACTCCCTACACTCCCTGCTAGGAAACCTTTGGCAGTTCCCAAGATAGCTGATTTCCTTCACCCAGAAGCTGTTTCATTCCCAGATAGTGCTATGAGAAATTAAGTAAGATCTCAGTGTAACAGTAAGTACACCTGACCAGAAAAAAGTAAGGAATTAGAAGAAATCAGAAGAAACAAAAATCTCAATATGAAGCTTTTACTCATAGGAAGAAAGCTTCTCTACAATAACCTTGGATTAGCCCTAAAACCTAGAAATGAACAAGATTCTGTCTCTGAAAACATTTGTTTTCCTGGTGCTCATTGAATTTTTGAAATATACAGTCACTTTTGCACAAATGTTCATATTGTTCACTTATTCAATTCATCTTTGTTGGTGATAAAGCCATCATAACTTATCATTCTCTCTAGTCTCAGAATTCAATATTTCACTTCATAATGCCAAACTAGAAAACACTTAGGCAACAAAGTAAAAAGTCCCTGAATGCTGTTTATCAAAATAGTAGCATCAGAAAATGAATTCAAATACAGAACATCTGCTGCCGTGCTGTCATAAAAATTCACAGCTGCATTACAGACCTGTGGTCTACATTCTCTCGGGACATCTGCTAAGGTAGGGAAAAAGAACCCCAGCCCAACAAAGAAAGGCTAAAAAATCTCCCCCCTGTAATAAAGGAATTAAGACAGACACAGCATCAACCTCAAGCTGAAATGCAGACATGTTCTTGAACACAGAACAGAGATTTGCTGCCTGTAGTTGCAGCCATTCTCGCCATAATCAGTACTTTACTGGCTGGACTAGATGCTGTTGCTCTGACTCATCCAGGATATCACCACGCTGCATGAGAAATCCTGCTGTGAACTACAGTCTGTTCAATGTTGGAGTATTACAGTAGCTCACAGGAATTGTTCTGGGGCACTTACAGATGCCAAAATGCATTACTTCTATTACAAACAGTTCAAGTGGAACAGACTGGAGCTACTCATTTGAAGAAGATTTTATTTACTGTTGGTACACATGAAAGAGTTGGGTCTTCGCATATCTTAAAAAAACCCCGGAATTTCTAACACATAGTACACTGCAGGTTATAAAATCCTTCAGGAGGTTTGAGAATAAGTCATACACTACTGCAAGTCCCACTAACTCTCTCTGCACTTGGGTCTTTGTGCCTGTAGCTCTTCTGTATCATATCTGCACTACATACTTTCTTCATACATTTTCCTCAATCTTTCTCACTTTTTTCCTATTTAGGAAACAATTCTGGATTTCAGTTTTACTGGAAGGATTGTGAGATCTGAGATAGAGATCTGTTATGCCAAAAATTCTAGGAGCTGGCACCAATCAGCTCTTCAATCTAGTGCAATGTTTCTCACACAGAACTCTGTACAATGTTGTACAGAACTCTGTACAATAGTACAACAAGTGTAACTGAAAATCTGGGAAACAGAACAAAAACATTAAAAAACCACACCAAAATTTAGCAAGATACAATGCTAGTGAGAATTAAGAAACATACAGATGAGTTATGTTTACAAAGCTATTAAAACAGTGACTGGAGCTCTTATCAATTAAGATGTTCCAGCTCCAGCTCAGCAGGGTTGAGTGTTGCCACCCAGGGAAGTACACTTTGCCCTGCTGCATCCAACTCTAAAACTTCTCAGTTCAGCCTTGCCCTGGTGGAACAGGAGAATCAGATGTGCCAGGGCCAAAGTTACTGCAAGTTGCAATGGAACATGCAAACACTTCATTAGTGATTTATACTTAGATGCTAAAATATGACCTGTAGCAACTGAGGAGTTGTCATGTGTTCACACCTGCTGTTCTGAAATGGAGGGAAGCCTTTGGTAAGCACAGGGATGGACACCTGCAGGACTAACATCTTACACCACCACTGCAAAACCTGCCACTGAACTGGGGTCAGAGGCCAGAAACACTGTCTAACTAGCCAGAGCCTGCACAGCCTTTGGGTAGGTTAAGAACAGATTACAGAGCTCAAGCTGCCACTGTCACCAACACCACAGCCTGTTTGTGCAGGGCATGTGGAAAGTATCAACTTCATTAATTTTATCCAGTCAAGGACTTCTTTAAGGGGACAGTAATCTGAGAGAGGAAGTGATAAACAAAAACACAGGGACACAAACTTTGCCAAAAATCTCCAGATGCTAATTGATGGGCCATTAAGAAACTGAGAGGCATGCATGAGGCATGCCAGTGCATTCACTCACAATTCCCAAACTGAACTAGCCACTGACCTGGGACCTCACAGGGGCATGAGGTGAGCAGAGTTCATGTTGGTATTTTTGGGGATCCAAAAGCGTGGAGTACCTGTGGGACTGTTTGCAACAAGCACCTAGCTGGAGTAGTTGGTGAGTAGAGAACCATGGGGCGGGTAAGGAGGTCCAGGCAGGAGTGTTGGGTGGGCAGAGGGGCCACACCAATGTTTTGGGGATCCACAAAAGTGTGTGTACTTCCACTATGGAATGTCAATCCTTACCAGTTGAAGAGGAGGAAGGGAAGCTGGCTGTAACATCACTCCTGAAAGCATTGTGCGTGGATGCTGTTGCAGAGTACCCTGTCTCTTGCAGGCTGAGTAGCCACATCCTCTGTTGTGAGCGTGTGTGTGTGTGCACGTGTGTGTGTGTGTGTGCACGTGTGTGTCTGGGGTACCTGTTTAGCCTTGCTCCTGGTTAAACCTCTAAACAGGAAAGCAGCTGCCGTGTCCGTCATCTGGGAAGGAAAGCTCTAGATTTTAGGGCACCTCAGGCTGGGCTCCAGCAGCCAGAAAAAACTGTGAGGTTTGCTGGATAGTCTGCAGGTAACTGCTTGCTTAAAGCTGACGTACAGACAGCCTCCAATACTACAGTCAAATGAACATTTCCTAAGTAAACGCCCTTCTTCACATGATCCATACTACCAGCTTCCCATTAAGAAAATTTCAATTCACATTCACTGTTCCTGGAAGACTGCTGAGGATTTCGGAATAAAATACAAAGGGAATCCATCTTATCCCTCCCAGCAGAAAGAGAGTGGTAAGTAAAAGCGTGCCATAAAAATGAAGATAAGCCCATACTTTGTTTGGTTTCCTAGTTATAGGAGTGTGTTGGAGGTTAGGTTTGTTCCTTCTTTCTCTAAAGAATTTTTTCCCCATAAGTTACCAAGGAGACCAAGTGTTGGATACTTAAAAGTACTTAACCGAAACAAAGAGGTAGACGAAGTTGGAAGGGGGAGATAATGCAGGTAAAAGAGCTTGAGGCAGCTGCGGGCTCTTCTTTTTCCAGTTCGGGGAGAGAGAGAATGGCTGTTGATGGCTGGAAGAGTTTCACTGTGGCCAAAGGAATCCAGTCGTGGGAAATCTACTATCACCGGTTCGGCCTGAATTTGGAGTTTTCCCTGCCACCCGCGGAAGCTGGGCCGGTTCTGTCTCGCCTTCGGCTTCTTCGGCGCTGCTCCTCTAGCTACAGTGTGACCCTGCACCCCCTGCGCTGCCGGGACATCCTGCCCCTGCCTTCCGAGACACCCTGCCATCCCAGCTACCAGCCCGGGCCTTTTCCATTGTTTCAGCTTGGTGCTCTGAGGATCCTGCAGGGACACCGAAACCAAACTGCCCTGGGTTTTGTGAAACAAAGCCCTCAAGGTTCTTGGTACTGTTTTCGTTTGTTATTAATGCTGTAGTTGTTTGGTGGGGGAGTTTTTTTTGTGTTTGTTTGCTTTGTAATACATACTAGTAAAGAACTGCTATTCCTATTTCCCAAATCTTTGCCTAATAGCCTCTGATTGTAATTTATAATTGAAAAAGAAAAAAAGGAGGTGGAGGGGGGGTTTACACTCTCCATCCCAAAGGAAACTGCAGGGTTTTTTTTTTATTACCTGGCAGATACCTGTCTTCCCAAACCAAGACAGAGTGTTACATGAGCTAATCTTTAGTTGAGAAAAAAGGTTGGAAAGGAAGAGGTATGGAAGCCATCAAATTCTAGCATTAACTTTCTTCTCCAGGTTTTCTGCCTATGCTTCACCTCCATTTCCCCATGCTCTGCATAATTTTCAAGTAATCTGTCTTATCAATTAGACATCTGAATGCCTATACGTGTTTTGAAAGTACATAACAAGACAAAAGGCTAAACCTTAAGTTCAAGCAACAGGAGGTTACCATCAGTTTAAATGGGATCAGAATGTCATATGGAATTCAGAACTACTTTTTTTTTTATTCTCAGTAATTCTTGATGTGCGCCTTGCTGCTTTTCAAGATGATTGCTGCTACGGTTTACTATTTATATGCTTAGGAGTCTTTGGAGGTGTTGTTAAATTTTATGAGATCAGATCTTGTTTTTCATTCTCAAACATTCATGCTTCAGCATTAAATTGGCTTATTAAACAATATGATCATCATTATTGTGAAACTTGAAAACACCGATCTTTTTATAACCTTAAAAAGTAAAAGAGTCATTTTAATTTACACTCAGGATTTATGGGAACTTAAATTGTTATTGCTGTAGTGACAGAAGTATGCTTTATGTTTATAAATTTAGCATAAACTTCTATAGACAACCTGATTTGTAAACATCTGGTTATCTGTATTTTCTTAATTTCATAATCACAACAATTTTACAGTAAATTCAGAGTTATTGCATCTTGTATGCAAAGTAACATCACAATCTTACAAGCTGGATGAAGAATTTGTTCAGAAACAAAATGCCTTTAATACACCTAAATCCTGGAATTCCCTCCATTAAAATCAGTGTGATTTTTCATGTGACAAACAGCTGCTAAAAATGGCAAAAATTTGCAGAGCTGAGACCAGAGTACCATAGCTTTTCATTTTGCTGCTTGGCCGTTAGGGAAAAACTGTTATTCCACAGAGACTGGCAGATCTAATCATATGTGTAATTTCATTTAGTTTTGCTTATCAAAGAAACACGTAAGCTGTATGATTTTCTAAGCTTGTATTTTAGTTTATTTGTAGGGTTGACACTTTGACTAACCATAAGGAATTAATAGGAGACAAGCGGCCAAAAAGTGGAAAAATTATTTTTATAATAATAATCCTGCTGTGTAAAATTTCTTACATACACAGTAAAACCAGCACCTATGAGCTCCTTTCAGCATCAGACTATAAAATAAAACACAATAGTACACATCTCAAAAGAGAATCACAGATTCATAGAATATGCTGAGTTGGAAGGGCCCCACGAGGATCCTTGAGGGCAACTCCTGCCCCTGCACAGCACCATTCCTAGGAGTCACACCCTGTGCCTGAGAGCATTGTCCAAACACTTCTTGAGCTGTCAGGCTTGGTGCTGTGACCACTGCCCTGGGCAGCCTGTTATCATCCCCAGTCATACTCTAGGTGAAGAACCTTTTCTTGACATCTAACCTAAACCTCCCCTAACACAGCTTCAGGCCATTCCCTCAGGTCCTGTCACTGGGCACCAGGGAGAAGAGATCAGTACTTCCCCTGTTACACCTTCAGTGTACTAATTTTCCTTGCCTGTGTATACTCATTTTCCTAGTAAGTTCAATAAAAAAATTGCCTTTGCCTCACCCAACTGCTGACTGTAGAGAACAAGCCTCTTCTTTCCTGCAGGCACATCTGTGTATATGCTTCCAGCAAATGTAATATTACCTCCACTCCCCTAAACTTCCCCTAGATTTTAATTTTCTATTACGGTGCATCAATTATCCTGAGGAGTTGTTCACATTAAAATTAATTGAAAGGTGCATTTAGCAGTGTGTTACTATGGTCAGCAAGCTGGTGGCAGTTAAGTGGGATATGACCACAGAGAAAAATATTTTCTCTGAATATCTTTTTAATCTAGGTCTGTCATATGCTTCTGTACTCTAAAAGCCTTATTTTAGCTTGCTCCCAGTGTTCTCTTGAAACAAAGCCTGGTCTTTCTGTGGTAGATGACTTGTCAGTATGTTACCATACGTGTTCATGTCTGAGGAACAGGGCTGGTTATTTCCTCACTTCTGGAGAGGAATCAGGAAAACTCATGTTTTATCAAAGTCACTCTAAGACGCTGACTATCAGAATGATATTCTGACATTTACAGATAGTGCCTATCATTGCCTCATCTTCCTTCAAAAACTGTTTCAGAGTGACAATAAAGGTTTTACCCAAAGCAATCTTATGACAAAGCAAGGACTGAAGTCCACTGTGTGTGTTCAGTACAAAGTAGACCGCATGAAAAAAAATATCCAACCAAGTAAAGCAAGACTACATTACAGGGAGAACAACGATTGTATGAAAATACTAACTCACTTCAAAATCTCACTGATTTCCTTAGCTCTCTATACTTCTCTTCATCTTTTATTTCATAAGTCACTCACTTGTTCCAAGACTTTAAGAACTTTACTCAGCACAGCACTGGACAGATTTTTGGTAATGATAAATCACAATTAGTAACCTCAAATCATCAAGAAGCTGAACTTCTTGTTAAGTTCATTAATGTGTGGTGTAAGTGCACAATGTATGGGTTTTACAAAAGCAGAAAGAAAGAAAATGTATTTTTTGTTCAGTATACGTGTACTAATGGATAGTGCGCCTGTATATTAGTACAGATGTAGTAATATTCAGTGCATGTGGAGCTTTCAGCAAATAAAAAGTTACAAAATTATTACTTTCAGATAAAACAAGGGGGTTTACAGATAAATCCAGCATGTATTATTAAGTATTTGCTTTTACAACATCAACAGCACTTTAACAACAATCACTGGATATTCTCTGTTGTCCAGCCTTTGAACAGAGAAGAACACTGAGTACACTCAGAACCTTTTGTGCAGGCCACAAAGTCTCTTCCCCTTTTATGATCACTCAGAATTGCAGCCACTGGGCATACTAACACCATGCAAACGAGTGCAGTAAACTGAACTCCGAGCTACAGACTATAAAATCCAAAACAAAGCACCGTGCAATGGTGCCTGCTTGGGCCGTGAAAGCAGAGAAGCACATCACTTTTCTATTTCTTTTTGCAGAGGTGCTGTTTTCTCCAGATGGCATGGTGCTGGTTAAGCAGGTAACAAAACCTCTGACACTGCAATGTGCAGATACAATCAACTTTGTGTTGAACAGCTCTTTAGTACCTGAAGGGCTCCCATGAAAACTAATAGCCCTGCCCTCCAGGCACTGGTACCAAGGATTGTCGTTTGTCTGAGGAAGCTGCATCCCAGAGAAAGTACAACAGAAAACTAGTCCTCATGTCTGTCCTTGCATTTTGAGATCCAGTGCTTCTTTTTTCTCCACATTCATCCAAACATTTAGCATAACTCTGTGCATGTGGCTGACAGAGTCCAATGTGAACACATATGATTAACTGGAATATGAGATGCACAGTTCTAGAGGAAGATCGTTATGAAAGGTCCACTGAAGACAACTTACTATTTTGTAATGATTTGACAACAAATCATTTCCATTAGATTTTGGGGAAGTGTACCGAGTCAAAGTATTTCTGACTGCAAAGACTTGTCATTCACTAGCAGACAAATGATGGACTAGACTATACAACTGTCAAAATATTTTAATCATGTGCTATAATATAAATTCTTATATTTTCGGGAAACCTACATGAAAGTAGACCATGAATGTATATTTTTAATCACTATGAAAAACTTGTATGTCTGCATATTAAGGCTGCTTGATATCCTTTCCATAAAATCTCCCACTTCCTCTGCCATCAGCATCTCAATTTAAAGAATAATCATTGCTAATGATCACTACAGTCAGATACACTCCAGATGAAGGGCTTTTGCAGTTAAAGTCAAACCGAGCATAATGAAACCTCCCATAGTTCACTGAAAAATAAAATGGATCCAGAGTATGACTCACCTCTCTTTCCCTAAGCATTATAATGAAGAAACCGCTATGAAAATCTGTCATTCTTTGGTAATTCTTGTATACTCCTTACTGATATTTTTCAAGATTATTCACCAAAGATACTGAGCTTCTTCCGTACTTTCCTTGTACCTCACTCTGCACTGACACCTTCGGTTTGCAGGAAAGATGAACTTTAGAACTAACTAGATAGCTGCAGATCTAAATTATTTCCAAATATTTTGCTTTGAAAGATGACCTGAGTCTGCAATTTATAACACATAAAACTGAATACAAGAATGAATCACGATGGCTTGACAGAATCTAGTCCAGCAGCTCCAGCTGATTTTGTCACCTACCACAAAATTTTACGTGATGATTATTCTAAATAGCCCTGCCTCTCTTCTTCCCTGTGATACACCGTATTCTGTACCATTGCAAGGAAATAGTTTCCTTTTCCAAATTCCATTTAAAATTCCAAGTTAGGCAGTTACTTGGCTATTTTTTTGTAAATTCTTCTTTGTAATTTTGTCAGAATATAATAGGTTAGGCCTTTTATGAAACTGTGTCTGATCTTTTTGTGAAAACTTCACCAAAAAACTGGTTGCTTCACTGCTAAATGAGATTGGGGGAAAATATATAGCAACAGTGACATTCATTTTTTTTAACTATTTGAAAATCTGAAACTTCTTACATACATATAAATTCTAGGCTGATTGTTGGTATATCTGGGACATGACTTCTGTGATCTGTTCCAGCTCTACAGTAACATGAAAGAACAGGATACACACACACAAAGAATAATGATCTATTCTGTGCAAAACTGTAAAATACCATTTAAAGAAAAATATATCACAAACCCTTTCTTTATGCAACACAGATTTTGCAGACTACCACCTCAGTTCACCATTATTAACCAAGACACCATGTTTAAGAATGGGGATAATTCTGAATGTTTCACATAATATTCTGTCAATCTTTCTCCTATAAATTATTTTTCTAGTAAAAAAGATTAAGTCAGAAAGAACTGCACAATCATATTAAGCTATGAATCTGGGCAATAACAAAGTTTACTCATATTTAATCACGAAAATCAGACTTTGAGCCCAGTTCTAGACTCTGCAAATACAAAAGTCCAGGAGTTTTGGGTAGTAAATGAAAATTTTAGAACAAACAAGATATTTATGCTATTAAATTATGCATATGAAATCTTGGTTCCACTGAAATTAACAGTCAAACTCTCGATGACTCTTTGAGACCACCACATCATGGGTTGACATGTGAACAAAGTAAGAAATCTTACCCACATTTTTGGTCTAACCTTGCAAACACACAGGCAACACAGTAATTCTCCATAGTATTCTCAGTAGGTGCTAGTGCAAACTTGTTTCAACTTGTTATTTATCCCACAAACAAGTCAAACCAATTTCTCCACCAATAGTGTGTTTGGTAATTTTTACCATCTTTGTTAAAATAGCCAAAGCATTATTTTGCTTATGAAATATGGATTCCTCCTTACACTGTTTATTTGAGATAGCACTTGCATGAGATACTAGAGGCATTAACTATGTTTAAAAATCGCATTTCATTCCTTAGTTAGCCAGACCACATTTTCATCTGTTTTATTTCTGTTTGGGAAAAACTGGCATGTCTAACCTTCCTTCTCTCAGGTCTATCAGTGGGGCGGTCCAACATCTCACCAAGAACAAAACACAAATAGTCATAATGTCCTAATGATCTCTCCTCATTAGTTCCTTGGACAGAATCTCCAAATCCCACACTTGAGGCTTAACAGTGGACAAGAGTAACTGAGACTCAGCCAACAGGAGTTGCCTGCAAGAAAGAGAAAAGGCAGTTTTACAGTGACACTTCTTCTTTCTGGGTGTCCTTCCAGGAACAGAGATATCAAAGGTCCTAGCTGGCAAAAAGGGCAATTGTCTCAGGGAAAAAAAAAGAGCACCCTTACTGACTGTCCTGCATGTGCCACCCTCCCCTCCAGGGCAAACTTCTCATGTAGCCCCATAGTAGAGAGGGTATCTCCCTGTCTTCCCACTCAGACTTGTCCCCAAAATCTCATGCAAATACAGGAGCTTGCCACCCAAAAAGCTCTGTCACTAAATACTGAGATGATAAAATACATCCTTAAATATTTAATCACAGATTTATTTCGTTCAAAGTTAGCCTGACAATTAGTCATACAATGATCCAGCACTAGCAACCAACTGTTTTTCCGACCAGTAACATTTTCTGAACAACACAAGCAGTTAATTATTGCCTCTTACTGGCAGATGTCTCCAGATAGTCGGAAGTCAAGCTAGGACACAGAATTAATACCAAGGCCACACATAATGCTCCAGCTGTCAAAAATCTATTAGAAAGTTGTCCTGATGAACTTCTTGCAATATTAGGCAACACTGGTAATGAAAAAAATTATCTACCACAAAGAAGATATTTTAAGACAAAAAAAAAAAGGAATATCAAACTTTCAGCTGTTTTTCCTTCAGTTCCCAGAAGTAAGTCTCAGGCTTTCCTGATGAACTGCTGAGCCAATGCACAACGAAGAATTCAGGCAGGGAATTCACCAGGGCTGAAGTCACAACTTTCACAGAAGTGTTAAGACAGACAGTGAACCTCATCTCCACAGTCAGTAAAGGTGTCTAGAGACTGCTTCACATCTAGAATGGCTCAAACTCTTATCTATCTATCCATCCATCCATCTCTGTCCAACCACCTGGCCCCAAAGTGTTTAGACTCATTCTTACACTCATATAAACCAAAATCACAAATTCTTAAATCACAGAACTATGGAATAACGAAGGCTGCAAAAGCCTCCACCACTAGCTCCAGAGTTAGATCACATACACAATTTGCATTGATTTTCCTATAAACCACAAAGGAAGACAAAAGAAAGACTGTTATTTCAACTGAGAAACAGTTCTGAAAATGGTGAAATGATTTAGCTGTATGTGTCATGTAAGACACAAGATTCAAGTCTTTCTCCAAATGATGAAGAATATTACCAAACTGCTTGTATGCCACATTATACAATAAACTGTGCTCCTTGCAACTCATTGCATGACAGCTGCCCCTGTACTTACATGTTTTGAGTCAATTATCCCAACCTGCATGGAAATATCTGAAGCACATATCCAATAGACATCATGTCCCATGCTGCATTAGCTCAGGCATCACCAAAGGTACTGAATTTTGTCTGACAGGCTTACCAACACCAATCCTACTTCTGCCAAACACAAACAGTGCATTAGAGGCATGAAGTGTCTGCAGAATTTTGCTTCTACTTAGACACATTGGTTTCATTCACTAAGTTGAGCATGTGCAATATAAACTTTATCCAAGGAGGTGCATGCTGGAGAACCGCAGTATCTTCAACATGTGTTTATCCATACAGTTGGAAAGAGCTGCCTAAAGTAAACAGCTGGGCCATCATGTTTGTCTACATAACAAGCTTACATTAAACAGTTCAAAATAATATGTTTGATGGAATTTAAATCCCTCTAGAGAAAAGTACTATTTAGCCACAAACTCATGACTGAGTGTTCAGCCAAAAAAAAAATATGTATATGCATGGATATTTTAGGCCAGAAAAGATCATTTTCTTCTGCATACATAAGCAAGGAAATTCAGTTCTGATTTCTGTATCAAGTCTATAATTCCTCTATGAATTACTTATTTCAGAAACAGTCTTGATTTTAATAGAGACAATCTGGCTCTTAGAAGATACCTAAATTCATTCTTTGCACTGTTAGAAATATTTCCAACTTAGATTGTAATTTTACTTGCAGTTTCAATATTTTGATTTCCAATACATTTTGGTGCATGATGTCTTCTAGGATTAATGACTCTGCTCAGGTACCAACACTGACAGGGCTCTTTCCACTCATGGTATATAACACTGATTTGATTTTACATAGCACCCGTTATACAAACGTCTTGAAAAATCCTCATGGGTGTGAAAGAATGGCAAACTTCCTACAGGAATATCCCCATTTTGCAGCCAGGCAAATTGAAGAAAAAGACACTAAAGATCATATTCTTAAAAGGGATGAAAATAACATGGGAACAAGGTTTCTATGCATTTCTGGGAAGGCAGGGTCAGAGAAGCTGTCCAAAGTCACAGGCCAACTCTGGCAAAGCCAGGAACAAACTCCTCATTGACAAGATTCTTATGCCTGTGCTTCCATAAAAAGACAACCACGTTCTGAATATATTATTTGTAGATACATATATATATATGTTGTATAAATTACAGATGTACAACTCTGCGTTTGAAACAGCTCAGAAATGCACTACAGATTTAATACTGACATTTCAACAACAGCAACAGTACAAATTGTCCAGCACAAGAATGCAACAGATTTTACATCACTTTAGCAACTGGCTGCTCTTACCCCTTTTCATACAAGACACTTTAGGCCTAATGAATCACAAACACCAATATTCACAGCAAGCCCAAATTTGCCTTGGCACCTGCTGAAACTCTGACCTGTGGCAGAGAAAATGAAGACCTCAGCCTGGCAGTTCAAACCCCAGTGACTGCGTGTCAATGGAAGCATGCACACTCACTCACTTCTTTTCACATCTGAAGCTGGAAGGAATGTTTTCTTCTGGATCAATGAATACGGCTGAGTAGATGAAAGAAGTTAACAGGTTTTCAGAAGTTAACAGGCTCCAAAATGCAGCCAATAGCTATCAGAGTGTATTCTGAGAGGAGCTTTATTAGGTACAGACCTCTTACTCTCACACCCTTATGTCATACAAAGGAGCAGGTCAGATCACAGAAAATTAGCGTTTCCAACCCCAGGAAATGGGGTTGCAGAACCCTAAGGAAGAAAAAAAGTTCTCAACACACATATATATAAAACCCTTCCTATACCTCCAATCTGAACTGCTCAAGCACACAGGGCTGTAAAAGTTACTGAAATTTTACTACTGTTTTTGAAATGAGGTATATGGGCTTTCATGAATTGTCTTGGTTGGGGTTTTTTTGAGTTTTTGTTGGTTTTTTTTCAGAATGAACATGTCACCTCTTGAAATTTACTGGCCACAGAAAGTATTCAGTACCTGTGTTAAGGCATTTCTAAAAGTTCTCTATAAAGTGCTTCTCCTGGACTAGAAGAGACATTTTACCCATTATGTTGCTACTAAAAGTTTGAATGTCACTAATAAGAAAACTACACATCCTCTTAATACCTTTATTAACTTAATTAACCTATCATATGGTTCGTAATATTCTATTATAATAAAAGAGTATTAGATGGAAAAAAATCCCTCTTTCCAAATCTGAACTTCCAAAGTTCATTCTACTTCAGGCATGTTACTCATATCATTTAGAAATTTAGAACACAGACATTTTAAAATCCAGCTGATAAAAGCATATGTTCAGGCACATTAAGACAATAACAACAAAAAAATATAGATAAACTAGAGTGTCATCTTTGCAGAAAGCACATGCTAGAAGGCTTTGGGGGTTTCCCAGGATGGCAGCTAATTAGCAAAAACTGATTGTCATGGCTTTGAACTAAAACACTTCTAGCTGCTGTTTTGTCTCACTTGTGTAATAAAGGCATAATTCACAGAAAACATTTTTGACATTTTTAGGCCATGTAGGAACCAGCAATAGGCCCACGACTACCTAATATACTGAATGACATCCTAACCTTGTTGATATACATCAGAAATCTGCCTGCAACTTCACATAGCCAGGATCTCAAGACACTACCAGAGCAACAGTAACCAAACAAGAATAATTCAATCTTTTTACAGTGTTCCTGAGCTCACAGCAGGAAAAGACAATTTTTGACTGTCATCATCAAATACTCAATCTGCAATATCTAACCCTCCACCAGTTTTGTGACATATATTAAAACTTTCACTAAAATCAAGGATTTATACTGATGCAAAATGTAACAATAGCAGAGAATCCAAATTCTTATGTCTTTGTTGTCCTCTTTAATTTATACAACTCTAAAAGTTAGCTTTGAAGGAGTCATTCAGTGGGTCCAGTATGCAACTCCTAGCTGTGTGCACCCTAGATATAAGCAAAGCTGGATTACCATTTGATTCCTGAAGCATTTGCTGCTCTGATGTAGGAAACAGCAAAACAGGAGATGTGAAGCAAAGGAGGATAGGACGGATCTCCTACACTACAAAGAGAGCATTGCATGGACACAAAAAACCTGAAGGAATTAAAGAAATATTTCACAGAAGAACAGAGTAGGTCAGCAATCATCACACCTTACATCTTACAAATACCATGTCCATGAGATTGTTACATGTTTTACTACACTCTGGTATCTTGTCTACATCTATACAATACAGGAGTGGCTTGGGTTCACATCATAGAATAGGGCGACAGCATTAAGGTGTTTCTGCAGTTATTCTTTGAAGCAAACAAAAAAAAGTAGGGCCTAAAGCCTCCATATGAAGCAAACCCACTACCTGATTTTATTTTTTTTAATGAAGAGGAGAAATAGTTGCACAAATTCCCCAGTCTTGTCCCAAGATAAATATATAGACATATTTATACACACACCCACACACAAACATACATAGACACTCATATATGGAAAAGGCAGGTTCGCTTGAGAAAAACAGAAATTACTGTCATATCAGCCAGGAGAGCCACATTAGATTCAGACAAATATTCAAATAATGCAATACTAGCTTGTCTACATAGCCATGCTTTTTCCATGCTCCTTCTTCAAGAGCTAGCCAGACAGAATGTAGAGAGTTGCTGTACTATAAATATGCAGTCTGCCTGTAAAAACAAACAAAATCCATATCAAGAATGAGCAATAAAAAAGTTTTACAATAAAGTTTTACAATAAAGTATCCTGAAAACTAAAACACAAGCCAAATACAAGATTATTAACAGAAGTCATTCATCAACTTCAATTTTATCACTCTCCCAAAGCTGTAACACGAAGTTGTATAACCTTTTGCGTTTTGATGGAATCCAGGATCATTTCTCTGTTTGTTTTTCAGATCTCTGCTGTGGCTCATATTTTCTGCTTTCAGTCTGATCATGATGACTGATAATCCTTCTGAAAAATCTGTTTAAAGCAAGTTATGCTCAGCAACAGTCATCCCCTAACTTTTGCACACAATGAGCTTGTTTAATCATAGACACATGGTTTTACATGTGACGTACATGAAAGTGATTTTAAACTCTTTTCCAACCATTTCTACAGTTTTGACCCAATCTCAAATTCTATTTTTAAGGGAAACTTCACTGTATCTGAAACAGGAAGAAATGTATGAAGTAGGATCTGTAGACATTTTCCGTCTCATCCTCTCATTGATGTTGCTGTCTGAGAACGTAATTTCCTATCAAAATGAGATTTTAGGCATAGGAATTGTAGAAACCTGACCAGTACCTTCACTTCAAGGTCCATGTGATTACATGCTCAAAATCTCAGCTTTTGAAAAAACAAACTGCCTCAAGATCTAGATAAAAAATCTTGAAGACCTGAACCTCATGCTTATCTTAGCAACCTCTGTGAAAACCTGTTTCTGTAACCCCCTGTCTACCTTCCATATTGTGAATCAGTGTATGCGGGCTGGAGAGTGAACACCCTCCCAGGATACACTCCCCACAGCACAGCAGCCACAGTACCTCATAGTCTAAAAAGCAGAAACATGGTGAAAAGGAGGACAAGAAGCAGTACAAACATGCGTATGACCATGCTAAGGACAATCTTTCAGAGCAATGCAGTTGTTGAAGAGAAGTTGTTTTAAGCTGAGTGTTTGCGAAGAGTTTTAAAGCTTCAAACCTCTGGAAAACAACAGGCACAACAGATCTGACCCCTTTGGCCCTTTAAATGCTGTCAAAGCCTCTGCTGTCACTGCTGAAGACCTGGGTTTTACTCCTACCATATCTTTTCTCTTCTAAATTGCTAACCTTGGCAAATGCAAACACTTGGCCTCATCATTCCTTGTGGATTTACTGGAAGACATGAAGGAAAGCAGTGTTATTAATGCCACACATACTTCTAGCCACACTACATAAGACCCACTTCTTCCACTCACTCACATAAGAGCCACCCTACTACTTGTCTAAGATTCTATTTGCAAAAATTATAGTCTTGTCGCTATAGAATAACTGATGTTTGTGGTTGTTGCTGTACTGCTGACCTATCCATATATCTACATTCTGCCTTCATAATACCATTTATATTCACAGTCCTGCAATTGTCAAGGATTCAGAATTTACCTACAGTTGTTTACCTACAATTTTTTACCAAAGTATAATAAACTGTGTCAGTTTGTGTGAGTTTTCTGCTACAGCACACAGCTACTGAATGCCTGGTAGCTGAATCAAATGTAGGTGATTAAGCACAACCATGAGACTACTAATATAAAGCAACCAAAGAACCCACATAATAAACATTACCCAGACCTCCTAGCTTCAGGTCTAACCCGAGAAGCCACAAGCCTCTGAGTCCTAAAAGAGTTTCAGCCACATACTTTTGGAAATATGGGCATTCCCAAGCACAGTCTTACTGTTGGAAAGGCAACATTCTCAACTAATTTCAGAGCACATGACTCATCAGAAAAATCTTCAAATCCAAATTTCCATAACATCAGCACCCTCTCCAAGGGCCTTCTCAACTGGTTTAACTAGATTCTCTCACTTTCCCCAGCTGAATTCATAGTCTGCTGTAGCAGACCTTTCATATTTTCCTTTTTCTTTTTCCTCCCCATTTCCCCAGTAAATGCTTCTTCAACTGTGAGAATAGCTAGATTAAGGAAAAAAGCTCCAAATTGAATTCTGAAGCCCATCTCTTCAGTCACAAGGTTTAACAAAGCCATATTTAACCTGAGGGTGATGCTGATCTTGACTTTTTAAGGAGTTTCAAGCAATGTGTTAGGCCCACTTCCCAAGCACTCAGCATTCTCAGCTGAAAATTACCTCCTGAGCGCAAACCTGAAAACCAAGGTGACAAACCTTACTCAGCATCAATTTTTTCCTAGTAACAATTAGAATATTCTGTAAAAGAGATAAAGAGATTTCCTTAAGTGTAGGTCTAGGTCTGGTTCTGGATTCTGGATGTGGAAGGACTGCAGAGACTAAGGCTCACACAGACTACTTTCAGCTCCACTCTCTTCCTTTGGAGTTTGCCCTCCTTAACACAGGGTAAATACTTAGTAACATGCATACTGATAAAAATGGTTGGAAAAGCAAAGATTAGGTACTCTCAAAATTCTTTGGAGAAAGTAGGAAAAACCACAACAGTCATATGTCATGAAGTCATAGAATCATTTAGATTGAAAAAGAACACAGAGACCATGAGTCCAACTGTTACCTTAGTACTGATTTCCAAGTCCACTACTAAACCATATCTCTACATGCCACCATTGACATGCTTTTTAAGCATCTCCAGGGATGGTGATTCAACCACTTCCCTTGGCAGCCTGTTAAAATGCTTGACAACCCTTTCAGAGGAGAATTTTTTTCCTAACCTATAATCACACACTTGCATGGTATAAGAGCAGCTCAACAAAACATTAACAGAAAGCTATACTACTTCATCTGGGCCCAGCCTCTCATTGTCTAAATCTGATTTTATGATAATCTTACATTTTTACAGAAATTATATAATATACGTAATGCCATCTAGCCATAATCTCCAAATTTCACAGGGAAAAACCAATCAAACACTAATCTGAATTTAAAAGTGCACAAGATTAAGAACTTAAATAGAAAAGAACTACAGTCTCAGCTATAACCTCTTTTCATTATGGTTTCAACTGTACAGCCAGTAGGACAATAAAAAAATTACAAACTGGCATTCTGCAAAACACAGCATTGCTTGTCCTTAATCAGTAAATGCTTCTGTGTGTAACTTAATTGGTATGCATACTGGTTGCAGGCTTGGATGGGACCCGTATCTTTCTAATATAATATAGTCTCTTGAACTATGTTCCAGCAATGTATGCAGATATTCCACCATGGGCACCAGTTAATGAGGCCACGTCCTAGGAGAATAGTATTGAATTAGCAAAAGAATGGCAATAAATTCAGAATAGGCGCCTGCAAAGCAATTTGAGAAGAAATGTCTTCCTGGCAAAGAGCAAAGCAAATACTTTTTAGGGGTCAGAGGAAGGGTTTGGGGAAAGCACTTTGGCACTGAATTAATGCAAAGTGATTCTATTGCTCTGAAGTCTATAAACTCTATTCAGGCAAGACAGGACTTCCCAAAAAGAGTCCCTTAGGCCTCTGGATGTTTATTATTAATATCTGCTAGCCATCTTTGTACAGGCTATTAGCACCAGGCAAAAAAAAAAAAAAATGATATTAAGAAACTGTCAGCTAGATGTTTATTTTGTGTGTAAGTTTTGTGCTTGTTTGGCAAATCTCTTGTAATCCATTTGGGAGTATGGTCACAGTATCAGTGAAGTTGGAAGTGACCACAGTAGGTCATCCAGTCCAACCTCCTTTCTCAAGCAGGAGAACATTGCATCGGATTGGGTGCAAACAGTTCTTCAATATCTCCAGTGAGGGAGACTCCCCACCCTCTCTGGGCAATCAGCTCCAGTGCACAGTCACTGCACAGTAAGGAAATTCTTCCTCATATTCAGGCGGAACTTCCTATGGATCAGTTTCTGCCCATTGCCTCTCATCTTAGTGGTTTGGACAACCAAACAGAGTCTGGTTCCATCCTCTTGCCACCACCTTCTAGATATTCATACACATTGATGAAGACCCTTCCCAGTCATGTCTTCTCAAGGCTGAACAGGCCCAGCCCCCTCCGCCTTTCTTCATAAGAGAGATGCTCCAGTCCCCCAGTCATCCTCACAGCCCTGGGCTGGACCTGCCCCAGGGGCTCCATGTCTCTCTAGCACTGAGGAGCCCAGAACTGGACACACCACTGCCCACTAGGCCTCACTAGGGCTGAGTAGAGGGGCAGGATCACCTCTCTTGTCCTGCTGGCAATGCTCTTCCTAATGCACCCCAGGATGCTGTTGGCCTCCTTTCCCACAAGGTGGTCACTCTCTTGGCATCCCAGTATCTTGTTCCACCAAGTCCACAAACTCTGTGTATCCAAACAAAGTTCCAAATTCCATTTTCCATATTACTGAAGTTACTGTAGCAATCTGACATTAGATTCCTTTTAATATAATTAGAGCAGACAATGCCTTCCAAATATAGCTTTTAACATATTTTAACATAACTTCTATTTAAAATCTGTGTATATTAAGATCATTGTAGTAAGATAGTTTTGGCTGAGATGGAAAAACATTCTAACAAGTCATGGATCTCGTGTGCAGTACTGGCCCAGGTGGTGGGACCCAACATGTCTCTTTCACACTACCACAAGGATGCCAGGGACATTTGTGGTCAAGGTCAGCTAGCACCCTCTCAGGCACTTAGCTGGTTCAGTCCAGAAGCTCTTTCTAAACAGTTAATTTGGATATGACCATCTCAAAGACGGTTTAACACCCACCCACACAGAGCCAGGCCACTCTGGCTGACCTCATGGCCAGAAAACATGTCATGGCTTCATTAGTTTCTTTACACAGATATAGGAAAAACATGTTAGAAAGAAAAATCTGTGCAAGTAGGGTAGCTAAGTATTCACAATAAATACCAGTTAATTATCCAGTGTTTGAAGTATGTTCTCATTGTGCTTATTGGTCTTCTGTGAGACAATGACAAATTCCATAGTCAACATGGTGATAACTTTTGGGTTTAGAGTATATTAGTCTGCTTGAAAATGAAAACAGCAGTTCACCTAACTTTCAAGTACTCAAAATGTAGTTTCTATCTGTGTAAGCAAACTATCCTTCATAGCTCCCTTCGCTTTCTTATGTCTGTCTGAACTGATTTACTTACAGTGTATCTTCTGGAAGAAGTGTTTAGCATCATTTCTGCAGAACATTTTACTTACTACACAACAAAGACAGTTCATTTAAAATGCATCTCAGCGAGACAATAATTAATCTCTTCATTTTCCAGTCTGATTTTCCATGAGATGCTTCAAAAAAGAAATATCACTGCATCTTTTATTCTTACTTTTACTCTTATTTTTATCTCCATTATTTGAGCTGCTTTCCATTTATAACACTGGACGTAGCATAATTTCTCTTTAGAAATGCAACTTACTACACCTCATCCTTTTTCTGCCTTCACATTTTTTCTATCTTCAGTACTTCCACTTCGTGTTTTGCTCATTGTTCCCCTTTCCCTTCTCCCTCTCCTGCTTTCTTCCTTGGGTTTGTTGTTTTTTGGGGTTTTTTCTGTCTGTTTTCTGTCATCTAACTTCTTCCTACAAAAATAAGTCACACCTCAGGTGAAACAAGCCAACTGCTAAATACACAATAATTTATCGCAAGAAGCACATCTCTGCCAAATCTCAAACTGTATCAGGTTTATTCAGCCGACCCCACCATGACATTCATCTCTAGAAAGCACACTTGCAGAATGTGTCCCTTTTTCCAAAGGGAGGGCTGCCTCACACCTTATGCACCAAGTTTGTCCAGCACAAGATTATACAAAAGACAGCAACTAGAGAAGCTGTTATGTACATCCTGTGTGCTCCAAGGAACAACCCTTGGGAAAGCTTGTTTGCTGGAGTAAAATGCTGCCCCAACACACAGGGCTGCCTTCATCCCTCTTTATGAAGGAATGAACTTGTACATTTCACACATACATCACATATGTGATGTGCTTTTGTTACTTTGAATTACTCAAAGGAAAGAGAAAACTCCAGGATTTTGAGCGACAATTTTATACCAGATGGATGGACAAATAATAGCACTTTTTCTCATTTAACACACGGCAAAATGGAAGCAATAAAATTAACTAGCTACAAACTCATTCCTCAACAATGTGGAACTGATTATGATAAGCAGAGCGATTTATTCAGACACATTCATGAAGAATATGAAAAAAACCCCTATATTACTGTTACCACTGTGATATCAAATTCAGCATAATAAGTGACATTTATAACAGGCTTCTAATTAATGTGCTTTTATGGTGGTTTAAATCAACAGAAATTAAAATTACTTTTGGAATTTAGTAGAAAAAGGAAGTATGACTACTATCGAAAAGCTCTAAAAAACTTGGTTTGGTATCACATTCACTCTCTGAGTTAATGCTACAGATTTCTAGGTATCAAAGCACAAATCTCTACTTCTTAAAGAATTTAGTGAAATTAACCAATTGTCAGAACTGATAGGGTATTAGCACCCAACTGTATCAATGCTTTGTTGAAATGTCCTTCCCATTTCACAGCCAGCATGAACACAGTTTCAACTGACTCAAATTTCATCACTTTTTATCAATGGGTTTTAAAACTACAACACTGGGATGCTCAGCCCAACTGTACCTGCGAAACAGCAACTAGAAAAAACAAACTCATATAAAAAGGGATTTTTCCTCCTTCCTTCCACTTTGTCTTTAAACTAACTCCTATGAAAAGTAACCTATGCTATATTTTACATCTCTTGAGACTTTTAAAATCTGATTATTGCGTATATCTAAAGCATTGTTCATTAAAGTGACCAAATCCTGTTTTTTCTCGTTCAGTAAGAGCTTCATCATTCAGCTTAGTGAGGAAAAATTAAAAGACCATTTAGAGAAATATCTCCTTATTTCTACTTCTTTCAGTTGGAAAAAAATGGTCACACTTCCAACAAAAGGAACAATTCCAGCTGTATATAAATGATAACAAAACGTTGATATAGACAGACACAAGAGAGTAAAGTGAAAACCATTTACATTTCACATAAGACTTTTCAGAATCTTTATACCATAAAAGGTAGTTTATTGCTTTATTTTCCACAAGTCTGTTTTTCCTGAAAATCTCTGCTGTACCATTACATCTCATTTGCAGTGCTCCTCAGATGCCGAGTTTTGATTAGGTGGCTTTACACCCCTCGTCACACTTTTTTAGGTACTAAACATGCAGAAAAACGAATAACAACTTTCCCCAACTAGAAACACTGATGGATGGAGGAAAAGACTGAGAATAAACATTCTTCTTTCTCATGTCTTCTGGACAAAGAATCATTTTAAAACCACGACAAACATGCTCTGCTACTGCTGCAGATAAAAGGCTTCAAGTAGCTCTGTACTGCAGGTTATCCATCCCATTTGGCTAGCTGTGCAAAAAAATAGAAAAACTTGATTTTTAAAAGGCATCTATGAATCACATAATTTAAAATCACTGATCATATAAGAAAGCTCAGGAAAGAAAGTGTAATTTCACTCACACTAAGGGATCTATCTAACATCAGTATTTCAGTGCTAAGTTATGTCACCAGATCACTTGGGCTGCCTCTGGCAAGATTCACCTATTAGGAGAGCAGTTAGAGCACCTGCTACTGAATTGTCTGATGTGGAAATAGTTAATGATGGAATAGAGTACCAACATCTTGCTTTAGAGCTATACTGAAGCCTCAGCATGAACGTTTAGAACAGTGCTTATTCTCACACATTCCTCAAATGGTGGACACTAAGGAGCTAGTAAAACTAGTGGGCAGAGCAACAGCAGCGTAAAACATCTGCTCAGTAGTTTAATTCAATTACTTTATCAGCATTTCACCCTTCCATGCAATCAACACTCCATTTAACCCACACAATCTCTGGGTATGTAGGTTCTTACTGGGTTGTACCCAGTAAAGAAGAAGACCACAAACTGTTCCTTACATTTTTATTGTACAACTAACGTGCTAACTAAAACTAGAGCACTAACTCAAGCACTACTTGCAATTTCCATTTACTTCTAGTAGGCTTGGAGAGCATTTGCAACTTCTCTAAAAAGATTTTTAACTCCCCAACTATTTATTAGTACCTTTGAGTTACTCAAAGGCAGTTAGCAGCAGAGGAAGCAATACAAAGATTCTGCTGATAAATGGACACCAAGAATGGACCTCCCTAAAGCCTGACAGTAAGGGATTTCTTCCCATATTCATCATAACACAGCATCAGAATTTTTAACCAGGTTTCAGAGAATAGATTGGTCTTCTTAAAGGCTTTTACATAGAACTGTAATACAAACAGTAGCATTCTACTGGTTTCTAAGGTAGAAGGTTTCTAAGGTAGAAGATTTCTAAGGTTGTCAGCTGCCTTTCCAGAAGTGTTCTCCTTAGGCTCTGTTTACCAGCCTCATACAGGGGTCTGGAACAAATTAAGATGTCTAAACTGGCATGAGACACTTATCCCTTTATGTTACACATGTCGTCCTACATTACTCTCCTATCTTGCAAGCTAGAAAATTATTTGCAACTGCCCCTCTGTTCCAGTATCATGAGATCAAACATGTAGATCACAAGTAACTGATCTGTTTATAAAGCACAAATCTTCATCACTAGCTAGGAAACTAAGTTCCCTTTCTACTACATTTTCTACCACTATTTCAGAGAAGACTGACAGGATTCTACCGTTTATTTTTTAAAAAATGGTCAACTAGTCATGACAACAAGTTTCATATATTTTATATTATAACTTTGTCTGGTTTCAGTAATTTTACTGGGAGTTTTCACTGATTTTCAGCATTTCAGACTTCCGGCTCCTAAAATATACTGAACAAAACACAAGAAGCAGCAGTCTCCTCCTGCTGTTGCATTGATGTACTTTACTCCTTAACCAACTTTCACTTTGCATTTTCCCCTTTCTCCCCAGAGAGGTGAGAGCCAACAGAGACTATACACCCCATGAGATGTGGCTGAGGTGAGCACCGGCACTCGGCACGGGTATTTTGTGTCGCAGGCCCAGCATTCAGGGAAGTAAAGGCAGCACACACGCACAGAGGGCTTGCACCAGGGAAGGTCCAGTAGTGCAGTTAAGACAAGGAAGAGTATCACTGAAGTTACCAGGACCTACCGCCGTACACAGTGAACTCAGACCTTGGGTGATCATTTGGGATGGAAGTTAGAACTGCATACTTGCTTGAGAGTGAGCAAACTTTTCAGTGCTTTATTCAGTTCCATACTTCACAGGATTAGATTCAAACAGCTCACTTTTTAAAACCTGATTACAGAGGTTCAATAAAAATTAATTCCAGTGAGGTTATATTGGGCAAAACCATTTTTGTACATAGAATAAAGCAATTCTAGCATGCTAAATGAATGCATCAGTAGTCCAACTTTCATTTGGATCATTGTTGCAATCCAACCAAGGAGCAACAAATAAAATGTTTCTATGCCAACAAAATATAAATTATATATGATTTTATTTCCCAAATTACTAGCTAAGTACCTCATATCTTTATCCATGAGAGTATTTTTCTATTTTCAGGACAAAACATGTAATTGTAAGTCGTGTTTTGAATTACAAAAAATTATCTAACAATTACCTTCTAAAAAGTATTTAGCTAGAAGTACATTTCCTGGCAACAAAAGTACAGCAAACCATTCCAAACTTGAATGACCCTTTAGCTTCATCGTTAAGGAACTTCAGTTACATACAAAGGAAATATAATTTTCTGGTTTAAATGTTGGGGAGGACTTTTTTCACACTTTCTACAAAGCAGCACCAAAACTACTAAAAGGAAGGAAAAAAAAAAAAGAACAATTCATCTTCCTATCTGGACACTTGGTTTCCATCACATGAATTGTATGCACCATCTACTTAGAGAAAAATAACAGAATAGTTGCTAGTGTACTGATCTAGCATCAACGTAAGGCAGAGAAATCTCAGCTGACAGAATTTTATTGAGCAATATAGTCCTCATGTCCTAAGAGCATTATAAGTCCACTACATCGCTACAGGTTATTTTGTAGTTCATGTTACACAGAACGCTGCACTAAAGGAATACCTCTGCCTCTGAACAATAAAACCCATTTTTCGTAAATACTGCATACAAAAGAGTATTAAGTGTCAAGTAGACACGGCTACTGCAATTCCAGATCGGCACAACAGCTGCACACGTATTGAATTCAAGCGCAAACACTAACAATGTTTATGTTAGTAGAATATCAGGAGTATCTGCTATGCACCCGAGCTGTTCGCAGTACTTTTGTTTCAGTCTGCCTCACCAGTAAGCTTACATCTACCCGGTGAGCGATTTATCCAGTTACGCTCGCACGCAAGGGAATAGGGCAACCCCCTTGTCATCCCCATCTGTCTCTCATCCTTCCAGATAACCAGCACACCACCATTTTGCCCGCAAACAAAGGTTAAGGAAAGCCCAGCTCCTGTGACATTAAAGGCAATGGGGCAATTCCGGGTCGGGAGCGGCACGGGGGGCGCAGCCCGGGGGCAGCCCCGGCGGGGCAGGGCCGAGCCGGGATCCCGACCGGCGGGGCAGGCGACGGCAGCACTAAAGTATTTCGGACCGAGCGCAGACAAAAGAGGGTGTGTAGCAGCTGCGCGGAGCGCGGCAGCCGCCGGCACGCCAGCCCGCTCCGTTCGGGAGGCAGAAAGTCCATTTCTGGCAGGGAAAAACCCACCCACCCGTGCCGCTCCCTCCCTGACCCTCGCCGCCGAGGGCAGGGGCGCGTCGCCCCGTATCCCCAGGCACCGCCGGCAGGAACGCGCAGAGCGCAGCCCCTCCGCTCCCGGTGAGAGGTGACGCCTGCGGGCGGGCTGAAGTTCGGAGGCCAGGGCAGACACCGACCAGACTCTCTCGCTCGCCTCGCCGCTTACCTGTGGGGAGGTGCGCGGTGCCCGCAGCCCTCCCGGTGCAGCGAGCCGCGGAGCTCCGCCGTGCCCGTCAGACACGGGGCTTCTCCGGTGAGGCGGCGGCTGGCTCAGGGAGTGACAGGGCGGCGGCTCCCCTCGCCCTTCCCCGGCACCGTGCTCGGCGAGAGGCGGGCGGGGGTAGGCATGGCGAGCAGGCAGGAGCGGGGCCAGGGCGGTCACTGCCGGCCGGAGGAGGACGCCCGCCGCCCGGGGGCTGCGCGCCCCCCCGCCGCCGCCAGCGCACGGCCAGCCGGAGGCGGCCTCCCCCTGCTCGCCCCGCGGCGACGGGCGGGTGCCATGGCAGCGCTCCGCGGGAGCCGCCGCGGGGGAACGACCGCCAAGCAGCCGCCCAGGGGGACGTGGGCGGGCGGCGGCTCTGCGGTGCAAAACTTTCCCGGCTCTTCAGCAGGGTGCCCGGGCGGCGCTCGCCCCCGGCGGCGCTGCCGGGGAGGTGGAAGGGGACCGACGCCGCTCTCACAGCCGGCCCGACCGCTCCGCTCAGCGCCGCCTGGAGTCGACCCCCGTCGCCCGCCCGCAGCAAAGTTTCACTCCGAAACCTCGCGGCTGCGGCCCCATCGCCATGGAAACGACCCCCTGGTTTCCCTCCGCGCCCCACCGGACGAGGCGGAGGCGGGCAGCCCCCACGCCAGTCGCGGCGATGGGAGGCAGCCGGGACCAGCCCAGCGGGCGCTAGGCAGGTCTGGTCGCAGGCAGCGCCGGGACGGGACAGCAGCCGGGCAAAGGGGCAGGCTGAGCCGCGGGACGGGGACGCAGCGCCTTCTCTACCTCCCAGCCCCGAGGAAGTTTGCCGGCTCCCTGAGGGAGAGCGCGGGCAGCCGCACCCTGCTCCGCCCGGGACCAGCCGGCCGGAGCAGCTCCTCCGCGGCGGCCCCCCTCGCCGCTCTGCCAGCAGTCCCACCGGAGCCGCGCATTTGTAGGCGCCCGGTTCCGCCCCGGCGGCCTCAGGGGCCGCGGCCGCGAGGGAGGAGTCACCGGCGGGGGCCGGGGGCGGTGGCGCGGGCGGGGAGTGCGGGGGTGCCGGTCACGGTGTGGTTGGCGCGCCTGGGGTCTTCCCGTGGGAATCGGCCTTTTCCGGCGGGGGTCGGTCTTCCCTGACGGTACAGAGGGGCGCCGGGGGCCCTCGGCGTGTGAGGCCGGGTGTCCGCCCTGCTTTGACCCCGTGTGAGAGCCGGACCGAAACCGTGGGAGCGCAGAGTGATTCACCGCAATGTGGGGGTTCTTTACCTCGGATGCAATTACATTTTATGATTCAGCTTTTCATTTATGCGCTGATTTGGAGGAGTTTCTTTTTGAGGCCGCCCACCCACCCCTCGTGTCCAGCCAGGGTCGGCAAAGGTGAGCTGCCTGGTGCTCGCACCTTCCAGTCGGGCGAGGTAATCCAGTGCTTGGGAGAGGGGATGACTCTAGCCTGCATGGGAGCTCTCCACGTTTTTAAGTCAAACATCTCTTTTGGGGGGAAAATGAAAACAACTCTGCACTTGGTTTGCATTGATAGCACGTTTTATTTAATTTTTTTGAAGCTGATTTGACTTAAATGTTGCTGTTTCCTTTTATTCTGTTTACCACAATTCTGCTTAATACTTCTCCCAAAAAGAAGAAAAATACTGAACTTGGGATAAGCATATCTAATTTTGTCTCGGGTAGTGCTTTCCTCAAGACAGTGACTTAGGAGCTACCATCCATCCTGCAATAGTACTTCCAATCATAATTGCCTACAATTGCTTTGGGGTTGTACAGCCTCAGTTCTCAATGTATGGTTCATAAGGATTATAATCTGGGTGGTTGCACTGGCTTCTGCATTAAATACATCCTCCATTATCACCTTGTTGTAGCAAGGAGACACACATGCCAGCGATTCCGGACTAGCTAAGACACAGGCACAGTTCCTCAGAAGTTTGAAACATTGCATTTCCAGCTGTCCGGCATGTTTTGTTTCAAGGAGTGAAGAATCACTTTCAGATTTCTATCTGTTCATTCAGCTATTGCTGGATCTGTATTTTGGTTCGTGTGTAACTTGTATTTCATGTCACCTAGTGAGAGGCCAGGTCTGCAGGCAGTTGTGTAACTCAGAGATGTCAAGTTTTGAAAGACCCAGCTGTGTATCACAGAGGCAATGGATGAAAGGATGATACACGCTCACCAAATCCCAAGTAGATGTGATATCTTTACTAGTAAAAATCCCATAAATTTTCCTTAGAGTTTGTGGAAAATGTCAATGTGGAAGAGATAGGGAAACTTCACATTCCTCCGCTGTCAGTAGATGGTGAAATGTTGACCAGGGATGTGACATGAACCACTGGTGGGTCCGCCACTGCTCTTGCACTGTGTCTGGAAGGGCTGGGACTTTTAAATCTAAAAGGCAAGGAAATTGTTCCGTTCTTGCTACTGACCTTTCTTTTCTTTCCAACAGTGGACTTGCTAGAGTGTCACCGTACCTTTCTTCTTGTGGTTTAACCCCAGCTGGCAACTAAACACAATACAGCCACTCGCTCCCCCCTGGTGGGATAGCAGAGAGAATCAGAAGACCAAAAGTGAGAAAACTCATGGGCTGAGATAAAGACATTTATAGGTAAAGCAAAACCCACATGTGCAAGCAAAGCAAAATGAGGAATTCATTTTCCATGGGCAGGCAGGTGTTCAGCCATCTCCAGGAGGGCAGGACTCCATCACACATAGCAGTGACTTGAGAAGACAGGTGCCATCACTCTGAACATGCCCCTTTTCTTCCTTCCTCCAGCTCTATTTGCTGAGCATGATACCATACACTATGAAATATCCATGTGATCAGTTGAGATCAGCTATCCTACCTATCCAGTCTCCTCCCAGCTCCTTGTGCACCTCCAACCTCCCCACTGGTGGATTGGAATGAGAAGCAGAAGAGGCCTTGACTTTTAGATAAGCACTGCTTGGCAATATCTAATGCATCCCCATTTTATCAACTGCACAATTCCCAACAGCTAGCCCCATACTAGCTGCTGTGAAGAAACTATCCTCATAAATCCTCACATGATTTATGGTCTCCAAACAGTGCCCATCCTAAAAGAAACCCCTAGGCAAGTGACAGAAAGAACCAGTGTGCTTTGGGGGACAGAGCGAATAGGTTGGAGGACTGATTTCAGTACTTTTACTAGGTGAGAAGCTTCTCCAGGGTAGAGTTCCCCTTGCATTTGCTATATGAGCAAAACCCACTGACAGCGAACCACATAGTTATTGGGTTTTGACATGACCCATAAGTTTTATATAGAAAAAAGTGATAATTTATATTAGTGTGGGCAACACATTTTGTGGGACGTTTCTGTGGATTATAGTACAAGAGCTGCCCACTCTAGTGACAGACATTTGGAAGGTGAGTTTTGCAAGCAGATGTAGTTTAGTTTTGCTACTTGTCTGTGTTGCCTGGAGCCTTCTGAAGTTCTGCCTGTGCATTCTTAAAGATGGGTAGTGTCTGCTCCTTCTCCTAAGCAGTTTCTTCTAAATACAACAGTTTTAAACTGACCTTAAAGCCATTGATTTAAGGAATTTGCTCCTAATCTGCAGTAGAAGGGAAAGAAGAGAATAAGGCCCAAGGCTCTTCAGATCTCAGTCATCTGCACATCTCCGGAGAGTCAATGTTAAGACCAATATTTCAGGTATTAAATGTCAACACTGATATTGCTAACACTCAGTAAAACAAACATTTTAGTACATAATTTATGAAAGTGGTTACTTCTGAGATTATAGCAAGAATCAGTAATTTTGGCCTCGTGAGTGAGATTCTCCCTTTGAAAGGCATGTAATATTTTTATTTGAAAGTTGGAATGTTAACAGTATTATACTAATTTCCCTTCCAACCTACACCTTTCAGTTCATGCTATGAAAAGCCATTCATTTACTGTAATAAGCAAGGCTGTGGGTGGATTAAACTGTGTGTCTTCCATAAATTTAATCCAATTAAAAAGAAAGCTGGCATTCTTTTAGCTTTGGACAGGGTATTTTTCTAAGATCCATTTCTACTTCGAATTTCACTAAAAATTGTGACACTTGACTGTTCTGTGTAATAATGAGGTAAATGTAAAATTTACGCTGAATTGGGAGCATAAATGAAACTGACGATTGAAAGGATCCCCACTAGAGGTAAAGAGCTGTAGTCAGGTCCAGACCATTACAGTGAAAATAAATGAAACCGTAAGTTTTTATTTTTGCTAAGACTTACTGTAAAATGTACTGTGATACTGTTATCTTACATACCTTATTTTCTATATTTAAAAAGTAGTCTACCTCTTTTTTTCCCTTTAATTTTGATTAAGACATTAAAAAAATCTTCAGACCATTATTGTTCTAATAGATTCGTTCATACTGAGTTTTTTACAGTGTAATTGGCAGGAATATGCTCTTTATAAGCAGTGAATGAGTGTCAAGAATTTCTTGGCGATAATAAATTATTTGTTAGTCAATAAATAATAAACATAACTGCAAACACAACTCTGCCTTAATGACTGATTTCTGCCTCTAAAAGTACAAAATCTAAGCTCTTTAATCTGTACATGAGAAAATGCTTAAGCAATCAAAGATTGAAATAGTGTCTAAGTAGCTAATATCAAGCCTGTTCCATGTACTCAGGACATACAGACTAGTAACCAAAATTCAACCATAAATGATCTGAATAATCCCTGTGTCTCTCTTCAAACAAACCCCACCTTTCCTCACCATGTCCTCACCAAGACACCTCTAGAAGAGGTGTCCTTACTGCTGTTTCTTATCCTATGCTATAGTGGCTGTGTACATGCTGCATACTGGCTTATACATGCTACACTGACAGGTTAGCTCCTTGCCCCTTAGGCCAGTATCTATTACCAAACAACAAGATAGTTAACAGGCAATTAATTCTTTTTCTTCTTCTTTGGTGCCACTGGCCTACCAGGAGATCATCATCAATACTAGCAGAGCTACTTCGCTGGTGTCCATGTGTTCCACCAGTGTGAAACTCATTTCTATATTGCCTAGAAAAGTCTTGAAAACGACTTGGCTAGTGCAATGCCGACACCACTGATTCTCAAGGTGACCAGTTCAATTCCTGGTACTTGTCTGTTACACGCTGTCTTTACTCAGCTGGAAGCTTTTCATGGCAGATAGCATCTCCTCTGTTTGCAGCTGTATGCCACCGAGGGAAATCAGTGAAATCCTGTTTAGCAGAAGTATGGTGCAGATATTTGGTAACAGCAAAGAAAGCCAAGAAACACAGGGCCAAGAAAATGTCAGAATCATAGAGAGAATCTTGGCATGTGTCACTATTTATCTTAACAATAGTTACACAGCATGCAATACTATGTAATTTGCCATTTATTGGCTTGAGCTTTACCTCAAACAGTTTCTGAAACTAGTGAGAATGCAGACAGAAATGTCTGCTTCCAAATGATTTGTGAGCTGTCAACAGCACTTAAAATGCTGATTTAACTTAATCCTTTCATACTTTCCTACAGTCTAAGTTTTTTAAAAAGGAGAGAAACCCAGCACTCCAAGTATGGATGAAAGCCCATATGTATTAAAAATAAAGCTTTGGAAATCATGTTGGTATTTTCTTTAAGTGGAAGCTCAAGTTTTTCTCTGCTAGTATTGAGAGTATATATGGCTTTTTGTATATAAAAAAGAAATTTTTGGATTATCTATTATTAACAGCTGAAGTATGAAAGAAGTGTTGGAATTGAGTGGGTTTTAATCTGTCTTGAAGTGGTTTAAGAAATAAGATTTTCTTAAACATGTTCCACTGGCATAACAAAAATTTATTTTGGCTTTATTTGAAATGTTCATCTGAAGAATCCATTATTATATATTAGGAATACCTGGATATGTTAGAATGCACAATGTTGGCATCTAATAAAAATCACAGAAATAGAACCATTATTTATTATGCACATGTAGATGAATAGGGTCTGAACAATCCACAGAATGAAGGAAGTAAAATACCTGTGAAGCAAGTGCGGATTTTTTTTTTTTTTCCCAAAAGGTGTTTCTTTCCTTTCAGTTTACTATTAAAGTCTGTGTAGCTTAAGAACTTTGGCCTATGTCCAGGGTACTTTCTCTACTTTCTCAGGATCCTGAATCAGCAGCACCATCTTGAAAGAAATTTGGAAAGTAACGTACGGCTTTTATGTCCATCATACCAGAAGCACTTGATAAATAAAGTACTAGTGGGATAATTTTTTTTTAAAGAACAAATGAACAGAAAATATATCTTTTCTCAGATTACTAATTTTTTTTGAAGCAAACATTTTTTATTCTCTGCATGTAAGGTTTCCTGATACTGAATCAAAAAACACAGCTCTTCTGTTTGAGCTTTCAAGTCAAGTCAAGAAGGTGGGATGCTGGGACAGCCGGTAGAGTATTCCTTTGTTGGCATAAGGATTTTCTCTGCATTTGAAATAGAAAAATGGCTTACAGGATTGCCATCTTTTCATCTTTTTTTTTTTTTCTGGGAAGATAACAAAAAGCAACATACTGCGTAACTTAACTTACTAATTTCATAAGAAACTTCTCTTGCAAGTGCTGTCATGAGCATCAGTCATGCTATCTCCAGATCAAATTCCACTGGGGACTTAGAGGAAGTTAGAAGCAAGTGAAGCTGGACCATCTTTGAGAAAAATATCGTTGCTCTTCTGAATGAAAATCTAAATAACGGAGGAAGCATAATTGCTTCACAATTTTGAATGGTGTCACTGAAGTATTTTATATGTCATACAGTAATTATTTGTGATCTTTTCAGTTGTGGTGATGGTGTTTTCAGTCTTCATACCATTCCCTGCCATCCCAAATTTTTCTCACTGTTGTTGAGGTGAAGAAAACTATGAAGCACTAGGAGAAGTGAATAGATGACTCTCATTTGAAAACATATATCCCTACCAAAATGCATCAAGGGAAGTATCAATTATTCCTCTGTCACATACTTCCGTAAAGAAAAAGGCATATCTATGTAAAAATTTCAATCTTATTATGTAAGATGTGTAAATAATTACTTACAACTGCTACCAGTGAGGTTCCTAAATATTATTTTTTCTAGACAAAATAGAAACTGGAACTGAACAGTAGCTTGCTTTGTTAAGAAAGCATGAGGGTGTTAAAAGCTTTCTGTTGTGAGGGTCTTCCCGTGTGACACGATTATGCAAGTCTCCTGAAAAAATTAGTCCCATTGAGAGTCTAGACAGAAGCTGGCTTTTATTTTAAAAGTTTGAGAAGATGTACAAAACCTGGGCATCAAGTCTTCTTGGAAATGTACTGTAAAATACCGGTCATCATTTTCAAGCTTTATAAAAAAGAGATTATAGTTTGCTGTTCTGTTACTTTTTATGCTTATTTCTAAGAGACAAATGATGAATAATTCTGTAATAAAGACAACCAAATTTGGCAATTAAAGCAGACTACTTAATGACACCAGGAAATTAACATTTCCTATGAGGATAATTATGAAAATGGTGTTTATGCCCAATCCAACATTTTGGTTCCAATGAAACACAAATTTATAATCTATGTTACTTGATATTTCAAGAACTTTACCATGTGTAAAAGATTAGCCCTTGTAAATTTTTTTCTCACTAAACCTCTTAGCATCTGGTTTTAGCCACCACTCTTATCCACTGTTTTTGTTTGTTTGTTTGTTTTTGTTTTGGGTTTTGTTTGTTTGTTTTTGGTTTTGGTTTTTGTTTGTTTGTTTTCTAATCTAGTGAAGATATAAGGAGGGACTGACAGTTTAGTGCTTAAATCCTGCAGTAGATTTTTGGAGAAGGACTGCTCTGGTTTTGGTTTTTATATTTTAGTGGTGTTAGAAGCTAAAACATGGTCTCAGGGAGCAGTGTTGTCTGACTTAAACTGAGGGAATAGAGTAAAACTATGAGTAAATACAGAAGAATTAAGGGAAGTATCCAGTTTTTGTTGACATGACTTCCTTTAAATTCAGTACCCAAAATATTTCTCTTGTTGAAGTGTGGCTTGAGCCTCCTCAAGATGCAGACACCATAAAATAAACATTTCAAGACATACTTAACTTTAAGCATGAATAAACATGTTTAAACAACTGGAAACCCCTTGGGTTTGGACAATGTTCTGTGTGTTCTGCTAAACTGACTCAGTGATGACTTGTGCTATAAAAATAGTAAGATTGGAGTCTTAATTCTTATTAGAGTTTTTCTAAAATACAAGTATTTGATAAAGCTTACTATTTTGTCGTTTTCAGAGTGCAGTTTAGTCCAGCAGTAAGATCTTCAGATACTCTGTCCTCCTCAGGAGGTGTTCCGAAAAAGTGGAGAAATGTTCTAAGCCCTGAAGGAAAGAAGACAGAGTGATGTCATGCCTTTTTGATTTGGGTCTGCATGAGAGCTATTTCTGTCGTCATATGCCCATCAACATATGCATGATAATATGTTGCAACAACTTGCATTTTTTCCTATCACTTTAGAAAATATTCTGGGTATTTTTTTCTGGCATAGAACTTGTGTTTATAGATAGTGGGTTTTTAATACATACGTATATACAAAAAATATAATCACTGTTTGAAAAAGTACATGTTTCCCTCCTTCCTCAGGAATATTGCATAGGGATTTAAGTGTTCCCACAAGAATCAACCAAGACATACTGGAAGGTACATTGCTTTTAGAGGATTATATGCTAAAGCAATCAAACTGAAAGGTATGTCCCAGCTGCAATAAAAGAAAAACACCTAAAAGAAATCCTTGACATTTTTGGCCCAGTTTAAAAGGGCATTCTCCTGTCTGTCATTTATGTAGACATGAGTTAGAAACCTGTAAACATTTTCATTTGTGAACCAGTAACCCAGAATACAGCAGATTCTCAGCATATCTTATGTCAGGAAATTGTCTTAGAAGGGACTGTGGAGGTAGCTACTATGTTAAAATGTAAAAGTGAAAATTGGGGGGTAGGGAAAACCTCTGTACAAAGATACCATTGAAGGCTTTTATTTTTGTTTTTAATATTCTCTGTACTGCTTAAAGGATTCTAAATGACTGTAAGGGATTATTTAGATATGAACATGTAATCTGCTGCCTATTTCCAGTAAATTATTGACATAAAATGCTTAAGAGAGGAAGAAAATTAACGGTGGTGCCATTCATTAATGTGTTAATTTTCCATTATTAATAATTCTATGACAATCATATCAATCTTACTTTCAACCTGGTTCATCACAATACTGTCTCAAATCTCATTTATGAATGGGTTATAACTGAATAGTTATTTCTGAAAATTAGATCTGTTTAAATGATAATTAACATAGGAGCTTGAGAAAGGGAAGTCTGTTATTCATTATTTCCATACATCTCCCCGGATTTATTATATCAAAATTCTAAGTACAGCACTATTCTCTTCAGAGAAATAGTGATGCCTTCACTGTGGTGCAAAAAGATGGAAAGGAATCATGTCAAAACATATTAACCTGATAACAGAAGGCTTTTTTTTTTTTTTTAAGATATTTTAAGCAATTTTTCAACTGTATTTAAATTAAAGGAGATACTCTGGAACAAAAAGCTCTACTTGACTACCTGAGCATATTGCTAATTGTTTCAGCACATCTGCTGATGAGCACATAGCAGGCTGGCTGGAGCCTCTGTTAATGAAGTTTTCCAAAATATCAGTTCATTCGTTGTGTTGAGATGAAGCACATGGAATTGTGTCAGAGTCTAGTTTGTTTATTCTACTGTCTCTTCTGAAAATATCTTTTTCTTCCCAGCTTGACCAAAGCTGGATAACGTCTTCCTCAGGAGAGCAGTTCTGTTACAGTTATTTATACATAAGCAGACAGTTTTTTACGTACCCAGCTGCTCTCAAAATGTCATTGACTTTAATGTGAAATTAGTGACCTGGATATAGCAGAGGAAGGTACTGCCTAATCCTTACTATCATTTTCTCTGTTCATGAAAGCCATCATGGAGATGACAGGGTAAGGATGTTAACCTTGGTCTCCCGGTTATATTCCAATGTGAATATTTACCTTTTTTTTACTTTAAGTAAATTTTCCTCCACAGTTACTAATTGTCACAGCACTCCTCTTCTCACCAGAGCTATTGGATACCATGTCTGTACACTGACTGACTGAAACATAAGAGCTTCCGTTTTTCATTTAGTCATCAGCTGTTTCAACTCTACTGTTTATTTACCATGGGACCTGAAGCATCTTAATATTCCAGTAGAGGGAATCTTAAATCCATATGTTTAGTGGGAAAAATACTTCTGATTTGCTATATATTCAAAAGTATATTTTATTTGAACTTTGCCAATAAAGAATTTAATTCAGCTAAAATTCTGTGATTTATCTGTGATATTGATGCCTTTAAAAGCACTTGACAAGCTGAGATTCATGCCAGGCATGCTGACAGGCAGGTCTCATATTTTTTCCTACTGCATTGTTTTTCCCTCTGGAGTCAGGGCTTGTCATGGATGGAAGAACATTATAGAGTATGATTTCATGAGCATGCTTTCATGCTTATTGCCAGAGCCTTTGTTTCCCTACCTTAGCATATGCAGACTCATGACAGAGGAAGAGTTCAAGAATGCTGACTCAGGACCATGTAGAGTAATGAACTTTCATTATCAAAGTGTGGGAGTTTGTTAGTCCAAGTGTAAGTTCTTCACACGTACTATTAATTAGAGGGGTTTGGGTTGAAAATTAACTTTCTGGAATAAAAATTAAGAATGTCACAGGCAATAGAAGTTTGACGTGCCACAGACCCTCAGCCTTATTCTCTAACACCTGTGCCATTATGATTTGACCCTGCTCTTACAGCATGTTTCTGGAAAAAAAGAAAAAAGTAGAGAAAATGACAAAGCTGTTCTTTACAGATGGCTTTTTCAGGTCATGATGAGTCAAAAGAGGATGTTAGAAATACTGACAAAGTACTTAGCTTTAGTCTTGTGATGATGCCTATGAAGTCTATAGATATATGAATTCTGGAAATAGGAAAGCTCTGCAGTGAAAAACATTCAGAAATTCTTTTAAAACACTGGACTCCATTCAAATGGCTCTGGTTTGTTGACCTGTGGAGAAATCTGGAATCTTATCTCCATAACATGAAAGTAAGTCACCAAGAATCCAGTCTCAGGGCACATGTGCATAGAAAAGCTATTGTCAGGCAAGGTAGGGTGTGCATTTAATCTTCATTCGCTCTTTTGCATAGTCTCCACATAGATAATTCATTTGAATTTAGGTCCTCTGTAGCTTAGTCCTATTCTAAAGGAAAGATATTCTGACTTCACTGGAGTGTGTGAACATGAACTACTGCAAAATATATATTGATTGCAGTGTCCCTTACTGATTCTATCACATATTGAAGGTCTGCCATATAGTGATCTCAGTGGTGCTGAGTGACAGGACAGGAGGCAATGGGCACAAAGTGAAACCCAATAGAGTGCCTCTGGACATCAAGAAACACTGTTTTACTGTGTGTACTGGCACAGGTTGCCCAGGGAGGTTGTGGAGTCGCCATCCTTGGGGAAGCTCAAAAGCCACTGTCTTGGGCAAATGGCTTCAGGTAGCCCTACTTGGGCAAGGAGCAAATGGTCTCTGGATGTCACTTCAAGCCTCAACTATTCTGTGACTTTACAGCTATGACTTTTAGAAAATTTAAGCTTACTCATTCCAGGCAGGATAGAATTGAATTTTGTCCACATTACATAACAAGTCTGATGCTTTTCTTGTCTTAGATATTAACTAACACCTTTCCTCTCAAGTCAGAAAGCCAGGGTTTATCCTTTGCAGGAACTACAAAAAAACAGTGATGGTAAATTGAATTTAATCTTGATCTGTTCTTGAACCCACATTTTTATACCAATTGAAGTTAATTGCAACTGCTCAGATGGATCCACCATGTTCCCTAAGTGAAATTTATCAATATATAATGCAATTACAATACAGCTGCAGCCACCTTCTTAATACACCCGTCTGCCTTTCTATTAGGTTTAAACTTAAATATCATACTCCTGTTATCTCTGCCCTTATTGTTTTCTCAGGTTCTTTCAAAATCCATGCACCACTTTCACTATGGTGGTACCACTGTGTGGTAGCCAGGCTTATTGAAATGCTGTTCAATGCCTTCGACATTGCTGATGATTTTGCAGAAACTTCTTCAGGAAAATTCTACAATCCTTAAAATACACCTTTCAAAAATTTAATACAGCACACAGTCCCAACGGCTTTGCATATAGCAATAGAGAACCCTACCCATGATCAAGGACCTTTACTTATGCAGGCAATTCCCTTGACTTCAGAAATATTATTGGAATTGGGACGTGTTGCCAGGATCACAGTGCTGTGTTTGAAGTACACATCAAATATTAACATGTGTTTTAATGGTTAAATGGCTCATTGATTTTCTACCTTATTCATTGTTTTCTATCAATACACCTGATAGTTTCCTCATCTGAATGTCTGAATTCATTACTCTGTTTTTCCTAATCTTCAGGACTTTTAAATTACAGATTGATTCTAATGAAGTCTGCAATACTTTACCTGTAATTGAATATCTTGTAAAATCAAATCTCACTTCAAATACTCTTGTTCAGTGATTGTTTTTCATTGGTGTCTAAACCATGTAAGTAATTTAAACAAGCATTTGTCTACCATTCACATTTTGACTGCTTTCCAGTGAAACTCAAAGCTTTATGCATTTAACAATTAAACAGGATAATACATGATCCAGCTTTCAATACTTGGAAGCAGATTGTTCCTGATTTCCAGTTTGTTTGTATTTTAAAGCTCAGTGATTTTATGTAGAATTATTTGAAAAACCTTAAGCTAGGCCAAAAAGAGAAGCCAAAGAAGGGAATAACTTAATATTATTTGTGTCTGTTTTCCAGTGGTAATCAATGATGTATATTTCAAATAACAGGGTAATAAATGGGTAAAGCAACAGGAAAGTTAAGAGCACAAAAACAAGTTTATCATTTCCAAGCAGATGTTTCCTGAAAGAAAAATATCTGCTTTTCTTCAAATGGATGACATTTTTCTGAGCTACAGATTCAGCACCTGAGAGCAGGTGGGAATATGTTTAATGTTGCTTAATCCAAATTGTTTATACAGCTTTAGAGCTGTTCCTTTTGCAAGCCTTTTGCAAGACGGGGTTCATCTGCTTTCACAACAGCTGATAGAGGAATCACATTTCCTCGCCTTCTCCAAAGCCAAAGATCCAGCCAGTGGCTTGTGAGATGCAGAAGGAAAGGGCGTGTCTAAGTCCTGATGACTGCAAAGAAACTCAAAAAATGGGAGAAACTTCATGCTAGTGCAGCAGCAGCAGTAAGATTTTCATGCTCTTCAGTGAGATTATCATCAAGGCTTGAAATTTTAACATCTCGTCCTCTAGCCCATACTCAGGAAAAGAAAGGTTGAAGATAGTATCAATTTTCCTTGAGAAAATGGATTTGAACAAATAAATAGAGGTTTATATTTTACACTCCAATATGTAGAGCTTTATCTATTTCTAAAAATAGATAAACATATTTAAGTTTTATTTCGTCTTTGTTCTGCTGGTCTTCAGGAATAATGATTTTAGTTAGTTGGCTGTGTTATGCTGGTTTAATTTAATTTGAATTAAAGTTATAGAGTTTTGCTAAATACACTTTTTTTCTGTTATTCCTTTTCCCTAAAATACATGAAAGCACTATAAAAATGCAAAATCTGTTCCATTTAAATATGAACAGCAACATCTCCAACATATCTCCAACATAATATATGTAATTTCAAAAATACAGGTCTTCCGCTTGCCAGTCTAAAAGTATGCTTTAATCCAGATTGACCACAACTGTAATTTCATCAGGGGATGATGCTGGGATTCTAAACTGCAAGTGCACACCTCAAGCAGTTTGTGATTTTTTTCTTGAATTAGGAATGGCTTCCTGATAGGCTGTTTTTCTGTCTGTTTTTATATCCAGCTTGGTCAAAAACATCTAAAACATACGTGGAATATGAGATAGATTTTTTCAGAAAATTGCTAACTATGCTGCCACCTAGTGAATCTGTACCATCTCTGGTACTACTTTTGTTCATTAAGAGATTTAGCTCCTTTTTCTCGAAGTCAGAGAATTTTTTTTTTTTTGAGAATGTTTTCAATAAAATAACAGCTGGGAATGTATAAAATATATTACAATCTTGCTTAAATTTTGGTTTGAAATAGCCAGATACAACTATTGTAAAATGTGAGTGCACTGAGCTTGGGCACTATCGTTAATCATTAAATTCCTTTCTCCTGTAGGATTGTCCTTTAGAAATAATAATAAAAAAATCATGATCATAAGGCCACTGTAATGTAAGTATCTGTTTCTAGTCTTTGTGTTCTCTCTAATGATTAAAACATCACCATTTTATCAGCCATCTTGGGTTTGTTCCTTCTCAAGTAAAATCAAGGCACTTGCCATTTTCCTTAATCAACATGGGTTCTGCTGTAGCTGCAAGACTGAATCCATATGTTTGCCAAACTGTTTTATCTAAAAATCACCTGCACAAAAAGCATATCAGTTTGCAAACACTCTTTTTAGGAAGAAAGGAAGAGTGTTTGAATTTCATCTAAGAAAATCACAAACCCAGTGGACTTCATTTTTTTTTCATCTGTTGTGCATCCAGCTGCTGAAGCTGGAGGTGATGTGCCGTAAAAGAGTCTCACATCAGGCTGTTCTGCAGTCTGGTAGTCCCACCACCCTCAAATTAAAGATAGTCTAAATCCAGGTAATTGCTTTCTTAAATGAGTCATTGTGCACTGTCAGTCTGTGGTTTTCATTCTGTAAAGGACAATAAGAATAACTAAGGAACAGGCTGAGCAGATTTAGAATACTGTGAGTTTTAACATTTTAGAATGCTAGAAGGTCAATTCAAATTTGGATATCATCAATTCATTTCATAATCCTCTACTGTATGGAGGATATAAATATATATAATACTTCTGTAGCTCTCCAGACCCAATTTCAATAAAGTGTGTGTAAGTACAGACACATCTGTGGCTCATAATAAAGCAAATTTATATTGGAGATAAAATTGTCGTCTGTAAGTATTCTAAGGCTGATTTTAAACGTGTCTACAGTAAGTTAGCATTTAGGAAGCAGGGAATGTAAACCAGCATGAGATTTAAGTCTGAATCTTGAGTAAGATTGGAGTTCGTGTGAAATTTAGATTGTGAGAGAAGCTGAACCCATACTTTTCAACCCTTGTGTTTTATTTCCTAAGTTATCTTCATACTAATGTACATGCTTCTATACAAGCAGGGAAGGGGGTTTTTTTCAGTCTCAGTGCTGCAGTATACACAGGTAGCCCTCATGGATCCAACTCTGACTGCTTAAAACTTTCTCCCAGGACAGATTTTAGGAAAACAGACTATTTTGAGTGTTGAAGTTTCTGGAATATTTGGCTGGCAGCAGTCGTAGCAGGAATTCACCCAAACGGTCAGCCTTGCTTTGGGCTGATCTTAGCAGTTGTGCAGCTCAGTGAAAAGTGTCATCAGCTGACGTTCATTTCTCACTTTAGAGAGAGACTTTGTAACCACTTTTTTTTTTCCCTTCACTTTGAAAAGCTACTAATTAGCAGCAGTAGCCAAGCAAGATATGCAACATTCACCAATATCTCAGTTGACTATTATTTGCTTCATAATGCATCCACAGTCATGTTATTAACAGTAATGTCTTACACAGCAATTATCCCTGAGTGGCAGTTCTGCAGATGCTTATCTCCTAAGGATAGTGTGCCCTTGGCCACATTATTACTGTTTTATTTACTTGAAATAAAATGTTATATATATTGATTTCGTTCTAACAGTATCCACCTACACTGCTGCATACAGCCAGTGTCATTTCTAGCCTTCCAAAATTAGGATCAAGAACACTTCCGGAATCAACAACAACGTCTGGGCAACATTTGGCAGCCCAACAGCAGGAGCAGGTGATTCTTGTCTCAGTGGGATGTCTGAGTCTTTCCTGGGTGAGATGTTTGGATTGGCAGTGGTAAAGTTTCAGTGAGGATTGGGTGGAGATTCTTGTGCAGTACAGTGATATGCTTGTCACCCTGAAGATGCCAGTCCTATAATTACCAATTGGTTGAATTCAAGTGATATTTCTGCAGATTCCTCTAAAGAAACGGAAAGATAGGATGACCAATCATGTGAGACCACAGAACCAGTCAGACCTCACAGAGTCAGTTCTGCACTGAAAATGCACAGAGAAGGCTGAAGGCCAGGTAAACTGAGGCAGAAAGAAGGCTACTGCTTTGCTAGTGAAAGCATGTAGTCTGAATCCAAGCCATATTACTATTACTACTAGTTCTGCCAGGGTCCCTAAAAAATGCCTTTGCCAGGACTGCCTGGTAATATAGACCGATGCTACTATTCTGAGAGGAAAATATGGAGGAGGTCTTTGTGCCATACTGCTCAGGGAGGTGTTATTGCAAGTTTTCTCCTGATTACATTTGAGAGATGGAAAGACATGGCAGAAATCAGTGTTGGTGCAGCAGCTCAGAATGTGGCATTATCTAAGTAAAAATTCTGGGTAGGAGGATCTGTGGTTACCAAAACTTGCATGAGTAAGAGATGTTCAGTGCCACATCAGATGAAGCTACATAAGGCAGGGGAGCAGTTTCAGAGGAAAAGGATGGGGGAGCATTATATCCCTTCCAGAATGTTCTCAGACTATTCACACTTTCCACAACATCACATTTCTTCATTCCTTAGCTGTGAACTTTTCTGTCCAGTATCCTTGAACATTGTGGACTGCCAGCAATATGGTCCTGATGCTGTTCTCCTCAAACCTGAGAATCCACAAATACTTCTGTGCTATGCAATCTTTTAGTAGCTCACTAAATATCCCTGTTTTTACTCTCTGCTCCTGTTATTTGCCTGATGCTGAATGCCCAATGAGGGTTATTATCATCACAAAAGACAGGCAGTAAGGTGGGATGGAGAAGCATTTGGCAGCCAGTTTTATATCTTTTGTGAGAAGAGACATCACTGATGAGCAAATGCCTATTTCAAAAGTTCTAAATGGAGCACAACGAGGTACGCACTGACACCATTCGCTAAAATACTCCCATTTTGCATTCTTCGTATTTGAAAGGCCAGAACTACCAATTCTGAAATGAAAAACAGGGATTCTGATGCTAGAACTTCAACAGAGTGCTTTCATGTGCAAAAGTTGCATTTTGTACCCCCTGCAGACATGCACAAAATTTACATCGACATGAACAGAGTTGCAACTTTTAAAATTAGAAGGTGTGGTGACCTAAGCCTGTCACCTTTTCAGTGCCTTGTTATTTGTGCATGCTTATGCATTCGATAAGCAGACGCCAGCTGGAATGGCTGGGTTTTGTATGAGAGACACCACACGCACATACAGAAAGCCATCCAGTTGTCCTGCTGAAACACATAGCTTTTATGCTATGAAACCCAAAGGGCCACTCACCATAGTACTCCACAGGGCTGTACAAGATGGTGTATAAATTCCTATGCACTTCTAAAAGAGCATGGATCAAGTTTTTATATTTTTCTAAATATAATAATAATAATAATCATAATTTAAAGTCTGTGCTGTACACAGGGCAGAGAGGAAAAAGAGGCCACTCTTGTGAATGCAGAGCAACCATACATCCAGCTGCCCATAAGCAAGACTTAGTGCAGAACAAGGAGGAAATGGATTCTTGTCTAGGGGCCTGGTTAGGTACAGAAAATCTTTGAATGCATGGGCATGAATGACCCCTCCATGACATAAGCAATATTCTAAATAAGAGTAAGAAAGACTCAATTTGGGTCTATTGAGAAAGTTAAACAAAATATTTATAACAAAACTCAAATCTGACCAGATTCCCATCCCAAAACAGGAGTATCATGCAGAAATCTGACAGATGAAGTCTTGTCTGTATTCTTCTTAGACAGGTTTGTATGACAAGGCGACTGGTTTTTAGGTGATTGTTCCCAGGCTCCATTCTGATCCTGGGAGCATCTCCATACTGCAGTATGTCAGTACCTTTTTCCAAACCACAGGCAGGAGTGTCACACAAATAAATACTTTTCCAGCCCCACATAACAATGAACAAAGAGCTAGGTGCTACTTTTTCTCTTTTTGTTCTTGGGACACTGTGCTATTTTTTTTCCAGTGGTCCCACGGTACAGGGCAGACATGACTTTGCAAGGAAAACACTGTTTTCAGGGCTTTTTAAAGACCATTGCTATGAAGATTTTTCAAAAGACAAGGATGCAAGAGGCTTATTGCTCTGTGTAAAACACATTTTGAGGGTGAGCAGCCTGGCCTACTGGAAGGTGTCCCTGCAAACGTCAGGAGCTTGAAACTAGATGACCTTTAAGGTATCTTTCAACCCAAATCATTCTATGATTTTATGTTTATATTAAATTTGGAGTGCTTTCAACTGCAGAGAAAACTTTTCATCAAGAGATGGTATCTAGTTGGGCCCAGAAATCTGGAGGCTGCATGTATTAAGTACTCAGCCAGTCATGTCAGGGTGCCAGCCTGCCAAAGCATCAGGCAATGCAAATGAATATGAGTGTGCATGAACTTAGTGGGCTGTGGTGTTTGCATTCCTTCAGACAAAGCTCACAAAGGTCTGTACTTTCTTGCCAGGTGATCAGAAGTAGGTCATACACATGAGCAGAACCAGCAAGTTCTGGTGCAAGCAAGGAGATTTCCAGATCCATTTAAACTGACCTAACCTCAGGCTATCGTGGTCCTTCCTTCCTTCCCTGCATCAGTGTTACCAGCTTGTCTTGTCATATCCAGTAGTAAACTTGATTGTACACAATGAGATCAAAAGTATACATCACTAACTTCTGCTCTGCCAATTTAACTTCATGGGTTAAAACATTTCATTTAAACCATGAAAACAGATTTTTAAAAAGAAAAGCAAACAAATCCTTAGACTTTAATGGTCTTTCCTTCTCTATTTTTCCAATTAGAGCTATAATGTTAAATAGCAGAAATTGCTTCCATGATGCGAGACTGGAGGATATATGCACTGCTTACTACTTTGTAATAATTTTTGAGAATTTGACCAAGAGTTTTGTAATAAATGCAGATAGCAAAACCTGATCATAAAGCTTAGTAGACTAGAGGTAAATTGAGAAACCTATTTGTAATCAAGTGATGTAAAAGTGACATAATTATGGTTGCCACCAGCAGAATGAAGTGTTTTACAAAGATAAAGGAAAGAAGGTAGATGCTTTTCATTTAACTACCCTTGAAGTAGGTAAATATCAGCTGGGTTTGAATTGAAAGAGTACATACACTATATGCAAACTGAAATATCAAAGTTTAAAACAACTTATCATTTGATAATTTTTTCATTTAAATTTAGTAATTAATTCTAAATTAATTCTAAATTAATTTTAATAAGCATTTTAGGCAGTTTTTAACTTTTAAGGCATTTTATTATTGAGACAGAAAAGGCTGGTCTTAAATTCCAAGACTCAAATTCCACCCTCTCAAATTTCAGGTCATCTTATTTTAATGTCTTCTTTGTGAGCACTAAAACAAGACTCTAGGGAGATTATTTTGGCCTGAAGCTTTTGGTCTCCAAAAACCATTTGTACAGCACTGGTTTAGCATTTAGGTTGCCCTCTTTGGAGTCAGTATTTGGACTTGATGACCCTCATGTGTCCCTTACAACGCAGAATGCTCTGTGACTCCATGATCCAAGTCTATTTTCTGAAATAGTTTTCAGGATTTTGCAAAGTTGGGCTTGTTTGGTTTTTTTTTTCTTTTCAACCTGAAATAAATATAATCCCACTGCTGACTTTAACGAAAAGATTATATGGGGGTAGACATCATATGTGTACATTTTTTCCAAATGTAGAATTACTGGAAAAGTTTTATGCAAAGTTAATTAGATATTATATCCTTGGACTAGAGGTGAATCATCTTTTCTGATAAAACTAGTAACTTGAGGCTTCAAAACCTGAGGAGCAGTAGGAAGTCTGTGCTAATAATAAATTGTTTTGACTGCAATTGATGTCTTAGTATGCATATAAATAAATTATTTAATAAGAGAGCCCACTGAGATTATAGCAAAACCAATTAACGCATAATTTTGCATGTAATTAGGAAAATGCCAGTCATTGAAAGAATTAGTGGCAAGTGTCCTGCAGCAGAGCTTTAGCAGTTAACACATGGCTTAGTTAATTTACTTCTACCAGCCTACTGGACCAGTTTCCATGACCCCCATATATGTTAAGAATAAGAGTAAGTAAAGTGATAGCTTTAGCTCTCACTGCTGATAAAACTATAGAACTTGTCTCCATTCTTTCAAGCAACAGCTTGTGTTCTTTTTATTGGAGAAGCATAAGTTGAAAGAAAGATCTGCTCTGGGAATATTTAAAGCATCTGGACTTGAGAAGTTAGATCTCTCTTTCTTTACTTTACCAGTACTGTAATTATCAGGGAATCAGATACTGTTTATGCCACTGAAATATTTGATTTGTTCTAATGCAGACTATTTTAGTGTTGGTTGAACTTTTCAATCAAAGTAAGGGAGAAAATCTATCCCCACTGAAATGCTGTTATCAGCTGTCATGATTTTTTTGCCAAGGTAAATCAATTCACCACCTCATGAAGGTGTTACACACTGAACTGACAGTCACAGGGATTTGCTGAACACAGCAACATAGACAAAGTTTTTATCTGTGCTGCAGAGACTACACAGATTTACTTCAGTGTTGCCACACTAAAGTCCAAAGTCTCAGGTGTAATCCAAAGTACCTTCTGATTGTAACACTTCATTAAGTACAAACCATCAATTACATGCAGCACAGGGCCTAACAAGATGCTTCCAGGTCTTTGCTCCCTTGCTTCAACAAGAGCTGAATATGAAATATTTTTGCTAATTGTCAGTGTCAGGGACATGGGAAATGTCAGCAGAAAAATTATGCATTGTATATTGAACAATATTTATAAAATAAGGGCTGATTTTCTGTGGGAAAGGATACAGCAGACGAGCACAAGAAAATAGGGTTGTTGTTTTTTTTTTGCTTGGAAGTCCATGAAACCAAACAGTTTATTATTACTGACTCTTTCAAAAGAGAGAAGGGCACTCTTCAACCATACAATATTAGAACTGGAGGAAAATAACTAGAAAGGACTGTCAATAAAAACTGCAGTAAAATCCCTGTTTTGTTACAACTTGCTTCTGTTGAATAAGGAAGGCTGTTAGCTCCTACAGTGTTCTATGATACTTTTTACTGTGCCAAAATTCTATAAAGTTTAGTCACTCTTTGATTTAATCAAAACCAACACTACAATTCTTTTTACTTTAGCCTTCCAAATGGAGAACAATAGCCAGTTATTTCTAAAAACTCCTACTGTAAATAAGATGATATAACAACATTGCACACACACACAAACACAGGCAGCTGGAGGTATATTCAGGGTTCTGTTTTCTGAAATTTGCTGTCTGTACAGCAAAGAAGGATGAGGTGATTGTGAAACAGTTCTTAAACTAACCCAGTTTATAGCTCAGTATTTTAAAGTAATGCAGAATTAGCTGTGGCTTCTTTCCTAATTCGCTATCCTAGCAGGGACATGCATTATTGAGATATTGGTGAAAAATTGTTAATCTATTTGGAGCAGTTTGTTGACAAGACTTTAATGTCAAGAGATCCTAGGAGTCAAAACTGGAAATACAGCTCATCATTGCCTCTCAGTAAAATAAGTTTTGCGGGCAGCTTTGTGGAAAAAAAATTGACAGCATAGTTGATAATATGTATCTCTACAAACATTTCTTAAAATGATAGAATAAGAATGATCGAAGTATTGTTGGATGGTAGCACTTGAAACTTCATTCAGGAGTCACTATGCTACCCTTTGATTGCCTTGATTAAATTTTTAATTATACAAGTAACAACAGTCCACATTGATTATTTTTAGCCCTTTAAGATACATCTGAGTTTTAGTTACTTCATAAGGTTTAAGACTAAAGATACATTCAGCCATCTAATATTAATATCTGCGTATCTCTGGCAACTAAGATCACAAACAACCCTTAGTTGGTGTAGGACAGGGCAACAGGAACGACAAGGCCAGGTTTTTCAGTGGGAAAAAAGCCCCAAACTTGTCCTGTGCTGTGCTCTGGAAACAGCCCTGCATGGTACTGGGCTGGCACGAGCTCTGATGGCACATCTGAGCTCCAGCACTACAGCAGCCCAGACCTCATGCAGTGACAGGAGGATGACTAGAGATTTTGAGAGTGTAATTAGAGATTCTAAACGCCCAACTACACTTAGGCAAGAAGATAAGAAAAAGGAACATCTGGCTGCACTTATAAGGAAGACAAGATTTGCAAGTGTAATGTGAGAAATTCCAAATGCCAGGGACTGAAATAATTCAAGTTGCCTAGTAATGCTGATTTCCCCCTTCACCCTTTACCTATTTCCAAAGACTATCTCATCTACATCAAAATGGTAATGAAACCTGTCTGCTCACTGGAGTCAAACAACTTAAGGTAAATGCTGTAGGAGGAATTCAGCCCTGGCTTTGTTTTAAAGTGGCCATGAATACATTCTCTTCCACTGACTGAGACCAGGGAGCAACAAGTTGCCCAGCAGCAGTAAGACGTGGCTGAAGCACTGACTGCCTAAGTGACTGCCCAGCCATTTCCACTGCAAACAGGTAAACGGGGAGACCAAGCTTGTAGGCTGAATCTGTTCTGCACCGAATTTGGATCTGGCAAGTACCCAGTTTTCAGAAGACTGAGCATGAGTGGACAGCAGCAGCAATATCATACTCAGAAGAACAGAGAAACCACAGTATTATCCATTGCCCAGGACTCTGGGATCAAAAAGAAATGAAAGAAATGAAGTACCTGGAGAATCCCAGTGGCAAGTCTAACCTGCAGGAAAAGCTACTGTCCCTCATTCAGCCCTTACCAGACATTCCTACCAATATGATTTCTAAGAACTTCTGCAAATATGGAGATCAGTGCACCTCTAACAGTGACAAAGACTCTCTCACTCAGCATCTGAAGTCTCAGTCAGGCTCATTGTGAAAAAACAGCCATGGTGTTTGAAGGTATCCTGCCTGCGGTGCCCATGATTGCCTCCTGCTTAGCTAAACTGTCTACAGGAGTACCCAAACAGCTGAGGTTTGACAGCTTTCCAGCTGAGAAACAGTAAGTACCTGGAAATCATGCTTCACATCAGGGCAGCTCTTTCCATAATGACTGTTTGTCTACATCCTTAGTAAAGTTTGTCACTAGTCCAATAGATATTTTAAGACAAATTCTTACCAAGTGAGTAAAAACACTAAGCCATGTACAGAGATAAAATTCTAAAATAGCTCCACAGGTACCTTGATGCTTTGCAGTTGTGCATTCTGTAAGGCCAAAGCCTGTAACCCTGTGTGTTTCCAGCTGAATCTGTTTCTATATAACATTTTAATGCTTGTGTTATGTACTGCATTGGCAATATTTAGCTACTGTAGGAGCAATAAATCTTATCATAATCTTCCACATAATCAGTGTCATACTTCTCACGCCTCACTTAGTCTTGTCTCTACAACTCTGCCACACCCTGACTGATGAACCGTGTATACCAAAGTATGCTTTCTCGTGTTCAGCCAGTGTATAAGTAAATACAAATAATGTACTACGTATATGGCTTTTTGGGGCATGCATTTGCTTAAAACTATTGGCCTTTTAACATAAAATAATAGCACTCTACTTTGGACACATGCAGAAGGATTTCTCACCTCTTTTGGTGTTGTATTGCTTCTGACTGCCCACAATGTAAACAAGACATACAGTCAGAAAAGATTTATTTATAAAATGTGTAGGTTTAGGAGCCACAGAATGAGTGAAACAAAGCTAAATTGGCAAACTCTTACATTTTCTCACATATATTGTAACTGCTTAGACTGAATCACAAAGCTGATTTCTTTTAGTACTTTTGGAAAAGTTTAACTTGATTATTGCACTATAGAAGTGTAGCACAACTGTGACGTGGCTGCTTTGACGCACAGTACCTTCAACCTATAGAAAGATGTGTTCTTGCCCTTGAGATGCTCACTCCGTCCCCGCTCCTGAAGAAGGTGCTTAAGATGAGATCACTCCTTTTCTGTTATATCACTACTGTCATGTCCTCCCCTTCAAGCAACTATCCTGCCCCATTTTGTAATGGGTGGCAGTCTGAAGGTTTAAAGCATACCCCCAAATTCCTGCTCGGCCTAATTTGTAGCAGGGATTTGAAAGCAGTTTCATGCATCCTGTGTGCTAACCAAGAGGCTCTGAGGTGACCCACAGTGAAACTGGGAGGTTCCTCTTCACATAAATAATTGAGAAGTCCTGAAGAGCAAAATTACAGCCATTAACAAGAATGTAGGCCCACTAATTGATACACTGTCTAAGGATACAATCTAACTAGATCCTTAGACCAGAAAACTTACATCCTTGTCTCTAGAACAAATGTTTATACACGTATAGGTCCTTTGGAGAGGGTTTTTTTGGTGGTGTCATAAATTTGCATAGCTGGAAGAGAAGCAAAAAGAAGGATGAAGCAGTCCTCTGAAGTGGGATTGTGAATCCTTTTACTTATGTAACGATTATAAATTATCCCAACAAAATAGGAATTTACAGATATTCAAACTTTCAAGTTTCCTATCTCCATTGTGTAGGTAGACATTATTGATTATCTTTCCATTAATGAAAGAACATAGTTGAACATAGAATGTTCAGCTGACATTCTGTATCTGATGTGAAGCGGTTAAGTGACTTCTTCATCTGGATATGATGAGGAGACAGCAGCGCCCAGGCAGTGGGCAGAAATTACTGATTTAGTGTGGTGATGTTTTAAGGAATGGGCTGCGCGTGCCCGAAGTATCAATGAACAAAATAAATGCATTTACCATGTAGGACATCTTTTTTGGATTAGTGCTACATTACTTAGTTCATCTTTGAGAACACCTTGAACAAAAAGAGTCTGAACCAATGGATGCCAAATTAGTTAAACTGTTGCCTCAAGTGTATAAAATAGGCTTATGAGACAGCCTGTTTTGGTTTTACCATCTAGCTCAATTACACCCACCTCACCTGGCTTCATATGCCAACATAATTCTTTAATACAAAAATCTGTGACTGACTGGTGCTGTCATTATTTAATGAATAGTACAAATCAAAAAATGTGCATTGTGAAATGTGTTAAAGCTTAAATTATTCATCATCGTATTCATATTTGTGTGATGAATAAACTGGAGGAGTACTGTCAGTGGTTATTAACATATGATTCAGCAATTCTCAATCTGCTAAAACAGGAATCCGGAAGTTCTGGGTGAAAGCAGGCACTGTTTAGCAGTGGGGCTCCACTCCACAACTCAAAATCAGTGGTTCCTAAAAGAATTCAGTATCTCTTACCAGAAGATGCACGACTTGTCCTGCTCAGGGGTGTCTTGCTCAGTTCACTGCAGGAGGAGGGAAGGGCAAGTGTAGGAAGGACAGCCATGCCTCCAGTCAGCCCACAACTGCTTGCCTACTAAAGCAGAAGCCAAATAAAACCCCAAGGTGTCTTTGCCTGAGCAGGTAAGACCTCGTTCCTGTGCTTCCAACACATTCTCTTGCTTTACTCTTTCAAAACGCTGATGAGCTGCCAGCATTCTATTGACTGACTATTCACAAGGTGCAGCAAGTTCCAGTTTTCCCAGTCTCAGCATGACCATCTGAGAAGTGACTTCTGGGCCAAAACTGACTGTACACAGGCACCTGTATTTATCAGCGAGGGCACTTTGTTTGTTTCAGGATTTGCTTGTATGTCTTCCCGGTAACTCTCACTCCTCTACCTAGCTGATTCATCCTACTGGTTGAATGGCAGGAGAATTCAAAAATTTTGCTGAAGTTCCTGTTTCTTTGCTGCCTGATAAACGTTTCTGAACATGGCCTGTAGCTCTCTTTGAGGCTGGGCTGTCTCAGACATGTGGCTGATGATGGTATATTTCTCAGAGACCAGCCAAGACCCTTCTCAGCAAGAGGTACAGTCCTGACTTTGGGCATGATTGAGTCACTGCTCGACAAAATCTTACATTGACAAAATATAGCTGAAAAATCTAACTTCGAGTACAAGTTGTAATATATAATTAAGAGCAATTAAAGCATGTGAACAAAATTCAAGTGACATTTTATAATGCACTTTTGTGTACTGAAGCTGTAGACCACTTACTCATGGGAAAAACATGTAAATGCCACTTATCCACATGGGATCCCCGACTTGTATCATAGTTCATCTATACAGATGTGGTTAAGGATATGCATCACCTTCTAGAGATGTTGCCCAGGCCAAATAGGTTTCTGTATCCATCCTTTGGGAACAACAGAAAGCAGCTTTGTCAAACATTAGCACCTTTGAGGATCTGCCAGCTGAACCACTTATAAAATGTCACCAAGCATTTTCCATCAGAATAGACTTGGAAAGTTGTTATATTTAGTTAGCATTAAACATTTTTGTAAGGTCACTGCAACTGACTGCTGGTTCAGCTCCCTGAACTGGTCTGTGGTTCTAAAGAGTGGAGCAAACAAATAATAGAATTTTTTATCCGTCCTTCTCAGAAATTTGTGGATCAGCCTCAGTTTTTTGAGTATTCCACATCTTACTAGTCTTATTTACCAGAAAAGCTTGAAGAGTAGCCTTTCAAGAAGCAGAGCCAGTATAATTCAAGCAAAACGATTTGATGGAAAGGAGATATGTACATGTCTCAATTTGTTTTGGAGGTGGACTAGTTACTACTCACACTTTGGGTTTCTGTCCTAACTTTACAAACCAATGCTCCATTAAGAAAGAAATCTTCACTGTTCCAATGCATTGAAACAAGGATCAATGTAAACCATGATAAACCACAGATATGATTCCACCATCTATTTTCACACAATTGACCATGGAGTTGGTTAAAGACACTGATCCACCCAAAACCCCCCAAAACTTGATGTTTTCAGTTTAGCCTGCACTGCTGATTACATGACCCCATGAATGGCTGCAGAGAAGGGGGCTGGATTATGACTGCCAGTTTAGGCTAGTGGGGAATTGCGGTGCAGGGCTACAGTGCCTGACATCTCTGTATTGCCCAGTGACAAGAGCTGGAGTCCTCTGATAAGCCAGCAAGCAGCAACATGATCAGCACAATACTCATGGCCCTGGTGAGAAATTTGTACTTTGGGGAGAAAAGTCAGAGTGATATCACTTACAAGATGAATTTTTTTTTTCTTTAGTCTTCTGGAGCAGTGTTCTTGTCATACTGAACATCTTCAGTCTGGTTGCTGTCTTTTTGGTACATGAAATTTTGTTTCTGTGATTCATAAATTTTTAACCTTTACTTGATTTTTTTTCTTGTGCCCACTGTTCAGTAACATATTATTTTTATTTGATGCAGTTTTCCTAAAGGTGTATTGGTTTCGCACTACCTGGTTTTTGGTAGCAGCCAAAGATGGCCCCTATGGGAAGCTGCTGGATGCTTCCATCATGTCCAGCAGAGCCAGTCCCTAATGGCTCTGAAGATGGACATGCTGCTGGCCAAAACTGGGCCAATGGGAGAGGTTGGTAACACCTCTGTGATGACATATTTAAGAAGGAAATCAAAACAAAGTCACAGGTGTTTCTACTAGTCAGGGAAGAGGTGGGACCATGTAAGGGTAACAACATGGCAACAACCAAGGTCAGTGGAGAAGTAGGAGGGGAGGTGCTCCAGAGACTGGAGCCAAGATTCCTCTGCAGGCTGTGGTGAAGACCATGGTGAAGCAGCTGTGCCCCTGAAGCCTGTGGAGGCCCAAGGGGGATGCACAGATCCACCATGCTGGCACGGGTGGATGCCTGGAGGAGGCTGTGATCCAGTGGAAGACCTGGTGGAGAGAGAGGGCCCCTGTTTCCAGGCTGGAGCAGCCTGTCCTTGGAGGACTGCACTCCATAGAAAGAGAGACCCATGTTGCAGGAGTTTTGGGAGGACTGACTGCCCATGGGGGGGGGGGGGGGGGGGAGTTCACATTGCACCAGGTGCAGTTTGGCTGCTACTCGCAACAAGTGGACCCACAGGAGAAGTTCGTGGAGAGCTGTCTCCCATGGGAGGGGTCCCATATCCTCACAGGGGAAGGACTCCTGTCCTGGAGCAGTGGAAGAAAATCTAAGTGCTGAACTGACCAAAACCCCCACACCCTATCTCCCTGCACTGTTGGTGGGAAGGAGGGAGGGACTGGGGGATAAGAGGTGTTTTAAGGGCTTATTTTATTTCTCATTATCCTGCTCTGATTTTGTTAGTAATAAATTCACTTTGCAGCCTTAAGTTAAGCCTGTTTTGCCCTTGAAGTGTTTTTTTTTCTCCCAGTCCTTATCTCAACTCGTGAAGCTTTTGTTAACTGTTTTCATCTCCTCTGCCCGGCTGTGGCAGGGGAGGGTGAGAGAGTGACTCTTGTGGGTGCATGGCGTTGGGCCAGTGCCAAAGCATGACAAAAGGATAATATAAAAACTTTGATTTTACAGGGCCTTCATTTCCAGAAGGTTTTCTAAAAAAAGAAAAAAGGACATATTTGCAGCTAAGTATATTATTTCATCCCTTGTGCACTGTTGCCAGTGATAGCAAGAATGGTGTCTCATTTACATTACTATCAAATCACAGTCAAATTAGCTTTCTTCCTTTCAAAATGGCAAATAACTTACATGCCTGTAATTGAGAGAAGTTGGTTCTTGTGTTGAATCTTGCTGTTGAAGTGGGATAACTCATTTTCCCAGTAGTACGGAAGATAGTACAGATGACAATATTTTTAAAGTTCATATAGCAAAAACTTGAATATTAAAAATGGCATATTTAATCAGAAGCACATGTATTAAGGAAAGAGATGATTTTTTTATAATATTCTTCAGAGTTAATTCTTGCAGCAGAGGGATTTGTCTGCCTGATAAGCTCGATGGATGGGCATGTTCATAACCCTTGAAACTTCCCTTAGTTCTGATGAAATTTTGAAAGATTTGTCTGGCTTGTTTCCCTCAATCTACAGCTGACTAATGGATGTGCATGTTTTCTTCCTAGATCTTCTTATATAGCCTTTCTCCTAGCCAATATGGGTTTTCCCTTGCATCTGCTGTATGTTTGCATCTCTCCTTGTCTTGCAACTGCATGTGTCTTGCACTAGAGTGGCATAGAAATGAGAACTGGTATGTTGACTTTAAGATTTGCTCCTTCACTGATACTGGAAGTTTTTTCCCCTTTCTTTCAGGAATATCTGCACTATAGTTCATGCTAGCATAAATGCCTGAAAAATGACAGCAATATGGTGTCGGCATTTTCTTCAAGGAATGGGGAAGGTGACAGAAGTACTACCTCAGAGTCTTTCCCTATATGTTATTGAAGAGGTTTGTGGACGACTGATGTTCTTTTCATGATAATTCAGCACTGAGATTACGTATTCAGTCTTCAATACATTCATCTGAATATATTTTAAATTGTTTTAAAAAATTGGTTGGTAGTAAGTGGAAAGAAAGTAGTAAAGTCCCTGTAATGCATTTGAAGATAAAGCCAAATTAAGATAGCATAAAATTGCACATGGGATACTTTGCTTATATCTTTGATATGCACCAATTCCCTTTCATCACACTTGTAACTTTGAGACCTGGCCCTGTACAAAATGTGCCACACAGCTGTGATGTATAGATGTGCACACATCACATGCCTTACACATTCCTTTAGTGCTAAAATGTGCTTAAATTAACCATAACTCTGACCTCCGTGAAAACCTCATAGAGGCCTGTCAAAAGTTGTGCTATTTGTAGTCCGTGGTGCCATAGGCTCTCTCAGGTCAACAAGAGACGTAAATATAATAACTCACTTGTCATGTTTCAGGTGTTTTGATATATTGGCTTATTCGTTTAGAAATGTCACTTCAAGATTATGGCAGCTGTGGACAAGCTGTGGGGTAATTTGGTGCACGTGCAGTATGCATCTGCCACCCCATCTCTTGCTATTGTGTAACCAACTATGTGAGCTGTACCATAGATAAGTCTTTAGCCTGATGTGATTAAAACCTGAGATTTTTATCCTTCAGTTTTGAAGAATTTTATAGTAAATAGAAGTGTTGTCCTGTCACATTCTAGGGAAAAGTAATATTCATTGATTTCATTACTTAATTTAATTAACCAGGGCTCATTAAATCCTAATTATAGTTACTGACCCCAAGTGTATGAAGAAATGGGTCCCAGTGATTGGCTATATTACTAACATATAGAGATCTCTCACACTTAGAGGTGTTCTGAATTTGACTTGAAGTTACACTGTAAATTGCTGTCTGTAAAATGTTACTCTTACTGGGTTTTTGTTGTTCTGACTTAGAATACATGATTAAGGAATATAAATATTCACAAGTTTCACCACATTAAACACAGGCAACCCTTTGCTGGATAGTCTTTTGATGTTGCTGTAGTAAATAGAAACATTAATGAAGACAAATATCAGCATCTGTGCTCAGTCCTTGTCTCCATAACACTGCTAGAAGGCTGATGTGTTCTTTTTCTGGTTGCTTTATCTATAGCAGATGCAAGTAACTGAAATCACTTTTGGGAAGCATTTCAAAGTGTATATATATATATATATATATATATAGTTCATGACCCTTAATGCATTTAATCTGAGGGTTTTTTAAAAACAGTCTCTCAACTATCATCACTTCCCTCAATAAATGTGCATTTCCATGTGCAAGTGGCCATTTTGCTGTAGAATTGCCCACTCGGGACTAAATGTGCATATTGTTGTGCATGGCTAGAGTTTGTTTGACACTTTTTGAAGAGCTGGTATCTGCCTGTCTGCTTCAGAAGAATTGTTCTAGGGTGTTAGTCTTCTTATAGGAAGAAAAACTGACTTTTCCAACATTTTAATGTATCCCTCTCCTTTTACACTGCTTGGTTGATAAGGGGAGTAACTTTCTGCTTTGTACCCGGTTTTATCTTTCAAGTTTTTAAGACTTTTTTTCTGCCCTACTCTTTGCAAGGAAGTAAGGAGTGTGACAGAAAGGTGTGATTTTTAATTTACACCAGAGTTCTCAACAAATAATGACTTTTCACACCCTGTTCTTGTTGCTTAGCCTGCGGGAGGAGTTGTATGGCTACTGTTGTCATATCAAATTAAATCCACTCATGTAATTCAGAAAGGCATTCCTCTTAAACTTAACCCTTTTAAGTTGCTGAAGTTGACAGCCATAAGAGTGTAGGTTGAAGTGTGTGTCCTTTGGAGGGTCTCTTGTTGAAGGATGAAAATAGAAATGTTTTTAATCAAGGAGTTTTTTTCTTCTTTATTTTTTTCCTTTTTTTTTTTTTTTCTTTTTTTTTTTTGAGCGCTGATGAGATTTGTTAGGGTGAATCCTCATGTTAGCCTGGAGTTTGCTGCAGGCTCAGAGTATGGAAGGAAATGTTTGACCAACAATGCCAGACACTCGTATGCTTGTCTGAACTGACTCGAGTAATGTTGTTTTGCTGTGGATTGCAAGCATGGTCATGGAGCGCTTGGTGCTCCTTTAGGTAGTAGAGCTAAAACACATTAATAAGAAAATTCCCCTCAGAGAGAGTTTGCTACTGCTGAAAAGTTTGCAGTGTGGAACAAGCTGTGTCTTTATAAGTAATCTTCATTTGGGGAGGTTGCTGTTGGTTTTGGGATGTGTTGCACCCCCTCATCATCCAAGTGAGTCCTTCAGGCAGGGGACACACGGTGTGTGCAGGATTCATCCGAGGGTGGATGGACCCGTCCTGCTACCCCAGAAACTCTGCCTTTCCAGGATCCCACTGCATCCTCCCAGGTACCACTGGAGCCTGGAGAAAGGAACCAGCCCATAACAGGAGGAGCAGTCTCCTCCCTTTCACCTTTGTTGTCCCTAGCTGTTGGCAATTCAGGGTTAAGGATTTGCTGGGTACCTGCCCTGCGAGGTGGTGCAGAGAGGGTTAATGTGCTTGATTGACTGTAAGCATGGATGTGACAGACTCTTATCTGATGGCGGGGTGGTTTGTTTTTTTTCCTTCTGTAAAATGTCAGCCATTTCCTGATGAGCCTGATGGTGGTGGTGAATTTCACACCTTTTTTCTTCTCTGTGTGGAAACCTGGGTGTTAATGGTACTGGAGCAGGTCGTGTTTTATAAGGAATGAGGCTGCCTCAGAACAGAGGGAAACCAGGGACGGGAGAGGAGGTGAGGAAAGGGATCCAAGGAAACTGCTACTTACAACAGGCATTAGCTGGGTTATTTTGCACTATTTTCATTCAAAGCATGTAGATATATCATAGCATTTTTCTGCTATGAAATGTTGGAGTTTGTCTCAGATTTCGGCACAAAAATAATCCCGACTCTTCATTTCAGAGGGAAATTTAGCATTGCAACAGCTGAAGATGGAACGTTGGTCAGTTGAGCAAGTCTGCAACTGGTTGAAACAGAGAAATTTAGGAGAACTAGTTCCTAAGTTCCGTGGTAAGCATTTTTGTTGTTTAGGGGGGTGGCGTTTAGTATTTCATGCTATGCATTTAATTGGCACTGCCTACCTTGTTTTGGTGTGGGGCATGTGTGTATATGCTAACTTCAGACTTTTGTAGAAATTTATTAGGATGAGAAACTGACATAGATCTGATAAGTCAACATAAGTGTACAGATTTGTTACAAAGTCTGAGAAATCCTGGGGGACAAGGTTAAGCCCGTATATAAATAGAGACACCTCAAATCAGAGCTGGTAGTTTAGAAGTCTTGACAAGGGCTATTTTATGTTGTATGAATCTTCTGAAATAATGCAAATGTAGTGTGTAAATGTTTTATGCCTGAGTATATAAACACTCTACAGAAGAGTGCACAAGGATCTGTTACGTGAACAACCTATTTCTTGTGTACTCTGTTAAAAAGCTTGATTTCCTTCATCAGCAGGTAACAGTCTCCTGTGGTTCAAGCAAGGCCTGATTTAAGGCATTAACACAGTCACCTCACTGCTTCCGTGTGTTTTGCATTTGGCTTTTTGTCAGGGGAAGATATCTGGCCAGTGATTAAGACTCCTGGCACTGCTTGGGATAGGATGGTGGCAGCTGAAGATGACTGTCAGCAGTACAAAGCATCCTTCCCTTTGACCCATCTTCCATCATCATGTTTTTAGGCATATAGAATGTAACTGTAACTATAAAGCTATTTTACAGTAGTTCTTTTATCCCTTTCAATCGGCAGAAGAAGAAGTAAATGGAGCAGCTCTTCTGGCTCTTAATGATCGTATGGTGCAGCAGCTGGTGAAGAAGATTGGGCACCAGGCAGTGCTAATGGACCTGATTAAAAAATACCAGCAACGGAAGAGTGGGCTGGAATCCCTTACATACTGTTGTGAAACAGCTTCTCAAAAATGTCCAGAAGTAGTCAGTGGGTGAGTTTGTTCATGGCACAGCAAATATCAGTCTGAGCATAGCTGTGTTCTTTTCATGGCATTTTAAGACTGGCATTTACTAGCTCTTCAGCTGTACTTGGTTTTTTATATTTTGAGTATCTGTAACAAGTGTGAAATGTAAAATTAGATTCTTACCTTGAGGTTTTAAACAGGGCATTAAAATTCCTGAAGCACACCATTAATTAATTTAAACTTCCTTCATATCCAGTTCTAGAACCTAGTTTTTGTTTGGATGAAAGACTGCCAAACTTTCATTATAGCTAAGATTTTCTCTGTTTACGATATTAAGCTTTTGAAGAACTCACTTTCAAATGCTTGCAAGTCTTGGAGTAAAATAGTGTTGTAGCCAGAGATAGTATTTGTGTCACAAGTGTATTGAAAGTCAGTTTATCAAAGGAAATTCTGTATTCAGTCCAGATGTAAGCATTTAATAATCCCACAGTGGGATTATTGAAATTCATAGTGAAACTAGATAGATTTTTAGAAAAGAGATTCCAGGGAGGTTGTCCTCAATGATTGTGTTCTGGCTCTTGGTTGAGCAGGTTTTCTTTGTTTGTTTGGGGTTTCTTAGGGGAGGGAGAAGGGGGCAGAGTTTATGGGGTGGTTTTTTGGGGGGTATTTTTGTGAGGGGTTTGTTGGTCCTCCCATTCTTTCCCTCCATTCTGATCTATTGTGAGTCTTGCAGGGTTATGTTTTTCCGAATGTCTTAGCTGAGGAGAGAAATCCTGATCTCTAAGTGGTCCCTTTTAAACTCAAGAGTCCTGGCTGTCGAGAACTGCTAGCCATGGATGCAAAATGCATTTTTTTCAAAGGAAAGGACTCTAGCACTAAGGCTGCATTAGTCATAGTAGGATTAATCCTAGAGGATTAGAACTGCAGAGCCTTTGCCTTCATGCCTTCATCTAAAAGGAGTCGAGGTTGTGCACTCTGAGGTGATTAACAGCCCAAACAAAAGCATGATAAACAGGGATAACTGAGTTACTTCCAAACAACTTGAGCTCACGAGCAGAACCAAACTGCCCATGTAGATATCCTCTTGTCCTTGAGGAAGTATTTGTGAAACTCCTTAGGTAAATGCTCCTGCACCATTGGAGAAAAGGGGATTGCAGGAAGAAAACCAAGTCACTGCATGTGAGATTTATCACAGGCCTTAAGTACACAATCACAGCCAGTCTCAGTTCTCTGCACAAAGGGCCTGCCTATTTGATTTATAGGGAGCTCCTTCTTTAGGAGTAGAGGTATTTGCTGTGAAGAAGACTACCATGTATAGGTCCTGTGCTTCATCCAAAGTGTGGCATATTTAGCTTTCACTCCTGGCTTTGTCAGAGGTGTTTGGATAGACTGTGTCTCAGATTTGACTGTTCCCCATGTGCTTCTCAGCTCTTGCAGGTCAAGCCATGCTGTCCCACAAACAGCATGCAGTTGCAGTAGCATGAGTGCAAGTTTTGCTGTGAAGTTCTGCAGCCTCCAAAAAAATTTAAATGCTTAAAATATCCAATATTAATGAATATAATTTACATTGAAATCTTTCCTTGTCTCCTTCCTGGAAAATAAGGTGCTGGTATCCTTCTATTTACAAGGAAGTTGAGTAAATAAGCTGCTGTTCCTGAAATATTTTTTGTGTCAGCAAGAACGACAGAATAAAATCCAAGAAAGTTGAAGATGCATTCAATCATGTGTTTTAAGATGAGTAAAAAGTCAATATATTCTGTGCATTTTGGGGTATAAAATTATGAAAAAGCACCTATAGTGAAAAGAGTATTTTGTTATGAAGCTGAAAGTTGTATCCTTATGTGCAGATAGCTGTGACTCTCTTTTCCTAACACTGCAGTGCTTTTCTTAGTGATGTAGTTCAAAATTATTTTTGTCTGTTCAGTACATCTTGAACAAAATCCTGTAAATAATTTCTTTTGATCTAGTTCAAGGACTCGTGACTAAAGTGTACAAGACACTGTTTTGAATAAATGTAAAATTCATGGTTCTGGTAGTTCACAATATATGTGAACTCACATTTCCTCCATTGCTTAGTAATGTTAGGCTGAATTGCAGCGAGTAGAGAAACCATGATAAGGTCTGCAGTGAGTAGCATCCACAGCTGGGTGTGTGGTCCCCCTGTGGTGCCAGGGAACAAGGGTGAAAACTGAGTTTGCATGCTCCTAGCCTCTAGCATGCAGTGCTTGAGCCCAGGTGAAAACCAACCATCTTTTCTGTTTTGTAGAATTATTTCTCAGTTAGGCCAGTTCCCAGAACTTGCTCACCCTGCCAGGACCAGTGACAGGGTGGAGAGGTCATTGCTCAGGGCAGGGAAGAAATCATCATCATCACAGTCTCTTTCTGGGTGAGCTGAAGTCACTGTGGAGGTTCCAAGAGCTGTCAGCAGTATTTCCCTGTTGTATTTGTCATATAAATGCTGTCCCCAGTGCTTTTTGATGCACCCCTGGCTGCCACCTCTTTATCCTGTAGTCCTTGGCTCATCCTCTGACTGTGTGTGAATTGTGCTGACCTCTCCTCCCTGGCAGAAAGAGAAACAAAGTCCTTGGCTGGACATGGAATTTGGAGTGCAATAGGTGAACACTGTGTGTGGAATTAATGGATTTGTGAAAGGACACCAAATGTGGCTTACATCTCCAGCAGTTTGGACTAGGACACCAAAATAGCATTTTGTGTCTCTCACTGGTTCAGCAGAAGTAGAAACTGTGCTCATGTGTGTACGAGGAGCTCACACATAGACATTGCCAGGTAAATACTAAGATGCTTTCCACTTTAACAGTCAGTTGTTTCTAAGAGCCACACAGAGAATATAATAAGGGTTTTTTTGTTTGTTTTATTTAACTGCATAGCCGAAATATATTGTTTCATGGAAAGGGAGAACTCCCCTTATAAATATGACAAACTTTAATGTCATTTCCAATAAAAACCTTTTGTTGTTGAGTGCAGCTGAGGCTGGAACAGTTTCTGGAGCATCTTTAGAGTTCAGATGTTCTGAAGAGATGAAGTTTAGGGAAAAAAGGCATTTTATGATTGCCATGAATTCTTGGCAGCATAAAAGCATTGCCTATCTTGGCTCTGCCTTTCCCCCAGGAAGCGGTAAACCTACTGATGTTGGCTTCCACCAACGCATCTACCAAAACAAGAAATAACAGGAATATGAAGAAGGAGAGAAGTGGACACAAAGGTTAAATGGAAAGCAGTTATTTGGACTGGCTCATGGCAAAGTGGATATCTAGGAACAGCGGACTGTAAGACCAGAAAGCATTTGGAGATCTTCTAGAGTGGCTGGAGCAATGCAAAGCTGACTTGAAGCTTTTGACTTAAGCTCCAGAAAAAAAGACTTTTCAAGATTCTAGTTAAATAGAAATGTATTGAAATGCTGTGTAATTAGCTCTTTCAGCCTACCCCTTGCATGTTGTAATGGTTTGTTTTTCCCAGAAATTAGAAGATGCCAGGTTATGAAGATGAAAGTTACCCTGCAACTCTGAGAAGGTTGATTTCTTTGGGATTGTAACTGTGTAGTAATTGCAATATAAACAGGCAGAACTTTCTACATTTTTCCTTTTAATTTGTCAGAGTTTGATAATTGACCTGAGAGATTGATTAAGAGGCGTGGGCATATAAAATCATGACATATTCAATATGTTAATTTTTCTCCTTTTCTGTTTCTGCCACTGGTATCCTAGAACCCTAAACTTCCTCTTTTCTATAAGCTGCACAAGACCTGAGAGTGAGTTTTGTTCTTTTTTCTTTCAGGGCTACTGACAGACAGATGTTAAATTCTTCTGGTCCTGTGGAGCAGAAGAAATATCTGTGTTCAGCTGAAAATGAAAAAGGAATAATTGATCATAGAGTGCTAAAGCAAAAGTGAGTTTATAATATATTCATTGAATTTTCCTTACCTTTTAAAAATTACATTAACACTTCTTGCTTCATTTATACTTTACAAAAAGTGATTTTAATTACTGGAGGCCAGGTTCAGGTATTTCCAGGTATATTTAGAAAAAAAAAACAAGAACAGAAATTTATGAGAATTTGACTGAATGAAATGGCCTGATGGTGTGATTCCATCCTCAGTCCTTGCTCACTGTTTTGTGTCACCTCATGCAGACAGCAAGATACAGGTTTGTCTTTATTTGTCTGATTTTTAAAAATCATATTTTACAGATGTGTTTTCAACAGCACTCTGACAAATTATTCGTTACAGAGTGGAATATGGCTGTTCAATAAATTGTGTGCTTGAGGCATTTTAAATATAGCACTTGGAATGGTAGACATGCTGATTCCATTTGCACACTCATTTTCCTTGGTTATCAAAATAAGCCTGCCTAGAAATTGGAGGCAAGACAATGTGATGGGTGGGGTTTTTTTTCTTTTTTCTCTTTTTTCTTTTTTACTCATACTCATGATTTTCTTCTTTGAGATGGGCAGTCAGTGTTGAAAGAGAGTCCTGTTCCTCTTGCAAGGCAATTATTTTTTTGTTTGCAAAGCTTTGACTGCTTATCATTATCTGCCTTTATTTCCACCTGCAACAACTTCTCCAGCTGCCATTCTCCCCCACAGATATCATTAAATGCTTTTAAAAGTTCTGGTACTTCTCTTTTTAAAAGAATATCCCCAAATCTCCAAAGACCCTGTCAGCATTGTTATCAAAGGAGCAAACCCAAATCACTTCAACCCTTGGAATAGATCACTAATATGATCTTGCAATATTTAGCCTGTGCTTCTAAAGGATGCTTATTTTTAATTAATCTGCCTTGGGCTTTATAAAGAGTTTTAAAGAGTGAATCACAATAACTATTGCACAATGTACAGTTTAAATTATTGGTATTTGGCCAGGATTATACTTATCACCTCTCTCTCCTCATTCATTTCATACAATCTGAAAAAGAAAAACTTTAAATTTGTGGATTTTTTTTTTGTTTGGTTTTGGGTTTTTCTGTTCGTTTTTGTGTTTGTTCGTTTTAATTTGTGTGTGGTGTTGGGGTTTTGTGGTTTGTTTTTGGCTTTGGTTTTGTTTTCCTGAAAGATTCGTGGAGCTACAGCTTCAATAACTGTATGATTCTGCTGGAAGTGAATTAGTGGATGCTTTTGTGGATTATTAATGCTGGTGAATTAGCTCCAAGTTTCTTTGTGTTTCCTGTGTAGGTAGTCCTAACAACTGTGTTAAATACACTCTTCTATATTACTAAATGTTATCAAAATGTCAAAGAAGATTGTCTTTAAACAAAAAAATAAAGAATAAGTGGATGAAGCAATTGTATAATTTTTTTCTTGTATTGAGATTGGGCATATGTAAAACCAGATGAGGTCTGGAGGCTACTCCAGTGGAATCATGCTTTGCTAGCAATGACAGAAGTTAAAACAGCCTATCTTTTTGTTAATCTCCCAAGATTAATCTTGAAGCCGTGCCTGTCTGTGAAGACAATAAGATAGACACAGAGGACAATTCAATAAATGCATTTCCCATATTCCTGCTTTACTGTGCTAGACTACTAGCAGTTTTATGGCTCCTGACAGGCTGGGGTTTATCTTGTTGCTAAGACAGAAGCTTTTATTATTTGTAAATACCTGATACTGCTGTGGAAAACCAGCCTTTTATTGGTTGGTTTACATGTTCTGTCTGCCTTTCCTCAACATGTTTGCTTAGCAAAATGACATCCCTAATGTATCTCTTTTCCACTGTTTCCACTATGATGGTCCAGCTGTGTTCCTTCAAGAGTGATGTCCTGGTACATGTTTATTTGTACATTTATTTTTTCTATAAAAATATGTTCTGTAGCTCTTGAGTGCTGTGTAACAGATTTACTGTCTGAATGCCTTGGAGTAGTTTTCTCAGAGCACAAGCAGGATAACAGGTCTTCCAGCGAGCCTCAACAGGTATGAACTTCCCTATTTGCTGTGAGTTTGGAAGATGTGGTCAGTGCTCAGCTAAAACTGGGCCTGCTAAGTGTTCATATACCAATAAAGGTATTGACAGAATATTGGTGCTGGTGCCTGCATGAATTTGAGCTGATAGGAAGAACAATGAACTGGAAGATCTACATTTACCTTTACAAATTTGGCATCCATCTCCAGGATGTCCATGATGGCCTGTGTGGGTCATTCATTTCCTCAGTGGAGGAAATATCTTTAACTAGGTCAGTCCCACATCTATTTTGGTCAGGCTACAGCAACTGCCCTGACTGCTGGGTAGCTGCATCTGAGGTGTCTCTACTTATGATATGTCATTCTGCTAATGATCTTTAGAGAGCTCCTTCCTTTGCCTCCTCTAAAACCTATACATCAGTAATGTTGGTCTATTTGATGTGTTTTATCAGAAACACACTTATGCCTCTGTGCTTTAAAAAAAAAAAAGAAAATTTTGAAAGGAAAAGAGAAAAAGAGCAACTAGCCCGAAAAATTGTCACCTAGTCAATTACTTCAAATGATTTTGCTCCATTTACACAAGAGGGCAAATACTACTTTTCTATACATACAGATACACACAAATGTAGCTATAATCCTACAGTGAAAACTCAGCAGGACTGTGCTTTTTACGTGTAGCTTAAGAGTTTCTTAGTTTCTAAGCAAAGACTTTATTCTTGATCTCATCAGAATTATTTCTGACATATGTGATTATCTTTTTTCAGTTAGCTCATAAGGACATGAAAAACAGAAAAACCATGCTACGTCTTTGACAGTGGTCAATAGTAGAAGTACTGCCTGTCTATTTTGTTCTGAAGAACAGATGTCAGATGCTTTGTTTGATTTTACCTTTGGTATAACATACCAGAAAAAATTTTCATCTTTATGATTTCTGATAATTTCACTTCAATTGTTATTACATCTTCACGAAACTTATCTGTGTCTTATCTGTGAGTTTTTGTTTGATTTGTTCAGGGCTTGGGGGAGATGCTTTACATTTAGGTATTTAATTTATGTGGGTGCATGCTTTTCTGCCACTTTTTTTTTGTTCTAAGTCAGCATTTCATGTCTCTGTCATTGCAGCAGGATACTTAAGGATACTAACCTAAAAGACCTTGAAGATTCACAATAATAGCTATTGTCTGTGCTTGTTGTCTCAATGTTTTGAAAGTCAAGACAGCTGGACTCACGGTTTTGGAGCCCTTCAGGTCATCCAAGCTGAATTTATTGACACGGTGCTGTGAGTCTTCCACAGAAGTTTGCAGGAAAAAAGAAATAAATTGCTGTGTCTTTTCTCTTCCACACCAGAAATGAGCAAGTCTTGCAAATGACTTGCAGAAGACACTAATTGCATTGCCTTATTAAGGTCTAACAAAGTCACAACAGCAACACAACAAAAATTTCAAAAACCCATAAAATTCTTTGCCTACAGTATAACATATCTTACAGGGCTGAACATAAATAAACACCGTTTCTTTTAAATGACCTGATTTAGCTGGCAATTTTGTCAGTCAGATTCCCTAAGGAGCATTTTTTCTTCCCCTCTCTGTAGCCCACAGCTGCTGCCCTCACATGAGGTGAAAGTGCAAAGCCTTCCCTTATGTGATGTAGCTCCTCAAACTCAAAAAAACTGGGCTCCTTCTAGAAGAAGGTTGAGGCTGCATCTCCCAAACTTTTTTGGAAGCAGATTAATTTTGTCTGTAACTTTGTGCTTCTACAGAACGTGATGATTTCTATAGAAAAGGTACTGCAGGGGAAGCTGAAGTGGGAGCTGCTCTGGGAAATGGGCAGCTTTGGCACACCTCACAGCTCTCACATCTCAGCCCTGCTGAAGATAACACTGCTGTGGGTAATATCTTATTCAGTCTAAAAGGTACCTGCCCTTATGTTTAGTGGGAACTTAAAAATAGAAGACACCATCAAGCACTAAGTAGACTGCAAATCCCAGGCTTTATGGAATAACAGGGAAACCTTGTATTTGTGCTCAAAAGTTGGAAATGACAATGAAGCAGCACTAAAAGAGAATGGCATGAGGATCTTTCAGGCACAGATATCAGAATTCCGAATAGAAAAACATAGCCCGTTTTTATCAGACTATTGAGAGGAAGAAAAGTTTTAATTGATATTTCATCTTCTGTCATAATTTTTTCCTTTTGATGGAAATAGCCTTTGCAACCTTAAATGTAGTCATAAAGTTAAAAGCATATTATACATGTGTTAGGGAAATGGAACAATTTTACAGCGGAAGCCTTTTCCTTTCTTTCACATGCGCAAATTCCTTGTTTTCTCCTGTGTTTTTTTCCTTGGATTTGTTGTCATGGACTTTCTTCCAGACTACAAACCTTCAGATCAGAGTCTCTTGCTGGTGTGTGATGTAGACATGTGAAAGGTTAGACTTTCGTTTGTGACTGATGGGAATCTATTGAGATTTCACCCATGTGCTGACTCCTATATGGATATACCAAAAAGGGGAAAAACCCATCAAGGTCAGCAAATTTCTTCTTAACTGCCATGTCCTCTGACTAAATGGGATCTGAGCTGATATAAGGTATAGCAATGGGCCTGGCTCATGGACTTTAGCAGACAGTAAGAAAAGCTTGTGGCACACAGCCCAATTATGTGTGTGCTCAGTTGGTCTTCAAATCACATTTCCCCTTAAATGGACTAAATAGATGCAGGAAACTGATCCTTCTTACCAGCAGGCTCAAGAAGCTTAAAAACAACAAAATCTTATTATGGTCTAGTATTTGATCTTGTTTCTAGGTCTCTATTGCACTTTACACAGCTATCTGGATTGAGTTGTCTGTATTGATACCAAGAATATTTTCACTGACTTGTTACAGCTAATTCAGGTAGCTCTGTGTCTGTGTGATGTTGCATGGGACACTGAACTTGGAGAGATGATGCTGTGTTCACTCCCCACTCTTGTCTCCAGCGTAATCTCAAACCGTCACTGAATGGTCTGGATGACACTGCAAATGTGTAACTCTTTGTCTTTTTGGCAGTTAAAAAAAGGTACTCTCTGGGATTAGGGATGCCAGGGGTTATATAATTTAAATAGATGCATCCTTGGGGGTTCTTTGTGAGGGTTTTTGGTGTTTGCTTTTTTGGTTGGTTGGTTTGTTGTGAGGTGTTTTTCCATCTGAAGTAGACAAATGTCTCCTCCCAAAATAACGCTATTTTGCAGCTTCATGTCTCAGTAAACATGCTGTGCATGAGCAGAGTAAGGCTATAATGGAGACAAAGAAGGAAATAGCTGTGTGAGACTGGGACTGTGACTGAGCACATTTAAGTGGCAATCTACAAAAGCTGAGTGGTGAAAGCTCTGTGAGTAATTGTCTCCTTGCTGAGGAGGTGCCTCTTAGGATGCAGTTCCTTACTGCAGCTAAGCATAAAGAGACCAGCCTGCTTCATCTGAATTAGTATTTGTTTCACCTCATGAGAAACTATTTGGGGGACTTAAATGATAAGAAAATTAAATTAAAAGAATAATCAAGAACCTTGTAACTGTAGCTCCTTGTAACTTGCTGCAGGATTCCTAGTACCAGTAAGAATGGGTGTAAGTCAGACATGTGACAGTGGAAAAGAGGGACACTGAAATTTTGCCTGAGCTAGCCATTGGATTGATTTAGCTGTAGAAACAAAAGTCTCAAGAACTGAGAGAAAAGAAAAGATGTAACTTGAGATTTTAAGATTTTTGATTATTATTATTATTAATATTAATATTGGAGTTTCAAGATTTTGATCTAATTTCTGTCTCAGGTTAGCTAGAAAAGGTGTGGCTAGAAACAGGCTACATATATTTGTACCTAAATCTCAAAACTGCACATGCACGGGGATTTATGTATAGAGCCAACACCTTCCTTGATTGTGGAGAAGACCATTACAGCTGAACTGAGCCGTTCTTTTAGTTAAACAAGGTTGCATGTGAGCATTTCTGAGGATAAAGTTTATGTGGAGTTGTGTCTCTTTTCAAACAAGCTTGTATTTCATTGTGAAATATTACAGCACATGTTTAACATGACTTCCCAACAGTGATGAGTCCAGCTAAAACTAGTAAAATATTTAATCTCATGCACTGTAGAGACCAGAGGAATTTTTAGATCTCCTTGGAGAGCAAGGTGATTTTGTGTTAGGTAAGGTAAATGAAGATAAATTAAATTTGGAGTATTTTTGTTGCTGTGGCAAGTGTGACTGCTGGATGGAAGAGTTGCCATGATTCCCTGATTATTAGCCATCCCAACTCCAAGAAAATTTTATTTTCTCAGGTGACTGAATATAGTCCAGTGTGCCCAAATGGAACCTGATATGAACCCTGCCACTTTTTGAAGTGTTTTTTCAGTTTCAGTGGTATTACCAACAGAAGGAATTTCAGTGCTACTCAGATGAAAAGTACTGTAAATTTTAAACTTCTGTCCACTTTTGAGCTATTTTAAATGGTAGGATGTTGGAAACATTATGTAGTAACTTGCAGCCAGTGTGCTACATCACTTCCATCAGTAAAGTTGGTGAAGGTACAAGATGCAAACTTAAAGGCTGCAGATCTGCTCACTGATGCTACATTGAACACCTGCACTTTGCTTGCATAGGAGGGTCTTCCAATTGATTTCAGAATCTAAGTTGGGTTTTATTTTCCTATTTGTATATTAATTTATCACCAAAAAGGACATGAATGTGTCCATGTGGATATGCTGTCACTTCCTGCACAACTTAGCCTTCTTTTGAGACTGCAAAGTACTAACAGAATTTCACTACACTTTGCATCTACTGTTAACCATCTGTGTCCCATGAAATCTGGTGAGCTTGGAAAGACAGCAGCCCTGACCATTTTGTGCCTGTTTTACGTGGGGAAATGGTTGTGTTGTGAGTACTTCTACTGATGTCAGGAGCAAAATACAGTACTTTTTTTCTTTTTCTTTTTTTTTTTTTTTTTTTTTTTTCTTTTTTTTTTTTTCCCTCAGTACTGCATTGCCATTCATGGTAGGGCTGGGGTTGGTGCAGTTATATCAGGGTTGTAGTGTTTTTGATAGCCCAAAAGACATGCTAAAAGATGCCAAGGTGGTGTGGAAGCATAACCAGGTCAGAAAGGTTGAAAATTATTGGCCAACCTACTCAAGAAGGTATTGAGGCTATAACTGTTTGTTGTAACCCACTTTTCCCTGTGTTCTTTCAGAGTTAGGGTTTGGGCAGCCAGTGGTGATAACCTGCCTCAAGCTCACCCCAGCTGGGGTGTGACTTCTGTAAATAGTGGTCATGGTGTTCTTGTGACAGAAGCTTCTGGGCTGTATCTGCTTTTTTTCCAGACATGAGCTGATGATAACTGCCTTCACCCCTTCCTTGCCTTACCCTGTGGGAGGACAGCCTTAACTAATGTCAGGCATAGTATTTTATTCAGTGAAGATGTTTGTCTTACCAGAGAGGAAACATTTTATAAATGAAGACAGATAAAGGTGTTTTGCGACAGTAGCAAGCCCCCCTGACTTCTGCTCTGCTTTCTGCTTTCAGTTAGGAACCACCTCCTACTGTCTGCTGGTTATAACATTCCACATTTGACATCTAGTTTTTAAGTCTGTGTGTATTGATTGCTGCTTTTGTAGGTATTTTTTATGCAGAAACAAAGACAGCAGGCCTTGAATTTCTATAGCAATAACTTTCCCTCGTGTCGCGTTTTTTCCGTGTATTTGTCTTACCCTCCTGCCTGCGTTTCCATAGAAGAAAAATGTGATGGTGATGATACAATCTTTGCTTTTACAGAAAAAACCTGAAATCATTTTTTGCAAGACATAAGATGTTGCAGTGGACAAGTTCTTATGCTTTGCCAGACTTCCCTTATGATGTCAAGTGCATATTAGCAGGAAAAAAATGCCCCGATCACAGTATGAGAATAAGGATTATTGAATTTTTACAAGCAGACATGACAAAATACCTAGAAGGATCACTGTAAGTAAACACCATTAAATCGATTTGGGGCATTATCTGTTGTCTGCAGATGTAAATTTTCAAATGGATGTGAAGTTATTCTCTAATATATTTGTTTAAATAAAGGAGGCTAAGGGCCTGAAACCTACTGAAACCAACAGAATGATTTCATGCAATACTTTAAGCTGTGCTTTTTGTTATTTGGAGGGCAATTGATTGCCTGAGAAATAGTCAGAAACAGTTTAATGTAGATCAGTATAGGCTCCAGTGTTTAATACTGTCTAGAAAACCAAATATTTCTTTTCCATCTCCATCTTGTTTGCACAGGTATCCGAACAGTCAGCAATATAACATTGTGGTCAATGCTCTGCTCCAGGCATACCCATTTCTTGATGAAGATGGGAATGGCTTTGTAAGTATTGTGGGCTTTTCCCACATAATCAATCACAAGAAAATAATTAAGTTCAGAGGAAATCAATATCAATTTCTTATATGCTGGCTCTATTCAGAGCATACACACTTGGCTGTGTCTGGCAAGTCATATTCTTATTTCATTATGTCAATTAAAGATTAATCCAGGTATAGCTGTACCTCAAAGCTACCATGAGATCATGCAGACCTGTACATGAAATCCCTGGTTGCTTCTTGGGTACATTTTCTTTCTGTCATTTGATTTCTGCCCAGGGATAAAATTAAATGGGATTTTTTTTTCTATTTTTAAAAACAAAGAAGCCAACTCTTTAGAAAATTGTCTGTATGAGGACTAACATGTGACTGATGCTCTTGCATCATGATTGTTTGTGTGTTAGATATGAAACTACAACATGCAGTAATACTAGTGGTTTAAGGAATCTAGGTCTAATTTTAAAAAACATTTAAAACAAACTTTGGGATGTCATTGGTGGAAATAACAGAAAACAGTGGAAGGAGGTGATTTAGGTTTGAACAACATTTTTTTCACTTGTGATCCAGAATATCTGTCTGTGGTCTCAGAGGACAGTGGTCACCTTTTCACTTCACATCATTGCTTTGCCATGTGATACTTTTGTAGCATCCCGTAAAAGCTTGTGAGCCTCAGTGGGGACTGTTAGCTTTAAATGTATATAAATACATATCTCACATGCCATTACTGTAGAAAGCAAAGTAATTCTGGGAATAAAAAAAATGTTGAGGCTTAAGGGGTAATTATTCTTGTTTTCCCCTGAGGCCAGACATTCTTTGAAGGGAAGGGACTAAAGAAAAAAACACATCTCAAAGAGAAGAGCGGGAGCTAAAGGACCTCAATTTTAATCAGGATACCTCTCTGAATACCCCAACAGTGGTCCTTGGGCAGGGTTCTGAGTAATGCTATGGCTTCATCTGGCTCCCTATATGATAAGGAGCTGGAATGATATTCAGCTTGTTCTGAAGAAAATTTTACAGCCTTTAACTTTTAAAAACTGTTTTTAAACAGAGATTCTTAAGCTTGGTTTTCAAAGGGCTTTAACTGCAAAAGGGCCATAGGCTGAGTAAAACTACTAATAACTCTGTTCTTTGGGAAATGGTCATTACTTGCCAGATGGATGGCAGAATTGGTGCTAGCAAAAGTTATGTGATGGGGCAGAGATTTCAGAGTGGTTGTCCTTTATCTTTTGATCTTTCCCCCATTCTTACTAGAAAGCATATCTGGCAATAACTGCAATAAGTAAACAAGGAAGCTGGAATTAGCAGTTTGCAGTATTGCTAGTCCACTTTCTGATCCAGCTCCTCTCCATTGCCTGTGTTGAGACAGGAAAAACTGCACAAAAAGTGTACCTGCATTTTTAAGTTTGGAGGAGGGTGTGGGAATGAATTAGTATTTTTTGTTTGCCCTACTGTTAGACATTCTGTTCTTCCTTCTTGATTATAAACACCTTTTTTTTTTTCTTGGTCTGAGGCACTTGTATGTTACAACAGTAACAACTTAAAACACACCCTACAATACATGCATAGCTGCTTATCACAAGACTTGCAGTGAAATTAATTAATATACCTTTAAGAAGCACATGAACAGCAAAAAAAAATTATCAATAAGCATTCTTACTTTTTTTTTCCTCAAAATGATCTCCAGCAGGTCAAAATAGCAAAATTTTTGTAGGCTTTTCTTTTAAAACTCCCTCAGGCTATTAAGGGACCATAACTGTTGCTTGCTGTTCTAGATAATAGATGTAAGATGTAAAATATTGATTACTGAGAGGTCTTGAATACTTTAAAGTTGTTTATCTATACTAACTAAAAAGCTATCATTACAGTTTTTAAAATAGTACATTGAAAGCATTTAAGAAATCGACCGTCAATAAAATTCAGAGGAAAAGGGGACTGATAGGTAAATGTAGAAAAGGAAAATTAACATGAGCATGGTATTTTAAGCAAAAATGCTAGTTACATTCCTTGTTAAATAGCATTTATATATAAACTTCTGGGGAGGCAGTTCATATAATGTGGTTTTGCTGTCTACATTGGGAAGAGAGGAATAGCACTCCGTAAATTCTTATTTCTCTGTGGACTCCAAAGAGAGCCTCAGGTGGTCAGCTGTGCACAGATGTGTCAGTGTTTGATAGCTAACCACCTCCTTTTCGTGTCTTTTAAGGCTGGAGAATGGGACACATGGCAATTCAACTGGGCTGGCCTCTGACAACAATGGTTTCCAGTAGTGGAAGTGCAATAAAGTTATTGGGGACTGTTTAGAATACCAACAAGTCTGTTTTCAATTATTGGTCTTTTAATTTCTTTCCAGAATTGTAGGAAAAATAAATTGCTGCATGCATTTCAAAATCCAGAAGGGCTGAGCGTTGTTTGGAGTAACAAGTTTTGTGTTCCCTCTGGTGTGCTGGAGCTCTCTTCTGCTGTTGAGTGTTATCCTTTCTGCCATGTGAAATGCTCTATACCACTGTATTGTTAATGACTTTCATTTACTTCTTGTTATTGCTGTGCTACGTCTCAGTTCCTAGATTCATTTTAACTCTAAAGGTATGCTTAAAAAGAAAGCAGTTTCTCAGCCTTTGGGGTGGAGATGCAGCCACAGCATTTCCTGGGTTCTACAGAAGGCTGCAGTGGTTCTTAAAGAGATGTCTGAGAAGGTCTGCCAGTGGTGGGTGTGATTTTAACTTTTAACTCACAAGTCTTGCAGTTTAAAGCCCTTCACCAGAAATGGATGTGTGTTGGCTGCTGGAAGGGTGCAGCAGAAACTGTTCTGGATTCCTCTCTGGCCAGTGTGCATGCCTGTGTGTCAGGGCAGGCAGTTGGGCTTCCTGGATGAGAAAAGGGACAACTCATCCCATCTAGGATCTTGGGATTCCAGAATTTACATTTTCTTCTGGCCAAGCACAGAAAATCAGAATGTAAAGAACTTGATGTTACTGATATATGTGGATGGAGAAACCTTGAACTGTAAATGTCAGCACTTTTATTGCAACATTTTTGTAGAAATGAAGTGAAATGAACAACTGGAAAAGGGAAAGATCTGGCAAACACAGAGGAATAACAACAAAAACCAAACATAAGAGCACCTAAATTACCACCAGGATTTTCATGACAGAAAAAAAATTACTTGCAAAACTGTGAACATTCTGGGGTTTTAGTTTGTTTGTGGTGTTTGTTTCCAAAATACTAGACTTTTGTTTCCCGAAATACTTATTTACACCTCCAAATTAATTTAAACAAATAATTTAAACAATGTGTGTGTTATGTAGAACTATAGTCTATTACTTTCAATCTCATACTGTTGCAATGAAAGGTCATTGAAAGTTTGTGGTTTCATGGTTTATTAGTAGACTATTCATGATTCTGTTTTCTCAATTAAAAATTTTCCGATTTAATTTTGCAGTATGGAAAAAAATATGCTGCTGTGCCATCAGTCCTTTTTCAAAGGATATTCAATTCAGTAGAGTCAGGGTCATAATGATTATGACCCTAAATAAATTCATTTACAGATAAAAACATGAATAAGACACTTATGTACTTTGAATTTTAAAAGAATGTTATTTCGGAGGTCAGTCTAGAGGCAGGGATTAAGAATTATCTAAAATTTTAAATAATTATTTTTTAAAAAAATTCTACTAGTAGTAAAATTCATTAAGCAAAACTCATTAAAACTCAAAAATAAGTCTGTGGGGTACCTGGAATGAAATCAATTCCAAGATTAACTTTTGGTAAGAGTGCTTTAAAGGGACTATGTAAGGAAGTTTTCCCATGGTATTTCCTACTACTTACAGAACAATGGTATCCTAAACTAACATATGACATTTAAAAAAGTATAAGTCTTCATTTAATCATGGAATAGTTTATTAGATTTGTGATGCATATTGTAACCAGTACAACAAAGAGCTTATGTAGAAAATTTGTAGTTTACAAACAGCTTATATAGAAAAAGCAAAGGTCATAAGCACAGCAGACAAAAGCAAATTGGCATGACATGGTTTCTTGATGACTTAGAAGATATTCTATCTATCTGTGTTTGTCCATTTTACAAAGCTTAAACCCAACAATTTGTAAAGAATCATTTCCCTTAGTCCATTTCATTTCAGCCAACCTTTTGAAAATCGTATGGTTCTAAGAAAACATGACGTGAAGAGGGAAGAGAGAGGGCTCTCTTCTCCACGCCACTTGCCAGTGGGCTTCGCATAAGCAGCTCTCTCCAGCTGGTGGCTGCCGAGGTGTGTGCCCTGGTGCCTGTGAAACCCGGGATGCCGGTGCTGGCATGCCTGATTTATGTAACTGCTGCACACAAAGTGATTATTTGCTAGTAAATGACTGCTTTTAATCAGCGTGTAATCCTTTCCCTCCTATGTCAGATAGACACAAGCTAATCCTTCTACTCTTTTACCAGGCAGGTAAAGTTCCCTGGGGTGGTGTTTGGGGGAAGCTGGGGAGGGCAGGACAATGATAAGAAAATAAAGTTGTTGGTTCAAAAATGGTAACAAAAGCATCCTTTTTAGAGGAGGCATTACCCACAAGGGAAACCACATAAATATATGTGCTTGCAGTCTCATTCTGGAAATAGGTATGTGAGAGGGGACTTGCCTAAGTTTATGACAATCCTATTGCAGAAATAGATTTAACTAAAATTCTTAATTTATTGGAGGGACTGGAGGATGAAACAGCTGAAGGTTTGAACTTTGTGGGATATTTAAAGCCTTGTATAGGTGTAAGCATACTCTTTCATGTGAAAGAATAAGCAAAAATATCTTCTAGCCAAATAAAGATTTTCAAAATAAGGAAACCGTTTGAAGCTCAGCTACAGGGATGCTTAAATTGTCAGCTGCTAATATATTCTAGGATGATCATGTTTTAAAATATTATAACATCTGTTAAACACTTCAGAGAAGCATTAAACTAAGGTTTTTGTTTGCTTTTCTTAGCAGCCTCAAAATAGCAAGCTAGACATGAGTTTTGCTAGTCATATAATGATGGGGTATTTGCATCAAAATGCATAAGGCCAGAACTATAAATGTGCTTAGGAACCTTAATGGTTCAGGTGAACAACAAGTGGGATTTTCAAGGTATGCAGTCACTTCTTCTGGAAACGGTGCTGAGGTGTAATACTCATCTTGAGGCTGTGACTATGCCTTGTGAGAAGCCTGCGTGAGCAGTTGTACTCTTTTTTTAGTCATTATCTTTATGTTGGTAGTGATATGACTTCTGTTCTGGCAGAACCCTAAGCCTGAAGTTCGCACACTAGAAATGCAGATGGGCTTGGTTTTTTTCCAGTTCTTAGATGCTGAGCTGTGACTGGCTGTGAAAAGATACTTTTGTAAGGGCAGGTAGATGGGTGGCAAGGAGTGTCCCGCTAGGAAGGGCACTCCTGCCCTGGTAGGCCCAGGGCTGCTCAAGAAGAGCTGAAGTAGAGACCACAGGGATTGTAGTCTCATAGCTCTTCCACTGTAATTTTTCACCATTAATGGAGGTCTTGCTTTTAGGATTGAGGACCTGTAGGTCAGCTAGAACCTAGGGAGGTGTGAGCAGTAAACTCAGTGGGAGAAATGCAAGGTGACACTGACTTCACCACCATCTGTTAAGAAACCCTCTCATCTGTATCCTGTGAGTGAGAAAGGCAGGCAAGTCAGACTCACTGTGAAGAGAGATACTGTGCTACTTTAGTCTACTTCTACTAAATTCTGGCTTACCAAAAGTTAACCTTTTAAATCATGTGACCCTGACTAATAAATGACATCATTTTGGTAAGAAATTTAGGGTAATAATTCTTCTGTTTATATTGTGTTTTAGCACATCAGTGGGTACAGGCTTGAGTATAGTATTGAGTGAGCATAATATTGCAGTCAGTTTTAGAAAATGAAGAAATAGATATTTGAATCTCCACACAACCTTTCATTTACAGTAACTTTTCAGACTGATTTTTTTTCCCTCTGACTCTTGGATACTTCTCAATAACTAGAATATGCAAGTAATTTTGAGGAATGACAAAAACTGTTCAAAACTATGGGTTGTGCCTGCAGATGTGTTGAACAGCCTTTGCTTAGAAATTGCTTCCCAGGGTGTCAGTGGCATGGTATGGCTAGTTCCTGCCATGGGACATCCAGCTTTGGGCCACATGCTAATGGCCATTGGTCCTTAAGGATGCGTGAAGTTGCTGTCCATGCAACTTTCAGCAGTGACTTTTCAATAACTGAATAAAGAAACATACATCAGGGTGACAGAAGTGCTGGGGACACGTTGGCTCTGACTGCCAAGGAGTGTTGAATGGCTGCATTAAACAGGACCTGCATCTGCTTGCAGTGCGGAAATGCCTTTAACTTGCATTTTACATACCTTGAGGTGTCTTACAAACACTAGGACCTACTAAAATGATTCTCTTAATTCAGCAGTTTTGAGTAGAGTTTAAAAACGTACTTGATCCAGTATAACTGTAGGCTCCCAGCTATAGGTAGTGGCACACTGTGTCTTTCCCACTCCCTTCTGTTAGACGCAATAATCATACAACTGTGCAACCAGTCAGACACTGCCAGAGGCAAAGGAAAAATAATACACTTAACTAAAAAAAAACCACAAAAACAAATCACCTAACGCCCCCCAAAAAACCCCACAGCACAGTTTCTGTGGCATCTGTGAGCTGATCTGCTTCACCATGTAGTTTCCCCAATGTTATGAATGGAGCATAAAGTAAGAGCTGAGGAAGGGACAAACACTGCAGCTTCCCTGGTGGCCTAGGATAGATCTAACCCTGAGATTCAATCACTGTTATCTTTGGCAAGCCACAGCAGTGTCATTACCCCAGCTGCTGATTGCCATAGAGCCATTTACCACAGGTGCTTTTGTTTTCTTCCATCCTGAAGCCAAGGTGGTGCTGCCCTATGAGCCTTTTTCTGCTTAATGGCAAACACTTTTTTGGAGAGTTAGGTAAAACAAAGTGTCCTGCTTTAGGCTGGGGCAAATTCTTGACAGATACTTGTAATGACAGCTATTTTTTCCTCCATGCAGTTGCTGTGGAAACGGGCCCTTAAAGATCGTTTCAAATACGTGCGGAGACCCATTGAAGATGATGAGCAAGTCCTGAGGAACAAATGCAAGTTTGGCCACAGGAGAGGACAGAGCAGAAAATCTTCATTTGCTGAAAATAAACATGATGATGTCCAGGGGCAGGTAGAGGTAAGATTTTTGGTGTTTAACTGAGTTCAGTCTTTCAGCTCCTCTGTTGGCAATAAGGCCACCAGTCATTAAAGGGGAGAACTGATCTCATGCTATTTAAACTGATTTTGTATAGAGCTTGTCATATTGTCAGACCCCTAACATTTTTTCATTTCTGGAAAACTAGGTATCAAACAACAGAGCTAATCCTCATACTGGGTGCCTTGCACATTTGTTGTCATTTAGAGTTGTAAATTGGACAGAAAATGCTGTTTGGGTTTTTTTTTAATGGAGTATTACTATTCTGCATTTGGTTATATACCTCCAATTAGAGTGAAAAACAATAGAGAATTATGCCTACTAGCTGAAGCCTCTGTACAAATAAGAATGCAAAGAGATATTTGAGCTGGCAGCAGAAATCCTATTGTCACGTTGCACTTTGTTATATAAAATCTGTTTGTGTTGATGTTTGATATACATAGGGATGTTTGCAAATCTATGTGTGCAGTTGCTGTGTATTCCTTTAGTTGGAGAATTTGGAGAGTTATCACTGTACAGTAAGTGTTTGAAGTATACTAATTAACTTATACAGTTTTATAAATACATTAAAGTTCCAGCTGTGCTTTGCCAATGCTGCACACACCTCTTCGTGCTGCAATTTAAACATGGTAAAATTTAAATAATTGTATGAATGTGATAAATAAGATATGTAAGTAGATATTTTTCTTTAGTTTTTTCATGTCCATCCAGCTGTTTGCCAGACCCTGTATTTAGAGGAGCTAGAGTGGTTTATTGGATGCATTTCTGTATATATTGCCCTTGTGATTGAAGGTAGCTTTTGTTTCCTATACAAAATGCAAATATATCTTTGGCTTGGTTTTTAGAAATTTCAGTGATTTCAGTTTATTCCCTTTGCATTAATATGTTCAGGAATAAACACTTCTTGCTAGCTTTAGTTGGAGGGTTTGCAGTTTGTGTGAAGAAACCTGTGACTTCAGTGCAAAACAATAAACAGTCTCACACCCAGTAAAAAAGAAATTATAAGCTCCTGGTTTTGTGTGCACGTAAAGAGTTAGCCATCCTCTGTCTGCTAAATCTTGGAAAGGGCACATGTGGATCTTTTCTGTCTTATGAGCTCGTTGAGAAGGGCTTTGGAGTGCTCCTGTAGGGACTACATGCTAAAGTTCATTTATCTGTAGAGAGGGTGCAACTGCATTGCGCTGTGTTTCTGCAGACTAGGAATCACCACTCTCTTTAACTGCATTGCCTGAGGCCATCACTGGTCAGCCTTGTTTGCTTTAGAAATTAAGAACTAATATTACATCTCTTCTAAAGACCTAGGCCTTTTTTACTAGCCTGAATGTTGAAAGCAAATTAGGAGTTAAAGATGGTGAGAGAACTCTGAGTATCCTTAAACAACTTTCCTCTCCTTCTCTCATTTTCCCTGTATCCTGAACATATGTGTATATATATAAATAAAACACAAATATAAATGCAAGAATCAACACTTGTGGGCCCTATTGAGGATTAAGAATGTATTCCATAACTTTGAGGGAATCATAACTTCCTTAGTTTTAAATGCGTTTCTACATTAAAAGCAGCGATGTCTGACTCTGAGATCCTAAATTATGTCACTACATATGTGCAAAACTGAACAAAATGTTTAATATTATTTTTAACAAAAGCAGTGGGGGATTTCATTCTGTATATTTAGGAACACACATAAAGGCACTTTCCTGCCAATCCTTGGCACTAATTACTCTATGAAAAATATAAACTGTTAAAGTGTATTAGTCTTAAAAAATAAATATTTGACCTAGAAGGAAGTACCACAGGCAAACCCAAATTATATCCAAACTACCATTAGCCAGATCCCCTTTTCTTCATCCCTTTTCCAAGACCGCAAGAATGAATCAGCCTTGTGTGAACTAGAAGCCAACATGTCAAAATTAATAGAGGTAAAATGGGGAGAAATGAATTCCGGGTTAAGGAGACCTTTGGAGAATAGTTAGTGAAGGATTCCTAGTCCCTTTGGGCCACCACACTCTCCTTTAGATAGGTAGAGTAGGACATTTAGGGCATTACAGGTCAAAGCTGACTGGCAGAGCTATGCAGATGAGAGAGCACATCTGTTTCCCACAGATGACCTACTTACCAGTCACACAGCTGACTTCTGTATCAAGCTTTAGTTTCTGAACAGTCATAAGCTGTCACTCCGTCGTGTGGGCTTTGTGTCGGTGTAGTCGGGGGTTGTTAATGGCGTGAAATGGATAAAAAGATTATTTACTGATAGGAAATATCTTACTGTTATTCCTGGCATTTATTTTCATATGCGAAGAGTAATGAAGTTATTACTACCAATAAAACCGTTAACCGATCTTTTTTACTTCTTCATGGGAAAATCCAGCTGCTTGTCAGAACAAGCTTCCTGTGATGTTTTGAGCCAGATGATGTCTGCCCCTTAGTCTGCCCAAGCCCCATTACCTTCCAAGCAGACATTCTTCCTTCAAAAGCAGCTCGAGCATACTTGGCCTCCCATGCAGGGCATTGCTTCCAGGTGCAGCATCTGTCTGTCTCCTCCCGTTTCTTTAAAACATCTGCTGATGTGTTCCTCATTACAGAGCATTATATTCAAACAAGATTGAAGAGTAGCTACTCTTTTTCTAGTGACTATCATCACATGAAAGGTCTTGAGCCAGTGCAGGGCAGTAGGATGATGGGAAGTAAGCACATAAACCCATGCATGAGGTGTCTGTGACTAAAGGAGATTTTTATTTAAATTATGCTCCCTCCAAATAACCATCAGGTTTCACCACCAGGGAAAGAAGCTTGGACTGTGCCTGGCAGACATTAATTTGAGCCTCTGTGTCTGAGGGATATTCAGAATTTTATCAGGAAAGCCTCCATAAACAACAAATTTTATGGCTATGGTGTGAGAATCGTCCTCAGTCATTTTCCACAGTCAGGCAAATATCTCGGAGCTGCAGTAATCCAGGGGAGAGTGCTTTGTAATGATAATGACCTTCCTCTGCTGCAAATGGAAGGTGCTTTCCATGAGAAGGGTGATCACACCGTGAAAATATATAAGAATAGCAAGCCAGTCTCCCCTCTGCAGCAAGGGTGGGATTACTGCTAAAGCAGCTATTCAGTGGCTTGTTCTGACTGATCTTATTCTTTTTTTAGCATCAAGCCCCTTCCTCTGCCCTAAGGACTTGTTTGCTTTGTGGTCCTTCAGGCTGTGAGAGAAAGTACCTCCAGTCAGCTGTAATAGGAAGGACCCTAGACTTGGGGGAGCCAGAAGAAACAGAAAGGATCATCCTGGTCCTTGCCAAAGGATTGACAGAAGGCAAAAGGTGATGGACAAGGAAATGGGGTTAGAGCTGGTGATTTGCTTGCATACCTTGCATACCTTATGGCTCAAACACTATCTTACTCTTCCCAGGGCTAGTGACCAAAGAGCAAATTGTCCCTTTTAGACTTTTAAGTTTGGAAATCTTGCCAGTCTCAAGCGGTGCTGTTCATGCAATGTGTGACTTCACAATCAATTCAGTTAGCCTTCATTACAAAAATGAAAAAGCCCGCAGACATCCTGCATGGCTCCACCTGCCAATTCAGAAAGGCATGTGTTTCCCATAGGTCCTGTATCATATCCCAGAGGTTTCTGGGATACCTTTAGATCTCAAATGCCCCTAAATAACTGTAATAATCTGTGCAGCTCCTGCATTCCATCCCAGACATTAAATAAGAAAATATCTCAGCAAAGGGACTACCAGGGGTATCTTGTGCTACCTTAATTGTAAGGGAGTATAACAGGCTAGAAGACTGGTAGTAGTCCTTGATCTTAAATAAAAATGGAGAGAGTACAGACCCTCTTCTAAAGCCTCTGATTTCTTACATCCTATGACAGCCTGTTTGTGAGGTCATCAGGGTTTCTCTGAAGCTGTCACACAAATAAATTTGGAGTTAGGTGTGAAAAGGAAAAGTAGGCTCTGACAAGATGTCAGCAAAGATAGTGGTATATGTTTGCAGATAAATGGGAGTATTTGCCACACCCAGCAAAGCTGGGAATAACAAAATGAAAACAATTTATAATGGGGGCATCAGCACACCATCTTCCTTCTGTGTCAGTGGGATAGCAACAAGAAATGCTTTGATGAATACTTTGACTAGGAGAAGCAGAAAGATTCTGCAGAAACTTTAACTCACAAAGTTGGACATCTCTTGATATTCCTGCACAGGGAAGATAAACAGGAATTTTGAAATTGGTGAATGTGCATATTCTGTGTCAAGAGGACTAAATGAAAAGCAGAGAAGACCCCTTGCCCAGGAGGAACACCATTTGTGTGTGCTTGCTTTGGTGGTATCATGCAGTACAAGAATGGTGAAATTCACCCCGTTGGTTTTATCTGGAAATTGTCTTTTCTGATGAAAGGAGGAATCAGGACTGAGTGAACTCTACCCTGTGAGATGGAGTCTCTCTTATGTCAGATTAGGAAAATTAGGCAACGTAAACATTTTCTAGGGATATGCCTTTCTTTGAGGTGATAACTAACATCATGTTTGTCAATGACTTTACACCACTGCAGGAGTCAGAAACTTGAAACAAGATTTCAAGGACTCTAGAAAGAATAGGATTTAGAAAATGATGTCTGGAGAAAAAGGGAGGAATGAGAAAAATAAGGCAACAGCAAGAGAAAAAGAGAGCTAAATGTCTAAAATTCTCAGAGGATGAACAGCTTGTGTACGAGATGCAGAAATTCTTGGCTCAATCTTATGGCATTATTGGCAGGTACAGCGTTAGGTACCATCTATACTGAGAATGCCATGCACAAAGGAAACAGCGGTGATAGCACCTTTCCCTCTAAGATTAATGGAGTCCAAATTAAGTGTCTGAATGTTTGCACAGCCAGAATGTGAGCATGCATATATAAATGATCATTCAGTGACTGTACCGAATTGATGTAATGTGATTTTTCCACTAAAACTTTGATGTGCATACATCAAACTTTGAGTGTGTAGGGTTGCTTAGTTAATATTTTAAAATACTTATAAGTCAAAGCAAAAGCTTTAAACACAAGTCCCCAGCATACACCTTGCACTTCACCTTCTTACTTTTTGTTGGCCAGTGTCTTCATTGTTCTGTGATTTAAATTGTCAAGCACAACTTGTCCCTTGGTAGAGGAAAACAGATTTCTCTCATTTTGCTTATGCAGCTTACAAAATCAGAAAGCAGTTGTTGTGGTCAAAAATAGAGTGACTTACAAGACTTAGAAAGTTTTCGGTTAGCACTGGCATGTAAATCTAGCTCTGAAGTTGCCTGCCTGGCTCAAAAGGACAATTATGTGTCATTAAAGCAGAGCCTACCTTAAGTAAGCTTCTCATTGGAGTACAAGTCAGTGTGGATCCTGCTGATGGTTACATGCTCATTTTGCTTGAAAGCAGCATGTCCATGCTGTTTCACCTGTCTTTCTGTTCAGTATTTGGATGTGAAAGATGGGGCATGGTTTTGATGTCTTCTCAGTTCTCTCCCACCATACAGGACAAGAAGATGGGCCTTGAGCAGTGCCCAGTTTACAGCCTGCCTCTTTAGACTCATACTTGTTCCAGATCAGTGTCCAGTGCTTGGGGTTTGTGGTTTTTTTGTGCAGATCTTCGCTTTCTAGTTTTCATTGCCTGTTTTGATCACTCCTCCTGATATAAAACACCCCAATGTTCATCATAGTAAATATCCTTCCAATGACCCTGATTATCACCACAGAGAAAAGGGCTGTCCTTTACAATAGTGGTAGCAAAAACTGTTCTGTACACTGTGCTTTTATGATGCTTTGTGTCCGTATGTGTTCCAAAATAGCAAGACCTACTTTTCAGTATTCAAAACCCAAGACACAGAGATTATGCTTGCTTAAGTAACTGTGAAAACTGTTTCTCATCCTGAAGAAGTTATAAAAGCCAATGAAAGGAAAAGATTATTCCAAACAAGAGTCCTAACTACTGTCAGGCTTTCTTGTGTAAGTACCTTGAGTGTTGATGCTAACTAATACAGGTAGACCAAGCAATCAAGAAGTGTTAGCAGCATCAATGCTCTTAGCAGTAACATGACTTGGAATATGCATTGGCATCTAGCAAGGACAATTTAAAATGTGTTTTTCAAAGGAAATATTATTAGCAGCTGCTGGGAGCTGACAAGAGCAATAATAATGAAAGAGGCTGTACAGACACTACCACCCAATCAGCATCCCAGTCCTAATGCATGGTGTTAAAGGACTTCCCATTCAGTGCTGATGCCACTGAACCTGTCTGCACAGCGCAGTTCCAGGAGATGAAACATTACCATCACGTGTTTTTTACATTGCTTTGCAGCAAACAGATTAGTCTCCATCCAAAGGAGTTGCCTCAAAGAAATATTCCCAGAGCATCCCAGGTGAGGAACCTGGATCAGTGGTTGGCAGTGAGCAGACTGACAGCATGGAGTAGTGTCCTCATATATACCTCTTTAACTCCATTGAATTCACTCTCTCAAACTGAGAAGCCAGTAGGTCCTGTCAGTATTCTTCCAAAAAGAGTCCTCTGTCTTTGTCCTTAGCAACAGTTAGGCTGCATTTACCATTCAGAAATTGGTGAAAACCCATGTAAAGAGCAAGAGGTGTCTGCTGTCCACACCAGAGGTGCTTTCATCACTCTTTGATTAGGCAGTCATGTTACTTTGGTGTTGACATTCATGTCCGTTGCAACTTATGATGCTGGATTTCAACAGTAACTGAAAGCTTAGACCTTGGAGATCACATCATGCATAAAAATTGCACCCTCCCTCCTGGAAAACTGATGTAGTAGTTTCACTGCCTTGGCTGTAACAGTGTTTCATAGAAGTGCTCTGGTAGCTGGGACTACAAGAAGTGCTAATACAATCTTGGGAAGAATCAAGATCCATCAAAAGGACATTTAGGAATCAGCCCTTTATTTAGAAATCCACCTCAAATCAAACGACTATCCTCTTGCTTCAGAGATGGGAGGAAATAGGAATTTGGAGTTGAGTAGTTTTTTGTTTGTATGTTTTCTTGCTTTAACGTGAGCATCTTAACACAATCTACTTGTATATGGTTCCAGGTAGAACCCTGAGTATCAGGTGGGGAGTCACAGTCAAAAGGCACCTGGAGTGTAGGCAAGGAGCCTTACAACCTGTGTGGCTCCCAGACTTGGTGTCTTCAGTCACAGACACCTGACATGCCAAGAAATCAAGAGTGTTTGTGGGTGTGGGCACTAAGGGATGGGCTCCCTACTGCTGTCACCCTCTGAGTGTGAATCCAACGGAATGAGTAGGAGCCTTGGCAGGACCATCCTGCAGGCTAGGGCTAGGTTACTCCGACAGGAAGGCACTGGCTATCTTCTGCTTACCCCTTTAACTTCCTTTCCACATCCCTTTGCCTTTTTCTCTGTTCTGCTGCACTTCTCATGAGTTTGTGATGATAAGACAGCTTCCTATTTAAAGATACTGGGATAAATTATCATTTGTTCTAGAAATATTTTTTTAATATCAAAATTTTATTGTTAAAAAGAAAGGAAACCTATTATAAACTAAGTATGTACATTGCTAAACAAGACAAATTTCTGTGTACAAAAATAATTAAATATCACAAATTAACATTCTTATTGTTGCAACTGAAATGGATGTTACTGGTGACACAACTGAAAATCTGGCCAGAGAAGTTGGGTGACCTCAAGAAGTAAGGATTCCTCATTTAATGAGGCTATTTTTTTAGTTCTGTCTGGCATACATGCTGAACTGTTAGCTGTGGCTTCTTCAGACATTGAGACAAGAGATCTCAGTTTTGGTCTAGATAGGATTGGTTTTTCACAGTATCCAAATAACTGAGATTTAACCTTATGGTCAAATTTTACTGGAATATTGCTGTGCTGTAACTGGCTTTCTTGCTTTGATGGTTGAAGTGGAGGGGATCTAGGGTCCTTCCAAAATAAGCAAGTATTGGGTTGATAAACCAGTTCAGAAACCAACTTTCCAAACCCAGATTCCTCCTGCACTGTTAAAGTTAGCTATAAAATATTTTAAATTACACTTGGAATCATTCTCCAATCAAACAGATGTCCCACTGAGATAACTTATTTCCACCAAGAGAAAGCCTCCTCTCACCTTTCCCCTTACCTTAAAAACCAAGTTATTCACACTCAGAGAAGTTGGAAAGATTACAGAAAGTGATTGTTTTAAGCAGGATGAACACTGCAAACAATTCTAACACTGACTTCTGCTTGTATTACTCCCAGGTAATAGATGATTTACACTACAAAGTTTGGACTTCCATTGTTATTTTTTCCCCTAATAAATAGCTATGACAGCAATTCTTCTTTATACTACTGCCATATTTCTATTGGTAGCTTGCCATGGCCACTGATGAACTGATATCAAATGGTCTCCTTTAGCTAATTAATAATGTAATTAGTTAAACTAGCTCTCAAGGACAGGGCTGACCACAGGGAGAGTCCATCAAGGACTTGACAAGGGGGCTGTAGAGAAGCTGGGCTAAAGATCACAACTTCTTCTTGGTGTTTGTTTCTAAGCAACCCAGTCAGTCAGTCTGTGGTTACAGCACACTGGGTCAGGTTGTTTTGTTTTCTTGTCTCCGCTAGCAAGACACTGAAGGTGACAGGCCCTCAGGGAATGAGCCACCAATGCTCCACATTAGCTGGCTGAAGGAGTTCCTGCTTTATGGGCAGGAAGACTGAAAGCAGACCTACAGGAGAAACCACTAGTGAAAGAGCTGTTTGGAGTCAGAGACTTCAGGCTAGCTCTTGCACAGCATAAAAAACATAAATATAATTACAAAAGCCCCAACAGCTGCCCAAGTTTGTGTGTGTGAGAAACTGCGGGTATCTTGAGACTGACAAGAATGGGTCATCCCTTGGTTCTGCACACTGGTCACAGTGAAGCAAGGGACAGACTGTCCAGCTTAGGGCAAGTTAACAGGTTAAGGAATAACTGAATGGCCTAACTGGGAATATGTGAATACTAGGATGGTATTCAAAGTAGTAACCAATATAAATTACATACCAGAAACTATCAAAGGCTGATGCAGAAAGCTTACAGAGATGACACAGCAGCAACAAAAACCTGCTCTGATTACTCTGAGTGATCTGATGGAGATTTACACAGAATTCTATTTGTGGCTTTCTGCCTTTTCTGCACTGGTTATACAAGCTTTCTCACCCAGGGTGAGAAGCAGGAAGCCTGATGCTGCTAAGGGACAGGAGTGCTCAAGGTGCACTTCCTAGGTACAGGATGGCTGGCAGAATACAAAGAGTCTACCACAAAAACTAAATAGATTTTGCAAGGATTCTCAGTAGGTGAGCTCAGATGATCACATTAGTGGGACCGTTCTTCATGGGCAGCATCTTAAGACTGGTATGTCAGTAAAGGGGACAGAATAATTCACTACAATGAGCAGTTACACATTTCCAGAATCAAGGACTTGTGCAAAATTTTCAGTGGTGTCCAAGGATAAAACAGGTAATTTTTTAATTGCTGCGTACAATTTTTCTCATGAAACAGGACATTAGATAATTGGTGGTAGCTAATTTGATGCCAGTTTTCTAGAGTTTCAGGAGAGAGCTAGAGAACATATGGACCAAGAAACCTTCTGTTTTCACTGGCCAAATTGGCAAGAACTGTAATGCAGACCCAAGAGATGAACACATTAGGAAGGAATCAACAAAGTTTTGGTAAACAGACATAATTCTTCACAAATTCATTAGTTCTTTGAAGTATTCAACAACCCTGAGGACAGAGGCAATCCAGCTGATACAGTTTACTTTAAATTCAGAAGGGATTTTAGCACATGCCTTTCAAAGGCTCTTAGAGGATATAATCTGAGGAGATAAACAGGAAGGTCCTTGAATGGATAAGCAGTTAAAAGATAGAACAAACAAGGCTATGCAGAAATGGTTGCAGTTTACAGTGGAAAAGATTATGAATGCTTAGTTAAAGCAGTTCAACGTATTTCTAAATTTACATGGGAAAAGTAGACTAGTTGGCAGATTACATTTTGTGATGCTACCAAGGATACTAAAGACAAAGACCAAGGAATTGCAGAAGGACCCCATTCCAGGGGGAAAAAACCCAGGAGATAAAATTCAGTTCTGATAGATGGAAAATAAGTCACAAGAAAAAAAAAAAAAAAAAAAAAGTTGATTACACAGAATTATTTAAGAAAGGAAGAAAAGACAATGCATTATTCCACTCTATGCCCCTATGGTGTCCCAGTATCTCAACAAGTACTTTAAGTTATACTGCACCTATTTCATAAAAGCTGCAGTGAAATTAGAAAACATGCAAAGACAATAACAAAGATGATTGAAAGTATGGACGAGCTTTCATACATGGAATGGTTAAATAGCTTAGGATGGTCTCAGCTGGAAAAGAGATAGCTGAGGACAGAATATGACATATCTGTAAAACTTCAGTGGCATGGAGATAATGAATAGGTTTTGAATCCAGAATGATAATAGAAGGCAGAAGTAGCAGGAGAAAAACAAATAAATGCATTTCCTCTGACAGTGTATACTTTAACTGCCAAATTTAAGGAAGGATTTTGTGGAAAGTATGATTTTATGAGAGTTGGAAAAGTGACTGGGAGAAGTAATTGAAGGAGAAAAAAAACTACTGAAGGCTATATAACCATAAATACTGAAGGCTATTAAATATAAAGTTTGGGAGTCCACAAATCCCAGTGTAGGTAAGTCTTGACAGAACTCACGGGAAGTACCACCATACACTCATCATTTGTACCTTTTCCCAGCACCCCTCCCAGGCAGGTAGGGGAGAGTATGATACCAAGTTGTCCCCCCCGCCCCTGCTCCTGTGCACTGAGGAAGAGGCCAGGAATGCCTACACAAGCTGGTCACAAACAAACATTACTGTGGTAACACAGTGAAGACTGAAATCCTCAATTAGAAAGAGTGCAGACTGTGCTCATACAGAACCTAGCAAGGGCCAGGGAGTCATGCAGGGGTCACGTTAGATATCTGTCCTGCATGCAGATCTTATTTTCTTCTGTGATCCCAGTGGCTATTGGGATCTATGGATGTTTACTAGGAGAGAGACAGGTTTTTCACTGCGTACATTGTGCAAACACTCTTGGAATATCACATGCACGATTTTAAAGGATGTTAATTAAGATGGAAAATTTAATTGCACATGCAGAGCACTGCAAAGTGGTTTGGGATGTTGTGTGTTTCACAGCTCTGTGTTGGAAATGTTCTGGGGAACATTATGAAGTGTCTCAACTCCCTCTGGCACTGACCCACAGGCCACCCATGTGTGTAGTCACAGCTGCATCAGTGACAATACAAAAAGGAAAAGCCAGCAGCAACACAGCCTGAGGATGGCATCTGTGCATCTCTATGTCCCTCAGCTTGCTCCAGTGAGCAAATTCACTGTGTCCACTGATGGATAAGCTACACAAACTCAGGCTACTCCTGTTGGTGTATTGCTTCGGATAGCCACCCCTCCTCTTAGTAATTACTTAGTAATTACCTCAGGGACAATAATGAAAATTTTGAGGAAGGTTAACTCTCCTCAAGTACAAAAATATTTTTTGAAAACACTAACAGTCAAACTGCTCAAATAATGGTTTTCAATAAGAGTTTTTTAGTTCAGCTGGTCTCCTTGGGGGTAAAAATTGCAGCTGCATAAAAATATGGAAGTTAGTTGTCCTGCTTTTAGGACCTGTACTGGTAAGAGGAAAATACTATTTCTCTTGGTAATACAGAGTTAATATTGCTAAATACTGAGTTGTCGTTAGAACTGACTACTCATTTCCAACAAACCACAATGAGACAAACCAGACACAGGAAAAAGAATTTCATTAATAGCCTCGAATATGCAATTTGAGCTTGGGGGACTTGGCTGAGAGGTATAGTTTTATTTAAAAACAGACCTTAGTCTAACTTAGAATATGAGGGTGAGTTCAGAGAGCTGGAACTGAAACCTCACTACCTTTTCTGCTGTATTCGACTATGCCCTAATCACAGAGGTCACATCAAATAACACAAGCTAAAAAAGCTAAATAATCAGATAAAAAGGCTGATTTGTTACAATTCTGCCCTTCATTTCTTCATAGGAAGAACCTGCTCATCTTAAATGCAGTGCAATGGATTTACATATTAAGTGGCTTAATCAGGAATACCTGAAAACTCAGAGGAACTGGGAAGAAGTGGATAACAGGATGAATGTGACAATAGAAATCCGGAGAAAGATGATCAGTGATAAGGCACCTTTAAAAGATATTCTTAGGGTATTTCCTTTCTTAAGATGCCCTTATCAGGTAAGAGAGCTATTTTTAATAATGACATTGAATTCTGTGTTATAGATGTGGTACATCTGTATGCATGTATTTCACAGGATATTTCCACTGAAGTATCCATCAGCAATGTTCTCTTTAATCTAACTCATATTTTTGCAGCTAATCTCATTTTGAAAGGTTCATCAGTTCAATTCTGAGTTAAAAGGACCACACAAACTTGTCACTGTTTGGTGTTACTTGATGTATTCCTTCCCTGCTTTGAAAAAAATTTAAATCGCCCTCTTGAGTTTATAATCTTATTTAACTGAGTTTTATCCTGTCTTCAAAGTGCATGCATTGTTTACACTTTTGGTTTTGAGGTTTGCAATACCAAATACTTGTTTTTCTTTTAGCTTTTTAGGGAGTTCCAGCTTCTCACACACATGGACATTTATAAGAGAACAGTCGAGATTTTGGAGATTTATTCAGAAAACATATTGTCCTTGTACGTGGTGAGGAATAATCCAATTAACATTATGCTGCAAGAAAATCTGAAGCAGCACACAGAGGAAGACGTTCTGAAATGTCAGTACAAATCTCCTATGCTCTGAATATCAGAGTTTTGTTGTAGCTAGTTGTTCTCACTTATGTAACTAAACTAGTTTCCATGGTACTGCAAACACTTTTCAAAAATATTATGGTTTCTTTGAAAATATATAGTGATGGTGAAGCATTGAGAATAAAAGCTACTAAATTAGTAGGAAAATTAAGTCAGTCAAGTATTAAACTTTTTTTTTCCGCTGAATAAAATACTGGAGGTTTGATAAAGTAAGTAATTACCTTCAAATAAGTATTGCTAGATGAGCAGAAGTATGTATTTCTAGATACATGAGTGCTTATTCTTTTCTAAAAATACCCGCAGAAAACTAATTTTCTGCTTTAGAAGTAGCCCCATTAAAAAAAGACACAATTTCCTTTACAAAGCAAGTTTCTTTGGTTATAATCTTTACCCCAGTAAAATTAAAGAAGTAGTTCCCACTAACCATTTCAGGTACCTCATCTCTGCAGAGACACACTGAAGGAAAAAAGGCACAGACTGGTACCTCTGGTGAGGTGCATGTACCTTGGCATGTTTGGCTCCCTGACTGTGGGGGAGCAAACACCTGCTGACATTCAGCTTCTTTCTTGGAAGTCTGGGGGGTGTGGTGCTGCAGGGACAAAACTTTTCAAGCCGTCACTCAGAATTGCCATTCTTTCCCAGCTGCCACTGCCTATGCTCAAGCTTAGCTCTCTAAGTCCTCCTTAGACTCACTTTCTGTCAAACAGGCATAATGCCAGGATGTCCATCCAAGGTCACACAATGTGAACACATGTGTGTCCTGTAGCAGTTTCACTCCATTTATTGCCAGGTCATCTTTGAAAGAAGCAAGCAGTGTAGGTTAAAATTCTGGGAGTTTCCCTCATGAACATTAAAAGCAAAAGTAGTCATGATAGATTAAAATTATTCAAGGAATAGTCTAATCCAGAAAGCCTTTATGGTCTTTCTTTTCATAGCTTTGGCCAAGGAAATCTATGGATATAGTAACTAATTTCCCCTTTTCTTATACAGCATGTCAAAATCTCGTATAGAGGGATTTTGACTCATACCTTGGTAAAATCCCAAGGCTTTACTTTTCTGTTTTTCTCTCACAAACAGCTTGACCTGGCACCTAGGTAAATAATGCATAGCAAGGTAAGTTCAGTGAAGCACATGAGACCAGAAGCCTGACCTGCTAAAAAGATGTTATAGTCAGTAACAGCTGAGCCAGAGGGATAGCAGGTACCAGGTGCCAGGAGGTACTGTGGCACCATCTGGTACCACAGCCTTCAGAGTCCTGGCATCAGGAGTCCCTGGACATTCAGTTCAGTGGGAAGAGAGGAGTTGGGGAAGGACAGGAGGGGCAGGAAGACTACTCGGCTCACAAACTCAACTAATAGCAACCCAAAGGCCAACTTACTTATTGTGAGGAAAATTGAATCATAATACTGAGTAGCAGAGTCCAATGAATTATTTGGACACTGATGTCCATTACCTAAATATTGACTGTGGTACAAACTACTCTTCAAAGTGGATAGAACAGTAGCTCCCTACTGAGCTGTTAACTATTACATTGGCTGCAATCTGTTTTTCCAAGATGATACTGCAGTGCCAGAAAGTCTTCCTTTGTAATTTAGTAGAAATCCTTGCCTTTGACAGATATGAAAATGACTGCTGCATGTTTACTCCTGCCAGAGGTCTTTGGAGATGATTCCAGTCTGTTTGCTGCAGTGAATGAGGAGGTAGGAGACAGACCACCAGCAGCCTTGGTCTCTCTTCCTTTTATCACCTGCATACATACATCACCTGGCTTTTTGGTGGCTCAGCTTAGTTCTGGGAGGAGGTGACATTAGCCTGCCTTTTGAGTAGAAATACTCATAGAAATACTACCTAACTTCAAAGCAGTGTTATCAGGCTTCATTCTCTGGCCTGTTCATTGTAGCGATGCTGTGGCATCCTTTGAAATACCCTTTTTTAAAATTTAGGTAAAGGCAGTGACACCAGTGATGGAAGTGAAAAATCCCTTCAACATGAATTCATGCGAGTTTGCCCTGTACATAGAAAGGGAGGAGTTAGCCCAGCTCGATGACTGCACCATGGCTCTGGCAGCGCTGGTGGCTGCATTCCATGTGTTTGATATCCCATGCCCAAAGAGAATCCACAGGACACTGAACTTCCTGGAGTCCCTGGTCTTTGAGGTGAGGAACGCAGCATCCCTGCCCACCCCAGGAGGACCTGGAGGCATCCAAGCATGCAGTATCTGATGGTGCACCCAGCACTACTCTCAGGAGCATTTGATATTTTGTCAAAATAAATCTCTTTGTGCCATTCTTTCTAGTGAAAGTGTATGTATATTTAAAAGTTATGTTCAGTAATACCCTCCTTTTGTATTGTGCCGGCTACTTTTAAAAAAATTAAAACTTAAGAAGCTTCATTATTTTAAATGTGGATTTTAGAGCAGTCTAGAAATAATAAAATTTTCTAGATTACTTCATGTGTTATGTATTATTTTTCTATATGGAGCACTTGAAAAATTCAGATATTCTGATTGTAAGAATTAAAACAATCGTGAGCCAACATGAGCACTTCACTGCTATAGATGGTAATACAAAAAACATGTTTTGAAATGGCACAAACGAAATATTTACTTATTACCATTATGTCATAATATGATTGCTGAGAGCCTAATGTAATTTTTGTGGTTTAAAATGGTAGGCCTGATTTTTAATTTGCAGGATGATGACTTTTTGCTGTTTTCTTCTTGCATGAAACATTTTGTTTTAACATTAATCCTGAATTTACTAAATAGGGATTCTAAGACGAGCTCTCAAAGTGGCAAGAATGACTTATCTGGGATGATGCCATGTGCATTGGTAACCACAGCTTTGGTGCTGCAGAGGGAATGCCTCATTTTCTTTCCAAATTTGTTCCCTGGAACAAATCAGCTTTCTCCACATGGTGACTCTTCCCACACAGAGTGGAAGCCCTCTCCTCTCTTCTTCCACAGCCTTCTCTTTTCCCCAACATTCTTAACTCCTGTCTATTCTTCTAACATCCCTCTATTCTTATCTCCTGTCTGAAAATCCCAGGGGATACTGTCTGGCAGTTCATGGCTTTGGACAAGTGCCTGGTGATAGGAACAGCAGCTAGGACCCATTGCATTAATTAGTAATAAAAATTGGCTTTTTATTAAAACACTGCATTCTGTTAGAGACCAATCTCCAACCACTTCCAAAAATGTCAGTGTAGACAAAGCAGCACTTGTGGAAAACACTCAAACACACAGCCTGGCAGATCACAGAAGCTTTGTTAAAGATTGGCTGTGCAGGGGTGATTACAGTGGGAGGTCCTTCAGGATGAGAGGAGATGGCTGCATTTAAAGGCCAAACTCTCTTGCTGTAGGCTTAGAATTTTTCGCATGGTTCGCATGGAATGCAGGGTACAACCTTTACCAATGTGAGGCTGGGCTACCACTGATATAAAACAAAAAGCAATGCCAAGTGCCCTTTCAGAGATTGAGTAGGTCTGATGAGTAGTTGTAGTGTCCAAGTGAATTTGTTGGCTGTAGTTTTTGTAACAGAGGTGGCTATGCTCAGCTACCTCATCAGATGGGATACAAAAGTAAGGATTATGTATGTCCTCATTATTGTATGTGACAGCTGTGTGAATAAAAACTTGGGCTTAAGTGAAGTTTATTCTACATCTTGTAAACAGTATTAATTCAAATCCATTTCTTAAACCACAGTACTTTGTAAGTAGCCGGATATAAAAATTCAGGGAGATGCTAACATCCCTAAGTCATCTCTGTCGAGCTGCAAATCTCTTCATTGGTTATGACTGTGGACTGTAGACCTGGCACAGAGGACAGACACAGAGGGTAAAGGAAAATAAACTACACAGAAGGAGAGAATGAAAGAAAACAGAAGAATTTGGCTTTTTACTGATCTGCCAGTGCAACTTCAGCTGCTGCTGGTGACAGAGTCCAGGGCTATAAATGGCATTCTTATTGTAATGGCCAGGGGGATGTGAGCTTTGGGAGTGTTAAGGGAGAGGGCACACAGTGGTAGCTAAGTTGCTCTTTTAAAACTACTGGCCACACTGAGCTACAGTGAGGAATTCCTGCACACCGCACCATCAGGAGCAGCTGGGTTCATCCGAGAATCCTGGGCACACACAAAGGTAACAGAGGCTCCAGTTCAGGTTTTATTTGTATTGTAGTACAATAAGAGTGCAATTTGAATGTACACATATTGAACAAAATGTAAAAATATTATTTATGCAATGCTATGGAAGGAAATTAACAGAGCAATGCAACTTACTTAATACTGACCCTGTTTCACCTCATATTATGGCAGGTACCAGTCACCTACACGATCTGGAAGGGACACAGAGAGTGAAAACTTAAGAACTCCGGCCAAAGAAAAGCCTAGCAAAATCTGTGGGAAGATGTAAAATTCTCCCAGCTCTGTGGAACAGAAATGCTCTGTTTGTTGTCAGCTCTACAGCTGAGCAACTGCCCACTGCAGCACTAAACACAGGGCTGCCAAAAATCCTGATCCAACTCTTCTCTCTTCTTGCAAAGTCACATTCTGGAACAGTCCTCAGAGTCCAGGTAGCTAGGCTTTCTCCCATATAAAGTGCATCTGGTTTACATCTTGCATGTATATATACCAAGCGCAACGACTTTCCCTGACAAATTTTTATAATCATCCTCCAAGAAAGGAAGTTGCCTCACCTCAGTACCTGCTGGTGACATCTGCAGACTTCTTATGACCTAGTGGATGGCATGTATTTTACACCTAGGATGTGCTGGTGCACCACAAGCATTTAAGTATCTTTTTCCTCATGTTTTGCCTTTCCCCCTGTGCCTTATTCATTTATAAATCAGAGCTTTCAGCTAGAAACTGGTGGGTAAAATAGTTCTCCCACCACTGGGAAAACAAATCTCTGTTGACTATGAAACCAGGGTAGCACTCCTAGCTTGAGCACAATTTTTTATCCATTATTGTGGTAACTATGCTGAAGACTGGGAAGTGCAGACACAATTGAATGTTAAATCTTTTCTGCTAATCTCCTTGCCTCAAAGTACTCCTATTTTCCTCCATGTTCTGAACGACTGTAGTAAACTCCATGTAAATGGCTGGGACTCTATTGTGCAGCATAAACAAAAAGTCTTCTATGAAGTCAAACTTTATTTTTCAGTTGCAGCCTTCTCTATACTGGTCTTTTGATAAAATACATTAAAGATGCCGGTGGCAAAACTCACGTAACATTTTTGTAATCGTGCAAAAGTAAAAACATTCAGTTATCAAAAAAGCATTATAATTTCAACCCCAACAAGGTTTGTTTTGTTACAAGCAAACAGACAGTTTTATTATCTGTAAAGTAATATGCTGTAGCATAAAGTGTCACATATGTAACATTAAGTGTTTCATTTTTAAACTATGGCACAAATACACATTAGCCATAACAGTCTCATCTGGCTACCTGTAGCCTAATTTTTGGCTGATCAGTTTTTATTTTGATAAAATGAAGTAAAAGCTTCTGAAAAGTAAAATGGGTACACGAAATACAATTCAAGAATCCTTAGAAAATATTAACGTTCCCTTATATAATACAGCATAAATAATTAACGAAGGTTTTCTTGATGTCCAGAGAGGGTTAGGGATCCTAACCATCCATGGAGAATTAGCGCCATTAGTTTGGTAAATAAGACCAGCTGACTCGGTTGTTACACAGTACCTTCTCAAAAGCTTGAACACTTCCCAGAAGGATTCAGATGTCTACTGGCTCCAGGAGAATATAAATAGTCCACCAGTGCTGAACTTAAGTTTCTTGCTTTCTGAGAGTCCTTACTCAACACTTCTAGTGAGTCTTTGTGCTTTGAATAAAACATGAGCTCCAGTGGAGAAAGCTGGTTCGTGCACATATTTTCCATTGTCTTCAAAGTTCATTGTGTGAGTTTTTCTCTGCAGCTTTGAACATCAGAATGGAATTAAAGATTTTTAGGGCTGGTCCCAGTTTAATGCTCATTATTTTCACTATGTCTGATTGGGTCATTAGCAGAAATGCTTCTCCATCAATTTGCTTTAAAAGAAAAACACACAGAGCTATTAATAGGTCTGACAGTGCGGCAGTATAAACGTTTCAGAAAACATGAAAAGAAAAGCCCTAGCAACCTCAGACAAAGTTAAGGACTGGCTGAATACATGCACTTTCAAATGCTTTCAGGAGAGCTTTGATTTCAACCTTCAGACAGATCAGCTAGTCCAAGAGAACAGGTTAATCTTCTTCCTGCTTGAAAACAATCATCTGGCTAATTTTTAGCTAAACAGTTCTTATTTTCATACTGACAATATAAAACCTATTGAAAAGTAAAGTGGATAAATTAAGTATAATTTAACTATACTGAAGCACAGCAATGTTTTTAAACATCTTAGCTATTCCTTTTATGCAAGCATCCGTAGGGAAAGCTTCTGGGTTTCACTCCCAGCTACAGAATTGGAATCCCCTTCAGGCCACCACTTCTCTGCTCACTAAACTGCAAATTGAAATGAATTTGATCCCAGATGAAAACAGGGGCCAGGCTAATCAAACTGCCTCTTTGACACAAGTGGAACATTTCAAAACGCAGAATATCTTTTCTTTGTAGTGTTGATATTTTATTAAACATTACAAATGAACATTCTCCTGTAAGCAAATCACTCTCTAGGAGGAGTGCTAAATCCCAACACAAAGAGTCCCCCAGGGTCCTCACTTCCAGGGGCTTCAATGGGGCCAACATTTCCTATGTAACCTTTGGATCACATAGGTATCTATAGGTAAAACTTTCAGTGGAATCCAAGCTGGATAGCTATACATAAAATGCAACTCTGGTTAAATCAGGATCACGGTTTAGCCTTAAAAATACTAATCTGAGATAAAAAGAGTCTAAATTTCTGTAGGGCTAGGAAACAAGTTTTCTGACTCAGACACACTGCAAAGGACACCCCAGCACTCTAAGTTGAGAAGCACTGCAGTCAGAAGGGCACCATGTGGTAACCCACAATTACTTTCTACTCGTTTTGTACACAAAGCCAGACTTGATGGGCTCAGAACTTGAAGTGTGTGAACTTGGGGCTGGCCAAATAAAAAGCTGAAGCATCTTAACAGAAGCAGGGTGAGGGTTCATTTCCATAGTAGAAATTTGAACCAGCATCTTCTACGTATTGATGTCAGCCAGGTCCATGCCTCAATGACCTCAGTGGGGGAGGTTTAATTTACTAGTCACAGACAAAGCCTGAGAGGCTGAATCCTAGAGAAGGGAAACATTTTCTCACACCTCTGAGAATGAAAGTGTTAAGCATTCAACATTGGCTCTTGCTGTTTTCTGATTTGATCAGCAATATGTCAACTTTTGTTTCTAAATTCATTGATGAGACACCCTAAGTGACATAGGGAAGATCCAGGCTTGAATAGTAAAATGCTCAGCATCTGAGCAGGTGCCAAATGCCCAGAGATATCAGTCCTTTGATATGCAGTTGTAATAGTCATTACAGTCTACAGCCCAGCCCGAAAACTGCTGTTGCAGGAGATTAGCACGGCCATCTGTATGCATTTTCCTCAGGGGGTGCCTTCTCAAGTCTTAAGTACCACAATTATTCTTCACTTGAAAGGCTGGCTGACTCTGCCCATTCAGGTCCTCTGGCTGGGATAAGCACCTGAAGTATTCACTCTGGCATCTGTGATCAAACTGCCTTCTTGAGGCTAAGCATTAGAGGAATAACAAACCTCTGAGTAGAAAAAAAATAAGACAACCTAGTTTATAAGGCCTAATGTATCTAAAAGCCCTATCCATTCCTAATGACAACTTTGGAAAAGCAATGTTCTTAGATGACAGAAATTCACACATGGCATGCTCACAAGGTGAGTACATACTCCTTTGAACCTCATCAGAAATCTCACTTTTTGCTCAGTTAAATCACGTTCATAAATTGGCTGTATCAGGAGGAAGAGCATCAATAGCTAAATGTGCTCAGACAAGACACAAGAGTTTTAAGAGACAGTCATCTTGAACCACTGTTCTGCTTTATTTTACTTATTAACATCCTGCAGAACTAAAATAACATATTTGCTTATAAATTTTGTCCAACCAGATCAAGAGAGAACAGTAGTAATTCACGAAGTTTGTAAGTAATTTCAATTGGCAGGGACAAAGTTGGAAAAACACCTGGCTGACACTTGGCTGGTTTTCTCTTTACTTTCTTCCTACTTCATGACCTGAAAACCAACCTAGTCTTCCATACATTTGCATCTGACTTAAACCAATGTGGCACTGAAATTGGTTCCTCTGGGAGGTGGTAGAGTCACCATCCCTGGAAGAGTTTAAGAGGCATCTGGATCTTGTGCTGGTTGATAAGATTTAGAGGTTACAGGGATAGTGCTGGGTTGGAGGGTTAGACCTAATATCCTAAAGATCTTTTCTAACCCTGATGATTCTATGATTCCATACACTTCATCCTACTAATTTATATGTAAGAACAAGCTTGGTTTTTTCTGTCTTTTTGAAATAAAATTCACGTACCTCATCTTTAAACACCTTGCCGTGTTCTTCACATCCTGGTAAACTTCGTATAAATTCAGAGACCTGCCACCAAAGTATACAACAAAAGATTTAGTAAGACTCATGTTTTCTCAAAATAGTCTTTAAGGCTGACAATCATTAAAGTGTTTCAGCTATTGTTTTTACAGTCTCATATTAGGTGTTCCACCTTCTTCTCTAAGTGCATAGAGTCATGCTTCTTTTTTTTCTCTGATTAAATGACATCCAACTGCCTCAGGTGCAGAGAACAGTCACAGGTACTTGTGAAAGTAAAGCAATGAGAAGATTCTGTCTGTCCAAACATTGTTAAATACCTGACCAGAGGCTCTTATCTTAAAATCAGGTGTTATGGCCTGACTGTATCCATACAGTTCCCCTCTGCTCTATATTCTCACCCTCCAAAACAGTCTGCCACATCCAAACTATGCACCAGAAATAGTTTCTTGCTTCATACAGACCCCTACACCATTCCTCCAGAATGTTTGTGTGGGGACTAGATGTTGGTAGTGGCCACTATGAGCACTTGATATGCTGGGCCGTACATTTAGCACTTATCTTTACATCACCAGTGAATGCGTTTTTATATGTACATATGTACAGGTATTTATCTGTATCAATACACACATGAATTAATATTGCTGCTTCTGGGGCTGGATGGCAGCGGAATGAGCATTTTGGGGATCAGTTACATTAAGTCTGGCTGAGTCTAATCCTCTGAGTACTCATGTATTCTTCTTAATCTATGAGGATAATCTAAAGCTCTGAATCAACCTTCAAGAACAGTGGTAATAAGACAGAAGACAAAGGGGGAACCTACCTCATCTGTACTCCACTTAGAAACTTTACTGGCTGGGATCCCAGCTACACTTGGAAGGAGCTTGCTCTGCTGTTCCCAGCGCAAGGGTAGGCCAGGGATTTGCAACTTAGAAGACACGATAACTGGTTGAGAGAGAAGCCTCTGTGTGTTGGGTTCTTCAACATCTTCAGTAACAGGAAGCAAGAAACAAGAATTAAATCCCTCAGTCGATGATGAGATCAGTCACAGTAAAAGCACATTCATATCTATTCATGGGCCTCCCTACACAAGCTGTACAGTTTTGCTTGAATAGTGAAATGGCATGAATGCCATACCAGAATTGGAAGTGCCATGACTGCTCTTCCACCAGTATGACTATCATTATATTGGCTCTCTATAAATATAACTACTCTTACATGAAAGAAGTCTCTTTCAACACAACACAGTTTCTTGCCTTCAGAGCTGTTAGCATAACACACCATAGGTCAAACAATTTAAAATATTTTGGTACAATAAATCACACCCACATTTAATAGTAGTACAGCAACACAAGAATTAACTTAATTTTGGGGTTGAGCTGTTAGAAAATCAAAAACAGCACTGCACTGCTACAAAATTCCAAGTGAATCAGTTATACTGTTCCAGCCCACACAACATTCATGGCTCATCCACAACAAAATGTTTTTCAGTTCTTCTGAGGAAAAAACACAAATGTCTGCAAATTCTCTGCTTCCACTTTAACTGAATGCTTTGTTTGGAAAATAACATTAAACTCCTCCATGCTGCTTTTGATCTCACTCATCCATAATGGAAGGAATGATCTCCCATCCCACTGCCTCCAAAGGTAATGTACTGGTGGGAGGGTGTCTTCAGACACATGCTGCTGCTGTCTGGAGAAAAGTAGCAGTTGCAGATGTGGGCAACAGGAAAGAGTGAAGAATCATGCCTCGAATGATGTCAAACTGCACGTGTCATCCCTGTTCATTTAGATCCATTGGCAGTGCAAAAGCAACATGCCTGCTATCTGAACTCAGGCCCAACTGCTTCCCAACTGCCAACTAAAATTGTTGAAAACCTCTGAAATTCACTTCTTAATGAACAGCCAGCAAAGTACACTCTTAATGCCTAATATTCCTTAATGACATGGTTCGTGCAGTTACTCACAAATCCCTATGCTATTTTTGTTGGGATTGCTAATTTCTGTTGCAGTTCCATTCTGTTTTCATTTTTGAGAAGTTTCTGTTAACCCCAAGTATTCCCAATCCTTACTGTTCTAGTTTTCACACATTTGTGCCCAACAACTAGGGCACAAATTCCCATTATGGATTTTTGCCAGCACAGTGGGGCTGGTCTATGATACACCTATCACAGGAAGTTATTACATTTGCTTGTGTTGTTCTGCTCCTCTAGCCTAATTTTTTGTTACTTTCAAGATTTATCCTTGTTTCATATTAATGCCCATTATTCTGAAGTTGACTTTCAAGCCATTTAGTTAGCACTGTCAGCCACTCATTAATTTTTTTAAAATAGACTACTTAATATTTTACTACCATTATACTCTCATTCTTCAAAGAGAGTTCCCTATATGTCTTTTTACACTTCACTGTTGTTTTACAAATGCTCCTTAGAGCCTCTAGTACTAATAAAAATCTCAGTGAGAAAGGAATGTTTATTGCCAGGTAGCAACTGTGCTGAATGTAAAGTATATATTACTGAACAGCATCTTTTTAATTGTTTCCTCAAATCCCTTCCCCATCCTTATCCTCTGATCTTTTCCTTCTAGACAAGGTCTCTTAAGAGTTGAAAATATAAGTGTTCAGCTATTTTTTCCTTTCATTCTCAAAACATGCAATATATTTCCCTTCATTCACAAAACATGTCACTGATACTGACACATAAACAGCAGACTATAATACTGTGTGAAGAAAATACCACACAAATCACACCCCATATTCACACATTTAAACACATGTACACACACAACAGCACATAGGTACATGCATTGTGAGCAGCATTCTCAGTCTGCGTAGTATCTGCCTCACAGGTAAGGCAAAGAGCACAAATGGAGCATGTGAAGTGCCTGTTTGCTCAACTAGATGGAGAAAATTAAAAATAAAAGTCACTAGCCCTCTGGCAGATACAACCACAACACCAAAAAAAGGGAAGTTTAGATTTAGTGTGGGTACGTGAAGTCCAGTCCAGAACCACTTTGGCTACAATCTATGTCTCTAATACCAGAGAGTTAAAAGTTTTTCCTACCCTTGTGCTCTGGAGTATTTCTCACTCTGCAAGCACTGCTTGCCAAAGAGAGACAATCTGGGCCATAGAAAATATGAGATATATTCAAAGTTATGTCTCAATTGGGACATTTAGGAGAAGAGCAACTTGAGGTGTACCAGAGGATAGCCAGTTTCATCACAGTGCCACAAACAGCTTCTTGAACCACTTAAAAGTGAAGAAACAAAATCTGCTTGCCAGCTCCACAAGATAGCAGCCAGATGGACAAAGTTCACACTTCTAAGCCTAAACCATGTTCTTCTCTGCTGACATTTTGCGTCAGCAGCAGCCCAACTGCCTTTACATTGTTGTTCTTCCTTTTTGCCACCTTGTTGTCCTCTCTGATGGTTCATCTCTATCTTCTTAGTGAGTTACCACAGAACAAAATATAAACTTACACTTTAAAGAAGACAAGTGGCAAATACTTTCTAGCATTAATGAGAGACCATTAACACTGCTTATTGCCTCCTGTATGGGTCTTGCTCCCAGCATATATAAGGTTTTTAAGCACAAGATTTATCCCCATAAAAAAGTTAGTATGAAGGGGCAGTGATTTCAGTGGAGTTCTTTAGCTCCAAATAATCTTTCTCCAAACAAAGGGAAGACAACAGTACACATTTTATTAAGTTATCACTGGCCAAGTGAGTATGGCAAAAGTAGGCTGAAGAATAACAAGGTAAGTGACATGCCAAAAAAAACAGGGCAAGCAGCACAGGTACCAGCAGTGACAGTTCACATATCCACAATTATTTTATCTTGAAATTTCCACAACTATGATAGCAAGAACTTAATGATCCATTTTCATCTTACAGCTTAAATGTGCCATCCTACTTAAACACATAATAACACAACATTATGTGTTTAAAAAGGACAACTTTTACAGACAGTAATGTAAGAAAATGTTCTTTTTTCCTAACTATGCAAGAACCTAGTAAGCAGACCTTGTTGCTGAAACTTTATCCAAACAATCAGTTCTTAGTCAGTCAAACTCAAAATGCTTCACAAAATCAGGCCAGTTTTCTTAGAATTAAAAGAACAATTCCAGACAATTTAAAATGCTCCCAACTACTTCATATTTTTTGTTTGTGACAAATAATGCAAAGGTTAGCATCAAAACTGCATGTTTCCTTCTTGCTGAAAAAAAAAATAGTTAAAATTACTAAAAATTCTCTTCTCTTTGCTTTAGAAACTTGCTTCTTTAAATGTTTTATTTTCTCTAGAAAAAAAACATGTTTCAAAACACTAACACAGCTTTTTCACAGTTCCTACAATAGACAGAATCTCTCAAATTTTACACACTCACCAGAGTGCCTCAGATCTATCTGAAAAATACTGGCAGGTAAATTGTGTCTTAAGATAAAAGGACGCATCAAAGGTTAATAATTAAAAATAAACCACTACCATAATTATAACTTTATGCAAGTTCTACTGGTCTCAAAGAATTTCCTAGGTTTTACAGAGATGAGCTCACTTAAAAGATAAGACATATAACTCTTAAAAAATCAGAGTTACTCAATTTCTATGAATTTTGATGAAAGCCTTACAAACTGTTGTTGCACAAAAAATTGTTGAAGTATTGCTGAAAATACACAAGAAAAGTCCTCATTGGAAGAAATCTTTGGAGACCATAGAACTTTCCTGTCTCACCAATTAGGAGCCACAATCTGGCCATCACCCTCAACAAAACTGAGGGTGGGTTAAGTAACCTTAATTTTGCATTATATCTGTAATGTGTAAATGCTTCAACTTTCAATACACTTTCAATAAGAGGCAATAAATGTTATACCTTTACAATTCAGACCGGTTTAATAAACTGTTTTTAAAAGAGTGGAAAAAACATCACTGAAATGAGATTTTTTATATTACTATTCACTTTGCACTCATCCTTAGAACTGTGATGAAGTTCTTGGAAAAGACTTTGATGATTACAAGATAATCTCCTGAACAGGTAGGGGGAAGGGCGGCTGAATTTTGCCCTTTAGGGAACATCCCTTTGGAAGTTCCCTTCCAAATTTGTCCCAAACCAGGACACTGTGCTAAAAGTGTTGCTGTCAAGAAATTTTTGGACACAAACAGTGAATGTGAAAAATAAGTTGAAGTACAGTTTCATGAGAATTTCAAGGGACATCACACTTCTTCACTTCTGCAGATCTTAGTTTGAAACAAACAAAATACTGCCAATTTACCTTTGATTTCATTTGAAACGAGCAGCTTATTTTCTGTCTCCTCATCTTCACACTCTTTGTGCTTTATGGTGTCCTTTGTTTGTAGTACTCCCCTGAGGAAAATAAGATGTTCAATTTTTATTAATACATCATAAAAATCACTAAGCATGATGACATCTCTTGCTAGCAATACTATTAACACACCAGGATTCCCACACAAAGGATGCTGTATCATTACAAAATAAAGCAACAGACAGGATCTTATTTGTGACGCACACAGAATGGCATGACTACTGCCATGAATTTTACAAAGAAGGCCCAAGAATAGTGTAAAAGGATTATGTAAACCAACACACTTGACTTAATAACTGAAAAATACACAAATGGAGGCAGTGGATGTGTCCACATCAGAAGATGGGGAGGGTGAAACCCACATATATAGCTGCATGTCCACAAAGCCTGGCTGGTTACGCAGGCCATTTTCAGGAGCTGTCTGAAATAACACCTACTCCTTTGCCCAACATTCATCTTCACCCAGCATCAACTCCTTGTCAGTACAGTTACTGCAGCCCTCTTGTGCAGCTTCTAATGATCCCGTTGGAAATATCTGTATTCCTTTGCATCTGCTCTTGCATTACTTCTTATCCAGCTGCTCCCTAATCTTTGCCAGCCCAAAAATTTGCAGAGAGGGAATGTCTTGCCCCTGTCAAGAAAAATGGGGCAAGAGATGTGGAAATAAGAGAATTTCTCAAGGTGTGTGTGGGTGTGTATGTTCCCGTCTTAAAGTCAGCCCCTGGGAAGTTCCTTTTCAAACTCTGCCTTCAGAAGGGATTTCCAGATGTATTTCCTGGTATTTCCTGGTTTCTTACAGATGTGAATGATATGAATTTGCTGACATTATGTGTCTACTTACTTCTACTTCTTAAGAATTTCAGAATACTTTGGCCAATTCTTACTAACCATCACAGATACAGAACACTCAGGGATACAATGAGCATTTTCTAAAAAGAGGCACCAGACAGAATGATTCTTAGACTACAAGAAATCCCACTACTATATGAACTGATACTTTACTACTTGTCACAAAAGGAGTCAACAAGATCACCTTAACAAATGTCAAAATCACAGATAAAAGGTGACGCACACCTAACACTTTGTTAGGCATCAAGATAAACTAACCTCAAAACACAAATCCATAGATGAAACAGACACGTTTAATTCCACTGTTTACATTTATACTGCTAAATACCATTTATATATTATATACAAGAAAACATCTGTCACTATATTAACTAGGAGCTTCAAGTTTACTGACTTCAGCAGAAATATAATTACTGCACTACTAATGGTGCAAAATGAACACTGCAGATCAGGAAATCCAGCCTTTTTAGTATGGCAGGACACAAATAATAATGGTATGAAAACCAATGCCAGTAGAATACATAGAGCAGGCATGACTTCTTGTTCCATAAAGGACTTCTTCCCAGTATCTCCCTCAGAATTATTTATTCACTTAAAACTTATTTTCCAAACTCCACAAACACAGAAAACTTTCTAAAGTAACATGCTAAAGTAACTAGTGCAATTAATTCCAAAGGCAAAGGAAATTACAGCTGTAATTCAACACAAGGAAGAAAAATCACCAAATCCTGCAAGCAAACAAGTACCTCCCTGTTTTCTTGAGGGCAATTTTCATAGCAACATACATACAGAAATTTCACCTTTTTAGTTAAATATGACCATATCATGAATTAAAGGTTTTGGGGATGAGGCTGGAAGACACATCAAATTTTTTTTAGAGCTAGTATAATTTGATTTCCAAGCCTGAATGTCCTTCACTAAAAAGATTTCCAGAATGGAATTTTTAATACACTGAAATTATTTACTACTCTGAAGATACTTTAAAATTGCATATGCTATAGGAATGTAATCTTTATCATGACTATTAATCTCAGGAATATTCCAGAGGGACACACTGCAGTATTTATGTACATAATTATCTTTTTGCAAACCAAAATTTTCTAGTATAATTGCTTAATTGCTTGATGCATAGAGAGCTTAAAAAAAAAAAAAAAAGAGAGAGAGAGAGAGAGAAAAGAGATAGAAAAAAAGAAAAGGAGCAAGTGGAACCAAAGATTAGCTGAGTACCACTTAGATTTAACACAACAAAATAAAACTCCTGTTTGGGATCGTTTGTGGTTGGTTGCTCAATGAAGGACTTCTATGAAACAAACTATTACCTTTGAATATGAAGGTATACACAATTGAACTGAAGTCAAACATAATTAAATCCACACTATGAGCTCAGCAACTAAAGAGCACACAAGTGTGTGTATCTATGTCTTCAATTATGCATGTGTACTTTGAATACACATCTAAAAAGATCCACTGGGTATTGCAATAAGCAGATGCTCAATATTTTATAACTCCAGCAGTTCATATATACCTAATGCTGTGAACATTATTTTTCATGCCCTTTTCAAAGGGAGATTATTCAACTGAAAGTCCTCTATGACTTTGCTGGATACATAATGAATGAGGAAAGCTGGATGATAAAATGCAGACAGTCATCAGTGTATCCAAACAGTCGAAATACAAGCTGCAAAGTCTCTGGGTACTTCAAAGCTGTCACACGACTTATTCTCTTAATGAAACTGACTCAACACAGTGAGCAGACAGCACAAGTATTGGTTATCTTAAGTCTTCTAAAGGTAACACCCTCCAAAAAAAGTAAGACAGGTTTGGGTTTTTTTTCTATTAATCTTAAGATGTAGTCTGTAAAGCCAAAGTACATTTCTAAAAAGAATGTGAATTTACTGTAAGTATGTTAAAATGATGAATTACAACTACTTTTTAACAAAGGTTATTTCAAAATTACACTTGAAGCCAACTTCTTTTTTTTTGCTGTTTAAATTCACTCCAGTATGACTAGTGAATGCTATTTATTATCCTGAGTTGGCAGGGACCCAATAAAGATCTTCAAAGTCCGATTCTTAACAAAACAGTTCCATTTCAATCATCAGCTTTACTGTGGGCTATTCACCATACAATACCAACTCTCCTGTCTCTGTCTCTCAAGACTATTATTGCTAACACAGTTCACATATTATGAACACAAAGTAATGTAGCTCATGTAAATATATAACAAATGACACATTTTATTCAAGGGTGTCATCTATTTCTGTTTGAAAATAGTCAATAAGATAATGTAGAGATACTGTAACTTATTAAAAATGCAGGGAATCCTAGTGCCTCACATATCCCCATGAAAACACTGAATTGTGTATTTTTAGCTTCAAAGATAAGTTTCCAAACTTGCACTGGAGAATAGTATTTATGGTATAAAAAAAAGTTCTCATGTCATTTTCTGTCAAAAATGCACGTCAGATGCTGAAAGTTGAAAGAATTACTTTTAATTTTTCCATGTTTGTACATATTTGTTATATAAAATAATTTGGACACAAACCTAGGAAGAGGGATCTCAATTTCCAATAATTGTATTGCATTTTTCCTCTTCTCTGACATGTATTTCTTATTTCTTATATACCTTGTGATACTCCCTTCCCCTCTATTTCTAAGATAAAGAGAGCTGAAGATCTTCCATCTCCTTCCCCTTCTACGAATTAGATCATCTGCTTCTAAGGATTCCACAGACAAATCACTGGACGGCTTTGCCTGGTAAGTTGCATTTTAAACTAACTCCAAACACCCAATACTTCGAAAGAAACTGAGAGTTACCCAGGTGCCTTCTTTTCTTTCACATTGCATAACAGGGGCTTCTTGCAAGGAGATTTATTTTCTGCATCTTCCAGCTTGGTTGTTTCTGGTACAGTTTTCCCAGATGGTCGATTGTGAGGTGAAGATTTCATACCTACGTGACCAGGGCTGGGGCATTTTCTGTCACTGTTTAAAGCAAATTAAAAGTAAGTTTAAAACTGAAAGCAGCTAAGCTTTCAGTTTAGCTGAAAAAATCAACTGAAAATATTCAAGATGGTTTTTTGTTTAAGAAATACAGAGAAGTTTTTTTACTTGCCACTAACAAAATTGTATACCTGGCATTTTCAGAAATCAAAATAAATAACTCTTTACTGTATTAAATCAGTGGTAAAATGATTAGGCAATTCAACAGGAACAGAATTTGTCTAATATTATTTGTGATAATAAGCTATCCACTTCAAATATTTGTAACACAAGTACACTCTGAGGTATTATTTTTCCTCCTATCCCTTCCCTCCCATAACATATCACTGCACAGTCTTCAAAATGTTCTGAGCAGCCTATTAATTGGGACAAGGAAAAAAGCGGCACTTGACACAGTCCCTGCCACTGAGGAATTTGCTCAAAGTGCTACTGGATTCAGTGTAATGGTACCCAGGCCACCTGCTGGGGAGTAATTAAATCACTTCAGATTTCTAAAACCCTACATTTATAACAATCAAATCAGACAGAACTCTTAGACAGTGGAACATTTTGGGCTTTAAAGCATGAAGCTGAAACTGTCTCTGAGAAGGCAATTTAAAATATCATCTATTGAAAATACGTGGTGATTACAGAGGGAATTGGAAATCTTCACATTTTCAATTTCACATCATTCACACTTTCACATTTACATTAATGTTACCCCTGAAAAGCAGGGAAAGCCTCTATTCCTTTCCTTCTTAAATTCTTAGCCCAAAATAAGTACAAGAATCAGTATGCCCAGCTTCTGAGATAAAATAATCATCTGAAAATAATAATCTTGGTACCACACTCCTTTGTTTTTTCCCAGTGCTGTTTCAAAGCTTCAGCCACAGACTTCAGCATTATTCTTGCAAAACTCAGTCCCAGTAATTTGATTTCCCACTCCTACTGTAATGACAGAATAGTGCTGTTCTTCAAAGAGCTACATTAATTTACAATCACATCAATAATGCCACTACAGCAAACAAAAGAAACACAAAGAAATAATTTTCTAAAGTGAAACCAACTGGTCAACATTCAATTTTAAATTCCAGTTAACCACTTAGTAGTCTAGATAGTTACACCGAAGATGAAACTGAACTTTTGTTAAACCACAGACAGTAAAATCAGTAAGCAGTCTTTGACAGATCCATGACCTTTTTGATAAGCACTGAAAAAAACCATTTTTCTTCCCTGTAAATGAAAAGGTAGATAAATAGGCAGGCCTTTCTGAAACCGCTCAATTATTGCACAGTCATAAATCACACTGGAGAACACAGAAGTGAAATACTGCTGTTAGTCACGGACATAGTTTCAATCATAATTACTTGATTACAGGAGAGGTGGATCTTTCATTTGTTTCCACTTTTCTGTTTCTGGGGATAGGACTGGCTGCAGGCATCTCCCCACTCAATCGGTCAGGCAAGAGGCTTTCTTTGTTCAAGTTCATCTCTGAATATGGACAGCTGACTGCACTAGAAGTTGAAGAAGAAAAATTACTCCTTATTCTCAGACACTTGGCTGATTTCAGACAAAATGACATTGGAAATTCCTAGAAGTAGATGCAATAATATAAAGAAGATTTTAAAAAAATGCAGTAAGTAGTCGTACTTTAAAATGTTAATAAATCCATCGAATAAAAACCTCAGCTTCGCATTTTCTTTTGACAGCGACATGTGTAACACAATTGTATTAATTTCTATTACATCATTCATTGTGGAAAATTGCTTGATAAATGTTTAGCCTGCTCCCTCCTAATTGTAATGGTATTTAAACATACAACACAGGATGTCTCTGTCTACACCTATGTCTCTCCAAATAAAGTCATATAACCATGACTATTTATTTATGTGAAGGATGATATTTCTATTATGTAATGTCTACACAGAAGCTGCATTTCAAGGGCAGAACATGAGGACTGGTGCACATTCCCTTACTGCAGTGAGTGCCCCATCTTTGCAAATGCCATTTTGTGTTACTCCATTAAGAGACTGTGATATTTTTACAATCTTTCTTAGCATTCAACACTCTCTATTTCCTTGCACTCCTTCTAGGGAAATAATTTGACAATGAACATTGATACAATGACTTGTAAATTCTGCTCTAAGAAATGTGAAAGTTGTACCAAAGTCAGAAAACCTGCATTTGCAGAAGAAGCAGGAAAGCGAAAAACAGCAACACAAACCAAAACACATGGGGCTGAACTAGGATTTTTCTTTAGTAGAATGCTCTGCTGTGTTCAATTGATTAGTCAGCTAGACCACATACTCAACACAGCAATGATAATATCCCAAACTCCGAATAGTATATACATGTCACAACCATGAAGAGCATCACACTCAAGTTTCCAATACTATGTAAGGTACAGGACAGACTGTACTAAATATGATGCTCCACTTGTGGCTCATGAGCTATGACATTAACTACACTCTGAAATTATGCTTTCTTACTCACCTGTATTGTTACAATGACTTCTATAATTTTAAAAGGTAGAAAACCCCATGTTTTGCAATTTTGTTTCTTTTCTTTTCAAGAAAGAAGCTACGGTAACTACCCATCTTTCCATAAATCACTGCAGTGTTTTATTTGTTTCACTGATAGTTACATGCATGATTTCCAAAGAGAACGGTCTAATATAAACAAGTCAACCTTGACAGCCATATGCCATGCCACCTCCAAATTTCAAAAATTAGTAGAAAAACAACAGCTTTCACTATAGTTTTCTTTCTACAAAGCACAGCATTAAAAAAGAAAAAGGCCTTTTAATTCAGAATATGCTGTACTCTCCTATTCCCTTACCAACAAAGGCTGGGTTCAGAATGCGTATGTAACAGCTCCTGTAATGGGGTTGGACAAATATTGGTGATCTAATTTTGATGTTGCCAAGATAAACAAAAAGTTGGTGGAAATTTACATTTCTATCAGCACTTGCATGAAAGGAGAAAATTCCTTAAGGCCAAGTCAGTCCACCCTTACTGGGGCTATCAAGACTGGCTATTGACAGCATGTTTGATTTCTTCAGTTGGCTCATTTGAAAACAAGACATTATCAACTTTTTCTTTTTTTTAAAATATTGTATTATTATTTTAAAATCCTTGAGTAGCTATGCTGAACTTAAATTATAGAGGAAAAAAATAGAGTAGTTTCTTCTTTTCTTCTGTTTAAGGCTACTCCAAGCAGATGTTGTTTCAATGTGTACAGTGCTTTAAAGGGACATGCAACCATATCCTCAGGTGATCCAATAAAGCACAGAACAGTCACCTTTCTCCCTTCTTCTGAGGAACTTTTTATTTACACATTGAAATCAGATAGAGTCCAGCCACCCAACTGGCTATAAAACACTAAAGTTGAAGTATGGTATGCTTGTGTTAATGAATTTTTTTAGAGACATGGAACAAAATATCCCAATAAAAATTAACTTGGAGCATTCACCTTTTATTTCAACTTTCTCTTAAGCAGAATGGGGCATTTTATTTTAAATCTATTTATATATGTCTATTTACATTTATTCTCAACCTACTGGTTTTGTGTGTCTTAGGACTAGCCTCTGCCAGATGTCTTATGCTGCTGCATTTTTCACAAAGTCTTTTTTCTCTTTCAAAAGAAACACAAGATAAAAGACACAGGCTTCTGCACAGAAAGAGGTTTTAAGGCACCAATGCTAGTGTGATTTAAGTTCTTGCTGTGACAAACACATGCCACTGTGATGAAATATGGTTTTCAGAAGTTCATGAATATATTGGTTAATCTCAGTTCTGCCATTGCTACAGGGCAAAGCATGTAATTTTCTTTTGGCTACCTAGGCTCACAGAGGTGTTTTGAGCAACGTTTCTGAGCAGTTAAAGAGCTGTCACAAGGAAACACTGAACCGTACCAATATAGTATTTAACTTCAGCTGTGTATTATTAAGCAAGCCTTACATCCCAATGAAATCTGAAAATATGATTGTCAGACTCCAGCATTTTTTTTTGTTTACCAATACCACTGATAGGTTTTAAATTTAAAAAAAAAAAAAAAAAAAAAAAAAAAAAAAAAAAAAAAGAACAGCAAAAAAACCCCTAAGAAAAAGCCTAAAAATTCAGTCCTTTATTATAACCTGCCTGCTTATATACTGCCTTTCCTTTTAGTATTTTCTGGAAAAACTGAAGTTGAACGACAGTTTCAGTCAACAATAGTTATAATATTAACAAGGCTTTGGAACACTAGATTCAGATGACTTTTTCTCTGCAATTAATCATTCAGGTTGCTGTATCATTTTTATTTTAAAAAAACTTTGTCCTTTGATGTTACTGTTACTTGAGGCAACAAAAAGAACCCTTGTGGCTTCCACAGTTAGCTTTGTTACAACAGATCACAGCATGAATGAACCTGTGTATGGCTTTGGATCAACCAGTAAATCCTCCTGAATCTCAATGCCTCCAGCCTCCAGTTTGGTTTGACTTGTCTACTACAAAGAATGAAAAAAAATTAACCTTGTTATTCCTACATAACAGAAGTATTCTATTTATGTAGGACTGTAAGTTTTTAATACAACTCATCTCAAGTGCTGAGAAGTCTTGGGTTTAGGTTATTAAATATTAAATAAGGATTTTTAACTCTTCTGTCACCTTAAACCTGGACTTCTGCTCCAGCTCACATTTTGCTGTAGCACACCATTTTGAAAATAGCAGAAGTTCAGAAGTTAGTTTCCAAAATGATCATATGTCCTTGGCTTGAGGGTACCAAGGTCTGCCAGAGGCTTGGAAGAATGGCAGGAAGCAAAAGCAGCAGCAGGTACTCAATGTGAAACCTCTGCTATTCTTCTGACAGGGCTGTACACCCCCCAGCACTGCTCCACAGCTTTGAACCCAGTCCAACACAAAGATCTCAATTATCATCGGAGCTGCCTCAGTAAACAAACATTCACATTAATACCACCTGACACACACATACACCCCCGCACACCAGAGTAATCAGCCATCTCCAAAAGCTGAAGGATCAGCACAGCACAACAATTAGCTGTCTGCAGGGCACTGCTGAAACAACAGCAGACTGGCTGGCAATATGTGTGTCCATGACACAGCTCTCCAAGAAAAGGGAGTCACTCTTTCCAAAGTCCTGCATATGCTGTATGAAAACTGAGCTTTGAAATCAGTTTCTGTTTTTACTGAATCATGAAAGAGAAAAAGGCAATGCACCATTCTGATCACAGGCCTGGGATTTTCAAGAGAGGTTGCACAAAACCAGCCCTTTCCAGAACTCTCTGATGGAACTGAAGTGTTAAGTAGCATAATCCACCTGTGTTTATTTGCAACTGCTCTTCTATCACACTCAAAATCTATCTCTAGGTGCATTTACATACCTATCTCTTTTCTGTAAAGTTCAAGGGTAGGAGGATAAAACTGGGCTGCTGAAAGGCATGGACCTTAGTCTTCTCCAGACATTTGAAGATGCTCCTATCTCGTAGCAGCATGCAAATTTTCTGAAGCACAGAGTCCAGATGGAATACTCTCAGCTACACCTAATATCAGAAGGGAACATAGGCCAGGATTCTCTCTTAAACTAAAGATCAGCAAGGCAGCACTCTGTTAGGTCTAAGAACTTGCATACTAAGTACTTTTAAATATAGATTATTAGTCTTTATGAACACTTGGAATATTTTGCAAACCTGTATCAAGCCACAGACAGGTCTCCTGGTTCAGCTGTACTGGTTGGAATGTTAGCAACAGCAGCTCCTCAGTGCCTTTCAGGTGCAAGTCACTGCTGAGCCACTGCCAAGGGATGAGGCTGCATGGGAGCTCCAGACTAGACTAATGGATGGATTAGACTGTCTAGAGCAGCCAATGTCCAGGTGACCACATCAGCTGGTAGCACTATATGAATGGCAAGAAACCTTCAGAGAAAAGATCCTGACAGCATCTGAGGGTTGTGTTCTTTTAATTTTATGCTGGTGGATTTTGTTGAGTGATCTCTTTACTCCAGATTTTGTGAAAACATTTTTAACTAGTCTCAAAACAAGCAATACAAATAATCTTTCACAAATTGCAGTGAATGTTTATCACCAAAGCATTAATTTTTTAGGAGAAATCTGCTTCAACAGTCTATACCTGAATCAAAAGTACTTTAGAATGGATTTGGCTGGTGCCAATGACCTTACATAAAAGAAAAAATGAAACTTGAGACTGGCATCAAAAACCAGCTGCCAATTACTTCAGCAAACAGTGAACAAAAAGATGTGACCTCCTGCTGAGCTGAGGTTTGCATGTTTGTACAACATATGCTGGCTTACAACTCAGCCTCTACCACAGCACTTCAGTTCACTTCAACTTACACATAATGCATGGGAAGTTTGAAATTTCTGGCAAAAATCTTTACTCATGAAGAATTGACTCTAAACTCTAATGAACTACTTACAACCGACCTCTTCACGCTCCTGCTTGAACTTGGGAATTACTGCATGCATTAAACATCAGGGTATACAATTCACAACCATAAATATGCAGGTGATCTGCATAATGCTAGCAATCTGTCCATCAGACTGTTTCAGCTGTGCCATACATAACCCTAGATCAACTGTTGATAGATACCAAGTCCTTAGTAACATCAACTTTTCCAAAAAGTAAACGCTTTAGCACAGCTATATAATTAATCACCAAGGCTTTCATCTGATTCCTAAGGAACAAGCTCTCAAAATTATTTCAGAACTACTTAGCATTTTAAATTATCATCTTTTCTGCACACAGGCATTTATGCGTTGCACCTCATCACAAAAACAAGATAAGCATGGTTAATTACATTTCAAGGTTGCCAAGATAAAAGAGCCATGGGAATGCTACCTGATGTGGAAAATTGTACAAATTTCAAAATTTCTTTGACAATTCAGGAAAGAAGTGGTGGTACAATGTCGGAATTTTTGGGGAGACCTGGACCCTCAAGTTTGTAGGCTCCAGAAGAGAACAAATCTCATTATTTTCCACAGAAATACTCAAGAACAAAACTAGAATATCATCACAGAGGGCAAAACAATAGCAAGTGAATAAGACACTTACTGGTAAAATCTATTTGCTATGAAGCAGCAAATATCTGTCTTACGCTCAACAAAAATCTCCTTAGTTATATTTTTATACCCTAGATCTACCAGTTAATGTGCAAATAATAGGATTGATTAGACTACAGTAAAACAAAAGCACAATGAAATGCCATGAGTTTGTTTCTTTTCTTAATATTCAGGATGAGTAAGTATAACAACCTTTAAATAGCATGGAAAATGTAGCTATAAAAGCAAAGGCTACACAAAGTAAATAGACATATAGCTCTTACTCATCCCTTCCATCCAAAACATTAGAACTTTTATTGCCAATGTTTATTTAGAGAGATCATAAATGAAAAACTTTTCAGACAAATTTCCTTTTTTTTTTTTTTTTCCCCTTATTTTAAATTTCAACTTAGGGCTGAAACCCACGATATGTCCACCTGATTCTAAGTAATTAAGATAGCACTTGGTAAGGAATTGGAATTTATTGCCTCCCAGATTAGATGCAATCATAAATCGTACAAGACTCAAGTCTACTAGAATATGAAAATAAATGGGTTTCAGATATGCAGCCAGGAAGCTTTTTAGGCAAATCTAGTTTAGCTCACATTTGCAGTGCACTAATGCTATGAATGCAGAGGGTTACAATCCGGTAACAGACAATAAATTCTTAGGGACTGACTTGATTGTTTAAGGAGTTATCCTATTTGTTGAGTGAAATAAAGGGAAAGAAGAAAAGGAAAGGTAGAAAAACTGGAAGAAAAAGAAATGAAAGAAAAATAACACAGACAGAAAAAGCCAACAGGAATAGGCTGAGAATAGTCTGGAAGACAGTGGTGTGGCATACTGTGTCATGACAACTCCATCACAGTTCATACTCTAACAAGTTTTGTCACTGGAGCTATGCCTAGCTACGTCCCTTCCTGGGGATAACGCCCGTCCTAGGAGCTCTTCTGCACCGAACAGCACAAACAATGCTTCTGCTGCAGAGAGGGAAGAATTTGCAGCAGAAGATGTCTTTTGCATATCAAAATGTAGTAATACAGTGAGTTTTGCTGGCCAGGTATCTTTGACAGGGATTAGTCAGGGCCCTAACACACAGTGATACACCAGCAAAGCCTTGTAGCATAATTTGAGTCAACAGGACATAATTCTCTCCTCAAAAATGTGAAAAGATTGCAGAGCTCGCTCCCGGATCAAGGTAGTTTGAAAAGATACTTTAATAAATAACCAAAGAGCAGTCCTCTAACCATATGAGAGAGCAGGAAGAACAAAATGATATGACATTTGAGAATTCTATGACTGTAATGGAAAAATGACAACTTTTAGAAGGTCTAATTTGCAAAAAGGTAACATGATGATATTTATGGTGCTACATTCTCAACTTAACATATTATATTACTTGTACATCCCTTACTGAAACAGTCTGGATTCACCTCACACTGTAAATATAAAAAAAAAAAATTCTACTTGGGAAATGTTTCTCATTTACTTGGTCATTGTCTCTCTGTCCCCTCCATTCCATTCTTCCATGCTAGTATCAACTACTCTCTAGGACCAGACATCCATATTTCTGTATTATACTTCGGAAGGTGTTCAACAAAGCATCTTTAGAAACACTAAACAGAAGCAGCAAGTTGTCATTTGGGAATACGCCAATCGGAATTTCCTTTTTAGCACTGTTCCAAGCCAACAAGCAAATCCTTACCCTTACCAACCAAGCAGAACAGAAACATCCAAGACATAATAAAATCAGTGGCCTCATATTTCAAAAGGTTCAAAAGTTATTGCTTTATACATATCTGTCTGTAACGTTTTGCAATCTGGACAGTAAGCCGAGGAATCCTCAAAGGAGCAAAATACAGAGTAACTGAATCTAGCAATTGTGACAAAAAGTAATGTACAACAAATCTTATCTCAGCACACCCTGATGAAATGAAGTTACAGATTGCTAATGTTTATTTCAGTATGCTCACCATGGCAACTGAAATAACCGCATATTTAGGTTTACAAGATTTCCTATTTTTTTCCAGATTGGATCTGTTTTCTTATGAACAATGATTTAAAAGAACCATCTGCACACATCCCTCAATCAAAAGAATAAAATCAGTTTCACAGAACATACCTATGATGGCCAATATGTCTTGCTCTTTTAATGTGTCCAACTCCCTTACATCCTGCTGTGGGACACCCTCCATGCTCTAAAGCTTCTACCAGTTCCAAGGGACCTGCATGCCAAGTGAAATTACAAATGAGATTAAAAAATGATTGAATATTTAAAAGTTATATAAATATGCACAAATACCAGTGCATTGTAGCAAGCATGAAGAAATAAGTAAACAGAAATAGTTTAATAATACATTCTGCAAAAGCATGATGGAGACTGGAACAATCTAATCCACTGGAGAAATAATTTTATTCCATGCGAGTAAATCTCTACAGCAGAACTACACCTATATAGAGAACACAAATCTTGGAGGAACTGCATGACATCAAATTTCTCTTCTACTATCTACATTTAGTTGGAACCTGGCTGTTTTGCAGGAGTACAAAAAAAGTAAGTTACCCTATCCCTATTCCTCAAGACAGGGATGTGTTTGCAATGTGTACTGTCCTTACACTTTTTTTTAGCTGAATTTTTCCAGTAAAAAAGATGTAAAAACAAAGGCTGAAAATACTACTAAAAGGAACAAGCCATCAGGAGATTTTTGACATTTTAACTTCTCTGAATTTATGTGTTTATTTGATTTTCATCAACCTGTAACAATAATGCCTGCAGAGACATTAAAGGGATGCATGCCAGAAGAAGCTTTGAGGCCCAAGCAAACATAATATATAACCCACAGCTTCACAGAAAGTGAGAGACAGCCGTGCTCCAGTACATGACACTGGGAACACCTGCTGCACCTCTGCAAGTGTGCACTGTCCCCCTCTAGTACCAGTTCCTCTTGAAAAGCACATGAACTCGTATTACCCCCTACAGATAACAATACAGACATAAAAAGGTCTATTTAAATATTTTTCCAGATGAAAGATTCTAGCTTGCAGATGGATCATGAAAGACAGAATTATTATGTATAATTAGAGCAGTCCAAAAGCTTTTTTTACCAAATGTTCCAGCTATGCAAATATTACAAAACTATCACTACACTGAAGTCCAAAGACTTCTATGGCCTCTAATGACTGTAATGGGTCAAAGAACAGAGAATTTCACCTTCTCTACCTTTACGCAGAAATCACGCTTATAATGTAGCAAGTAAGTGGACTCAGAGGAAGAGTTATCTGAATAGGGATGTTTCTGTAAAGGGAAGTCCTGCTTCACTGATGTTCTGATTTTGAAAAAAATAACTATTATAAATGTTCTCTCTTCCCTTAAAATTTTTGAACTCTTTTAAATTACATTTTACTGGTTGTCTGTGTTTATGTGAGAAGGTGCTGTTTGCATCAATGTGAAACAATATTAAAATCAATACCAATACTTTGCTCTTAATTCCCTAACTGCTATCAAAAAGGTCATAATCCTTCATGATGACTAAATTACATCTGAAAACAGTATGAATACATGACTACTGGGAAGCACTCTAAACTAATATTGCTAACATTGCACAGCATTCACACAAAGCTTCCAATGTGAATGACAGGGATCTGAACCTCATACTTGAAAGTCCTATCATACTGACTGAGGCAGAAACTGTCTTGTGAAATACTTTATTCCCTCCTCATGAAACCCTTGCAGAAGTCTGGAAATGCCTTTTAACTTACCTGGAAACAAAATTAACATTTTCATAATATTCTACATGGTAATAAAACAGTCATATTGCTGGTTTATTATTTTATTCAATAATCATTCTATTTTATAAGTATTTGTGTAAATTATTACTTTTTTTCCTTTTTATTGGATGGTTAACTTCCTCTCCAGTCATATTATCAATCTTACTTTTTGTAGCTTAACAGAAAGTTACTTCTATCAGTTACATTCTAAAAGGGATCTACAGTGCTCCTAAGCCACCACCTAGAGGAGATGACATGTTATATGTGATGGGCACCTGTACCTTGCTTCCTTTAATGCCTCCAAAAAAATGAATTTGCATATTTTACACTTCCACCTAGGCTAAGATTTTCATTTATATATCAATCTTACATAATAGAAATGTTGCAACCTTATTCAGCTCTTCTGCTATCTGATACAATTTTTATTTATGTGGCCACAGATTACTTTTCACACTGGGCTGCTCATTCAGCATGCAGGACGGCACATCTCAGATTAAGAAGCAGATATGCAGCATCCTGTCTTCTTCTCATTATTCACTTTATGCTTTGGCACTTACGGCACTCTATTCAGATTCTGAAGGCAAAATGATTAACTTCCTAAGAGGCAGTCATCACTGTACTGCTGGAGTGCTCAGAAAACTAATGAATATGCTCTGATCACACCCTGGATAGGAATAATTTCTTCTTGGCATTTAGAGATATTGAACTGAGGTACTGTGATTTTCAGGTAACACATTCTCACTGTGTGTGACTTACCTCATTACATTTTATTTTACATTATTTTTTTTTCTGAATACTTGGCATTGCTCAGCATTTCTTATTTTCCAAGCACAGTTGTTTCTGACCTTGTTACAGCTGCGAATACTCAGCACATGTGCAAACCATACCCCAGAGTCACTATAAACCAATCTCAGAGAACAGCACTCACTTAAAAACTCATCTGTTCAAAGTTTGGCTAAAGTAATTTCACTGCTGTTATCCAGAAACACAGTGGCCTAGGCAAGGATATATTTACCAAAAATATTTTCTCCCTGCAACCTCTCCCACTTCTTCTATAAGTAAAACAAAATCCCTAGAGAGGGCAAGCTGGTAAATCCAGTGTTATTATTGGTACCATGCTTCTGTTAGATTTATTTCCAAAATGGGCACCATTAATCCTTCTTTGCTCAGCTGAAGAAGAAAAGGAAGTTAGTTGTTTTTGAGGATTTGCCACAGCATTTCAAAGCAGAACCTTCTCAGTGCACTCTGGACTTCTTTGAGCCAAAAAGCACAGTAATCATCAAGAGAGATGTGAACAAAGGATCTTAAGAGTCATACCCTACCCCTACTGAGTGCCACAGCAGTTTCAGTGCTGGCTTTGAGAGGGCCAGGATTTTACACAACAGATCTTTTACATTATTTCAGGTTTTGACTGTGGTTCTTGTATTTACATTGCAGTAAGGGGCAATAAAGCCATCTACTAAAAAGTGATTAATTAGTAACTGTTGATTTTGCACTAAATGTCACATTTGCAATTATTTTGCATATCCTAGTGGCTTCTCTTTCCTGGATAGCACAGCGCACACGCCCTTTACCATCATGACATTACAGTGTGGTTTCCCTTACTGAGTGGGGGCTGAAGAGGGTGACCAGTTTTCGTACACCAGCCTGCAGGATGGATATCAGGGCTGTCAACATCAGTCCAATAATCATAAATACTATCCCAGCCATCAAAATGAACCTAAAATACAAAAAGGAGAATATTGCACTTTAGATCAGGAAAATTTTCCATAAAACGAGCTTACCTGAGTAATCTCTAGAATTGACACATCCATTATAGAGAAGTCACTTTCAGAGAACTATTTAAGTTACACAGAAACTACATGTCTACTACATTCTGGACCCAGGCATACTCTCACTAAAGTAAAGAGTAAACAAGCATATGTCGTATGGTTGTTTACTGTGGTATCAGGCTCAGATTCCAGGAATAATACAGTTCTCACATTAAGAGTTAAATTTAAGCAGAAATTTCTGCCTTTTTCATCTCTCAAAAACCCACAAAAGTCCGAATGTTTTCAAATCTCCTGTTTGAACTGGATTTAGGAACAGCAAAGCAATAAGCAAAGGACCAAAAAATTGGAATTTATCTATTAGAAAAAAATAATCCCCCCCCATCATACAAGCAACAATTTTACTAAAATCAGACTACACAGGCTAAAGAGTTGAAACTGAAGAGAAAATGCTGCATGTGACCTCACAGGAACAGCACCAGTGTGGGTCAAGCATGCATTTTTTCACATGAAAGCTAAATATCTGCAAATCTTGCATGACCTCTGTGGCAGTAAATTCCTCAGATCTGTCAGATGCACGTGTGGATGCACGTACACACGGACACACACAAACAGAGCTCTTTCAACATATGCCACAGAGTCAAATTACTGCCCTAGAAGTTACAAATCGTGTCATTCAATACTTTAGACTGGAGAGTGAGTTTTTTCTTTATTTTGGGATGTCGTGTTTCTTTTGTTTCCTTTTTTTTTTTTTTTATTTTTTTTATTTTTTTTATTTTCCAGGTCCAACTTGAAGTAGAAAATGTGTAGATGTGAAGATACTAGTCCTGATGACTTCCTACCAGCAGTTAATTCAGATGATTCAAAATGAAATGTCAGCTGCATCTCCTACTTGAAATAACAAGGATGCCTAGTAAATCTGTACAAACACACACATCCTTCATTTCTAATTGGATATCTGGTATATGTTAGCCCTTCTAACACTTAAGGCCTTCACAGTGAAAACTGGTTTCATACAATGAAAAAAATATCAATTCAAATATATTAAAAATATGTTAACTTAGCTTAATCCAATCCAAAGTCCATAATTAACAGAAACCTCAGAAGTGCAGAAATCACTGACAAAGGACAAAAGACTGGGGCCCTTTCATGTCTCACATATATCTCTCTCTTTTCCTTGGAAAATTCTAGAGACAGATTCAATTAACCTAGATCAAATATTTTATGATCCCTAATACAAATATCAAAGCAGCCCTTTGACATTTGATATTAAATAATGGCATTTCTTGAAGAATAGACAATTGTTTCCTATCAACTATTCCCAAAGCAATTTTCCAATATATTACTCTGCTCTGTAATTACCCACCTCAGCACAAGTATCTAAGAGGACAATAAAACCACCCATTCCAAAGGAATTATGCATATTTGAATTAGTGAAAAGCAAGAGCAAAAGCTTAGCAGGACAGAGCACTACCACTCATTTCTTTCCATGGTTAATTTTACAACTACAAGATTTTGGTTTTACAAAGTCCTCATGATTTACTTAAGCAGGATAGTACAATAAGGCACAGGAACTTACTTTTATTCTATAGTCATCGGTATCTACAATGGTTGCTACTCTGATAAATACTGGATTTCTCTTGTCAACCACTTCAAGTTTCATGTTTTTCTGAAAGCCATGAGAAGGTTTCTAGAAAAGAAGAACAATACCATATGAAACAACAAAACCTGATACAGCTCTAAAATATATATAATCCATCAAAAACTTTCTGCATTTATTCTTTCAAATCTGCCCTCCCTCTACTAGAAATTCAAGCATAAAAACATAATTCAAACTAGTGTGATCAATATAGTGAAACAAAGTAACTACTTTGTGATTCCAGGTTCTCCTAGAGTGGACTGGATTCAAGCCATCCAAGACTGTAAATGGGTATCTTTAGCTTGAATAATTTTTAATTCTTTTCCCCTAAATTCTCTAGAAAAGTTTTCCTAGAGATTTTGGCTAACAGTTTTATTGCAGTATTTAATAAAGCATTATACACCAGCTTGCTGCCTGAAATGTCTAAGAAATTGTCTAAAGGAAACATATTTGTGCTTTCTGGTATGTGTTTTTGTCTCATGAATCAAACCCTTTTTCAGTCTCCTACTGAAAACTTAACTAATCCACAGCATAACAGTAACAAACAGGACCAAATGCCTGGGTTTGTAATGCTATTTTGACAAAATTAGCGTCTTTGGTAGGAGTATCAGATTTTGTGTTTGTCATCTGCAGTTATGAAAACTATAGCAAAATTATTTCCATTTTAAAGGAACAGATTCACAACACAAGTTATGATGCTCATTCTAATTTTTTCGGAAAATAATACATCTGTCCCTCTAGGATTTCCCAGAGTATTAGTGTTTTTCCTTCAGTTGCAGGTTAAGAACTCCATTTTCTCCCATAATACAACACAAAACACTGTTACCATCTCAGATATAACCAAATGATTTCCTAATCCTTGCTCAGGGTATTTGTGCTGAGAATGTAAGATTGAGAGTGATTACTAAGACAGACACACCTTGGGGTGATAAACTGCAAGTCATGAATAACCTCTGGTAAACTACTGACCCCAGGAACTGCTATAAACACCACATTTTGCCTTTTGTTAACACAGCTCTTAGCAAAGCTGAGAATTATTGCCCCTAATATGAAAAGCTGAGGCAAACATGCTTCAGTGTGCTGTGAGACAAGGACTGGGAGCTACTGGCCACCCACTGCTGGCTCCCAATAGCAATCCAAGATGATCAGAGGGATGGAGCACCTCTCCTATGAGGAAAACCTGAGAGAATTTGGTTTGTTCAGCCTGGAAAAGGATGGCTTAGGAGTGATCTAATTGCAGCCTTCCAGTGCCTGAAGGGAGCCTACAAGAAAGATGGAGAGGGGCCTTTTTACAAGGGCATGTAGTGACAGGACAAGGGGAAATGGTTTCAAACAAAAAGAGAGGAGGTTTAGATTAGATATTAGGAAATAATACTTTACTGTGAGGATGATGGGGTACTTCAACAGGTTGCCTAGAACAGTGTATGTCCAACCCCTTGAAGTGTTCAAGGCCAGGCTGGATGGAGCTCTGAGCAACCTGGTTTAGAGAAAGGTGTCTCTGTCCATGGCAGGGGAGTTGGAATCACATTATATTTAAAGTCCCTTCCAGTGCAAGCCATTGTGTGATTCTTTTTGCAGTAGTGACCATCACTGAAACCTTAAGAGCTCAAAAAAATGGATCACTGAAAGAAACTAGCAAGTGCAAAGATAAAAGAAAAGGATGTTGCCCACAAACACCATGGTTAAGCTGGGGAGCCACCTGTGGATGCTGCCCACGTGCCCTAGTTGCAAGCTTGCAGAAGAAAAAGTCTGCTAAAGGGCATTGAAAACAAGCCCAAGACAATGGACTAGATGGACAAGCAGACTAACCTCTTACATTCATTTTTACACTGCATCTATTGCTCCATATAAAATGTACAGAAATAGAAATCTTCAAAATATGTTATCATGACTCAGTAGCTATCTCATTATTTGTAATAAGTAGGCAGTAATTTTCCAGAGCAAATTACACTCATTAGTAATATATTTGTAGCATTTAATCCTATTTATAATAATTAAAATAATACTTTAATAGGTATTTATAATAATCTGATTTCTAACAGTGAACTGCAAACTTGCATAAAAATAAACCACCTATTATGCAACTAATTAACTGGATACATTTGGAAACATAGGAATACCACATATGTATTATTTTATTAAACAAATTAATTACATGAACTCAAAAGCATGAAAGAAATTAAAGCATTTTCCCACCACTTTAAAAGCCCTTGCAGGTGCAGGTAATGAACTGGTTTCTTCCAAATACTTCTCCCAAGAAAAATGTTTCGCATGTGGATAATCTGGCACAGAAGAAATGTGAGCAAAATTAAACACAGCACTGCAAAAAAATGAAGTTAATGTCTAATTTACAGAGTGTCTAGCACTTTTATAATACTGTTTTGATTTATACATTAGACTTATGAAATAATTGCAAGAAAGGCTCTTCTAAATTGTCTCTGATTAATTCACCATACAGGTTAAAAGAGTCAACAATCCTCTCATACACACTACTGAGTAGTTATTGTACACAATTGCATTGGATATGAGAATATTCTGTGATTCCCTCTTCAATATAAATACTGTGGACTGGAAAAATCTTTCCCCTTAAATGAGGAAATTAACTGAAGTAGTAAACAGTCATTCACTGGTAAACAATCTAATCAGTGATCGCTTTGTACCATAGTTGGGCACACCTGACTACTTGTTACTCTTTTAGTGAGGAATTTTTAACTAAATTTCTATCAAAATACCCTGGACATTTATGAATAATCTACAGACATCATCAAAGAAGATGTTGTCTTTCTCAGAAAATGTCATGTTTATTAACACTCTAGGGAAGAAACACCAAGACAGGTCGGCTGTTAAGGAAAAGGCAGTGCCTGTCCTCCACCTTTTCTCTGCACCAGAAGTTTAACTTGAAGTTTAAACATTAGCATTCATAAGCTAGAAGAGAACAAAGCCAATTCTAATTTGTTTTACAAGGGATTCACTGAATAATAGGCTGCAATGGATCTCCTAACAGACAGACTGCTTACAACTTTTCAAGACTGCTGGCTATTAGAATTTTTGTTGAAGTCGGTTTTAACCAATTAAAACTTTCCATGTTCTCAGACCCCAGATGCCAGTTTCCCCAACAGGGCATTTAGGTCATCCAGCCAAACACAACAATCCTGAAAAACATCCCAAGTTTCACACCAATGAATACACTTCCTTCCTTCTCTATCATTTCTCTCATGGCATTTTCCTTCTTTTCAAAGACCCCCTTACAAGTTCGATTCCTTGATCATGTAAGGCAATTTTCTCATCAATCCATTACATTGCATCCTCAGTTCACATGGAGATGTTTCTCTTATGCAAGGATCTCACACACCTGGAATTTGCTTTATCAGCATTTTCAGAATGTGAGTACTTGTCAGCCATTCAGCCAAAAATGCAAACTTGTTCAGATTTCAAGGGATATTTTTTGTGAGTAGATGTCTCTTTACTTAATCAGCATATATTTGCATACTTAATACCTAACATCTATTATACTTCTATTTTCAATATATTAATCCTGTAAAAAAAATTTATAACCCTGCAAATACTGATTCCTGATTACAGAAAGAAAAAGATTCAGGAAAGGTAACAGAAAGCTTATTGTAAATTTTAACGATGCTAGCTGACTACAGCCATCTTAAATCTTTCAGACATGTATCAAGATACAAACCTGGTGGGGTGATGAGAGTTCTTTTATGTTCTTTACACCATCCAACAGGATGAATATGTGGGCTAGCTGCCTCACACCTGGAGGAAGGGGAGGAAAAAAAAAAGGCCTCAAAATGCAGCTCTTCAGACATCCTATTATGCTTACAAACCAAGACCTACAAGAGGGACTTAAATTCCAAACAACCCACAACACCTTCAACTTAAACTGCAAATGTAACCTGAAGACACGAACACATCTAACATAGACTTGTTACCACCTATAAGATCATAAGGCTTTATTTACAATTTCGCTGGAACATCAAGAAAATCAAGTCCTTTAAATTAGTGGTTTAGAGAAGCTATGATGCTGATCTGAAAAATTCACAAGCAGAGACTCTTGGTAGAATCATGTTGGCTAGTTGCAAGAACACCATAATCCCATCAAAGACAGATGGATTCTTGCAATGCCAAGACCAACCTTTGAAACCAAAAGCTTAAAGATTTTGATTAGTTGTCCAGGTAGCACTCAGGGAGAGGAGAAAATCACATGAAACTGCAACACACTGCCAATAGCAACCAAAAATTCAAAACTGGATTCTGAATGGCTTAAATGGAGCTATAAACATGTTACTCTAACTCAGCAGCACATAAGAAAAATAAGTCTGAGAAAAGCTCTGAAAAAAACCCCAAAAACCCGAGCAAAAAGAACCCCAAAAAACCTCAAAACCCTCCAAAAAACAACAAAACAAGCATTTTAGGCCCCAAACTACAGGAAAGAATTAGTGATCCAAGACTGCAAGCTGCTCTTAAAAAACAGATCAAACTCTTACTCAAAGGGCTAACAACTTCCTATATTTGCTGTCAAGTGCATCTTATTTTGCACTACTGCTGCTGCCTGTGGCATGCCACAGGAGCCACAGAAGACTAACAGAGGCAGGGTGAGCTACATGTGCTGGCATCTGTCTGCAGCAGTGAGAGATGCTCTCACTGTGCTTCCTGGATCAGTTACATTGTGCACAGAGAAAACAGCAGTGAGTGCTGGCTATCAAGCCCTCTTACAAAAACAAACAAAAGAGACACACACTGTTAAAAACTGATCTAAAAGCAGACAAGGAAAAAGTTGTTTAAGCCTTCTGTAATATTAAATTATTATATATAGCACTCTATATCCTTATATATACATATTAGGATATTATTTCGTAACATAACATATTTTGCACAATAAAACACTGTATATATAAAATACAATGTATATGCTATAATAATTATATTAGTATGCAATATTATTAGTAAAGGCAAAAATAAGACTGATCTACAGGAAAAATAAAAAGCTATCAGGCTCTACTGTGAAACATGCATCATCCCTGTGTGTACACTGATACTTACTAATGGGCTCTGAATTGGCCAAAGTGCCTTTTTAATGAAGTACATTGTACTTACGTAGCCAGGATGACTACAAAGCATGCTGCTGACACAAAAGACCAGCATCATTCTGCGTGGCATTGCACCACACTTTGCAAACACAGTTTGTCTCTATTTAGCTGAAAACTCATATATTATAACCATGTAATATCCATGTAGATCTGCCCTTAAGGACCTCGCTTCCTGTAGGAACCTGCCCCACCTAATTTTTTCTTTAATTAGATAAATTCAGTATTACAGTACACTACCTCTCACCTCCACTATTTCCTATCCCTAAAGGTGTTTCAGTAGCTGACATTAAATATTTCCAGCTCCACCCCTTTCTCTCTCTTTTGGAGACAGCATTCCATATCACATATGCATATCGCACCAGCATTTCCATCTCCCCAGTGGGCATGAGCTCAGTGTACCACTCACTCCAAGGACCCAGCGAGGCCAAAAAAGTGAAGCCTGAATAAGCTGAAGAAGCTAAGGCCTTCATTCCCAGTTCCCCAGGGAGAGATCAAGAAACCAACCTTAAGCAGCCAAGCAATAGTCTAGATTCAAACACCGTGTCTCCCTCCTGTGTTTTCCAAACACTTCTCAAATATTTAATGAGGAAAGAAGACAAGCAGAAAACAACCATGCATGAAGACACAAACTTCATCTAATAATCTGAAAAACTGAGCAAAATACCAAACCATTCGTGATCCAGTTTCTATTTAATCCCTCTCTGATATCAATGTCACCATCATTAGTCTGGAGAATAATAGGTATTCCCTCCACTTTCCCTCTACACAAGTTACTAATGCAAAATACCAAAGTGTGGGGCTGCTCTCTCTGAGTGTTATAAAATAATCGTTATCTGTATCTCCCCATAAAGTATTAGCATGCTGCAAGTTCAAATTAATTGTCTCCTTAATTAGCAATATTAATTTATATACTTCTAAAATATCACACACTGATAATGTGCAATACCTAAAAGGGTGCAATGAACCATGCATGAGAGAAGAAGAAACTAAAGGTAAATTATGCAGGCACTCCATAGACTTAAGATTCAAAACGTGCCAGGTGTGCAGATCTGGAACACAAACAAACTTTAGGGATTGCAAAAGGAAACACAGCATAGAAAAGATTGTAGACTGGACCCTGGGCTATAATACCACATTTCAGTTTTGAACCTTCACTGCATAAAAGAAAAATGAAGGAGCATATGATACTTGAAATACATGGAAGAACGTTTTTTTCCTTTTTCTCTCTTTTTTTTTTTTAATCTGAGAAGTATTTTACATGATGTCTGAAACTCAGAATGGATAAACTTCAACAACAGAAACACAGATTGGGTGCCTCAGAACACTGTCTCACAACAAGCACTCCTCCAAGCCTTCTTACTTAAACAGAGTGAAGTACTAACGATGAAAAATACTGGCCAACATAATACCATTATCTTGAGGCTATATATATGAGACAGTTCTGCCAGCATTTCTTTGTAATGATGCCAATCAGATAATTCCCAGCAGATAAAACCTACCTTAGATAGACTCTGTAATGGCTCTGACAACAGCCAAGGATATAACTCAGTTCACAAACACCAACATTTTGTCCTTCTACAAGATATGAAGCTATATTGTGTGTATTTAGCACTTATAGTAACACACCAGGTGATACTATACACCACACTCTCCAAATTGCTGAAGTTGCCATCAATGAAAGGAAGCAAAGGAAGCAAGAGACCTTTTGTGATAATTTAGTACTGTTGAAACTCAGCACCTGACTCCTAGAAATGTTTTGCCCCCCAAAAGTAAGAAAAAAACAGTGAGTCCTTCATGCTTCCTCTGGCCTCTTCTTTTCTCTTTACAGTAACTCTGAAGAGAAGCCAACAAGAACGTGGGGCAGCACTCCTCTCTTTGATTCCTCTTACACTGGGAGTTTTACATGTATGAGGTATACTTCTGCAAAGTATATACTGAAAAGACATATCCTCTTACTTCCTAAAATGTTCTGAAGTTCACAAATTATTTTCAGAAATCTCCCAAGGTAAATTTGAGAACAAGTCCCAGGCTCAGGATCACTATGGCATTATCAGTATTATACTTAAAATAATCAAGCAGATGTGTAAAAATACTTTTCAGGACAAACCTAAATTCATTTCATTTGGTTTGATTTCTCAAGCATAGTCTGAACATACATTTTAATAAAACCCTGAAAAGTGAATGCCACTGCACACACTTCTCGCCATGAACATTCAAGAAGAAGCAAATGACCAGGGAATGTTGCAATGAAAATGGATTCCTGGAAGATGCTCTGACATTACAGTGAGTACAGAGCACAAAGCAACATGTGATTCAACAGCATTGCAAAATAGCACTATGAAACATCTACAAACTTTGATTTGCTTTAAAACAAAAACCCAGTCATTACAGATAAGCCTACAAGCAGCTTCTGTAACCACGGTGGGCTCAGGTAAAAGAAAGATCCCTGTTCCAGCAAAATCAGAGCACACAGTCCATCTTCCCCTACTGATTTCACACAGCCTTTTAGCTTCTAACAGTTCATTTAACAATAGAAAGTAGAGATCAGTAAAAGTCACACACAATTTAAAGTAAAACTATTATGCTTTAACGTGTGTTATTTAATGGACATACATCCAGTTTGGAAGAACAACAAGAGTCTATCAGACTAAGCCCAAGAGTTGTCAACTGGAACGTTAAAGGCTATGCTGACCTTTCACAATCAATTTGCCACATCCCACAGCTTTTTATTTCCTTTGTTCCAAAACAGAAGGCAGATCACCCAGCTCACACGCTTCATAAAACACGATGATCCATGAATTGTGAGGATGCTTGCTAGGCCAAAAAAGGTTACCAATACTAGCAAGGAGCTGAGGGATTTTGGCTCCAAACCTACCTACCCCTGGACCACAGCAGAGCACCAACACCACCTTCTGCCGAGCAGTAGAGATGTGACAAATGCATGCTCGACTAATAAAACAAGATTGCAACGTCCACACAATTCTTGTCACTTGTGAACCATTCTTTCTGTTGTGTGAGAACATGCAGACAGAAAAAGAAATCTAATATCCATACTGCAAACTGAAGCTAATCCAGAAAGCTGAAGTGGAGCCGAAAGAGTGCATCAGCTGAACCTGTAAGAGAGCCACACAGAGGGACAGAACAAGTGACAGCTTGCTGAGTTATGGATATCTTAACTACAGAAAAAAACCATCAAAGCAGGGAAGACCTACATGATGTAAATGGTCAGGAAATAGCTCTGCAGTAAGGAAAACGGAGGGCAGCTGACAACATGATTCCCTGGTGTGTGCACCACTTTGTGTGAAAGGAACACGTGTAAGGTTCAACAGTCCTTAACTCACGGCAGGAGGGCACATCTCAGTGGGAGACTCACATATGGAAGATGACTTAATATTCTTCTACTAATCACTTTCACCTGTCCTGCTAATTTTTCCCAAAAATCTGTTTCACACACACAGCTCATCCTAACTAGATCAAGAGAGATGCATGATAATGAACCAATTGCTGCTGAAAACTCAATTATATCAGGAGAATATTTTCTTAAACTGGTCTCCACCTAAAGTTCTGGATGGATTTTTAAATTAAATAATCAGTATTGTCTTTACAATAAGTGTATGTGTTACACTAATTTTCTGTTTTGAAATTATTTCTGGTTTTCCCTTTTGGGAAATAAACCTTTTGATATTCACTTTAATAAGTATAGATACAGTTTGTAACAAAAATGTTGTCTATCAAAAACTGCTCATACACACATGCCCCATACACCCAAAAATATTAATGAGCCCTCAAGAATGCTACTTATACGAGTTCTTGATTGTGACATGTCAGTCATCCAACAGAGCAAAAAGAAAAAGAAAGAAAAACATTAAAACTATCCTGCAGCCCCATCTAGTGCATAATTGAGAATACTTCATCACTGACAAGTATATGGCTGGTATAATTTTAGGTCAGGGCTTCTCAAAATGTAATCCAGGAGGTTATGGCATGCATCCAGAAGTGGTATAGCATTACTCTAAAACATTACCATATTTTCTATTTAAAATCTGATAAGAAAGCTGCATGGTGATTCACATGAAATTTAGGGTTAAATAATGGTTCATTATCCATTTAAATAGTTAAAAGCTTGCACTCTGACTCATGGTTCTTTAAGATTGTTTTATCTTCTTTTTGATGTGATACAACCCCTTCAAAAAGACAGTTACTTTCAAAGAGAGAGTGGAGCAAATTTATTTATCTCAAAAATGAAACAAGCAGAGTGCAACTCTTAAGAACCTGGCTGCTAGGGAAGTAGTAAAAACTGATGGAGAACAGGGCTGGCCTCTCACTTAAGTCTCACAACAAACTCCAGTCTGTTCCAAAGGTCATACACACCAAAAAATGGTTCAAAAAATCAAAAGCTACTTTATTTTCACACGAGGCTTCAGAAATCGTTTTTCTGTGCAAGATAGACAGGAACAGAGCAGTGGGCCATAGTATTTTAACACACTCCTGGTAAGCTGATCCCAAAAGCTGCCTGTACAACCTCCTTTGCAGGGGAAGTTCAGACCAAGCCAAGGATGAGTGAGGGCACCCAGAGCCCTCTGATGCAGCATGTCTGGGACGCAGTACGTCCAGCACAGCCATTGCAACACTTTTCCTGTGGGCAAACAGCAACAAGCTGGCACAGCTTCAATTCTTTTATGAGCTCTGGCTGTGTTTCCATTTGGTGACAAAAAATTAGGAAGATGAGCCAACATCAATCTGTGTGTTTAAGCAAAACTGATGTAAGGGAATGGAGGAATACAGGATTGACCTATAGTTAATTCATAGTTCTGACATACCCAAAGATTCCCAATGCTATTTCCAGGTTCAGACAATGGTAAGAAAATTGAGAAGTTCCACTGAACGAGAATGCCTTCAGCTTTCAAAGCAGTATTATGTTTCATCAAAAGAGATGGAACAGATGGAAAGGGCCTGAAGGCTTATGTTGTATAGGTCAAAATTCTCCTTCATTAAGTAAAATCTTGAATTTGACAATTTTGTTCACTTTTGTTCCATCTAAAAGTCACTATCAAAGGAAAATTTAATAGGATTTATATTACACTGAAAGTAGCATGACCGTGCATTAAAGAGCTGCTGTAATGACTAATTCTAGCCGGCACTTACTTTCAACCAAAAACGTATTTTCTGATGCTCAGAAAGAAAGTAAGGAGGAGTATCTTCAGGCTGAAAGCCTGGAGCCTAAAAACCCTTAGGCGATGGTAATGGATTTCTGTTGCCTGAAGTCAGTACTATAAGTCAACTCTCTCCCAGGTATCCAAAAATAGGAAAGGTTATTTTAACCTCAATGAGAAAGTTCAGCCTACTCCAAATAAAACACAAAAATATACAGAGAAAAACGATACTTGTTTGAAAATAACCAACATGTGCAAAGTAAGCCATTTCACCTTCATTATAATTCGGAGATTGAAACTTACATGCAGGCACAGGGAAACTGTGAGGTTCAGTTCTGGGTTATCTCAAAAAACCTTTTAGTTTTAAGTTAGAGACAGCAGTTGGTAGACATGAAATTTATGCACCTAAGATATTTTAAGACCCTTACAAACCTGATATCTAAAATTAAAAATGTAAGTGGGATGCATTCAGGTTACATTTTCAGGCTTTCTTTCGGTCGGACACTCCACTGCTATTGCCATTCGCCACTTTTTTCTCCCATTTTCTCTCCTTCTTTCTCTATTCACTTCTCTCAATGCAATGATGACAGATAGGCCACACCACTCAGAATTTAATTTCCATGTACAGCACTTCCACGAACATCTTCTTGCTGCTTCCAGAAAGGTACTTCACAATTTAACCCCAAGAATAAACCTTAAGCTTGACTTCAGTGTAAACACAGCTCCAATGATTTCTCAAAGCCTATATGAAAACCTATAAACTTTCCACTACAAAATTTCGTTATCCTTTAGAAGGGTTTTATGTCATGTATTCTACATATAAAATTCAGAAAATCCACTTCAGGATATTATAACTATAACTGATACCATAAATGTAAAGCTTGGTTATGCATTTGAAAACTGCTTCTCCCTCCTCTGAAAAGATCAGTGGATGAAGCTTCTGTTGACATTGGAGTATTAACAAGTCTGAAAATCAGTATATGTCTGGTATATAGAGTGCAATATTTTAGAAAGATGCCCCTGAACAAACTACAGGTTATATTGTACTGTGTTTTCCCTAGAAGCTTTGCCTAACTGCCATTTTAGTTATTAATTAATGTCAAAGCTATTATAAGTGAACATTCAAATACCAAGATATCCAGAGTTTGTTTTTCCAGTCCCCAGTTTCCTGATGCTTTGTAAAGAAAATGTATGGTTTGTGTTACTTCTTCATGGAAATAATTGCTAATCTTTCTGGTCTTTGACTTCTACGGTCTGTTATCTTGATCTTCATTTCTTGACTTCACTTTACTGTTCACTACTGCTTCAACAATTCAGTCCTACTTCAGTTTATTTGCCACGTTGGCCACAAAAGTTATTATTTCAAGAGATGGACTCACAAAGTTTTGAAGTTACTTTTATAGTTTTGTGACATTCTCATTGATGCAGTCACCAAATACAGATGAAGAAAATTTTCTTCATTTATTTTTTATAGGCTCAGCTATACAATTAAGTTGCCACTGCTGAACCCCGGCCATAAATGGGAACCATAACAATGCTCTGCCTGTTCTGCAGTAACTTACTCTCCCAAAGACTGTAAGGTAAACTACATTGCTCCAAATGATCTATCAAATGAAGTGCCAAATGCAAATACAAAATTGCCCTGTAACAGCCTAAATCTCCTTCGCTATCTTTATGCTCCTAGTACATCCTGCTCCATCCACTGACTTTCCTATATAGATGCGCACAGCCTCTCCACCATACAACATGCAGAAAGGTCATCTCTGACACAGGTCAGGATAGCAGGATCTCAGTTTCCACTGGAATGTAGAGCAGAGAGGACTAAAACCAGGTTTTGTCACGATCCTGATGCTTTATAGGACATGACTACAGTTTGGTTTCAACATAAGTGGATCAAGAACCTTATGAGTATGTGCAGCTTTTCCTTCAATTTACAATTATAAGTAAAACTAATTCCAAGTACACTTCGTCTCATTATCATGGTGTATATTCTCCACTGAAGAGATCAGCCTCAGAGATAATATGTAATTGAAATCAATCCACAACTCCAGATGCAGTAACACACATGAACACTCATTTTGCACAACATCAGCATTTTTTATGAGCAACTTGACATGGGAAAATTAATTCCTCCAGTCTGTCACTGAGACCTGCTTTGGTGGCCATACTTAAAAATCTAGCAAAAGTTCATATGGTAACTGTATCACCAGTCTGGAAAGTATCACAGAAAACAGCACTTAAAGCTAACACTTCTGATACATCTCACTAGGATACAAAACAAAAACATCATACCAGTAGTCATAACTCTCATCCCAGTTGTCAAAATGAACCAGAAAACGATTGTCCACCATGTCTGTTACCGTGGCAACACAAATGAAAGTCGGGTTCTTCTTGTCTACGGCTTCCAGCTTCATCCCCACTCGAAATCCCGATGGAATCACTGTCTAAATAGAGGAAGACATTTAACTGAAGATAAATACTATAAATCCAGAAACCTCCCCGACGTCCACAATCAATACACTCATGTCATTTCCAAGTTTCCCAATTAACTGTCCCCACACTGTGGCAGCAGCCTAATTAGCTGACATGAGAGATGCTGAAACACTGAGACTTGCAGTTTATGAAAGAAAATAAGCTGTAAACATGCTGCTAAAATTAAATGTGTTACTTTTAGCTGTCTCAGATACTCTCTCTGAAAGACCATTCTTGTTCCACAAGATTATGTATGGTGGAACACACAGTACAAATAATAAATCTTTAATTTAAGAATGCATTGGAAGTTTAAACAGTTAAGTAGAAAAGTAATGAATTGGAACTGCAGAGGTAAGCTGCAGTGGAGAACATCAGAATGTAATTCATTTTTCTGTAAACACTTTTGTTTTAAAATTCAGGACTCAAGTCTGCCATCACTGGAATGTGTTATAAATCTCTACCACACACATGAACATACTCACAACTACACCATGAGTAACAAGTGGGTACTTACTGCATTCTGGTTTTCAAACAGTGACTTAGGAGCAGCTTGAGCCTTGCATGCCTTTAAGTAGGAGGGCCAGCTGAATTCTTCTTCCTTATATCCTAAATGAGAGTTGTAAAAGAAGGTCAAGATATTATAGGTATGAGACACAAGGTGCATGTATCAGTAAGAGACCAATTTTGTACTTCTGTCTTCTTCCCTTTGAACAAACATCTCCAGGCAGCACAGGCTACAAGTCACCTCTTTGCCTCTCCCTAAAAAAACCTCACCTTACCACCACCTGTCTGCCTCACAGGTACCACCTAACTTCCCTTTGTTGGTCTCACTGACACACACACAGAGCCAACAAGTGTTCTCCAGCTGCTTTTCAGTTTGTTGCTTCTCCTTCAGAATCAGAAAAAGACCTACAGATCCCAAAGCTCTTCACACCGTGCCAGTTAGTCCAAGAAAAAAAAATAAAATCTCTACTCCTCCAGACTCCACCGTGTTACATCGTCAGGCCATCACTAATACAGCATCATCACTACTAGCTTTAAAACAACCCCTCTAGGTTATATCAAAACTTGCTTACACAATCAATGCCCTAGGACCCCTTCTCAATTCACAGTGTAAACTGTCCCCTGCATGGACTTTATACATTTTTTATTCTGTGCATACAACACTTGAAAAGAAAACTGTATTTCTGTTAATGCTTAGTTTCTTAGTGGACAGAAAAAATACAACTAATTCATAATATATTGAACTACATAAAATAATTACAAAAAAACCATTTGTAGTTCTAATCTAAAAAACAATGCTAGGAGTTGGAAGCAAATAGATTTCCTCCTTCATTTTTCTGTTATGTAACAGTTGTAGAAACACCTTTTAGTCAATATGTTACAACTCAGCAAAGCAAGACCAAAACCACAACAAATTTCAGTGAGTGACTGCCTTTATTGAAATGTGTCACCTCTTAACTACTTGAAGTATTACTCAAATATGCCAGACACAATTGCTTTGTTTAACCTGAGATTCTCATATTATCCCAGGGACTGCAAGTTTAAAACCCTTTACCTTCGCCTTCTCTGCATAGAGCTTCCTCACTTTTCATTTTAAATAGTAGTCAACATAAATTAACCTAGAAGTCCAAACAAAAATACTTCCCTTATACTCTATTTGCCTCTTGTCTTGATACATTACAGCTGTGGATCATTTGAAACTATTTTTAAAGCAATACAGTATTTTGGCTTTTCATTTTCACTTTGTAATTCCAGACAGTACTCAAACTTAAGTCGAAGCTCACAGCAGACAATAAAAAACTCCCACCTACTGCACGAGTGAAGGGATCAGTTACTGGGACTAGGACAAAGCCCATGGAAAAAAAAAATTGGTTTGACTGTGAAACAGTTGCTGGGCAATGTGGATCTTTCTGTCACCAATTGAGAAAGGGAGATCTTAAGCTCCTAACTCATCTCTCATAACAAGACCACAGATCAATTTGATTTATTCACTGCAGATATATATCAGTCAATGCAATTTTTACATGCATATATATACATGTACATCCATTCTCTTGCTGCAGATTTTGCCTGTATGAGATAAAGAAGTGGCCTCCTTTACACAAAATTAATAGTGTCCTGAAAGCCGTCTTTTATAATTCCTGTGAAACCCAGTTTGATTTTGCCTCTTCACTCTCCTCTGCCTGCTGAAAGCCCAGCAGCAGCTGCCTGTTGCCTCTGCTGTTGTGGGGGTGGGAGACATCCCATCACAAGACCTGCCCTGTCCAGCAGCACTAAGAGTTACCCATCCCTTCCATTTTAATAAACGTGGATAGAAATATGTTTCAGAAAACATCTAGAATAATATTCTTCCTGTCTCATGTCCTTCACTCCCCACCCCCTGCCTGCACCCCCCAAGTCAGACGACCAGGTTCCAAATCGCTTAGGGTTTATACCATGAAGGTGATAAATTTGCATTTTTACCTAGAAAGTTAAAGGGCACTAATGCAAACCTTAGAGTTCTTCTCTGGGCTGAAGAACTCAGTATATTGAATATCTCAAAATATATTATTTTATATAAACACTGTGTCCTATGTCATAACTCTCATTGCCTTTAGCAACTGTAAAACTTGCAATGGGCACTGTAGAAATCATTGTTAAAATGTCATACCACAGCAAAATATAACCAATCTGTCCAACCCAATTAAAATAGAAATCCAACAACCTACAACTGGCATATTATCCTTCTCCTCGGAAAAGAAGAACCCCACAAAGTTCTTCCAGGGACAATCATTCATGGTTAACAAAAGTTATCTAAACCAGGCATGAAAGATGTAAAAGGCGACAAATCTTCATCATAGATACAAAACTTACTAAGCACACTGTAATAACATCAGGAATGCTGTAACTGGAAACTACCCATTTGCTACATACAAGTTATTACATCAGAGAAGGCCAACCTTCTAAGCAATTCTTATTTCTGTTCAAGAAATTGCTATTTCTACACAGCCAGTAAAGCAGAACTGTGCCCCAAGGCAAGTGGCAACACAGAGCATTCCTGCCCTGTAGCCAGAGTGGAGCTTGCAGAGCACTCAGAAGAGTAGCTCACACTTCTCAAGGCTCACCCAAAGAAATGCCATCCTCTCACACACTGCCAGGCCCCCTGCCCCTATACTTCCAGTGACTTTACTCTCACTTTCCACAGCTGAGCCCTTACATCCACAGTTTCATAATTCTCTGCAAGCACATCCTCTTGAATCTCTGCACTCCTCATTTTCCAGCCCTTCTGAATCCCATTATACTACCCTCACTGTGTATGCCAAAATGGCACATTCATTTATTTCCGACTTTCCAGACTTCAGGACTTGCTCCTGTCATCCCCACATACTCCCTTCTATATTCCAAAAGGACCACACTTATCAATTTTTCATGGTACAGTTCAGTGCAGATGCCCTCCAATTGCCAAAAGAAGTTACACAATGTGAAAAGAAATTGATTATGCAAGTAAATTACACACATTTCAATACCTGTATATCCATGTACAAATTACACATTCAGGCTTTCAATCTTACCTTTTTTTCTTCCTATTGATCTGTTAAATCCTATTTTTGCCTCTATTTCAGACTTAATCTTTGTGGAAAGAGCACAGTCTTCATTAGTCTGTACCAACATATGTACACTATGTTGTAGCCATTATCCATAGCGATCACTAGGCAGTAGCAAAAATGTCCCAAGACCTTCGACTAAAGGCTCCTCAGCTGTCTGTGAGACCTCAGCTTAAGCATACATGTCACCAGTATGCTGCCCTTTTCTTGCAATAAGCTGGGGTCTAGGTTTGCTGCTCAGTTGGCTTTTTTTATTCCTAATGCCTTATGAATGACTCTTATGGCCCATTTTGTTTTCTTTGTTTCTCTGAATTGGCACTGAATAAAAGGGGCATGCTTTCAAACTTGTAATTTTAGACAAGACTTAGTGTTTAATTTGCCATTTTCAAATACTACTGACTAGATGAACAAAAACATTTCTGCCAAGAAAAAATATTACAGCATTACACAGGTACTCTCAATCTCAGAACTGTGTAAGACACACAGATTTAAACTAAACAATACCTTTAGGTGGATGAAGCTTGTGACCTGTTTTTTCACACCATCCAACAGGATGAATGTCTGAAGAATCAGCATTCACCCAGAAATCATAACAATCTGGGTATCCATCAAAATGTAGTCTTATTCTGTAGCCACAAACCTAAAAGCAAGAATTGACAACATACAACACTATGTTTTAAGATCTTTGCCCTACACATAACCACTTCCATTCAATATTATGTATAATAACTGTATGTTTTCAGTCAGTTTTTTACTTCTGCTCAATCCAGTATTGGATGAATAAATTCATTTGATAAAAAGGAGAGAATTAAAAGGCAAAGCTATTCTCAGTCTGAGTGCCTCCTCTTCTGGTCAAAAGAATTTAACTAAAAGCTGGCTATTGTCAGCAGTGTTCGAAACTCTGAAAATGGTTCAACCCAGCATCAGAGTAAAACATAAGCCCTACAGAAGAGCATGAATACATCTGATACAACCGGGGACAAAGTGTAGATAATGAGGTTCTCAAGCTATCCTGATTAACTGATGTGCAAGGGAGCAGTGAACAATAAATATGCTCAAAAAGCTCTCCAGAGAGATATATAAAACTGTTTAAGTAAAGATGAGAAGTCAGTGGAGGTATTCCCCAGAACTTCATTATTCCATGAAGTAATAAGTCAACCACTGAGAAGAGGAGGAAAACAGGACACAATACTCTCTCTGTATGGAAGGTCTCCACATCTCCTTGAGTGCCAAATACCATAAATTAACTGCAGCCATCAGTGAAAATCTCAACATCAACCCTATTTTATATTTAATTTTTACTCTGACATGTCTTCCAGTTTCCCCATTTTAGTTCACAAAAGAAATCCATAATGCTATTAAAACTATGCAAAAGTTAAAGTAAGATATGTTTAAAAATATACAAAATATGCCTGAAAAGCAGGTTCTCTATTGAAATCAAAGAAGTTGCTCATCAGAAAAACTATTCCATGAACCACAACAAAAAGAAAAACTGTGTTTATATTTTATGTTAGCTTGCACAGGTTGCCAATAGAGGCAATTTCTGTCACCATCAGCCTGAAAAAGTAGTAGCACAGCAGCAACACAAGAAACTTTCAGGTATTTGTATCAGTGAATGAAGCAACTGCAAATACTATCAAACTTCTATAAAAGTTTTAAAGAAGGTTGTCATGTTTCTTTTCTATTTGTTTTTTATTTTGAATACAAACTGCAGAATTACAGATAAAACCACACATCATCCAACTAGTCTAATACTGTTATCTGTAGCTGCGCATGTTAAATAAATGTATTGCTGCATTGACACTGGATATATTCTTTACACGTCTACCAGGCAGGAATAATACAGCATTATTAATTTAAAAACCATCTTCCTACATATAATTTGTCTGCCTGTTAGGTAAGAGTGAGGGTTTTCAGCTGCTGCTGTTTCATTTCAGTCTCTACTATAACCCCACACTGTGGCTGCCTGCTTACCTCAGCCACAGTGAGAACACAGTAGATGGACTGGTGCTCAGGATCCACACCCTCCAGCTTCATCCCTGCCTTGAATCCATTCTTGTTGTATGGGAAAGACTGATACTGCAATGGGAAAGAAAAATTTCAATATTTCTGAAAGTATACCAGAGAAAGACAGAATATTTTTGTAAGGAAAAGAACAATGATTATTATTCATGTTTCTTAAGGAACTAATAAATCACTTTAAGTTTCATATTGTCAAAACTGTAGAGAGGAAAAAAGAAATGGATGGTTGTTTGAAAAATGCATAGATACAAGAATGACTTGAAACTCGATAGTATGTAAGAAAATTAGGAAGAATTAGCAAAAGGGTCAAGGGAAAGAAGATTACATCATTTGTCTTCAACTTTTTTCACTAACTGTCAGTAAAACATCTTAGCAATTTAATTATTTAGTTTTCAGACGGTACAGTGACACACCTTCTGGTGGACATAATTCCAATAATAATCACAACAATGACTCTGTTTAGCCTTTTCAGTTCCACATCTCAGGCCATGAAAGATGAACTGAAAGGCAGAAATATTGAACATTGTTTGTATGTACAGATGGCCTATTTGTTGTCCTTTATATGCTGAGTCCAGACTATGTAGTCTTGCAGGAGAATTTCCACGTCACAGGAACAGGAATATCCTTACATCACATTACAATGAACCCAGAAGGACATCTTTCAAAAAACAGAAAGTGAAAACGAGGTTAAGCAGGATGGATCAACCATCTTTTCAACTAGCAGGCATGATTATCCCTCTGTTAAAGAGGAAGGAAGATATTAAGTTTAAATTGGAGGAAAGATCAGAAAAATAAGTAACCAAAACTGAAGACATTTTTCCACAGATTAACAAATTCACAGCCAGACAGTTTTTATGTCCCAAATTGTTACAGAAAAAACCACAGGAAAAGTATCTTAAATGTTCCCTTTTCTTTCTGTTTCTGTCTAAGAGACACATGCTCCTGAGTCAATTACAGTACCTCTGCAGCCAAAGAGAAGAGAAAGGTACCAAGGGAGAGACTCAGAGAGGTATTACCTACTTGGAAGGAAGGGAAACCTTGTGAGATACAGCTTTGAAATCACTCTAAGGTTCAAGTACCAGGAAATAGCAAGCACCCTCCATCATCCTGACCATTCCTAACTAAGGGTATGAAACAACCCAGTGAAAAGTACTGCTTCTGAAATGGTAAATCTCAAAATGCAAACAGAAATCAAGGATTAATAATTGGTGGTGAAGTTTGGTCTCAGTTTTTTTTAACCTACCTATGTGACTCGCTTGTTTATCTGTAAAATGGAGAAACATTACCTGGTCAATTCTGAGGGGTAAGAATTCTCTTTCTGCTACAGGCTTTAAACACTGTGCACTAAATCAAGCATTACCCAGGGGCTACAGACTTTGAAAGACAATACTAAATTAAGATGTACTGGATGAGAAAGGTACAATGTCGAGGAAACACGGTGTATCTCCAGACTTTAGCACCATGTGCAGTGCTCTGCAAACGCTTTGTAGTGTTATGGCATTCCATGGACCTTCAGAAAGGCAGAGCAATGCTTTGTGAATCTACCTTCCCACTAGGACACTCTCTATCCTGATTGTTTTCTTGCTAATATTTGAACCAGTATATAGCCTGGGGGGACACAACAGAAGATAGTCAGGGAACTGTTATTCTTGGACCTACAAATCTATGGATTTGACACACCTAAATCCCAGTTCTTCACTTTCTACCTCAATAACAACTAAACCACCAATTAAAGATCAGCATCACATGTATGTGTAATCTGAAAAGCTAATTCCTACTTTAGAGAAGATTTAATAGCTGAAGTATGAAGCATACAGAAAGAGATGGATGCAAGAAACAGACTACAAGTAAGAACAGAATTATCAAAGAAAAAGTAACACAGAGCAGGAGTACTGCAGCTGAGACATGTTCACACGTTTCATCAGGTTTTGCAAGGGAAGATAACAGCACGGAAATCTAGTGGATCTGGATACAGGGCTCTCTTCCAGGCAAAAGAGGTGGCACTAATGAAAGCACTGAAATGACAAAGAGTACCATAGCAGGCAAAGGACAAGCGGGACATGATGATGTGACATCCAGTCAGATGATAGGCAAAAGGAGCAGAAGACAAAGTAGTATCTGATGAAGTAACAAAATATAATGTCAGCAGAAGCTGAAGAAAAGACAGGTAATATAATCAAAGCAACAAGACAGAAGATGACCTTTGTATCACCTTTCTAAATATATTTAAAGAAAATGATACAGCATGAAAAAGTGTGGGTATGTATCATATTTTTTAGCTTCAGAGACTAGAAGGAATGGCTAGAACTGCAAATTTTGGAAGAACATCGGCTTTTTGCAGTCTGATTTGACAGCATTCATCTACAACAGCAGAATTCTCAGAAAAAAAAAAAGAGATAATTGCTTACGGACACAACATTACTTTCATAATGCAGGTTTTCACAAGAAAAGAATAAAATCTTCAAATTATTTTTGTTTATTGATTTCCTAGAAATTTCGTGATCTTAGGTGGTTGACTGACTTAAATTTCAGAAGGTCATACCTCTTTAAAAAGCTTAGTAGGTACTGCAGTGGCCCTTTCTTCTTCCAGATAGGATGCCCAACACCATGCTTGCCTTCCTTTAGAGGGTACAGCTATAAAGAAGCATAAAACAGTGAAATAATTCTGTACCAGCTAACATCTCAAGAAAAAAAAATCCACAAACAAGTTTGTAATATTCTTAAATTTACATTTTATGAAATGCCCTCATGGTGTTGTTCTTATTTCACAAAAAAGAACTTATTTCAGAAAAAGGAGAAGTTCCATAGGCTGAAAACATGAAAACATGAAGGTTCCTGGTTTGTCCAGAAACATTTCCAGCAGTTCAAACCTTGATTAGTAACAGGAAAAAGCTTCTTCAGGTGACAAGAACAAGTCACAAAGTCTTGCTCCAATGCGTTTTTCCTTATTGCTCCTAAGAAGCATTAAGATACACAATTTGCAAATGTGTAAAAAGATGAGTTCAAATCACAAAACAGCCCAGTATTTTAAGAGGTTTCTTTTTTCCCCTTGTCCTTCTTTTAGTGGAAAGTATTTTCAACTGGATACTGCTCACAGTAAGCTTTTTCTTAGTCACAGCTGAAGTACCCTATTCTTTAACAGTATTCAGAATGTTTCTCACCTACTCCATCGCTTTGTAGTTCGATGGTTTGAGGTAGAAAGGCAGTGATTTAACAGTATTTTCTGCAAGCCTTCAGAACTGTCACCACTGCTTTTTTTCCTCAGGATGTCATTAGCATATGACAGAAACCTCCAGTTTCAGGTTTGTTCACACTTTATGAATGCTTGCATAGTAATTGCAATATTGCTTACAGTCCATCTTAATAATGCCTACAGTCACACAGTATTCAGGCCTTGAAAACAATGCAATACCTGCACCAGCAATAGCCAGGAACTTCAAGAACAGATGGCCTGGAGGCTGGCCACGTTTGTATCTACTTTCATACACCTCTACTCTGCTCTACTCATCTCCACCTAAAATGCCTCCTCTGCACAAGCAGCTTAGCATTTCAGACCATAAGCACACACTGTCAAAAGGATTCATCACAGTCCACACTGTGATTCTGGCTTGATCCAGACTGTGGGCTACTCATAGAAAAAAATAAATCCTTTAAGTAACAGTCTGGCTTAGCATTTTTATGATTAAAACATAAACCATAACAATTGTGATGCCAAACTCTCCTGAAGAAAGCTGATAATGTAACAAAAAAATAATAAATTTCGGAGTGATAGTGATCTCTCAACACTATTAGACAACATTAATTTTATTTAGGATTTACACAGTTTTTTATCTATTCCATTAAAGAAATTAATTGTGCTTGGTTCTGAATATAAATTGATCTTTTACACCAGTTTATATTTTTATACTAATGTTAAAAAAAAACCCTCAACTGAAGAAATTTGTAAATCATTCTGACAGTGGGCAGCAGTGATTTCCACAGAGCACCAGCTTTGTGCTTGTGTCTCACACGCTTCTTATCTCTTCAGCCTTTGAAGCAACTGTAGAAACATTTTAGGAGTGATTCTGTCTTGGAAAGGGGATCTTTCGTAACTTTTGTTGTTGCATCTTCAACCAGTAGTTCATCTACCTGGTGTACATCAGAGCTAATTGGAGTTCTGTGTTGATTAGTGGCCTGGCAACCTCTGTTAATGCCTCCGCATGTACCATAAGATGCACTCTGGAGGGCAAGATGTAGGAGGTCTGTGGTTGGTGTACCACTGAGGTGTAATAGCAGCTGATTCTCCTATTCTTCCTAAAACTATCTATCACACAAATAGCTTGAAAGAGCAGCACTCATTTAAAATATGTTTTATTATGTTGCTTGATGCAGTATATGTCCCTTTGGATTGATTATAGCAATTATTCCTAAACAGTTCCATAAACGTGTCTATTTCCAGCACATAATGAAGATGCAAAATTGATCCCCAAGGAAGCAAAAGTAAACTTTTACTTCTGCTTGATACATGTCTTTCAACATCTGGGAACTCAATGGAGTTGTTTCCCTCTAATATTGGCACTATTTAGAGAGATGAAAAGAAAAAAAATCTAAAATGCACATTAGTTGCATTTACACTCACAATATCCTCCCCTATGCTGCCTTAAAATTTAATTGCTGTAAATAACACTTCCACTGTCTTTTTACAGTACTGAAAAAAATTCAATAGGGAATACAAATTCTGTAAAACAATGCTGGCAATTCACAATAAGATATGGATATTACCTGAAGAACTGATGGTTGAGATTTTTGTTTCATAAACTAACTTACTTTGTTTCAAAACTGTTATCTCCCCTTTTCTTTTTCTCCTGGCTCTCTGCGAGACTCTCAAGATCCTTCCTTCAGGTTTGTCCTCCTAAATTAGAAAGGGGGGGGGGGGGGGGGGGGGAAGAGTACAGTAACCTCATTAGCTTTGAAGTCTAGTACGATAAAAGTTGAGATACTGAAGTTTAAACTGTGACTTCATTTAAATGGCTATTGTCCCAGCTCTCTCCTACCTCAAACAAATGTGCAGATGTCTAATAGAAGCAAAGTGAGCCATCAGTGACAAATCCCAGCAAACATAGTGGAAATGGCAGGCAGAAGGACTCTCACCACTTCGCATTCAGCCAGCCACCCTTGCCTGACCAGGGACAGATCATGATGCCTTCAGCAGACCTCACTGATAAATAACAGTATCTTTGGCATGTTCATGCTTCCAAAATAATTTAAAAGAAAACTTCTTCCTTCCAAAATAATTTAAAGGAAACCTCTCACAGCTTTACTCTTGTTTTGGGGGGTTTGTTTTTGGTTTTGGGGGGTTTTTTGTTTTTTTTTTTTTTTTTGGTTTGTTAGTGGGGTTTTGTTTTTGTTTTTGTTTTCCAAATGTACAAGTGCTTTATTAAATACAAAATGGCACTGATCCTTTTAATTTTTTTCACTACATTTGTATAAACAGTTCTGTGAGCACCTGAGCAGATCATCTGAGAGGGCAGATACATGGAGACAAAGAAGGTGTCCCCTGACTTTTGCCTAAGATACTGCTATACAGAGAGCTGCAAACTCCTGCCTGACAACTTTAATGTCTTCAACCTTTTGACTGTTCGGTGGTTGCAGAACTCTACTCTTCTCCCTGAAAACTGCACTACCCCCAGCAGTGTCACAGCTATTGGGAAAAAACTACATACTACTAGAAAACAAACATTATGGGAAGGTACTCTGGTAAGCTTTTTCTAAAATGAAGAGTAAATCCAAAAGGAAAAAAAAAAAACCAAAAGGTGCCTGAAAGCAAATTACACTGCAACACAAAAGCAAAACAAATTTTTGGCTATGATTTTCAAAGGCAAATTACACTAAGAAAATCCAAAGTATTCGCTTCTTAACTGTAGTAGCTTCCACTGTAAATTAATTATTGGTCTATAGTTATTTATTCATGTGCAGAATGACAAAGTAACAGGGTTGTTGGGAAATATGTACTCCTGGTTTTCCATGTTGAAGACATGGCAAGTCTACATTAGCATAATTTTTCCTTTAAATTCTTTTTTGTTCTGTTCTTAAAAAAAATGGGAAAAGAGACAAAAAACAGCTTTTACCAATTCATTATCAATAATTACAGTTTAGTGCTGAGGCATAATTAAATTGGCAAACGAACCAACTGGCTCCAACAGAGTGATGAAGTCCCTTCTCTTTGTGGACTGATGGAGCTACTGACATTGCAATACAGGGCAAAACTCCCACACAAATACTTGCAGGAATGGGTTTATGATGTATACTAACAATTTCATCAGGATTCTCCTTCTTGTCCCCATTATCCCGGGACTCTTCTTTGAGAGGTACTTTTGCTTTTCTTTTCCGAATGCCTTTAGAATCATCTTCCCCATTGCATTCCATGCTGGGATTTTCCTCCTTTGGTTCTCTATCACAGGAGTAACACAATGACACAAAGCCAATATTATTTCACTTCTCATATTCATAAAACAAGCAAAAAAGCAAGTAAATGTGTGGGTCGCATAGTTTTATACTGAATATATTCTCAGAAATACTACTGAAAAATAAAGTCTGTCAAAAGAATTAATCTGAGAGACACACAATAGCAACTGTAAAAGGAAAGCTGTCAGCTTACGCTGAACAAGTTTTACATGTTTTAAACAGTGTCTTTTCTCATGTACCATCAAGTCTCCCAGAGAAGCAAACTGTGAAATGTTTAGGACTGCAGGGCAGTTTAGAGAGAAGAAGGAAAAGGTAATTGTTAAGTCTGACAAATCCAATTGGAGAAAGCTGGTATGTGACTGTACAAATTGCTAAACAAGAAATCAGAACAGAAAACTTTGAAGCAATTAGCTAAAAATGAAGGAAAATGTAGAAAATCATAAATCCTTAAAACTGCCATAATCTAGAAATATGCAATACAGAATGGACACACTAACACAAACATGCTTTCATGAGATGAAATGCACTAGTTGAAAAAAAAAGGAACTGAGAAATTGCAGTATGCTCATGTTTTCACTCACTGTCAGCTATAAAACAGCTCCTGCACTTAATTATAATTAACTTACCACCCCAACCATCTCATTACTGATTATCTTAATTCCAATGACTGAAACAGGGTGGGAGCCTGACACTGATTCATGCTTCCCATAGACTGTTTTACTGCTTGCATCTGACAGCAGAACACAGTACACTGAGTAAAAAAGACTGCCTTCAATGTCAGTGTTAGACAAAACCAAATGTTGTTAAGGCATTTACACAAAAAAAACAGTGAAAGAACATTATAAACCAATGGTGACACTGAAACTTGCCTGCTTAATACCTCCCTCTGCCCCACCATGAGCATTTATCCCACCACTTCACTCTTGTGCTGCATTTATGCCAAATTCTTTGTTTCTATGCTTTATTATAGCACCTACTTGTTTTTTACTTGCTGGGCACATTTCTGGCTGCAAAATTTCCCTTCAGGAACAAATTCTTCTATGGTACCATAGCGGTAACAGTTTTCACAGAAAACAAGTCCATCCACTTTTGCAGTTTCCTTCAACCTTGAGGGGATCCCTGTCTTTTCTGAAAAGGCTGCACAATGACAAAGGTTAACTTCACTTAGGCAGAGTTGATACATTCTCAAACGTCTTTAGCAGGCCTTGCCAAGGAAAGAGAAAAACATCAGCCTCACCACTCTTGTGAGAATGAAGAACTAGGAGTTAGTGTTTGTGTGAGGTCCAGATTGCTGACAAACAAGTGGGGTCCTCACACTGCAACAGGAGAGAGGAACTCCCTATTCTATGGTTCTGTCACGGCTTGATGTGGCTAGTTGTGGGAGGACTGAATTTGTGACAGACACTGACTGCCTACAGAGTCATCAACACTCAGAATCCATGACCCCATCTCTTGTTGATATGCCTATGCCTACATTTGGGAGAAAAGGGTTGGGGGGAGTTATCTTTCATTAGGTGAAATTATTTCTGGAAGCAAATCACTGACTACAGTCTGCAGTCTCTACCAGCAGCTATCGCTCAATCTGCCGGAGGTCCACCAGAAGTGAAACATTACTCAACTTGCAACAAAGCGATCTTCAAATACAAAGTTACTCACTGATCCTAGGCTGCAATTTCCCCACAACAGGCACAGAGCCTGAGAGGGCTGTATCTAGGAGAGAATGCAGTTACTTTCCCTCAACAGCGAGTATGAAGCACTGACAAGTACTCCAGCCTCTAGAGCAGGTTATTGACATTGTACCTTCCCAAAAGGCAAATTTCTAGTCACAGACTGTTTATGTTGCTTAAGCACTGTACTGTCTTTGAAAGCAGAGTCAAATGAACTCTTGTATGCAGGCTATCTTCCCCAGAAGAATATATAATGTATGTTATACTTACACACCAGCATCATAAGTGGTTCAAAACAACTATTTATTCGCACAATGGAAAAATTTAGCAGTGTTTTTACTTTTGGGGAGCATTAAATTCATCAAGGACAGTGTAAGGTAGTAGCAGAATGCTTACTCGATATGTTTATACGTTCATAAACAGAGTTCAATCCAGTAGAGACACAATTTTTTGTTTAGGTTTGTCACACTGGAGGGGATGCAGTTGTGCACTTCGCCGTCCCTAGCTCCCCTCTGAGTGTAAGCACAGAACCTCTTGTGATACTACATTGTCACAATGTTGCCACTCTCATCACAGATTTGAAACCTGAATTACCTCTCATGCCTTACTACAGAACACATTAACTGTGGCCTGAGGCTTCAGACCTAGGGGAGGGGGGGCCCAAACCACTCTCCTGCCAGTGTTAATGTCCCACATTACAATTATGATGGCAAGGGAGAAGCAAAGGAAAGCTCTCACTGACTTCTCTTCTCGTGCTTATAGGGATGATTATGAAACAAAAATTGTGAAGTCAGCTTATCAAAGGACTTACAGAAAGCATATTTTAAAAGAAAGTTGATAAAATGTAATACCAACAAGGAAAAAAAAATAGGCAGTTGTAAATAATCACAAAACCAGTTGTGATATTCTCTTTCATGCTACTCCATCATTACTGGAGTCAGTGTAAAAAGATTGCAGTAATTTATGACCATGTAAACTAACTTTCCTTGGACAAAACAGGTGTTTCTTACTTCAGTATTTTAAATCCAGGAAACACTCTATCTGGTAGATAAATACTACAACTCTTAGAATTCTACCATTCATGATAAACATTAACTGTTAGTACACACTGATTTTAATGCTGCAAAAAAACCCATAGTCAGCAGGATCGAGGCATCTGTGGGGGTACACACTGCATATCTAACACTGACATCGGTGCTGGCAGCTGTGCTGACCATACCGAGGCAGTCTGCAGTGCACAAATGAACTCTAAGCAGTTAGCAAAATCTGTGGGCAGTCTGGAGGACCAGCTCAACAAAAAATTTCAATAATGTAAAATTTAAAACTCTCAATAATTAGACAAAACTGATTATTTTGCAAATTAGATAGAGGGAAAATACTAATTCTAAATTCAGAGAAAATTACTGTAAGGAAAAAATTGTGGTTGTAATTGAACTTCAGATGTTTAACAGTGGAATTATTTCCTTTCAACTTGAATTTATTTTTGTACTGATTTACATCCCAAGAAACGGGTTATTCCATCAGAGATACTCTGTCCATTAAAACAAGTAAGGTTTTTTTTTGTTTTGTTTTGGGTGGGTTTTTTTGTTTGTTTGGTGTTTTTTTTGGTTTTTGTTTTGTTTTGTTTTGTTTTGTTTTTTTTGGAGGCAAGCTTTAAGGAAAGCTGATACATTAAAGAAACTACAGTCTACCACAGAAAATATTTACTGCTTCTTTACTGACCTTCTTGAGCAGTTGGAACCATCCAGGTTGTGGTAGCAGTTGCCTTTTTAACACTTTCCATCTCAGTTTCATCTGTAATTACTTCCAGGGCCCCAAATTCATTGACTCGAAACTGTAAGACAAGACAAATGGCATACAGCATAGTAAAAATTTACTAGAAGTCTCTTGAAGTATCTTCTATTCAATATAGTTTTTACATGCTGTCCTCACCACACTGCCTATTTTCTATGTATTCCTGCTTATCCCCATGGAATTAAAAACAAGTCATTCTTGTTTCTATCAAGCCAAATGGAAATTAATTTTGATATCTATAAATATTTATTTGCAACAGATACTGATCTATATGCCTCCAGTATCTAACTTACACATATTAAAAAATCAGTAACAGAAATTCATGGGAACATCCCCATACCATATGTTTTTCACTGCCAGCAAAACAACACACTCCAAACACAGAGTATTCTTTCTGAGGACAACGGAGCTGGATGAACATCACACACCAAATGCTTCACAGCGAACAGAAAATTCAGCATCCCCCGAAAACACAGTACTTCTCCACTATAAAGAGCACATAAACAAACATCTCAAGGCAGTTTATGAGGTGTTTAATTACACGCTGAACGTGATATTACTGTCAGCCAGACGCAAGGCTCAGCAACGCCCCACATGCTGTGCTTATACTGGAGCACTGCGAGTTACAGCCGTCCTGCTGCCAGAAGAAAAGTTTCTTCCCAATGCTGTGGTGATTACAGCACTACCACATGAAAATAACTTCTGCTTCCAAGTCACTACATGGTCTGCAGGCCCAGCTGGTTACATGGGTTGAGCTCAAGGCAATGTTTTGCCCCTGATTGCCTGCTCTGAACAGCGAAGGGGTGCCTTTGCCACAGAGAACAGGTCTTTATCAGTGTGGTGCTGTTACCAACAGCTTTCAACAGGGAAAATTACATCCCAGACAGTCCTTCAAAGCTCCCCAGCATGCACCAGAGAGGATATTCCTTCAAGGCCATAGCATGAAGCCCATTTCTGTTTCTCTGGTCAGGCAACTTTACCTTGGGAAAATGAGAATGAGAACAATTGCCTGGCACTATACTGACCCTTTCTGTGCCTCCAGAGGCTGTTGAACACATCACGTCCCCTCACTTTGTACCCTGCCATAGCACAGTCTTGAAAATAAGCCATTCTGCCTGCAAGCAAAGGTGACCCCCATATACACACGCCAGGGCAGTGTGCTCTCACTAATACAGTCCTTCCAGCCTTAACATTTGCAAAGAGCCAACACATCCTAAGGAATGTGAACAGCTAAGAAATAATAAGCTGGGGGGATGGAAAGGAAGAAGAGGCCCTCACACAATCATATGATGGCTGGAGCCAAGATTTTTGCTTGTGATCAGCTGTGCTCACAACAGATACGAAAGCATGGACAAACTGCTGATAAATCCATCTGGACTGAAACACCATGAGTTCAACTTCGAAAGGCAACCAAATGCACTAAACACCACCTGCTGATACTTCAGTTTGCAGAGAGACATTCATGCTGTTCCTCCCAAAGAAAAGAAGTAGAGTTACTATTCAGAAGAGTCTTACAGCTGACTTACACACTCAATCTTGTTCCTATTTTGGTTAAGCTCATTTTTGCAATTGGTGCTTTGCTGCCTCTGCAACAGGTGGATGTCAGAGAGAAAACCTTGCTTGCTTTCAAGAGCTCCAACTCTGCAAGAGCTGTCTCACAGCAGGCAAGCTGTGAACATGAGCCAAGACACCTGCAGGTCTCTGCAGCCTACCAGCAGAGTGGGCACAGAGAGCAGCTCATCAAAACACTCTCCCCACACCTTCATACAGTATCAGCTGGAACATCCATGCACCAAAGATATTTCTGAACAGTCCAGGGATATCTAAATACCTGGGATATTTCTGCATGATTCAATCAACGGCCAGGCTGACACCACACACACGTTCCTCCTCCACCGGGGCCTCCTGTGGAATGCAAGGACATCACCGCAGGTAATGCAGTGACCTGCCAGCCCTCCTGGCTCCAGGGGGCTGACTGCTGACTGATAGGCACCAAACAATGGAAGACAGATGACTGCAGGGAAGGCTGCTCCCAGCCACTCTTTCCCTTGAGGCTGATAACAGAAGCAAGAGCTGAACCATTAAGAAAAAGCTCCTCAACAGCTAGCTAAGATCTAAGATGGTCTCAGTGACAGGGAGTGACAACTTGCCACTGTCTCAAGCAGGCAGGAGGGCACAACAGTCCAACTGGGCACTGCTTCACTGATCACTGTAACTCCTGGTTTTGCCTGCAGCCTTGCCTTTACTGGTGTCAGAGGCCTCCAGCCCCTGTTTGGAGGCAAACCTGGATTCATGTCTGCTCTCATCTCCACAGCAACAGCGTCAGCACTAATGTACACACCAACATGCTCTTTGTGGCTAACCAGAACAACACCTCGGACCTGGGAAGTCATACTCTGGTTTTAGCTGGGGAGGAAAAGACATGAACAGCTTGTGACAAAGGTTAACTGCTTAAAAGCAGGATAAATAGATGTACAAAGCAGCATGCTGAACAAAGTCATCACAGGACAAGAGCTGCCAGAGCAACATGACAACTAGTGTATAGTGCTGGAAGCATGACAAAAAGGGATCTACATTAATGGTATTTATGTACCTATGAAAAAATTCAACACATTTGTAAGTCTCTTCTACTTAGACTGTAGGCAACAGAAAACCCAGAAGTAAAGGTTTCATCATAATATTTCCTCCAAGCCAAAATACAGTAAGAGCAGTCCTCCCAGACACTTCCCTAGGTGTCCTGACATTTTGAAATGTCACAGCAGGTGATATAGAGGGATAGAAACAGTGCCATTGAGCCAGCTTCTGAGGATGGATCCATAGCTTTTTGAGAATAAAAATTTGTTTTCAAGTCACGAAACTCCTAAAGTAAATATAGAAAATGGCATTGGATAAGGGAATTTACCTTCAATCTGCCCTCATTGCATCAAGCAGCGAAACTCCCCTTGACGGAAATGAAGTTAGGCCATAACCAAGTACTTAACAAATAAACTCACAAAAAAAAGGACTGATTTTTGTCACTTCCATGTTTTTTAAAGAGAATAAATTATAAGGCTTCTGGGGTATAAATTCAATCCACTTGATTTTTGTCAAATGCCTGTTGGCAAATTTAAAGTAATCTCTTCAGGTTATTCTCTGTCCCACACTATGAAGCCAATGGTCTTAAAAGATCAGACAGCAACAGAGATGAGAAAGAAACCTCAACAGCTTTCCTGAACAAATTCACATGAAGATAAACAGGAATAAATGTAACATCTGGATAGGAAATTTAACTTCCAAAGTTTCATGTACAGGCAAGCAACAAGGGCAAAAATACACATGTTCAAGTAACTGCAATTCTTTTAATGCAAACATGTTGTAACTGAGTGGGCAGGAAGAGTCCAGCTGCTAATAGGCAAGTATAAACGCAGAACTGATCTAGTTGAGGTGTTAGGGCATGGGTTGGACTCGATGATCTTGAAGGTCTCTTCCAACCTACACATTCTGTGATTCTGTGATTCAGCTGCCTTGTCTGCAGTTTCCACAAGGATCAAGAACAGCAGCTTTCATTTCCACACATCATTAGAGATTCCTTCCACTCAGAGCTGAGATACATTTTCATATTCTTGGGAAATTATGCCCTAATATACTAAAACTTTATGACTGCTAATTTTATCCCCACAAAAATTTTAATATTCATTCAATAAATAACAAACATACTGAGGGAAGCCAAGGCTTAAATAAATAATAATCAAACATTATCAATACTTTCTGAACCATTTCCATCCACAAGCTAAGTTTTTCTACAGGGACCAAAATTCCTTTCAGTAAACATTTTCAAAAAAATTAAAATTGTATGAAAATTTACTCAGGACTGAAACAAGTATCATGAGCCACTGATATGAAGCCTTTATCTATTACAAGAAATAGTATCACACAAAGTATTTCATAAATGTTTCAGAAGCAAAGAAATTTTCTGTTACCAGTGAACAGAAAGTCCATTCCTGAATTTCTTTATTGAAAAGCTTAATTTTATATTTTAACTTCCACGTATTCATGGTCAGTTTGTAACCATTTTTTCTTACGCCACATTACCCTATGGATTACATCGCTGTACTACCCTAACACTTACTCTTTTGGTATATGATAGAGCAAGGAATTATGTACCTCCCCAACCTCCATTTTATTGTGCTAAGCACAAGGTCCTTCTGTTCTTATGAAAATATTCTCCATCTTCCTGTTCAGCCTGTCATTCTTTGCCCACCATGTGCTCTGCTGAACCATGGAAATTCAGGGAACATAAAAAAAGCATAACTCTAGTGGGTTTAAAGAGTTTCCATTTCTAATGTAAGTTCTTTGCCTTATCCTGCTGGCTGGAAGACACTGTAGTTTTATGTAGGGTTAACTGAATGTTAAAAGGGCCTTTGGTTCCCTTTTCCACATTTCATAAAAGTATTCTTGAGCATTTGTCTCTATGTAGGATGAACAAAAACTGCAAACAATGCAAAATGTCTATCATATTGTAGATTAATTCTTAAAAACTCAAACCTGTTGGGAACAAATGCAGAGAGTCTAGTTACAAATTAAGTCCCCACTGTTTCATGTGTCCAATTCAGAGCAACACAGATCAGACTACCAATGTTTGCTGTTAATTGTGCCCTCTTAAGAATGTAAAAGATCTCATTGGTTCTCACAGGTATCAAATCAGAATAAAAGTTTCTATTGGTTTATATATGGTAAAATTATTATTTGGAAGGACAAAAAAAAAAAAAAAAAAAAAAAAAGAAAAAAAAAGAAAAACAATTGAAGTGCTAAGGAAAAAAAAAAGAACAAAACCCCCACATATGGTAATGCACAGCTTTAAAATAAATTAGAAAAATCAGCCAACACCACCATCTACTGGGCAAGACAAGGACAAAAAGTTCATTGCAATAAAGACAATTGTTGCTACATTCTGACAGTAACTTTAGCAACAAAACATATCTTGACACCACAACAGTGATTGTGGACACACTCAAAAGAAATCTGCAAAATTTTTAATATCCAAAACAAAAGTAAATGCTCCACAGTCTTGATGCCTATGAAGTAGCTAAGCTTAAAGTTGCAGAATTAACAGAAGTTTGTCAAGAGGACTGACACCTGGGACTTCAGTGATACAAGAACTACACTCTGATCTCTAGCTAGCAGAAAATTATCATCACTCTTGATGTTAATCACCATTTAGTCACAGTGGTTTCAGTGGGACTCCTCAAATAAATCAGAGTTTTCTGGCATTTTACAGCCTTTTTAAAGTGAAGGAATTATCTGTCACCATTGAATTGTCCAATCACATCCTGCTACACGCCACACTATGCTTTCATATTACTTAAGTTGAATAAGTTATTAAATGCCAGAGCTTGTCCATTCAACCAGACCCCTCTTCCCTGTGTGTGTGATTACACTCTTTACATGCCAAATCACATACCACTTTTTCCACAGAACCCCTGCCCCAGGCAAAGGCTGAATAGCATTCAGAAAAATGAGGCAGCTGTTGGTATTTTTATACTCTTTCTTCAAGCAGTAAAGCCAGTCTTATTTGCTCTACATGGTTTGAAAGCAGAATGATTGTTTATTTTCTTTTAAAAAAACCCCAATGTACAACAAAGAACACATATCTAAAAAAGCTTTAGGCACTCTAGCAATTACTGTTACAATGCAGTGTAAAGTAACTCCTGAAACAAAATCTCTGTTCTCAGCCTCTTACAAAAAAAAAAAAAACAAAAACAAACAAACAAACAAAAAACAACCAAAAAAACCAGCCCAAAACTCTCCTTGGTAGTTCTTCATCCTTCTGAGTACTCTGCTTTCAACTTATTTTAAAGCACTCAGTAACCACGCGACCCCTTACACTTGCCTTGTCACAAAATTTTGACTCTTTTAGGGATAGAGAATATTGAGGAAATGTGTTCCTGCACCTGCCAATTCTGCTTCCTCAACGATGAGAAAGGATCCTGCCTGCACACTGCTACTCTCCAAGTATGGCAAAAGACAAACTTAAGCGGGATCACAGGGTATCTAGGGCTCCCTAAATCATAATCAGCAGAAATCAAATTCCTCACCACGAACAAGGAGTAAGGCCAGACCCACTCTCACTAGAATGATGCTGTCAGCAAAAGAGTCAAGCACTTCCACCAATCTTGGACTGATTTTAAGATGCTTCAGTAACTGCAATAGGCTAATCCTGAAGTAACAAAGAAGAGAGAACAATTTACATCTAAAAAGAAAGGGGTTTTTTTTCTATCTGGGCAGGCACAAGCAGGAAGGAATTGCTATCAAATTATATCCTTCCAAAAATAAAAATAATAGCAGCATTCTCTCATCACTGCTGAACAGAAAGCTAAGGTACCATCAGAAAACACATCCTTTTAATAAGAGAGACTGACATTTCCCCAGTATATACCAATACCTCAGTCTTGTCTGCAGTTATGTTTGTCTACTTTATTCTTAGACACTCCTCAGGCTCTTCCAAACCCCCCCAACCCACTTCAAGTGCTCAAGAATTATCTCAGTACCAGAGGGCTTCCCACTGATTTCTCTACCCTGTAAACTCAGTCTGCCTTATTATCTCCACTTGAGTAGGAAATTGCAGCTAAACAGACTTTCTTAAGGTGACACATAAATCAGCAACAGAGCCAGAAGTCAAGGCCTGCCAAGATGACGCTTATTGATCCAGAAGTTGACCTACAAGGCAACCCTGGCTCCGAATTATTTCAGCCAGAATATTTCTAAATACAAAACACTAGTATCTCATGGGAAGCCCAAGCTAGCAAACAAATAAAAAAAATGGCTACCTGCCAAAAATTTGGTTCCAGTGAGTTGTTCAGCACTGCGCAGAAAGGCTGCTGTAGAGACAAGTGCGGTGCTAAGTGTTCCCGTGTGGAATTTACCTGCAATTATCACAAAACTATTCCTCTTCCTTCCTGAAACCCTCTGCCCAGTTGCTAGCAAGTTTAACAGCATCTACAGCAAACAGCACAGGAGATTTTGTGGTAAAATACCATGTGATCACTTAAGGGAAGACTACCACGAATACACATGAAGTAACCCAAATAAAGACCCAAAGGCAAACCTAAATCCAACATTTCTTGCCTTTGCAGTTTTAACAATTTTAATCGTGAAATTTCCTTTTTTGGTCTTTTTTTTCTTTACATAAGGCTCACTCATTTTATGACATTGCAAAGTTTTAACCAGAAATCTATGGCAATGAAGCAGAGCAAGAGCTAATTAATAACATTAGATCGCAACAGAGTAAAGTTAATTTCATGTGCAAAGGACCAGGCCACTAGGTAGATCTGCTGGAGCTCACACATTGTCAGAGAAAGTCCCCATCTACCTTGCTTTTTGCTCCCTATGCTACTCCTTACCACCTTTCCTGAAGGGAATCCATCTTCTCTCTGGAGCAGCACCCTCCCAGTGCTGGCAGTGATTTAACCAGGTACCAGTAACTGATGTTTCCCACGGACACCACTCTCATGGACTCCCTCCCCCTGCCTTTTCGGATTCCAAGGGCAGCACATGCTGCCATGAGAGAACAGAAACAGCTTTGCACTAAAGAAGCACTGGGCGAAGTTATCGCCTGAGACATAACCGATGTTTCCATAACAATGTGAGAAAATGAGTTGCTCTAAAATCAATTCATTATCTCAGGCAAGCTTGAACGCAATTGCAGAACAGGCAGGTGGAAGGATGTACCTTCCACTTACTGCCTTGAGGTGCTGCACCCCTGCCTTCAGAAACACAGCAATCCAAATCACTCTTACCTTCCATACAGCACTGCTGGAAACACCAAACACCACTCACTGGCCATTACTCCACCACTGAGTTCCACTACTCTGGTTTCCTACAAAATTTGCTGCCCAACTTTATTTGCAGGTTAATTTCTTCATCATCAAATTTTAATTTTTTTTCTTTGTGTTCAAGCATAATTTGCAAGCTGGAAATAACTAAAATTCTGTCCACGCAGTTTATAACTGCTCACTTTCCAAACACAGCACTAGAAAAGGCATTAAGAAGTACTTCATAAACTTCTGTCACTTGCAGTAGGAAGTGACTGTAAATTATTACAGCTTTTCCAATTTAATGAGTATATTTAAATCTTGAAGCCATGGTGTTACTGTGTGCACTCAGCACAGAGATTTACAAAAAAAAAAAAAGAGAAAAAAAGAGAAAAAAGAGGAGCATTTCACATTTACATTCACACCATGCAGAGTAACTGGTAAGCACTGATGTTTTTCAGATGAGCATACATTACTTTGCCTGCCACATGAAGGCATTCTGTAATTTGTAAACTATTTTAAATTCTACTGGAATTCAAGTTTTCTGTTTTATTTAAACATCTTGAAAGAACTAATATACAATGCTAAAATTTTTGTTCACAGTCTTCAGTGCATCATACTGTACAATTTTTAATTCTGCCTATTCCCTGTGTAATTTGAAATTCTAGCATTTTCCACAACTACTCACTACTTATCTGTCACACAGCATGTTCAAAGCAGTGTTCAAGGAGTGTTAACTATTTTTGCTGAAGATCTTTTTAACAAAATCTGTATAAGAAAGAATTTTCACAACCTTCTCCAACTACAAGTGACAAAACCCTAACAATTAACAGTGCCCTAAGTCATAGGAAAAGAACATTTTCGGCATTTTACTGGTAAAGAAACAGATGCAGGAATAAGAGACTGTGACATGGCTGAGAATGGAAGCTTGGTATCTGATTTGGCTCCCTCATTATGATTAGACTGGGAAGTGAGAGTCCCCTGGTGCAGCCCACCTCACTGAAGTCTGGCAGGCATGAAGCTGCCTACAAGACTTCCTAACAAAAACAATTAATCCAAGTATCTATTCCTGATTTAGATGTTCCTCTGTACCATAAGAAAAGTTAGATTTAAGAAATCATAAGAGAACACTGAGAAAAGTTATTTTTAAATGTTTCAAAAACATTCTGCTCTACTTACAATAGTGTTTACCAACTTTTCATCATTCAGGAACTCATATTCACAAAAATGAAGTGGTTCTAAAAAGAATGGCTGCTCATATATACTTGCCTGATAACCCCAGGCTGGATTTTAATAAAGCACACAAGCAAAGAGTTTTCTTAAAATGCGCATACGTTAAAATAAGCATGACCCTTCATCATGTAAGCAGTAAAGACAAGCAAATGCTATATGATTTATACAACTAAAAATAAGGACTTCAATTAGGTAACTCCCTAAAATGTCTATACTAAAAAGCAGCATTTCAATATTTTGGTATAGGCTTAACTTAATGTTAACATGCTGATACAATACAGTTTACCAAATCTGACTGTTCAATTTCCCCTGCCATTTTAGGAAAAGACTAAATGTGAGAATTTAAGCAATACATTGTCTACAATAGATATTTAAGCTATTGCTTATTATTTGTTATAAAATGCCTCAGACACTCTAATCTATTACCAAGATGTAAAAATAGAACATTTGCGTTTAAATATCTTGCTCTTACAGTGTTTTCACCAGATTTTTCAAACGCATTTCAATGTAAATACATGACAATGATTTGATACCTTTAGTGGAACAAGTCTATTACAATTTTTAAAAGACACACACAGGCTTACAATAAGTAACTGCTACATAAGGTCATTTTCTTTAGGTTCAGGACACAATAGTAGAACACTGTGATCAAGAGAGTTCAGGTAAATAATCCTCATCAACCTATTCTGAGAATTCCACAAAGAGCATAACATATCTTCCATGATCACATTTACAATTTCAAATGATTAGTCATCCTTTTAACAATCACTGTTTAGAAGCAGTCCTGAAATATGAGTGGTTACAATTATCATAAAAGCTTAAATGTCCTCACTATTTTAACTGCTCAAATTGTTTCGGTATCCATCTGAACACCTAGTCTCTCACTGAATCTTGATGTTCCCCAGTACAATGACCTTCTTGGGCTAATTCTGCATTGTTAGAAAATATTCTTCCTTCAGTCAGATTTAAAATGGCTCAATTTCAATTTCATCCCTTTCATCCCTTCAGCCCTTGCTTTTATATTTAACAAAATGCAAACAAGCAAACAAACCCAAATAATAACCCAAAAGGGGTGAAAATAATAACCCAAAATCCAAAAAGGTTATAACAACCAAATAATAACCCAAAAAGGAGCTGCCTGGCCAATACTCTGCATATTTCACCATTCTGGGTAGACTACTACTGCATCTCTGAATGCATGTCCCCTAATGCTTGGAACCAAAGAAAGAATCTCTGTCCAAAAATCAAATATGTTTGTACCCATATTAAAATAAATAATTTTTAAAAGTCCAAAGAGCAGCCTTAAAATTAAGCTCATGCTTTCCTGAAAAGGACATAGTGAAGAGTCTTCTACATGATTTCTTGGAAGTTACCCTGAGTTACCTCCCAGTTTCCTTTCCTCACTTTACATGGAAACTTTCCCATTCTTCTACTTATTAGCGACTCAAACTTCACTTCAGTTTTGTTCAACATAGGGTAACCACAACTGAAAAAAACCACAAATCAGCAATTTATATGAGATTATTACATTTTCCTTCACTGTTCCCTTTTGTATTGCTCAAGTATTGCAGTACTATGGTTCCCTTCAAGACAATGTTGCATATTAAAATAGAAAGAAATTTTATAAGCCTGGACTTAAAAACACAGAACTGTTCAGGGATGTGGAAGCTCATCACAGCCTTGGCTATCATCATTACCATGAGATGATGAAGTTTGAAAGAAGCCAGAGAAACAAATAATGAAACAGCAGCACTGGACTTCAGAAGAGGCATGTTGGCTTGTTCAGAGATCTGCTTGGCAGGATCATACAGGAGACTGAATTAAAGCGTAAACAGGCCTGGGAAATCTGTCTCTCTCTCTAAGGACTTCACACCATGAGAATGAGGCATGTCAATGTGCAAGAAGTTAAGCAAATGTGGATGAAGGCCAACATGAATGAACCAGGGACTCCTTAGTTCAAAAAGGAAAAGGGGGTAAGCAGAACATGGAAAAGAAACCTTCATAGACAAGGTATATAGTGATATTGCTGGAGTGTACAGTCATGGAATTAGGAAATCCAAAACTCTGCCAGAGAATAAACTAGTAAAGGCAATAAGAAAGGAAAAGCAGGAAAAGCAAACTATGGAATTGGAAGGAATGGCTAATGAACTGAAGGGCAGGCTTGCTGTTCAGATAGACCTCAATAAGCTGAAGAAGATGGGCTAACAAGATGCTGTGAAGGTCCACCAAGGCAGGTGCTAGACCCTGCACCTGGAACAGAGCATCTCCAGGCACTAGATCAGACCAGGGGCTGACTGGCTGAGAGCAGCTCTGCAGAACACCTGGGAGAGGAACATGAAGTAGCAACCTGCCCTGGCAGCAAAGGTGGCAGGAGCACCCCAGGCTGCCTAAGCAAGAGGGCAGCCAGCAGGACAGGGGAACACACCATTCTCCTCCAGTGAATACTGATGAGAGCATATGCAGGCTGCTGTAGAAAGTAGCCTTTCTTCTACTACTCACACACTGCAGCAAGTCCACCAAACTAGGCACAGGCCGTGGCAGATGACATGCAAGAAGCTGAGTGAATCCATTTGCTCAGTCTTAAGGACAGAAGGAGAGAATTTACTGCTGTCTTCCAGCAGTTAATGGGAGGATATAGAGGGGATGGAGCCAGGTTCTTCTCAGATGTGTGCAGAACAAGGACAAGAGGCAGCAGGCATAAGCTACAAAAAGAGAAATTTCCACAAAGCAGCCATAAAAGGAAAGAATTACTATGAGTGTAGACAAATGCTGGAACAAGTTTCCCAGAGAGACTGTGGTATCTCCAGCCCTGCAGATAACCAAATCCTGAGCAACCTGATCTAAGCTGCCCTGAGGTCTGGGGTACTCAGTCTGGGTGGCAAAGAAAATTATTCTGCAAATTTATTCAAGTGCTGTGTGACTAAAAGTAAAAATTCAAGCAAACCCACAAAACAAACAAACAAACAACCTAAACACCAACACAAAAACACATTCACAACATGTATGTCCGAAACTTCAAACATTTCTTGAATTTTTACCTCAACAACAGAAATCCTATCAGGCACCAAAAGATAAAAAGTTGTTTTAAATGCCACACATTTTCTTGTGAGATTCCTTTCAAACAATAAACTAAGAGCAAAACATGTTAGTTTGAATTATATGAAAATATTGACTTTAATCAAGAGGAAATAGGTACAAGACAGCCTCTAGTATCAAAATTGCAAGCACAGCATAGGACACCTTCTGACAACAGTAAAAAGTATGAGATAAATAAAAAGAAACTGAAAACAAGAGTTATGATTTACTTCAGGAAACTCAACCAGTGTGAAAAATGTAAGCAAAATTACTACTCCAATATTATTCAAATTTCTAAACTGCAAGCAGCTCAGAAGCACTCACATTATTCTTCTTCCTAGGCACCCACATGACAAAAGCACAGCAAAAATAAACTACTTTTAGAAATAAAAAGACCTAAGAATGTAACATCGTGAGAGTCAATGACAGTATGAAAATTCTTAGTGATACAGTAATATTATGCTCTGAGTGGACTGTATTTTCACACTTTTGAGATTTCTTTGGGATTTTGTGCATTTGATTAATTCTGTCTGTATAGTGAGGCAGTGTTAATTTATGCCTTCCTACGGGGATGACGGCTGTCTGAGCCAGCACCATAAACTGAATCAAGAAACTCCAGAACTAAAACCTAACAGGCTACAGTCTCTTAACTCAGAACTGTAGATTCATGTTTTATTCATAAAAGGAGATACCTACACATCAGCTTTTCAAATGCATTCTTTTGTCATTTAACATTTTTATTTCATTTATTGAAAAATTTACAAATCTTACCTTTAGGTCACTTCCTGGCAAAGTACCTATGCCATCCTTCCAGTCCATTGCACTAAATACATCAAACTCCTGACCATTTCCACTAGAGGCAGATTCATTCATGATGCATGTACTACAAAAAAACCGAACAAACAAACAAACAAGTTACCTCAAAATTCTGTAAGTGGTTTAATGCTTATATCACCAGATATTTCTTCTAATGCATTTCAGAGATTTATATCAAATGCCTCCCTTAGCACACTGGCAACGTGGACAACTGCTGACAAGGATGATAATATTCATGATGTAATAAAAGTAGGGGGAATTCTTTCTAAAACTTTGAAAATAATACCTGTTTCACACACTAGGAGGCAATGGGGCTGTACTGGAGAGAAAAGAAAAATTTCAAACTGCAAATAAATTGACATGAGGAAAACATGTCAAGTACGCTTTAAAACATCTGTTTTAAGAAAGGCAAGGCATGAGTGCATGCCTTTAATAAATACATTAAACACTGATTAACTGAACTGCATTTCCGTAATATTGGAGAGCATGCTGATGTGAATGCTTTACCCAAGTTCAAATTAAAATTTCAAAATTAATTTGAAACTGTCAGTTTCCTGTCCAACTCAGAACATTTGAATATTCTTTATCTGTTTCCATACAGTTTCAGTAAATTTTGAATTGCATTTGTTAAAACTTATTCCATGTAGAGAAGCATATAAACACACCAGAGAAACTGACTGCTTTGTAAGACTTGACTTTACTGGATTCCTCCATTTCAGAACAGTGAATGCAGAGAGGATAATATTTATCTTCAGAAACAGTGCATCTGGACATCCTTTTATGCGATAAAAAAATTGCACAAGCAACAGAAGTACATTGCACTTGACCCCTGGCTTCAGCTCACCACTTGTCAGTGCCACAAACACACCATCAGTGGCACTGAACTGCAAGTGTTTCTAGCAGCCAGTTGTGAGCACCACCAATTTCTTCCTTTCCACTTCTCACAAACTCAGAAATCTTTAAATCTGTGGCCTGGCACCTAACTTACTATTTGTTCCATGTGGAATCTGACTTATTAATTTTGTTTCTGAAGAACGGCTGCACTATTTCTAGCAGATGAAATAATTTGTGGCAAAAATTAGCTGTTATTGTTTGTGAACTATTAGCAAAACCTTACCGCTTTTGAAATTTGCACTTCCTGAACTTTTTGGAATGCAAACTCTCTGAACTTTCAGACGAACACTTTCTAAGCCTCATACCCTATCTCTGCAAACTTTTGCTGCAACTATCAATATTTGAAATTCAAATAGCTAGAGAACTTCCTCAAAGCTTAACCTTGTTTTCTAAAATCTAATTTCTAACTTAGGTCCCACTCTGAATCTGCAAATACTCTCTGGAGATCTTGACTTTTCACAAAAAAAAGCCTCCAACAAAACAAAATAAAAACAACAAACAACCCAAAAGGTGCTATTTGTTTACTCCAATAACAGAAAAAGATGCAAACCGAGCAGAAGTAAACTCAGGTCATCTAGAAACTTCTTATTAAAAAGTTGAGGAAAAAAACAATTCACTTAATTGCATGAAAAACAACTGAATTAACATTGTATTCAACAGGAAAATAGTATCAATCTCTAACATCACCACTACAGACATATACTAGTTTGGTTTGGGGTACACAATGCCGCTTTCATTTCTCCTTGGTTTCCTCTTTATTTCTGGCAGAAGTCTTTAAAATCCTGAGCAGCAGCTTACTCCATGAGCTCTTTCATTACACTACAGCAACTACACAGTTATCAAAAAGATAACAGGAGCTGGACCTCAGTCAGTATCCACTGCTAAGAGTAAAGCTTTTGCATTCCCCTTCATTTCATATGGTAGGCAGGGCTCACAGAAAGCTCTTTGAGAAAACTTCATGCTTTTCACAAGACAAGTTTTAAGTAAGAAGAACCAAATGATTCGATGTGTCTTCCCCACCTTTAGGTAATTCTCTGCAAGAAAGTATTGAATCCTGTAACAACAACGTACAAAAATTCAATTTAAAAAACATCAATAAATCTAAACAAATTCATTGCAAACTGAGAATTCCCCAAAGCCATAGATCTCATCTTTTAAAATCACTCCCAGGCAAAATCCACCATCCTACCTCAGGGCAAGCTCCCGCAACACAACTTGGGATTTCTGCTTGATCTGAGTACCAAGTACCACTGTACACCAATTCAAACAGGCTTGACCAAACTGCAGCACAGTGGCAGAGGCACAGGCCTTCCCTCAAAAACACAAGACCCAAGCTTCTCTAAGGAGTAGATTAGAAAAAAAATGGGATCTCTCCAGGCACCCAAGCAGTTTTAAGGACATGAAACATGCTGGTTCAAGCACGTTGGTGGAACAAGCTCCCCAGGATTAGCCTGGCTAAGCAAACACAAAGCTGCATTCTGCATTAACTGAAGTCTCTAAGTAATCTTAAATTATCATTCTATTTAGAGGACACTTCACTCAACCTTCCTGTGATTTATTACAGAAACTACGCTCCAATGATTTCTGCAGAAGGTATGACAGAAGTCAGGAAAAGACCTGGAAGGCTGTGGAGAAATGCTTCCTCTCAGCAGCTGCTGTACCACAGAGCAAGGAGCATTGGACAGCATAGCTGCTCCATCAGATGCCGTCATCTCCCATAGTGCCACTTTCATTACAGACACGAAAATTACATGGAGGGTGGGAAATCGAGAGTCTAGCCTACTTAGGCAGGGAGTAAACCAAGAAAGGTGATGAAAAACTGGTAACAGAAATGTTCAGGGCATACTTGTCTCAAAAAAAACATACAAATTCTGACTTAATTGCAAGTAAGAAACTTTCCTCAGGTAACAAACAGCAATAATGATACATTCTGAAGATGTCTAAAGACATTCATTATTATTTTTCTTTTGCAATTAGCTCAAAGTCAAAGGCACAATCTGTATACCTTTCACATTCTGCAGCCTTCAGAAGCGTTCTTGGTGAGAACGAAAAGGTCACAAGGTAACAAAGATAGAAATTAACTTACAAAAAGGAATCACTTGTAACAAAATATCTGTTTCCAGCTTTACTGAGTTTGAACAGATGAAAGATAGGCCTATACCCCTCTCCTAATGACAGTAAGAAACAAGATACAGACCAATAAAATTGTTACAGCACTGAGGTACTAAAAAAGGAAGAACTCATCGCAATAGTTACATCTAAATCTCAGAACAAAGAAAACTAAAGAATGTCTTATCTACTCCTTTAATTTTTTGTTTTTAAAGCTCTGATGTAGTTCTTTGAACTAGTATAACTCCTTCTATAATGATTTCATCGGGTATCATTTCTGCTGCTGCACTGCCACAGAAGTGGTAAAAGTACTAGATGAATAAGGGGCCTGTCAGTGAATGCCATCTGATGTGAAGGAAAGGACATAACAGTAAGAACTTGGAGCAGTCATCTTCTGAAAGCATCTCTAAAATCTGCCTTTAGGGATGTAACTTTCTCAATCCTCACAGCCATAAGAGAAGTGTGCTGCACATTAATATTTCAACAATACCTTTGTTTCAGACATATGTAAAGTCATTAAAATAAACAAGCATGTTAAATAAGATTAAGACACGTCCTTTAGAAAAACCTTCATTTTTACCAACAGGTTCAATGATAAATGAGTACCTCACAGAGGAGATACTTACTGAGAATAACAGCACTAAAAATTAGATAGTTTCATCTGGTAAGAGACTGTCTAAAGATATAAAGCAAAGAAGCAGGACAGAATATGCCAATTAGACTTACAAGGAGTTTTTGAAGTAATTACAGGGTTACATAGTGAATACATCAGAAAGTAGTAATAGGAGTCTTTCTTCCAGTCAGTGCTTTAAAAACCTATCTGACCTCTACCCGAATTTTTAACATCTAAGACACTAACCGTGAAATGCCCGTATGATTTCTAACCATTGGGGTCAACTCAATACTGGTCACTGGGCAGCAGAGACAGAGCTCAGCAGTAAAAGCCACCAATCATCATTGCCAGACTGGCATAACATGTCTGCAGTAATTTGTCATTTCTTCTTATGCACCTCTGTGTATTTTTATTTGTATTTTTGAGGATTTCTGTAGCTACCATGACAAGACAGCCCAGCAGATTCGCCCCATACTGATCCACTCCCCAGCTGATAGCTCCTATGAGGAGACCCAAAACTGGGAACACAGACCAAGGGGAGGTCACAGCAAGTGACATTAAGAGAGAGTTCCAAGGGAAAAAGAGATCCCGAGGGAGAATATCCTTCTACAGGCAAGCCATGGTCCCTCATCCCCACTGGACTGGGTGAGCATCGATGGATGCTCAGAAGCAAAGACAACAGGTTAGAGTTTTTGTCCTAATATTGCATAATTTTTCTTTGGACATCTCCAAGGCTGCTTGGTGTAGCACCCATGAGCTCAAAGGACACATTTTCCCATGCCCAGTAAATATGGAAAACAAAGTGGATCTGAAGGGAACAAATCAGCGTACCAGAGCTGCAAATACACCAACTTCTAGACACCAGGGACAACTGGATACTCAGCTTAGTTTTATTTAACACGTAAGAATGTGAATATTACCAGCACTGACTTGTTACACTCCCAAAGCCACATGAAGCAGAATTACTCTTTACAGTGTAAGCTCTGTCTGATATTTGACAACAGTAGTAAGTTTGAGCTTCATGATAGCAAAAGCAAAGCCCATTGACTGTAAAGCCACTGGGGTGAGCCTTGCTTCTCTCTTCACAGTCCTCTCTTTGAGTTGGGCACACCTCACACTCGCCTCTTACTCAGCCTTCATATTTTTGCGCCAGACTTCACTTACAGAAAAACAACCACAACAGGAACAGTGCAGGAAATGGTAAAATTCTTTGATACTACACACCAAATTGTAATGTGTTTTTTCTTGTACCTGTTTGAAGGTTAAATTATTTTAATATTTAATTAAAGTAAGTATTTTCAGACACACATTTTCCTCAAAAATCTCATTTTTCATTGCTTGGAAACTACTTTACTAGTTCTGCTATGTTTCTATTCTTTGTGTTGAAAAGTTGTTTGAGTAAATTCCACCATTTTGCCTGTTACTTATGAAGTTAATTACAAGCAAGGTATTTTAACAATGAGATACATAGCTTTTTATGTATTCACAAAGGGACACAGCTTAAAATTCTTTGCCATTCAAAGGTTGTAACAGAAAAAGGACCAGAGTTCCTATTGATGATGTCAACCCTAAGCATTATTTACTCTTATCTGTTGCTATTCTTCTGACTACTAGATGTTTCACGGCAACTGTGTATGTTCGTTCTTGCTTCCCAATATTTGGCTTTAAAGCTTTTTCCCCTACAGAAGAATCTAGCCACAAAAGCATTAAAAAATACTAAGAAGCCTGGGTCTGCACCAGTGCTTAAAGGAGGTTCATGCTGTCCTGATCTGAGTCTGGTCTCTGTCAGCAAGGTGACACAGTTATTGCTGTACCATTGCTAGAGACTGGGTAACAATTACACACAGACTTCATCTACAGCCTCATTTTCAAATATCTACAAGACACTACAACAACAATAGTTACCCAATACCAAAGCGATTCTGTCATCTAATGAAACTTACCACCGACAGCCTTTCCTTGTTTATAAACAGCCTGTACCTCACACTAGAAAAGTATTTCCTCTGCAAAGCTTTCATGTTCCGCTTATTTCTGTTATTGTCTGTGGAGGCCTGAGTAGAGATTTAACCAACTCAGAGAGTAAGAGTTGCATACAACAACTTTGAAATCCTGTGATTTAAAGTCCCTTAATTGTCTGAACCAATCACAGCAACTTACAAAAAGCTTCTCTGTTTATTTGTTCCTTCTTCCTTCCCCTATGCAGACACCACCAGCACCGAATCTTCACACCTCCTGTTCCAAATTATTTCCTACCCAAAGTTACTTCAGTATACATCTGAGCATCCCTTTTGTCTGACTCATGCCCTCCTCTTCCTCATCTGCCAGTTATTACCAGCTCCCATAAGCTCTGCTGTTCATAAACAATTAGTTCACCTTTTCTAGCTCCTAAACACACAGAGCAGGTTACTGCAATTATAGACTTTCCTTCCTCCCCCATTCATAAAGAGCTGCTGCATCTTCCATTGTGATGAGTAGTCCTACAACTGGAGCACTAACAAGCTATGACTACAGACATTCTATCACTTTCTTCAGTAAGCCTCATGCCAGCTCATCACTGATTCCTCACACCCATCACTCACAATCCATCATCCTCCTTACCAGCAGTATTAAAAAACAGACGAGAGCAAATTGAACAGCCCACAAAAACTCAACCACCTCACTTCACAGAACAGGTGATGCCAAATAAAACTCAACAAGTTAGAGGAAAAGAAGTCATCACAAGTTATTGATGCTTTTAAAGCAATATCCTAAGAGAAGTCAGTAAGCTGAAGGTGAAACATACACCACAAACTAAACCAGAGTTTATTACAGTTGCCCAAGTGACAACAAGCACCATCCCAGACGATTGCTTCAGTCACCTTCACTAGACCACCAGTTCATGAGACCAACCGGACCACAACCGAAGCCGCTGAAGTCTCACCGGGAAATAACGCCTACCCAGCACCACCCGGATAAGAGTGGAAAGCTTTGCTGCCTTCAGCCACTACTTTCCGGGAGTCTCCCTCTTACAGATGTTAATCAGAGAGACTTCTGGGAACGTGGTAACTTTCTTGGTAAAAAACACTGGTTCCTGAACAGCTTTAAGATTTGCACTAAGAAAGCTGTGTTACAATTCTGAGCACAGACTATTTCCTAAAATGACATAGGCTGAACTTTTTATATCATGAGCTTTATTTATGTTCACCACCTGATTTTTAGCACCCACGACTGAGCACCCATTCATGAGTAGAAACAGCAAAAAATGATCGGTCCAGTGCCACTCAACTACACGGAAGAAATAAAGAAAATAGAACAAAACTAAAAATGTTACTCCTGCTGCCTTTCGCTGTAAAGCTTTTACACCGCGCTGCTGAAGCACAGGTAATTAAAAGACACGGAAGAGACCGTGACCCTCACGGCCCGGGGGAGGCTGCCGCATCTCCAGGGGCCTCCTTGACGCACGCAGCGCTCCTCAAGCCCAAAAACCCCGGGGGCTCAAGCCGCGCTCTCGCGTGGGACAAGCGCCGCGGCCGCAGGGCGCGCCCCGCGCCGCTCCCGCGCAGCCCGTGTTCCCGGCGGGGCGCGGCGGCCCCGGCAGCGCCCGCCCGGAGCCGCCCGGGCCGCTCCCCGCCCGCTGCCCCTGCGCCCGGCGCGGCGGAGCGCGGCGGCGGCCGGAACGCTGCGGCGAGGCCCGGCGGGCGCGGCCGCCGCTCCCCGGCGCCGGCAGCCCGCGGCCTACCAGCAGAGGTCCCTCCTTGGCCAGTTTTGCGGCGTGTTTTTGCTGCACTTGAAACTTTCTGGAGAAAACCCGGGCTCAGGTCCGCGTCTTCCCCAGGCTCGGGCAGAGCCGCCGAGACAAAAGCGCCCGCCCGGCTCCTCGGGAGGAGCGCTCGGGGAAAGCGGTTCTCGAGTCTCTCTGATTCTCTCCCGAATTTGCCTTTTTTTCCTTCGCCCCCGCCCCGGGCAATTAAACAGAGCGGGGGAACAGTGCCCCCCTGCCCCGGCGAGGGGGCGGCGGTGGGGGCGAGCGCGGTGCCGGCGGGGGTGGGAGAGGAACTGGGTGTTAAGTGTTCCTGAGGAAGTTGCACAACGAGAGAGGGACTCTGCTTGTTTACCGGGTCCCTCGCTTTTTTTTTTTTTTTCCTTCCCACCCCCCTTTTGCCTCTCCCCCCTCCCCCCCCTCCCCTCCCCGGGACCGGGATCTGGGAAAAGGAGGTTGCCTCCGAGTGGAAAGGAAAAAAAATTAAAAAAATGTTACCTTCTCCTCCCTCCTCCCCTCCCCCAGCGCGGAGGAGAAGGAGGAGGAGGAGGGGGGCGAGCTCTCTTTTTTTTCTAGGGGGCTGCGGGGGCTCGCTCCTCGGCCGCTCGCAGCCGATCTCCGGGCATCTCTCGGCGGAGAAGTCACCCCTTCCCGCGGGAGGGGCCGGCACACGCCGCCTCCCCGGAGGGCTCGCCCCCGCCCGGCCCCGCAGCCGCCAGCGCCCGGCCCCGCGCTGCAACTTTTTCTCTCACGCTCTCGCGTGCGCCCGCTCCGACGGGGAGGGGGGAAAACCATGGGGGTGGGGAGCGGGCGCCGCTGCGGCCCCGACGCGGCGCCCCCCGCCCCGGGCGCCGCAGCCCCGGCAGCCTCTCCGAAGCCCCGGCCGGGGGCGGGCGGCCGCTCCGCGGGAGCGCCTTCCCGTCGGCCGCCGCTCCTTCCCCCCCCCGAAAGAAAAAAAAATCGCTTTCCGCCCCCCCCCGAAAAAACACCGCCCCACACGCGCTAGCGAGAACAAGTGTGCCTATATCCTGTTGTTATATGCACCGGCTGCGGAGACGGGGAGGGAGAGACGGGCGTGTGCGCGGGGGGCCGCTCCCCCACCCCGGCCGCACTTCAGGCGAGAGCGCGCAACTTAACAGAAAAGCCGCGTCCTATTCCCTGCCCCTGCCGGCCCCCCCGCGCTCCCTGCCCCCGTTGTCGGCAAAATACGCACTCACGTGTATGCGCGCTCACACACACCGCCGGCACCCCGGGGCCAGCCCCCGGCAGCCCCCCGAGGCCGGCCCGCGGAGCCGGCGGCGGTGACAGGCGCCGGCCCCCGCCGCCGCACGCAGCCCGAAGCGGGCAGGGGCCGTTCCCCCGCCGCCTCACATGTCTGCCGCAGCGAGCGCGGCGCACGCACCGCACAGAGGCAGGAACTGAGCACTCGAGCAAAAGACTTTTTTTTTTCGTCTCTTAAAAAAAAAAAAAAATTGCTACAAGCTTGCCTTTTTTTTTTTTTTTGTATGTGTATGTGTGTGCAAACTTTCCCCAAAATGGCGGAAATTGGGAGATGACTATATTTTAAATATCTCTCGCACACAATCACACAAAGTGCAGGAGCGACGGAAAATACAAACTCCGCTGCGCGCTGGTAGAGGCCTTCGCACACGGGGACCCACGGCACATTCAACCGGTATATCCCGGCAGCCGCCACCTCTCACCGCTTCCGACCAAAAACCCCTTTTTCGCACCCCTCTCCGCTGCGCATTGCCCCCTCGCAGCCCGCACTTCTCCCCGTCCTTCAGTCTGTACGAACAAAGAGCCGGGGCTGCAGAGGGGGGGCTCGGGTGGCAACGAGCCCCCTCCCTCCGCTCCGCTCCGCTCCCTCCCCGCCCGGCGCTCACACACACCCGTGCCCCCCCCCCCCACCTTCCCCCCGCCGCCCGGCCGCGGCACCCGCATCACATTGTTCCCAACAGCACGGCGGTGCCCCGTAAGTGTCATTAAATGGAGCCAACTGACAAGCTCATTGGTGGGGCAAGTCTGCAAAATGTCTCTCCCCTTCCCTTCCCCCTCCCTTCGGAACCCACCCCCCCCACCCCCCCCCCCCAAAAAAAAAGGCCCCCCCAAACACATTTCCACAGCTCCCTCCCCCGTGTATATATATATGTACATACACATACGTGCGTGCGTGCCTGTGTATGTATATAAATATACAGCGCATATATATATACATGTACTCCCTTCATGTGTTTGGGAAGAGAAAAAGAAATACCAGGCACCTCTCTCTTTCTTTTGTTCCTCTTTCACACTCGTACACTTATGATTTAGTGAGATCCCCGGTGCCCCGGCCGCTCCCCAGCCACTTGCGAGTCACTTGCCCACTTTACCCGGCATTAACTTCCATCCTTTCTGTTCGAGGTGGTCGGGGAGAAGCCCCCCTCCCCTTCCCCAGATACGTTTCGTAAGGGAGGGAGAGGAGGTGCGTCTCTCCCTTTATCTCTCGCGCTCTCTCTAACTTTCATCCTCACCTAGGGGGAAAATTAAAACCCGTCACCAGCCTTTGCCATCGCGGCTCCCTAAACGGCTTGCGGATCAGATCGGAACCCGCCGCTCCTTACCCCCCCAAATTCTCTCTTTCTCCGTCTCTCGAGTAGTCCTGACAAATATGGTCCAGGGCTGCGGGCACAGTGAGCATGCGCCCGCGGAGCCAGGGCTGGGGAAAGGGGAAACTGCCGCCGCCGCCGCCGCCGCGGCTCCTCTTCCTCCCTCGCCTGCGCTGCCGCTGCGCCCCGGCCGCTCGCAGCCGGCACCCGTCAGCCGGCACCGGCGGCGGGCATCGCCCTCGCCGAAAACGCGGCCGCCGACGAGGGCTCCGGCGGAGGTGCGTCCTCCCCCTGATTTACTGCCGACGCTGGAGGAATAATAAGGGGACTTGTGCAGCAGCCGCGCGCTATTTTGGGCGCTTTCAAAAATAACGCCTTATACTTTTCGCGGAGGGGGAGGTCCGGTCCTCGGGGGTCCCGCCAGGTGCTGCTGAGGTTGGGTGGTGGGCGCCCGGGGACCGGAGAGAGCCTGTCTGTGGCTCTTGGCCCCATCCTCTGCCCAGAACAGACCTGGGGCAGAGGCAGAGCCGCTGGGCACCAGCAAGGAAAGTGCGGGTCCTGCGGGAGACGGGTTGCCCTCCGCCGGGGCCAGCGAGGGGATCCCCGAGGAGATGCTCTGAAGCCAGGCAGCACGGAGCCGGACTCCTCCTGCACTCCCGAAATACCGGGTGCATTCGATATGGACACATTCCTTGTGGTGGGCCTCGTCTCGTTTAAAACCGAGCCAGCTCACAAAGTAAAACTAGCCTCACATGTGCCACCTGCTTGAATACTCTCCATCGGTGCCCTGTATTCCCAAAGACAAATGTCATCGTCATTTGTTTTCTGTCACTGGTTCAGAAAACACTGAAAACTGAAGGCCCTTTTTATTTCATGGGATTGCCCAGGATGGACTTCACCTGCAAGGAGGTCTGTTAGCAAAAGAACATTTCAGAACATAGACCTGTTCAAGGCCTAAGTGTTCTGGGAAAGAGGGAGGATGGAGGATTGTGATCAGATGTAAATATGATACTTTAAAAACTGTTTTTACATATATAAATGTATATACGTAGTTTGAGGCAAAGTATAAAACAACAGAGAGTACAGTCTTAATTATACTAATCCTAAATTTTTTCAGACCACTCAGCATTGCTCTAAAGTCATTCTGTCCTAAAGGCAAAAACTGACAAAGTAAATTCTGAATTTTTGATAGTTTGGCATGTTATTATTTATCTCTTAAAACAACTCTAAAACCTCAATACATTTTTTGTTAATCCCAGTAATGATCAATGACCAAGTTTTGTCTTGCTTTTATATATGCTTCCTTCTACAATTATACTTCTAATTTTAGCCCAAATTACTAGAACAGAAATAATAAAAAATATTAATAGGCAGCCAGTAATAAGTATCAGTTGAATATCAATAGAAATAAATAAAAATGCCAAGACTAAGTACAACCTTTTAGGTATTATGGACGCATACTGTATTACCCTATGATCTCCAGGATGGGGACAGCATTGCACTGGACATGGGATAGAGATGGTTCACCTCTGACAGGACTTCCTAGCCTCAGCTTCTGTTCAATAGAGCATTTAATTTGGAATGTATGTTAAAATATTTAGGAACCAAGCTTGACAACTCTGCTCCCTTAAACTATACCCATGCTAAAACAGTTCAGATGATCAGGCTTTTACCATTCTATCTTGACAGTTTCTGTCTATTTAAATGAATTTTTTTTTTCACAGCAGTAAAATGGGGCTCACAAATAAGTATTTGCAGGACTGGTGCTCAAGCAAAATACATTGTAGTTGTTTTATGATGAGCAATGATGAGACTTCTCACACCCCTTCAGCTCAAATGGCAATGCATATAGGCTGCAGTTTTCATCAATAAACATATGTTCATTAGAAACTAATTACAGAAAACAGTATTAACCTAATTGTAATAATTAGTGATAACATACATTTTAACTCTTCTAAAACACAGATGCAAAAAATAGTAAAGGATGAGAAAATTCCTACTTTCCACCAGTGAACTCTTAGCTGAGGAAATTTATGTGTTAGAAACAAAGAATAAACTGTAACTGAAGTCATTCGGCACTTTTTTGAAAATTATTTCCCAATGTTCCCAGTGTTCAATGTTGTTGAAATGTTTTAAGTCAGACAGTTGCCAAAGAACTAGATTATTCTATTGTAGCATTAAATTAGCTGGGCTCTGCAGAAGATACTCAAAGAATGGTGCAATTTGGTGTTATTTCAAACTCTTTACGATACTTGACCTGTTCTGATTATTCTCCAGATGATACTGATGTTTTGGGGGATGGTATAACATACCCTGTTAAGAAAATACATTTCTAAGAGTACAACTGAACTAGTTATTTGCCATTATTTTATTTATGCTAGAAAGAGTTTGTCTCTTTCCTCTGAAAATCTTAAAGGGAAACATAGTCATATATGTGACTATGATATAAGAGTGTAGCACCTTACAGAAAATGATGGCACAGGTGGAAAAGCTCCTTGAAGGATGTATATTGGAAGTAGTAATTGAAAACAAGGATTTGAAACGGCTTTATTGGATCAAACTGATAACTCTTTGATTAAAATAATAGGACCTATGAAATTAATAAATTAATGAAACTAACCTTCTGTTCTCTGTCTCTTCTTCAATCCTTGCCCTAATCATAGTGTGTCAGCTCGTAATGTATAACAAACCCTTTATTTTGTCAATAAAAATTTATTGAGTAAAAATAGATTAAACATTGTTCACATATGCTCTTTAAACATTAGTTCTGTTGCCATTTTATTTAATACTAGAATTCCATCTGTATTCCAAAGGCAGAGAATTTTGAACACTTGTTTTCTATATGTAAGTATGGCATTTAATATGATTTTGGCAGTATGTTTAATGACAGATTTTGGAGTAGCTAAATTTGGTCTCTCTCTGAGTATTCTTGTAACTCGTTGAATAGGTGTTTGTGCTGTAGCCAAATACTGATTATTTTTCTAAGAGCATGTGCATGAATATCCATATACATGGCTTCCAAAATCCAGATCTTGAGTATCATTTAAGGGGCTGAGAGCAAAGTAATGTCCATTATCACCCGTTCAGTTTGCATGTTGGGTTCATGTGGTCTAATGGCTCCTCAGCAAGTATCTACCTAAACCGAGAAAAAGAGGATCAGAACATTTTACCAAATAATTTGCCGCTTCCGGGATCTTGATTTCTACAATAAAGATGAGCATGCCTTAAAGAAGGCCTTGTTAATGAAAAATAGCCTGCATGGGACTTTTTATCACACTTCTAGTAGCCTGTGCAGTTCATTGTGTGACCTTTCTCACCAGTGACAGTCATCAGTCTGTCATGTGATTCTTCCCCAACCTGGAAGACAGCGAATAGAGTTTGAGGGCAACCACTGGGGAAAAGTATTAAATGTAAATGTTATGTAAGCCAGGAAAATGGAAGTGGGAAAGCTCTAAGAAGTTGGGAAGGAAGAGAGGTATGTGTGCTCATTTACCAACTGAAGCAAGCAAATTGCAGTCCATGGTGATTCCAGTTCCTCTCAACAGTACTGTCTCCCTGACCAGAGAACTTGATGTCCACACTGATGTTAAGAAATAATGATTGACTTATTATCGATAGAATCAACTAGTTTTGCCACTAATCCCAGAATAATTATCAAAGTTGATTCAAATGTCATGCTAAACTGGAGAGCCAGTAATACTTCCTAGCTTTCAGATCTGTGTGCCTGCCTGGCTACATCCCAACTCCCTACCAGAGTGAGACTTGGGTGGGCAACAGTCTTTTTTTCCTGGGAAGGAAATTTGAACATGAGTATTCAAAAGAAACTGCAGTGTTTTCCAGAGAGGTTTTGGCCCAACATGCACTGTAGGTGTAGCCTGGGAGAGCTTGTTTCTGGAGACATTGATGAAGCCTTTGAAAATTCCTGCTTTCAAAAAGTTGCAAGACTACAGAGCTTTCCAGAGTTATTCTTCATCCTAAAGAAATTCAAAGGCAGATAGAGAAGTTAGGGGATTGCCGGTTCAGGAGTGAATCCAGAGCCATGTTGCATATAAAGAGTTTGGGGAGCGTCGGACCAGAAAAACGAGTTGTAAAAGCAAAAAAAGTGATTTGTAAGACTGAGTCAAATGCAAATTAGGAATATTGATGAGGACTCTTGAACCAGAAAAACGTCAAAGTTAGAAGCTTGGAAATGTGAGCTGGACATTAGGGAAGGGCTTGGAGCACTGGCAGATCTTAATAAGTTGAAGGAAGCCGGAGGTGGGCCCAGAGACAAGAGGTATGAAGATACAGCAGAGGTTGTGCAGTCTGAAATGGATGATAGGCCAAAAGAAACAGGTAAGAATAAAGGTCCTGAGGGAGAGGAAAGGAGAGGGTAGTAAGAAAAGAGACACATCACAGGGGAGGACAAGTGGTATGGAAAGGGGCAAACAGAATGTAAGTGGGTCAAGAAGTAAAAGGGGAAAGAAGGGAGGGAGCCTGTGCCAGGCAAAGCTGGAAGTAACAGGAAATTTGCAGTCTTTAAAAATGGAGTTTCCTATATGTAGTTTTAAGGGATAATAATGAACAATATCGTGGTTATGAGTGGGTAAGAGGGTAACCACCACATGGCTCTTTTTGGCACAGAACTGTATTCATACGTGTCCGTTCCTAAGGTATGTGGGCACACTCTGCATATGAGGGCCATTATCATTTCCCATAGTAGGCGGCTTTAACTCTGTGAGATTATAACAGCCTTGCAGCAGAGCATTACGTTGGACATTGTGTTCAGGCTGGATACTCCAGACCTGTCATCCAAAAGCTAGTAGTCACTCCCAGAGCTAAGGCCGTGTTTTTAATATGCACAAAGAAGGCAAGCTGATGAGGCAGCACAGAACAAACATCACTCTCGGGAACAGAAGCTGAATGAGAGAGGGTTGCAGTCTTCACTTCTTAGGTGGAAAACAATTCTGTTGACATAGGCAACAAAAGCAGGGGTTATTTTAATAATTGTTTGTAGAATTTTTAGGTCTGTAACTGCTGCTGAAAAATATCTGGAAGTGAATAAATAGCTCATCCTGTGAGTCTGCTCAGATGGCAAAGCCTGACTGCATGGGGAAAAGAGGAGGAAGTCCCATCCAAGGTCCTTAAAACACAATGGCAGGGTGAGAACTTGCTCTAACTTGCTCTCCCTGGAGAGCAATAGAACAGTTTTCAGAGCAACATGTGTCAGACTCAGTGACTCACAGCCACATGTGGACATTCCTAGTAAAATATAAATTGGTCCAGCAGTAGATGAAGAGGAAAGAATCCCAAATATTGCTTGTGCTAGACATGAGAGCAAATGACTCAAAGTATGCATGCAGACTCTTCTTTCTTTATTTTCAAATTCTTTTATCTATTACTGTGTTCAAACAAGTAAATAATACCCTTTTTCCTTTATTTTTTAGTACTGGTGGTGTCAGATTGCATATACCAGGCAATACATGCTTGAGGTATGTGGGATAATGCAGAGGTTTTCTCTGAGCAAACAGATCTCTCCTTGTAGAGGCTAATGCAAAAACCTGATGCCAATAGTTAAAGGCAGTAGAAGGAATCCAGAAATACAGCAAACATTGAACAAAGCATTTTTGGACATTGATAAGAGGTTTTCCTTACCTGAGAATTCAGAATTAGGATTGCAGCAGAACAGGTATCCACTAGGCCCGCCAAACGTGACTGCAATTAAAGCAACAGACAAAGCATCTCCTGTTTGCTGTTAGGTCCAACAACCCACGTAGAACAACAAGAAGTGAGTCCTTTATAACATTTTTCCAATGATGTTGTGTCATGTGGACACACAGCAATAGCATTCCCCTCTTTGATGAGCAACAGAGAATATTAATGGGGCCTGTTTCTGCGACTGACAACGAATGGATTATTCAGAATCTGAGAAATTTATATTCCATTGCCAATGATCCTGAGTCATCAGGCATTGTGGAGTCAACTCATACATTTCCTGTTCTGGCATAGTGGGCATTGTGCTCTCATTGATCTATATATGTAAGTGAATATGTAAATGTAAATAGTAGCTTCAGTCAGTAAAAGGGAGCTTTTGTTCTGGACTTTTAAGCTATGTGCTAACTCCTCATGCTAGGAAATCAATCTGCCAAAATCTCATTTATTATCTAGCAAACAATGACAAGTGCAAAGTACTATTCTAAGTAAAATAATTACACACAATAGTAAGAGGTGGGAGTACCTGTTTGCTGTAGAATTCAAGGTTCAACAAACACGTTTCAATGGAGAACTCAGTCTCCTGGCTACCACAACAAAGCAGGCAGGATATTCTCCTTGCTTTGAGCACAGAACTGTATATGTTAGTAGTCTGTGCAGGCTGATGCCTATTTGAGGAAGAACCAACATGTTGGTTTACATTTGCAGTTTCCCACAACATGATTTGATTTCAATATCCACTGATAACAGAACTGATGCATGCTCTTAAGCATTCAAGAGGAACTGAACTTCAGAAAAGATACTTTTGCTGAAACTAGTTCATTTTCACATGTTCCAAGATAAGCTTCACGTGACACTTCACATCAAGCCCTCCTAGCTTCTTACCCTCTGGGGAATTCTTGCAAATCGAAATCCTCTGTGCCTTAAATTTTAGGAAGAAAATGATGCAGCATGGGAACATCAACTGTATAATCATTACTATCGTTATAGTGCTGTACTGGGAAGCATATATACCCTTCTTCAAATAACCTCCAAATATTTAAACTGGACAAATTAAGTTAAAACTGAAGGACTTTTAGATTTGCAGTGCACAAATACTGCATTTGGGGGTGTTGGTGAGTTCTCAGGGAGCCTTTAAAACTTCCAAGGAAACACAGAAGGATCATTGGCTAAAAATGGATGATGGACCTTTCTGGCTCCAAAGAGAAAGTAAATCTCTTGCCCTCTCACCACTCATCCAGAGAGTCATGGATGTAAGTAGCAGTTTCATAAATATATTTTTTTCATCCTGAAAGCACCATGCATATTCTTCACCTTGCAGAAATAATTACAGTGACGGTGTTGTGTAAGCGTACTGCTAGGCACAAATCTCACCTGGGGCTTTTATCAATGGCTAACTTATGGCACCTCTCTTACGTGCTGAGTTTGGAGCTAAGGCTTTGTAGAAAGCCAGTGGAGTGAAGAATGTTCTTTAGAGTGGACTCAAACATGTACATGAAAGGTTTATTGCTTTTATTAAATATATAGTGAATACAGGTGTGCACCTTACATTACAGCCTATGTGAATACCTGAATTGCAATTCTCAGTTCAGAAATTTTTGCCAAAAACTGTCTCATCTCCTACATTACGATGCATATTTCCATTCATAATATTTCTGACTTCTCCTGTTTTGGAGGAGATAGTTCATCAATCCAATGAAAAGGAGATACCACCTAGATATATCTTAATGAGCAAGAATAGTATATAATTTCTACAATTATTTATTTCTTTATTTATTTGTTTGTATTAAACAACTTAATCTTTTGGTAACTAGTAAGGTTGTTCTTCTCTATGGAATGTAAGCCAAGTTTCAGCTGGGAACAAATAATTGGATTATATAAGCACACATAAAAATAGACTGACCCACATCTATAACAACAGGATCATATTGTAATAAAATGCTATTTCTTGTACAATTCCTGAAGGCAGAAAGCACCTATATGAATGGACTTGTATAAGGAAAGCCACGTTATATTTGGTCTATATGCTGTTTTACATTCATGTGAGCCAAAACATGAACAGTTTCTCTTTTGGTGGTGCAAGTTTGTTCTGTAGTGAAGATGGGTGTTTAGGCCTGAGTATCATGATTTGCATTAGTATCAGAAGATTCATATAAGATGACATGGTCTGAGAAGAAGAAGGAGCTGCATGGAAAAAGTACTATGCAAAGTTAAGATTTTTTTATTATTATTTCTGGAATAGGCCGCAGTGCTGTACAATTTTGTTTAGGTTACTACGACCCATCAGAATAAGGCTCTACTGAGCACAGTTCTGCACACATCAGGGAATCAGCAGCTGCAGATTTAAATAGGATAAGAAACATTATATAAACTTACTGCACATGCTGCTTCTCCCGTTGTAGTAGCTAATATGTCAAGACATGCTTATAGAAACAGACACATGCATATGTGCATGGCAGACAAGGTAGGTGCTCGGCTGGAATTCAAACCAATGTGTATTTACAACTGCTGTGCTCTCTTGCACAGCTTGCAAATTCACAAGCTGACACGGTATATTCCAAATATTTTAAGTTGTTGTTGTCTTCAAAGCTAAAAGATGGAAGCATAACATGGTAATTGTGAATATTTAGTACTTTACAATTCTCACAGACTAGTTTTATCAAGCAATATCTGTTCCCAAACCAATAGACTGTGTAGAACAAGAGCACCTTTCTTTAACTATAGCTGACATTAGTGGTGCTCAAAGCCAACTTACAAATCCTTAATGCTTAGTTAACTCAGAATTAGTTTTCTTCACAGTAAGAGCATGATGTACTCCAAAGTAATGAATATTTCTATTTTAAATTCTTAATTTTATTATCTATAACATTTATTTATTTATTAATGTCACAAGAATTCTTTCATAACAGAGAAATTTTCCCCACTATTCTTTCATTGCTGCTCCCTAACATTCTAGTAGGTGAAAAAAAAATGTTGGTAGAAGGTAAGTGTGGAAAATTCCAGCCTAAAATACTTCTTTAGGTAATGAATCACTGAAAATAGGGAATTAGAATGAAAATCATTTCTAACCTTTTTGCATTTGCCCCCTTGTAGCTCAAATACGGAGTTCACAATACGAAGGGTGTGTGTATGTGTCTGCAGCCTAGACCTGGCTGCTTAACCAATAACACATAAATCTAACCAGCCAAGTACAGCATAGAAAGAGCAAAAACTGTTTTTTGTTGTTTTGTTTTGGTTTTTTTTTACACTGCTTAGCTTCTCTGCATTAACACAGATGTAAAAGTAATCACTTGAGGCAAACTTAGGCTCTAGTTGCTACCTGAGCTAAGCTGAGTTTCATTTCAGTGTGCATTGATTCAAACTTATTTCAGCTGACTGTTAATAAGAGCAAAACCCAAGAATTTTCCATGATGTAGAACCCAGTTCTCTTAAAACTAACCAAGAGCACAAACTAATCTTGCACTAGTTATTGAAGAACCATCCAAACAATTTTTTTCTTGCTCCTATTCCAAAGTGGACTGAATTAAAAAAGAATTTTACATCAGAAATTTGCAGTAGTTAAAGATCAGGAAGACATTTAGCAGATCAATTCTGCATAAAAACTGGTGATTAGTCCTGCTAGCACATATGATCAGATAAGATTGGGAAATCATGCCAATATTCCAGGTGCTTAGTGGATTAGATAGCAATGCTGATCTTTTAAAGTAAGTGCAACACTACAGTCAGTACGGCACTCTTCCATCAAACAATGTGACTGCTGTATTCTCAGTATCTGTGTGAGATTGCAACAGTGTGGCTTTTACATATACTTTTACAATTAAAATAAAATTCAGAAGATAAAATGCACTTCTAAGTCCACTCAGTGACTGGTCAGTCAAAAACCCACAGAGATCAATAGGGCAGTAATTTGCAATGGGAACTGGGCTCAAAACCCTTTATATCTTTTTGAAAATTTTGCCCAAGTCTAAAAGAAATAGATTTTTTCTGGAGCCAAAATGTCATGTGCTTAGTGGATCATCCTGGAACTTCAGGATGTGAAAATACCTCTGACATTGTGAATGTTAAGAGAAATAAAAGTCATTGTGTTGTACATATGCTTGGTGTCAGGAAAGACTGATCTCTGAGACCAAACATAAGCTATGTGAATTCAAGCAATTAAACAAAGTCACAGTTGTGTTTATACAAAACTTTTGAGTGTAGCCCTCTCCACAGACTGCAGGCGAGCAACAGAGATTCATCTGATCTTACACAGTTCTTTCCTATTAGACTTCCTATGCACCAATAGCTTTGTGAAACCTTAACAACTTCCTAAAAGGAAACATTTCAAAAACTGACCCATAAGCAAAGTAAGAATCCTATTGACATATTCACCTTACCAGGGTATACCATTCACTGCGCTGATTTAAAATTTACCTGCAATTAATCCCATACCTGGCAACTGGAAAACATAGGAAATATAGTTGAAAATATAGTTTTAAAATTGCAGAGAGGATGAAATCAATTGCTCAAATCTGAAATCTAAATCAGTCTCAATAGGTTTTCAATTTTTTTTTTTTTTTTTTTTAATGTAAGGATGGCCATTTAACAGCAGGGATATTAACTTGCAGATCACATAACAAAATTTTAATTTCCTTGACTTTTTCTGTTCTCATCTTCCAAATGTTCTGGGGCTCCACATCAGCTCAAATGTTCCTTTGTTGGTCATCCCTCAAAGCTCACCCAGTGCAATGCAGTATAATGTCAGTGCAGGCAACTTGCAGAGACTTTGCACAACTGTGGAGTTTGTGAGAGAGCAGCTGAATTTCACCCAGGTCTGGAATGCACAGCTGGGACATTTCCCCAGCTCCAGTAATGCTTCTATCCCCACTCATCCACCCCAGTCACTCCAATCACACGTAATGGAAGAAATCCCGTAGACTCTGAAGGCAAACTTAAAATGTCTTTGTCACCCACATATAAAAGCCACTGTGGGCCACAGATAGCTCATTGGGCATGGGTAAATAAGTAGCTTGTTCTAAGATCTCCCTTTTTAACATCTGAACCCAGTTTTTGCCTGCAGTTCATCTGCTTAACAACTATTCCCAGCAAGCAAAGACAAAAGTAGTTTTTGATGAACCAGTTGGCAGGAATCACCGCTTCCTGACAAAACCGAACATCTTCCATGCCCCTCTGGCAGTCCAGACACATTCTGCCTTGACTGTGAGGATATGATATGAATCACCTGGTCTTTTACAAGCAAAAAAAGAGTGAAGTCTTGATACCCACAGATTCAATGCAGGAAGGATTGGCACTCTTGGACTCAGCAGAGTCTGAGCAGTGAGCTCTTCCAGCCAGCTCTTCACTGCTGTGATAGGAAAATACATCAAAGGAGTCACACAGGGCATTTTGTGGTAATATCCACTGGATAGCAAGTCATTAGATTCTTTGAAAATTTGGATTATATCATTCAGATATCTTGAGGTAAAAAATAGAAGTCATACTGAGTCTTGTCAAGTAGCTTAAAAATCTGCAGTTCTGATCTTCAAGGTGAAAAAACATTTCACTTTTTTAATATGATAATTGTTCATTCCTATGAATAGAAGCTATTGGATGAAATGAATGGAAAAAAAAGGGTCCACTTTGACCTTTCTGGAATAGCTACTAAGAAACCTGGATCTAGGTGAGTGAGGAGCAATCTAAACTGAAACAGATAGGAGTATGACCTCATCATTATTCTGCATATAAGTATTAAATATATCGAAATATGTAAAAGTTTTCTCATATAGCATAAACACTGTAATTTTTGCAAACTGCTGGAAAGGTGTGCCTTAGCCTTGAGTAATTCTGTGAGGGTGGTAAAAAGGTAATTGAAAGGCACTTTTTATGCATACATTTTTGGTTAAATATTATTCATCTTTCTAAACACAAAATGTTGAGGTTGCTTAGAGGTTTGGCACCTTGGTAGTTATTCCACTGGAGACAATTATTACACTGTGCTTCCAACTGAATATAATAATACTGAATCAGATAGCACAGTCTGTAGTGAAGATGTCCCAACATTTTTCACTTCAAAACAGCTCTTAGAGTTACTTTGGCTTTGTTACATAGTTTTAGACTGAAAAATTTCTTACTAGGTGCTTTTCCTTACCTTTATTATTTTCTTGTTTGTTTCGCAATTTACAGATATAATAATGTAAGCTTTTGTGAGGAAAGGGGTAGACAAAAGAGTGTGTTATGTTGCCCATGTTGAAAATGTTCTGGGTTTTTACATTAAAAGTTTTACTCCACCCAGTTATTGAAGTAAAAATATTAAATTTGACAGGAATAGAGGACATTATGCTACAGAATTATTCATGCTGCTCCTCTTTAAATCTATTCACGTTTGAAAAATTTCATTATGCAAGGGTTCAGAAAATACTAGCTAGATATTTAGCTGAAAATTCTGAAAAGTCTGTCTGCTATGGACCCACTCAAGGCTGCAGGAACTTAATTCTTCCTATGATTACAGCCAAGCTCCACGAAAATGTGTGTCTCTCAGGGACCTTTCTGTTGACAAGGTACAGAGGAGAAAACAAATTAATTTGAATGCCGTGTAGACAAAAGTGAAATTTAGGACTTAGTGACTATATATGAGGAGCAAAAAAAGGAAGGAGTGTGATGAGCAAGAGGGTGGGTCAATGAATTGCCAAGTATGTATGCAGGAGACTGGGACTGGGAGCTTGTGTGGAAGATGAGGTTTAGAGGATGACAAACAACCATGGTGCACAAAGGAAGAGAAATGAGGTTAGCTGAACAAAGGGCCAGGACAAAAAGGTGAAGAAAATTAGATGAAGGTTTCAAGGGAAGGGGTCAAAAATTAACACCAGTTCTACCAGGGATTAAATAGTGCAAAAGGGATAACCTGTGGTTTGGAAGTTGGTCAATGGTCAAGTTGAACTGTTGAGTAGGTAAGAACACAAGATTGTAAATGGCATAAAGAATAAAATACAAACAAAACAAAACAGCATTTTAAAGCCGCAGTGCAAGGTTAAATGTAAACTTTTAACACATAGGAAATGTGGGCATTGGCACTGCTTTTGAAACTTTAATTTGAACCCTTGGGCACAAGCAAAATGATACATTCTTATGGCATGATGATAGACTATTTCTCCTGCAGAAACCCAGCCTTACTCAGGGAACCCCATTATAAGAAATCTCCTCTGGGTTTCCACAAGGTTATATGCTGAAGGTTACAAAGCTCCTGCTTCATCGACTCTGGCAGTCAGAAGGTGTGAAATGCATTAAGCAGTGGATTGCTAGAAGGAAAGCCACCTGTGTGGAGATGCTGAAAATTAGGTTCTTTCTTTGCCTCTGACACTTTTCATATAATACTAAACAAGTAATTTCCAGATGGTCAGTAATTGCTCATTTTCAGAGAGCCACCCAAAGATCTGGGATCTAGTTTCAAATAGTGTTGGCTAGTCCTAGCTGAATTCTACTGGAATAATGCTTCAGACATAATGGATTGAGAAGGTGTGTCCTTGGCACATTGGACATTGGATATTACAGAATAGTTTTGAGTTTAAGTTTTGGCTTTCCCATTCGATGACAGTTTATGCTTCTCACCTCAAACTGTTCTTCAGTTTCTCCAAATAGAGAAACACAATTTAATTTGGGTATTCCAAGATATTTCAAATTGAATATTTTAATAAACAACTCTCTTATTTATGCAAAACTACATGGATTTTCTTGCTTCAACTTGAACATCTAGCCCAGTCCTAAAGGGCTTTTGGCACTTTTTTGATTGCTTTGTGATTCATCGCATGCAAAGGGTTAACTGTGCTCTTGAATTAAATACATAAGGAGAAAAAAAATAAACAGTTTTGGTATGAGAATATCACTGTAGCTTGGATTTGCTGAATAAAAACCTATGTGGCTAAGCTTTGTAACTAAAATCAAACCTCGACTTTTGGACAGAAACCAGGGTACATCTTGGAGTTTCAGTAGAATATCATGTAGACAAATTAATTTCAATGAAACAAAAGTTTGAAGCATTCTATTCATTTTATTTTCAAACTCAAGAAACACAGGCTGTGATTCTTTCATACCCAAGCAGAGTCCATTAAATGACAGATAATGTAGGAAGATATAGAGCCAAAAACGTGGGTTAGAAAAGGAATATTTTTTGTAGTAGCATGGGAAGATGAAACTCAGAAAAGCCTTTTATATCTTTTAGTGACTCAGGTACTACACACTCAGATGAGTGCCTAACAGCACAACAGTCTGCAGTGCAAATTCTCAGGCTGGAGGACTGAAGGCAAAGGGTTTCATAAGGGAAATCATAAGTGTGCCCAGATCAGCTGAAATCAAACTCAAATCCTGAAGTGATGTTTACAGCTCATGATGCTGTGATTAGAAAAAACAAACACACACACACAAAAAAAGCAATGTAAAAAGAAATTCACTAAGTGCATCAGAACTGCAGATAGCACAGAAGAATTTAAATTTGATACTCACTCCGAGTATTAAATGGTGGAAACTTAACCTAGAACCTGTCATTTGCTAAGTCTGTCTAATTTTTTTTCCTTTTTTGCCCCCCATTGTGAACATATGCAAGGTGGCACCTTGCATTAACAGGTTTCATATCACCTTCCTCTGACCTAAACACCCAAAATACTTCATACTACAGTAAATATTATTCTCTCACATAACTGTAGACTGATGGCAGATGCATAGGAAATCTAAGGCCTCCTAAATTCCCCAGAGAAAGTTTAAGTGAGAAATAAGAAAACTCCTGAGTCCTTGCTCTGTTTCTTAATACAACTGTTAGTGTAACAGAGACAACCCTTCCTCTTCTAAAAAGGCTTATTCCTCAAAAATAAGGAACATCTTTTATTTTAAAAGTGTATGAAGATGTATCCTTACAAACTCAAAAATAAAATTCCTTTTTCATCAGAAAAGTTAACAATCTGTTAGAGAAAAATGACTTCAGCCTTCTAGGCTGTGAGAATGCCACTGCATTTGGATTACAGATTTGAAATATTGCAGGAGTTTACTCCAAGCAATTTTCCTTTGAGCAAGACAATCTCTTGTACTGAAAACAAGTTCATAAAATTTAAAAAACAAAATCTAAGACACTAAATGGATTTTTAAACATTCATTTAATTTTATTTAAGAGACCCCCTTCAAACCATAAAAGGAATGATTTAATGTAAGAACTGGATTCCCTTACCTTCTACATGAAAGAAAAGCCTATGAAGGGGCTAAATTTTCAAGAGTAGTTCATTTGCAATGGAAAAACTCTTTACTGTATATTCAGGTCAATGGTCTGGCATTTTGGCTAAAAACTCTGAAAACATTGTTTTTGGCATTGCAATAAGGTGATGTTGCAAATTCCAGCAGGTATGATCTTTTGTTTTCACAGCCTACAGCCAGAAGGAGCCATTAGACCCTGTAGTTTTAGCTCCTGTAGGATACAATTAGGTTTATGCCAGACCTGTTACTACATTACATTCAAAATTAAGCTCTTGAGTTAGATGAATAAGGTTGCAGTGCCCAAAAGAGTAAGGGATTTGTTGGCCACAGACAGAAAACAGCACACGGAAAGTAACACTTGTGCCCAAGGCTGTGGCAAGAGCTGATAGCCCAATAGGTGATGTGACCTCAGAAGATGAACAATTTGCACAAGAGAGAGAAAAAGTCCTCTGCAGTATTTGGCAAATTTAATTTGGTGGTTATTCTTTTCCACCTCCTAGTCTGGTAAGATCTGCATATGTAAGGAGGACACATTAAGGAGTACAAGAAAAGTGGAGATCCTGCACACAGCCTCAAAGCATGAATTTGTTCTGCCCGAGGTCCCATCTCCAGGTGTGTTTGATCTCTGGTATTTCTATCAAGAAATTTGGGATAACTTGCTTACATGTTGCTAATTGTTTGTGAGGCAGAAAAATACCATGCTGATCCTTTCTGGTGAATAACTAATGGCCCTGCGCAAGAGATCCCATTGCAATGATTGCTTTACTGCACAGTTGAAATTTAACAGGCACGCTGAGGGCAATGCCTACAATATCCCTGAGGCCTGTGGAGGGTGGCAATAAACATCACTTCACTGGACACAGACTTAGCAAAGCCAGAGGGAACTGAACACCTATTCAGTCAGCCCAGTGGACCTCCTACACTTTTTCTCAGGAACTGGATTAAAGCAAATCTTTTCAGAATGAATCTTGCTTGAGGTTCTAACACATCCTAACCCCTCTGCATATTTCTAAAAACTGCCAACTTGGCACACCAATAAAAATTAAATTAGAACACAAATTTTATTTGTGGTATCGTGGCATCAGTAAGCTACATTAGGATTTAAAAAATATCCCAGGTCAGAATTGCCAGCCTGTTTCCATAAGAAAATGACAGTACCACTGCTGATCCTTTGTCCTTAAGAACTGCTAAATCTCAAATAAGCTGACCCACAAAACAACATGTGAAAACTCGGACTTCAAATAAAAACTTATCAAGGAGGCATACTAACATCAGTTAATGGCACTGCAAGAACATAATATTTAGATATACATTTATATATACACATCTGGATTGCAGGAAAGTAAAACAGGCAAGCAAGGTAGTTTTTGTCTAACTCCTGCTTTTAAAAGGGATCTCTGTCTCTGACAGTTGATGTCAGACCAATGAACAATAGAGAAGAATACTAACAGACACAAGGCCTATGCCAATTGTCTCTAATGTAAGATCATAAAATATTTCCTTGCATTATGATAGCAACAGTGAAGTGTCACTGGTGTGAAACGGATAAAAACAGGATCTTGAGTATGTTAATGTGATAATGAGTTTTTATAAGTGACCACAAATAGCACTTGTGTATGGAAATGTGCAGCAGCTGCTTAGAAAAGCCATCCACTACTGCAAAATTATGAGGGAAAAGGAAAGGATAACATCATAAGAGGTCCTGCCCCTAGCTGAGGCTCTGTGTGAACTGATGGATGCAAAACTCTCCAAATCAGAGATTTGTGGCACATGAAGGATTGGGTACTGCAAAATGTGAGCATTCACACAGGTCCCGTATAGTGGGGCACATATGAAATGGGATTTTGGTTTTCAAGTCTCTTTTGTCTCTATTGGCATGTGCCACTCACTATTTCTTGAATGCCATGGAACATACCTGGTACCTAAAATTGAATGATGGGCCTGAACTCTGGCATTTTTCCTGTGTGATGTGAAGTTAAAAGGCTTAGTACAGCAGACTTGATTTAAACAAGCAAACAGAAACAAATATGATATTTACTTACTGTAGGCGAGTTCAGTACCTAAGGTTAAAGAGCCATCTGTTTCTCTGGTGTAATTCCACTGGTTTCAACGGAATCAGGGCAGGATAAATTTGATGCAATACGTTCACCTGGTCACCTAGCACACAGAGAGACGTTCCCTTTGTGTGGAAGGCTGCACACAATCAGTTTGCCATCTAGTGGCAACTATTTTGAACACAGACAGCAATTTAAACCGGTATGGGATTATTTTAAATAACGGGATGTGTTAAATCAACCGAGGTGAATGAGAACACACATTTTCAGGTAAAAACGGTTTTGAAGCCTCAAAGGGTAACTGCATGTATACCCAGCATTGTACATTCAGACAGGAAAAATGTCCTGACTCAAGCTGTCTAATAAAAATATTTCCAATTGTGCTAATACTTTCTGCACAGTATGACAGGATATAGATCACTTGTAGCATTTTACATAAAAGAAGATGGAACAACATACTGATGATCAGACACCTTCTAATTTGCCTATCTGCCTCTCCTGTCAGTCTTTTTCTGGGATTAAAAAAAACGCTGTTGCTGAAAATTTTCACACAGTCAAACTGGCCCTACTTGAGTAGTCTCAATGACTGCAACTGCGGCTGCTTATGTGGGAAAAGCAATGACATGGCCAAGTCAGACTGTTTGTATTAAGGTTATGAGTTACTAATCAAAGGACTAGTCACAGCTACAGATCAAATGCCATACCTTCAAACCCAAAGTAGCTACCAGCATCTGCTCAGGAAATGCAAAAAAGATGTACCTTTTGCTGGTGGGTGGCCTGGTAGTACTTACTCATTTATGTGAGTGGGTTTTTTCCCCTACTTTTAATGTTAATTCAGTTGTTCTTAAAAGTGACTGGACATCTATCTCCTTGTAGCACTTAAATGATCTTTGTTACTATACTATTCCTTGACTATTAATACCATAGGTACTGTGACACAGGAAACGTATCTGACATAGAAAAATGCTGTTATCCTTTTATAATTGCTTCAAACTCAAAGTGGCAAAGACTTCTGCCCTTCTTTCTGTGCAAGAATTTGCATAAATTTAATAAGAAACTTTAAAAAAACATTAAAACCGGTGTCAGAATACAGTGTTCCTAGACCTGATTTTAAGACAGTAAAAAGATATGAGTTCTGCATGTCTGAATTCTACTGAGGCCCGATTCCATAATGATGGAGATCTAATACTTAAGAACCAACAGAAGTCAGTCTGTCTAGAAGACATGCCAATAGCTAGCAGGACCTAGCCTCAGTGAGTGACAGGAACCAAAGAGTGACAAAAGGTCAGCTATGAACACAGGTCCTCCAGATTTAGAGTATCCTGAATTGCCAGGGGAATCCCCTGAATGCTGGAAACTTGAGCAATATGGTGTTAAAAATTGAATTTAGGGAAGATTTTAGGCTGCTGAAATTCATATTAGGATGTTATTAGCTATTACCATGCAGAAAACCATTTAATAATGAATTCTATTAAACTGGAGTTGTAGTAGAGAGCTGTTGACATGCATTTTGGAGATGCCATAAATACAATTTTGTTTGTTTTCTGACAAATATCAGCTGGATTTCAGTGTCAGAGGAGCACTAAAATTGAGTAAAAATTCTTTAGATGACAACATTTATCATGTTTCAGAGCTTAATGATATGTCTGCTTGCACTGTAGTCGTCAAAACTATAAATATACATGGATGTTTCATTGGGTTACTGAATGCATCTGTACTCAACCCCCTATTCAGTGATCACAGACAAATGCTCAATTCATTGAAAATATACTTTAGCTCCATTTACCAATCTAGTTGTGATAAAGTGACTTGCTTTCTGTTCTGGGCCATGAATCATGGTCACAAGAGTTAATTAAAGTTCTAATGGCAGGGTCAACAAGGTCAAGTGAATGAGTTTGTCTATATGTAATTAGGGCTGAACAGAAGATAATGAAATGCAACAGGTGTAACCGAGAGCAGAAGCTGTCTGATATATTAAAGTGCTTGACCTGAAGACTGAAAATTGCTTTTGGAGTAAAAGGTTGGGAAAAGTATCTTTTTACTTGTAAATGGAAGAAATTTCTCTCTAAAATGAGACAATGCCCCAGCACCATCTTTACTCTCATTTTCAAACCTGCTGAACTCAAGCATGTGAGTAATGCAACTGTTTCAAAAGCACACATTTTTATTTTCTAGGCAAACGTAGTGTAAATGTGACTGCAGAAAAATCAAGACAAATGAGAAAAATTTGCAGATGGAAATTCACCCTAGATGTGGTTTATTCCACATCAGATTGGTTTTAGAATTCCTCTATTTTCTCATTTTAGAAGGATGAGTTCAAACTAAAGATGGCAAATAACAAAAATCATGAATTTGTGGCACTTCTCAATCTAATAAAAAAATACATCATTTATCCTGACTCCTCTATACAGATATCTCTTTCTCACGAGTTTGCACCTTCTAAAACTATCACTTTCCCCAGGTACCGATAAACAGAAAAAGCACACTCCATGAACAGGACAAAATGCATGCAGAGTAATTTACTGCATAATCCTAAGAACTCGGTGCAAAAGCACTGAGGCAGGTGTATTTAAGGGAAACTTGTGAACATGTAAGTGTCCCAATAGTCTTTCCCCAGCAATCCCCTAGCTGTATATTAACAGGTTTATGATAGTTATTGGCAGTGCAAATTTCTTTCTGCTACCTTGCCTATGCTAGAATCAGCCCTTCAATCAGAAGGTACACTTCTGCAAATGAAAAAGGAGTTCAGTTTCCATGCCCAATCAATCCCAGTATGTCTCCTAAGAGCACCAAAAAGAGATCATTAATTAGTGACACATATTGCTATGCTGGGGACACCTTCCTACAATGAACAAAAATGAGACAGATCATGTTGTAGAGGCTCTACAGTTACATCTACCCCAGTAAATTAGAACAGTGATATCTATGACAGTTATATCCACCCCAGTAAATTAAAACAGTGACTGGGAACATTCCTGGGCATAGAAATGGGATGGCACATTGAATTAAACGGTAGCAGGAAAGGTTCTTGCCCATGCTGGCTAGCACAGCTGAGGAGGATAGCTCAGGCCCTGGTCATGCTTCCCATACGGCTTGTGGGCAGCCATTTAGTCTGATGGAGTGAGGGCACACCATCATGCCATGCCCCATGGCCCAGGAGAATCCATAGCACTGATGTGTTACCAGTATACACAGAGTGGGCGGCTACTTGCGAAGACTTCGTGTAAAGGATACAATTCATAGTTGAATCAGCCATACTACAGATAATCCCATTAACTACTAAACCATTTCAAAATCACCTGCCATATCCTGTCACCTAGATTTTGGCTTTTTTTCATGGTGGAAAACCAGGCTTGGCAGTTGTTAGGTGATGTGGGAACAGCCTGTTGGCATACCCATGAGAGAGAGCAGTGAGGGACTGTCAGAGAGGAAGCTCAAACAGTACCATAGTGGGTTAATCCCAGCCCCATCAAGGAGAACCACGGATCCATCTCTGCAATCCCAGGGGAGCTCTGACATTCAATGGCAAGTGGGAATACAAATTACAGCCTGTGAGGAGCAAACAGGTTTTTGTCAGGAGAACATGACAAAACGCCTTTGCCCAAGATGGGTCACTTGGAGCTTTTCTCTGAAACACCTTTCAGGCTAAAGGAGTGGGACACAGTGTGGGATGCAGGGGAGGAGTGCTTTTTGGGTTTGGCAGTATTTATAATGAGATGTTTAAGGGTGGAACCAAAGGCTGGAAAAAGAGGGATTTAGGTGACTGGCAAAGGAACAAGTGTGGCAAAGTGTGTTTGAGTGTGAGTCTAGGCCAGAAACTGGCGTGTGGCTGCAGTCACAGGGGTGAGTATATGTCCTGGTCTCAGTAACTGGACAAACTGGAATCCAGATACCAACTACTGGGCAGACAGTGTGCTGATCCAGCCTCTGGAGCTGGGTCTCAGCTACCTTTCCGTGTGTATAAATGTATCTTCTCACTAATGGGTTTCCAACCTGCTCAGACAAGGACGGGAGCAGAATGAGACCACTGGTGGTGTCTGTGTGTGTGTGAGTGGCCTGTGAATTATGTGGCATCCATGTATACATGTACATATATGCATAAATGTGATGTGTATGCACATATATGTATGCTATGTGTGTGCATGTGTGAACTTACACACAGCCTGGCGACTCTTTGGTCTTGCATGGAGGTGCAGCAGCCTTTCCTATCTCCAAGTGTTTGATCCCACATGGTGTATTTTCCTCTAACAGTAGCAGCAATTTCACAGCTCCTCAGTTTTTGTGGGCTTTGTCCTAAAGGGATTTTTCCGTGCTTTGCTGTACTTACCAAAAATTCCCTCTAACACCAGTGGAAATGCCAGAATATCTTCAAAATGTAGGCTAGTCAGCACATTTAGCTTCTCAGCAGAAAGGCCAAATATTGATTTTTATTTTTTTTTAAATTCAGACAATTAAACTTTCTTCTTAGACATACAGTGGGGCCAGAGTGGAAAGTTTACATTGCTGCAATTTTGTCATAGCTTCTCTCTGGATAAACAGAAGACTTAATTTTCAGTTCTATCTACCCCACACCATTCACAAACAATAAAATTAATTTCTAGTTTGAATAAATAAAGCCTACTAAATTGGTTTCTTTGCCAGTACTTTCAAGCTTTATATTGAACTTGTTCATAAAGCCAACAGTGTCAGTTAACAAAACAAAAGATTTTGTTTACTATTTTTGCTATTAATTAAGTCAACTCCTTAGATACAAGTAGCTCATTGGGGTTAATTATTTCTAAAAAGAATCCAATTGATTTTCAGTTTGCGAGTCAGAAAGAATTATACCAGTTTTTGTGTTTAATTCTTTTGGTGCCATGAACATTTTACAATTTGCAAGCTTTAACACATAAATTCAAGGAGACAACTTTTCAGAAGCTGAAAGTTCCTAAAATTCACCTTTTATTTAATCAATTATATTGTAAATTCTTTTAGATAATATTACCACGAATAGGGGCATTGTTAAAAGCAATTCGACACAATTTGAAAGTAATGATAGACTGATACATTCAAAGAACATTCCTGCTTCCACCTAATTCTCAGAGTTCTCATCCCTTGAAGTGTATCCATCTGCAACCAAGGCTGAAGAAGGGAAGAGTATAATGGCTTTAGTGCTCCTGGTGGTAGAGTCTAGACCGCACAGGATTCTGTCTCCTCCCATAAGGGAGTCAAGCCGTCATATTGAGGCTGTACAAGGCATATGTGACCAACGCCTAGCTGTAGGGTCTGTCTTTCACAGGACACAACTGAGCTATATTTAGCCATAACACGTTCCAAGTGAGGAAATGTTAGATCCCTTCACTGCATTGACAGATTCTGCCAATTGCTTCCGGCCACAAAAATAGTGGCCACCATTTATTTTTCCAAGCTCTTCTATCCTCACACAATGTAAGTGTAGTTCTTCCCTATCAGCAGATGGAGACAGAGTACACATGTTTTGATGTCATCCTCCAGTAAACGAAAAATTTCTCACCACAAAATCCAGTCTGCATCCATTTGGTTGAGCTCTCTGTTTTTTTAAAGATTCCAGGACAATAAATCTAAACTAAACTAATCTAAAAATTGGTATTTAGTAATTTCTCTGATTTTAAAACGTTTTTCAGGTTTTGGAATTACCTAAGAAATGTGATTCCTGGTCTAGCATTATTTTTTAAGGAACAGAGCTGTAGTGCAAATTGTCTTAACAGTAACACAAATTACCTGTTCTTTTTCATGAGCTATTCCTGTAATATTGCTGTATGATACACTTCTTCAAATTGTTGTTAATTATTTTTGCAATGCTATTTGACAGCATCACAAATTGATGGAGTATTATTTTTCCTCACAGTCCTAATAAAAGTCTGCAGTGTAATGGCTAAAACAAAAAAAGGTATGCATTTAAAAGTAGGGCTTGTTGAAACCAGATTGGATAATTCATTTTAACTTGCATTAAAATTTGTTTTGTCTCTCTGCTGAATATGAGTTGTCATTTTTGCTGCAGCTGTTCCAGTAAATTTTAAGAAAATTTTAAAAAAGTCATTATTCTATTATCTCAACATGTAGCTGACAGCATAATCTTTATATAGTTAACATTCACTATCGTGAATATAATTAACATTCACTGTTGAGTGACTTAGTCAGTATTTTGGGTCACACAAAATTTCTGCCACTTCCAAGTTTGATTTGCTCTTGTTCACTGGGTTACCACAATTTAAGTGTTTACAATCTTGAGGCAAGGATGCGACAGAAATATCATCTCTTCTCACAGAGTATTTAAAGTTTTCAACTGTGCAATAAGAATGGGAAGAACCTCTTAGTCTGCCCAACAAAACCATGTCTACAACTTCAATTACATTTCTTGACTTTGTTTCTATCATCAGTCTTCGGTTAGATTGACCCTTTTGAAGTCAGTGAATGTGAACTCTTGTTATGTTTAATTGTTATCTGAGATTAATGCAACCGACTACTTTTTCAATTACCTTTCTAGTTATAGCAACTGAAAAAGTTTCTGCAAATTAATTTTAGGTCATGGCTGTTTTCAGCTGATTCTTTGGGGTAGATAGTATGCTCTTTGAATGAATCCTTTTGCTCCTTTCCAATTTTTTTTTTTTTTATTATTACAGCAAATATTTCTTCATTTATTTGCTACCTCTGATTATTGTAACTGTTTAAGCAACTTAGTTTAGGGTTTTTTTTATTTTGTTTCAGTATATTCCTTTGTCATCACTTCAGCCCTCAAAATAGGACTTTACCGATGTACAGATTTTCATGCTAGTATTTTTGCACAGGAAGGAATTTCACACAATATTACCAGTAATTTCCCTGACAGTATTCACAATCTGGAGCTATCAAATCGTTGAGTGAAAGCTCTTGTTTGCTGAGTGCAGACTGCATTTTAGAGCGGATAACATTTATTTTGTATGACTAAAAAGGCATAAAAAACTCTAATGAAATTTGCACATATTATGTTAGTGTCAGCAGAAAAAAAAAAAAAAGTTCTTTCTTGGTTCAATTTCAGAAGCAACTTCTTTTTCCAAATAACACAGCATACTGAATCATAATGTGCCTGTAAAAAGTCAAATTTGAATCCATTAAGGAATTGCTCACTGGAAGTTGGATGAGCTCTAAAACTCACTAAATTTCATTCTACTGAAGGAACAAAATACAGTTCAGGAAAAAAAAGAGACATAACATAAGTCTGGAATTTCTTAACTTAATTATATGTAATTTAAAATGAATTATACTTGATGTAATAAAGTGATAGTCAAAAAAGTTAGCAAAGAATATTGTGAAGAATGTACCACTCCACATCTATAGTCAATAGAATTAATGCTAGAAAATGTAAAAGATAATTAAAAGTAGGAAGTTATTATAATCCCAAGGAACTGTGATCACATGAATGCTGGAAAAAAAGCAGTTAAAAGGTAGAAAAGAATAATAATGTTGTGTCTAAATAGCCAAATTATAGTTTAGCTATGCTTTGGCTGACTGTAGCTACAAAAGTATGAACACTGCAAGCAGGATTTTCTCTCTGCTCTTCAGCGGCTTACATTTAGCTCACAGATGTCTTCTGTCTCAAGTCAGTTTAATCCAATCAACTCACCTCACCCCACACTGTCCTATACTTACCCATTAGAATGTTTTTTGGGGTGAAAACCAGCTGCTTCCTCCTGCTAAAGTTGGCATATGGAATATAGCAACAGCACTTCCTCTCACTCATCATGTGTCCATGGCTCTCAAGGTCAAAACTGCTGAAACCAAGGTAAAGGGAATTGAGTTTATTTAGTGTTATATATATCACCAAATAGTATTAGAGAATTAGACAACTGCTGCGGGGCTCAAATGAACTGTTGCTTTCATTCTTACAGTCTGTTCTTCAATGTTCTCTTCTTAAAAACCCCCAAAATTAAAAGGATACTTTATCCTGTAGTGCTGGCAGCAAGTACTACAAACTGCACCTTATAGATAGGATTTCAAAATACTTTTATAAGTGATGCTGTTCCACTTATGAGATAAAATTCTTGGAATTGTCATAAAATTTTACATTTGATGTCACCAGTGACTTCCTAAGATTCATCCTTTAAGTTGTTTTGACATATAATGAATAATCCTGTAGATTTTAATTTGTGGGGGTTTTGCTTTGAAATCAAAAAGTATTTTCAGATTTAAAAAAAAAAGTATGTTTAAATTTCTGTGGCAAGGCCAAATTAAAAAAAAATTAGGTAGAATGTGATAAAACTGGAAAATTTTCAGTGTTTTCATTTTCTTGTTGTGGACATTTTCTTGTCTTACTCAAGTGAGTAAAGCATACCATACCTAATTTCTCACTTCATCCCTAAAGCAGGGACTAAGAATATTCCAGGTACAAAGAGAAAAATACTGCGCCTTTGACGCCAATGAGTTTGTCGCTGACTTCAAGGCTCAGAATTTGCCTACTGTAATTACAGGTCAATAGGTCATCATCTGACAGCCCTCCTTCAGCTGTGTGGTTTTCCCTTCAGTCCTCTCTCACCACTTTTATTACTGTACCAATCTCCATCTAGGGCAGATAAGGCTTCACAGAGGCAGTGGCAAGAGGAGGGGCAATGGATAAAGGGGGATCACAGGAAAAGTGCAGCTGCCCAGAGCAATGAAACGAAAAAGATTCCCACCAAAATTGTGCCAAACATCAAACTTCCAATGCTTGAAGTTATGTTCAGGGGAGTTAGAGGCAGGATGGCTGCCAAACTTACACATGACATTGTAGTGGATTACGTGTGACATTATAGGTGATGGTGTGCACTGTGGAAAGGAAAGCATCAAGCTGGCTATTTGGCCAATTTTCATTTAGAATAAGAATAAAGACAGTACGAAGGAGCTGTATTTAGCCCACAAACCAATGTGGATGAAGAGATTAATAGCCCTCAGTTTTTGCTTGGCACTGTTTTGATGTAAGGGGAAAAAAGGAAGAATAAGACTGTCCTGGACTTTTTCTTATTGACAAATATCAGTTTCTACAGGCATGATGGGTTTATCTCCTGTTGCATTAGAAACTAAAGCTCTTTAGTCTCTCTTCTTGTGGGTGATAGATGCAGTATTCAATATTTAACACTTTACAACATTCAGGAATATAAAAATAGGTGGTTTGATAAATTCACAGTGTTCCTACTTCTGTCAATGTTGGATGCTTCTGTAATACATCACCTACCACACAACCACTCAAAGAACTAAGGACAGAAATGAATGTTAGAGTTGAAGTTTCATCCTCAGAAGTATCTACTATTGCTTAGTAGGATCTCTTATTTCCAAAGGGAGTTTGTTCCTTTGGGTAATTATCTTCAGAAGTCAAGATGTCCTTCCTGCTTCTTTTGAATTTGTCTAGCTAGAACTTGTAACTGTTTACTTCTTGTGTCTTTTTTGATAGATTAAAGACCCCTTAAGTACCTGGTATTTTCTGTGAAGGTACTTATCCATCATAATCAAATCATCCCTTGGAGCTAAACAGATTGACCTCTTTAGGGCTGTAGCCCTAATGAAGAAAAACCCCGAACATTTCTAGCTACAGCTCCCTTTTGAGTCTCTTCTCTGTACCTTCTTATTTTCTTAATAACTGTCAAGAAATGTCCTTCTCCTTTTAGGGACTTGTAAATTGTATATATTTTAGGTATACAACAATATATGATAGAAACAAAGCCATATATTATAGCCACACATTAGGAGTTGAAATGTGCCAAAGAGCTTTTAGCACATTTATGTAATCAGCAACAGTGAAAATTCTGCCTAAGTATTTTATTTTACAACATTTTTTGTCACATTATGTTTGATAGAAACCTAGAATTATTTTCTGAGAATGCCTGATGTTAACATGGCTTTGGGTTTTACTGTTTTATGCCCTTTTGCAGGTTGTTCTGGTGAACCTGCTGATATGCATAATAGTTTTTTACACTGTGTACTATGTGGTCCTCTCTGTGTGCTTTGCAGTATTCAGGTAAGATTTCCCTGTCTTGAGTCTGATATGCTGGCGTACTGGAACTCATGGGTGGAGATTTGCCTCTTTAAAGGAAACATCTAAACTGGAGGCATCCTGGCTTCGTTATTCTGTGAACATAATTTTTCAAATTCACTTAAATTGTTATACCTGAACCTTCTTTCAAATGGGCAAATTGGCAAGTGGAGACTCAAAACTACTATAAAAAGTTGGTTCTAATATTCTTTCTTGCACTTGTACCATGTAAATTAATGAACATAAGAGAAAAGATGGCATGAAATAAAGGAAAATAAAGATCTTATAGTCAATGAAAATGACAAATTGTAGTCCCCTAGGAAGTTATTGATTAGTATGCATAGCACCAAACAAATAAAAATGAGCAAGAGCAAAACCACAACTCAGAATGGGACTTAGAGAGCTTGCAAAAACCCAGAGTATTCCATTTGAAATCTTATTTAAAAAGACTTATAATATTTCATGTAATCACTAAGAGATTACTAAAACTCTGTTTAAATTTATTCTTTTTTTTTTTCCACAGGATTAAAATGTTGGATGGTTTGGCACCTTTTGATTTTAAAACAAATCCCTCATGGATTAACCCATATTATTTAGGTAACTGAAGCTTTTTTCTCTTTATTTTTTCCCTTCACTCAAGAAAATATATTGCATATAGATGTAAACTTGACTTCCAATGGACAGTATTTTAAAACTGTGTTGGTAATACCAATGATTTCTGTATTTTAACTACACTGCAATTAAATGTTTATGAATCTTGCCAGCGCTTCTCATTTCTGTACTGCTACTTAACATTCAAGTGATTCTTAGGCTTTTTGTTGAGTTCTTCTGATCTTGCATCATCAGAAGAAAATATCCTGCTTTGCCAGGATGCTTCATTTTCATTGCAGAACAATTAACTATTTTCCATCAAGTTCCTCCACAAAATTGTTTAATTTAATTTTCACACTGCAGCAAATTTCTTATGAATCACTGGATTCGGATCAGAGAAATGGGTCACATTCAACTAATGGCAATTTTGCTTTGGTAATGCTTAAATACAGTGGGCATTAAAAGATCAGAATTTGATTGTAGCTTAGTCCCTAAATGTATCTTTATATATCCTAATACAAATTTCTGCAATTTTTCTGAAGCTCTCAAAATATATTTTTTCCTAAACTGTCATTCCTAAAATATTACATGCATACATAAAATTTTACCAGATTTGTAATGTATTTTACAAAGGCAAACCTCATAATCTGTCAGTAAAACACATAAAGCTCAAAAGTAAATTGGTTAGTTCGTAGGTTAAAAGAGTAATAAAAATGCATGTATGTTTGTACAGTGTTAATACTGATTTCTGATGAAGAAAGAACATTTATGTTATGCCAGTGGAAAAAAAAAATTAAAGCATATTCCATTAGAATTACTTTCCAGGGCGAAATGTAATTACTGTATCTCAACATGATTTTTTTCCCCGCAAATTTTATCAGTTACTTTGATGCAATATGTTTATATGCCAAATACAGCAGCTATTTCATGCCAATAGCAATAGCAATTAGTATTCTATCCTCCTTTCTGTCCATCCATGAAAATGAATGGAAACACAGAACATAAGAGCATCTGTTTAAAATCTAAGGGCATAGAGTCAGAATGAAGATGTCTAAATGATGTTGTAAATGAGAATTTTTTTACTCGGGAGTTTCACTCGTTCCTGTTAAAAACAGAATTCTGTCTTAAGATAATCTCAAAATAAAGATGGAAATCAGCTATAGAAATAAGGTATCCTTTCTGGATACCCAGTTTCATAAAAATTTTTCCAGAGCATTTGCCTACATTAAAAACCCTTCCCAAATTACAAAATGAGCGTCATAATTTGAAGGGATTCATGAAAAAGATAAACAAAACATACTATAACACATTGTGAAACTTTAATTCTTTTAAGTGCTATTTCCCACTTTCCTAACTACATGGGTTTTTTTCAGTTACATTTTTCTTATTTTTCTTTGAATTTTTTAAACTACTCATTGAAAGATCCATCATGCAGTAGGGACTAATAGACCCTCTAATAAAAGAATAAAATTGAAGGGCAGAAAATGCAGCCAAAGTAAATTTCACTGTATAAATTGAGTGAAAAAAAGAGAAATATGGTCTCTCTACTGTCAGCGACAGCAATCATAGAGATTATGTTATTGCAACAGTAAGAAAAATAAATAATTCTAATAAAAACATTACTTTTGTGTGCCCATGTACTTAAAAAGAGGAACAAATTGCATTTAGATGGACAATTATCTCTTTGTGGACAAATGGACAATTATAAACTCATGTTTATGGCCTGCTGTATGTGAACTCAGGACTAAAGTTAGAAGAGATATCATGTATTTACCATGCAAGCTCCTGCTGGCCCACATAGCCACACAGCACTGAGAAAAGCCAGGCTCCTGCTTGTAGGGATGCTTTGCCTCTGCCCACCTTGTAGGCTCTCTGCTGTATCTCCCCTTCTATGTCTTGTCTTTAAATTGTTCTAAGATAGAAGTATATATATAGAGAGATATAGGTGTAGATATTTTGGTACATATACCATATAAATATATGATGCAATGAAGGGAGGAAGCGATGAAGTTTCTTAGCAAGCATAACCTCTTAACCACACAATTTTGTTTTGTTTGAGAAAAAAAATTACTTATGTCAGTACCAAACAAACCTATTTGGCACCATATGCAAAGATTGTGGATGGTCCTTAAGGAAGAATTTCATTAAATTTCTCATCTAGCGTATATAAATTGGTCGTAGTCCTATCACTGTTCATAGTCTTATTATTACATGTTTTTATATAAAATATATAATGTTTTCAAGTCTATAGGCAAATCAGGTTACAACCTATGCAGATGTCTGTGGCAAAAAAATTATCTTTGTAAGGAAAATATAAGCATAATATTTAGTAGAATCATAGAATCACAGAACGATCTAGGTTGGAAAAGACCTTTAAGATCATCAAGTCCAATCATCCGTGTGTCACCACCACCATATTCATGTTTATCATTAAACCATGTCCTCAAGTATCATACCCACACACTTCTTTAAACACTTCCAGGGATGGAGACTCCACCACTTCCATGGGCAGTTCCAAAGTTTCACAACCCCTTCTTTGAAAAAAAAATTCCTAATGCCCAATCTATACCTCCCCGGGTACAACTTACAGCCATTTCTACTCCTCCTGTCACTGGTTGCCTGGGAGGAGCAGCTGATCCCCACCTGGCTACAGTCTCCTTACAGGAAGGTGTAGAAAGAGATAAGATCCCCTTGACCTTCCTTTTCTCCAGGCTAAACATCCGCAGCTCCCTCAGCTGCTCCTCAAAGCGCTTGTGTTCCAGGCCATTCACCCTCTCTGTTGCCCCTCTCTGGACATACTCCAGCACCTCAATGTCTGTCTGGTAGTGAGGGGCCCAAAACTGAACTCAGTGATCTTGTAGGAAAATCTGCATAACTATCTCAGGTATTTTAGCTTCTTGTTGTTATCATTTGGAACCTGAGAAGAAGCCTTTCAAAACTGTGTTTGGTGAAAATATCCTGTTTTCATTTACAGTTCTTGTGATATCTTTGGAAATAACTTTCTTCCTTTGTGGTCTTCTGTTTGCTCTGGTTGTGGAAGAATGGGTTTGGGACTATGCTGTAACAGTTACAATTATTCATATCATCATAACTTCAGTTGGTAAGTAGGTTTACTGCTAAATATCTGCATAGTATCACAAGTTAAAGGACAAATTCACTATGATTCATCTAATGTATTACTGGAATAACTTAATTTTCCCTAAAGCTAAATAAATATGTATCTCTGTTTTCCATCCATTTGACACTTGCCTCTATTTAGATCCTCCCATTTTAAACTTAATTCTGGATTTGTTCCAGAATTTTAAACCATTATATTGTTACTAAAAATCAGAGGTTTAGCTCATGTTCTAACAATTCGTATCAAACAGATCCAGGCTAGATACAATTTCTGCATCTGGGAGGTGTGTTTTTTCAAAACATGAAATCAATAGTTGTTCATGTCTGGATATTTTAAGAACTACTCATTAACACTTTAGCTCAAGTTCAGAGTAAAAACAGAGTTTTGCTTCAGCAATGTCAGTGCAAAGGTTTTAAGTTAGATCATTAAAACACAATCTCAGTGAGAAATAAAGCATTTTACCACTGAAACTCCTTTTCCCCCATGAAACTCTTCCTTGTAAAGGAAAGAAAAAGAAAAGAATTAGCTGCTGTAAGTGAGACTCATCATCTCTTTTTGCCAACACCTAGTAATCTGCACCCCTTTCTCATCATGTTTAGCAGAATGCTTCTACGACTAATTAGGAAATATAACTCTATCCTTGCCAGACCCTGTCTGGGGATTCTTTTCTCTTAAAACATTTAGGTTAATATGTTTATTCTAGAATGCAGTAAAAGGAAAATATTTTTGACATATTAGGAAGCCCTCCCTACTGCATAGAGATTAATATTCCATTTTCCATAGCCTTGTCCATTTGTCATTTAGCACTTTATACAGATGGGAGATTCCCCAGTTCCCTGACAAATTAAGCCAGAGACCAACAGAGACTTTATCTTAAAAATTTAAGCATAATTTCTCATCTACTATATTTGGTTTTCTGGAATTTAAACTACTGTTATTCCTCATTAATAATTTTTGTATTTAAATCAAGGAATTTACAAAAACTACCAAAAAACCTCCTTTTTGTATGTAATTTATAAAGGGATTTTGCTCCTGTCATTGCATCAGATGGTGCGTCTTGATGTCCCAAAACCCCCCAGATGTATCATTACTTCCTTCAGATGGCCAACAAAACCTCAGCTGGCTGACCCTGAGCTGTCAGCACGTGCAGTGTGCTTCCCAGCCCACTTTAATACCTCTGTCAGCTTTGTTTGGGAGAGGCAATATGGGGTCAGAGAACTGCCCTGCCTTTACCCCACAGCAGGAATGTGGGTCAGCCTGGGGGTGGCCAAGGCAGGTGCTGGTCAGGACCTTAAGCATTTGTCATTTCAATATATGTAAAACATATAATCTATGAAATGTAACTAAGCACACCTTTGATAAAATAGTGCACTGCTACTTGTCCCCATTCTTACTGTTCCAATATTTACATTTCTACTTTTCTTCTTCTTGCAGTTATGTCTGAATTCCCCCTGATGTTACACTGGTGGCTGGCATTAGGTATAATTTCATTCTTTAAAGTTTAAGTTGCTAAAATCTGTGTAGAAAATTAGTGTTTATAATCTGAATAGTTTCTATTAAAAATCTGTTGCCTCACTAATTTGAGAATTGTCAACATTTCAAGAAGAAGTACAGGCTTTTTGTTCATACTGTTTTAACGACACAGGTAAATAATGCTGGATTAGGATTTGCCTCACCTTAGAAAAATTCTCTCTTTTAAGGCCAGAATATGCTCATCTTATGCTAGTCTTGCAAACAAATGGCAGACACATGACTTGAAATAAGTCCTGATTAAGTCCTGACTAATTTCAATTAGTCAGGATTTAATCATGACTTATTTAATCTATAATAAGATGAAACATATTTCAATTCAAGTGTCAAAAAGACAGTTGTCCAAAGTTGTTGCCTTTCTTGATACCCTTTAAAATACTGGAAAAAAACAGGTACCTTTAGAGGCAAGTTTTATAAACATTATGTACAAGTACTTATGATAGATGAGATGAATTTCAGTCATCATGTTTCCTCGAAGTGAATGGCAAAACTACATTTCTGAATGTTTAATTTTCTGTAAAATTAGAAGCATAGATTTTTACATGAAAAGTAGATTATCTTGAAAAACAGTAGTTAAGGGAAAAGGACTGGCTTCTGTTTCTTCTTTCTTATATTATGGATAACAGGGATCAACAGCTGCAATAAATTCCTAAATGATGGGGAGAGATAAATGAATTCCCTGTCCTACAACTGATTTTGCATTAGCAGTTGTGGAGGCTGATATCTTTGTAAACAGTTAAAGCCTTGGGTAAAATGTTTAAGTAGGAAGGCTGGTTTTTATGTTTTGTGGTTTTTTTGGGTTTTTTAAAATTGAAGATAAAAAGAATGTCAGTTTAAAGTTTTATGATAAAAGTTTGTATTCCACTACAAAAATTAATACAAAACAACCATATCTTTTCTTGCAGGATCTGGAGTAATTTCAATGATTTGTGGAGGACAGATTTTGGCATATTGCTTGTTCAAAGACAACTTCATTTATCCAATTCTAGATGACTTTTGAAAAGGAGTATTAGAGCTTGTCTTTATATCTATGTGAATTCTATTGTTTCATTAATCAATGTAATTAAAGTGAATTGAAGTTAGCAACTGTCTAATTGTGAGGTTATCATTTAGCTTACCTCTTGTACCTTTTGTTTTTTAGCAATTTCATCACTTTCAGCTTTTGTACGTATATTTTTCATTAATCAAGTAATTAGATACACTGTCTCTTTTTTTAAAAACCAAGAAGCCATAAGGAGGATTAGAGCAGTGGTGCAACATTCCTGCAAAATCCTACAAGTAGAAGGAAAACATTTTTTGAATGTAATGCTTTCAGGGTGCCTGTTACCTGTTGTATTTTATGAAATGCTGACTCTAATTTAGGCTGCTGTCTGACCTCTCACAAGCACTGAAAAACTTTAAAGTCACCCTATCTGGCATAAATCAGTGTAGGTTTAAAGCAGTCTTTACCGATAAACTCCTGGCAAAGAAGAATCGTTGAACAGCACGTATCTCTGCACCTCATTCCACCTTAACGCTCTCACTTAGGAGCTGCCCAAGTCAGCGGGGGGGGCGGCAGAGGTACAATCCCTAAGGCTGGGTTGACCCTCTTGCTGCCAGGGGTGCTACAGGCAAATGTTTTCTACAAAAGCTTCAGGCTATTCTCACTTCCACTAATGACCCATTTATAGTCTGACTGTGCTGAAAGGGAGAAAGGCAAATGCTACTGATGGACACTTTTCTACATATACTTCTTTCCTCAACTGCCAGTGGCCAAAGTGGGGGTTTATGGGTAGTGGTAATTAAAAACAACAAACAACCCATAGTAGCAGCTTCAATTTCCTCTTCATGTCTTTAATCATAATAAAGCTGTAACAGAAAAATTGTGAGAAAACAACTTAGTCTTAAATATGAAATCCAGTGATTGGATTTCAACCGCAGTTTGCTCGGAAGAGAAAGACTAAATTGCTGTTTGCACAAGAGTGCTAAATGTTGTATTTGCCTTAATCTCACTCAACAGATAATGTCTCTGAAGAATCAGTCCCCTGTTGATCTAATCAAACATCTTAAAATTTATTGCAAGTTTTGAAATTTTCATTTAAGTTTCAGCACTGAAAAGTACATGTACAGTGAGAAGTACCATTCAGAGAGTCCCAAAAGAAGGAGTTTGTTTCTCATGAACGATAGATATGTAAGTCATTTTAGACTCAAACCAAATATGCAAATCCAAAGCACTAAACAGATGTAGACTTTAGAAGTTTTTCAGCATAATATGCTGCATATGAAGTGAGAAGAGATAATTCTGGAGAGTGAATAAGCTGACTTGCAAATCTTCAGAAACTTGACTGTGCAGACAACTGATACGATCATTTGGAAAAATGTTTGGGCGCTTCTTCTAGGTTTGATTAATTTCAGAACTATAGAAATGGATGGGAAGGAAGTAAGGTCTACCATAAATTTGTACCCCTGTTCTCTTCCTCACAGTTTGTGTGTGTAGGTAGTGTGCCATGTGGCAGAACATGAGTGGATTAGATATAAAGTTAATCCATGGGTGGAACATGTTTCTGTTTTTAACCTGACAGGATTTTCCTCTATGTGTGTCAGCCCAGCTGTAGCTTTTAGTAGCTCTGCTGCCCAGTCTTAATGTTTTTAACTTTTATTTTCTATTTAAAAATTTAAATTACCAGCAAGAAATACCTTCAGATTAATATGAAGAGTGCTTTACTCCCAGTATTTCTTCAAAGCACATACAACTAAGTCAGTGGTAGAAAATCAATCACAGCAAGACCTCTGTCAAGGATTAAAAGCATTAGTCCAGCTACTAAAGGGTCATTAGGTTTTTGCTTTACTTTCAGATATGGAATTGTGAGACAATTTCAATATTGTTTATTGCATCTTTTCCATCACTTCTATGTTGCATCCAATGATAAATATTACACCTAATGTTAAAGTGTAGGCAAATTTCATATTGTGCAAATAAATATTAACATATGAGCAACACAAGCTGTATCTGTGTGGCTATTACCTGGTTAGAAGCCTTCAGATATAATATCTAATACGGTGTGATTCCTAACTGAGGTACCAAAAGAGTACGTTTGTACATGACAAACCTGGCTGTTTCTGGAACAAAAATAAATGTCTCACTTGAGCAATTTGCATGTGACTAATTGATAACAGTCAAGACAGTCAAGGTGGCAAAGAAGAGCTGCTGGAAGAGCCCAAGGGCACTGTAAATGCTTCCCAACAGACCTGCTGAAGACAGCAAGAAAAGAGAGCTGCAGGAAGCAGAAGGAATACAGAGAAAACAACAACAGGGACATGTGTTTGGAAAAAAGGCATGTGAAAGCATGAAATGAGAAGACAGAAACAGACAAGATGGATGAAAGAAGAAAAAAAAATCTGCAGACAACTTTAGCACTGGAGTCTCATGACTTGAGGCTCGTATGCCACTTGTAAGCAGCAATCTGTTTCTCTGCTGATGTACACATGATTCTAGAACAGGTGGTCTTCCACGTCCATAGTTACAAGCATAATCAGTGATGTTATGCTTGTGGCTCCTGCCCCAGGATTTTCAGAATTTTTCGCTCCCTGACTCAGCCAGTCACAGGAATATTGTCTAACGTAGTTGTTGTGGGTTTAGTGTTATTTAACCCCTTGTGACACAGTCTAGCAGTCACAAGTTTGCACATACCCAGGTATCAGTGGGGGTGTAATCAATCTAGAAAACATTACAAGAAGAAGGAGACTTCACCCACTTCCAGGCAGAGTCTGCAGGGAAGAAGATTAGAAGTTGTAAACAGAAATCAATGGAAGAGTGCACAAATAGCATACCTTAATAATACCATACTTAGAGTAATTTTAAGACTTCTTTTCAGAGGCAAGAAGCTTCTTTTCATCATGTCCAACCACCTACTGCGACAGATTATAGTTTTTCTTGGTTCAGCCCTCTTTCTAAAGGGCTCTGCATTCATCCTTGTTCCAAATGGTGTAGTGTCTTTCTTGTAACAAAGAATGTGAGTGAAGTGAGGGAGGAGGGAGGGGGGGAAGTTGAGGCTGTAAACACATATCCCTAGGCCAATGCCTAGGAAAGTGTTTAATGCCAACACCCACCCCTCCTCACACCCCCAAACATTGCTCTAGGACACACTAACTCAATCACATGAAAACAACCAAATATCAAATGACAGAATACTGGAAACATTATGATTTTTGGTGGATTTTTTGCAAAAAAATACAGGATATCTACCTATAATTTCCTAGTGAAGTAGAGGGTTGGTTATTACAAACTAAGCCTGTCATTTTTCCAGCTCTGTAAATTGCTTGATCAACATTTCCATCTCTTTTGTATATAAACTTTAAAAAGAAAGCAAAACAAAACCTTGCACTACTCATTATTTCTGTATTCCTAAAGATACCAACAACTCAGGCACCAATAAATACAAGAAAACATAGTGAGAGTAATACTGGATTACCAGCAATGTAGATGAGTCACCTGCAGTTTCCTGTGTTGGATATACATGCACAGGATTCCTGTGGCCCACAGCCTTTTGACCAAGTGAACTTTGTTAAACTGAGAAAAGGTGTGAAAGCCTCACACATTCTTTATTTCATCATCTGTTAGGTATGTTGACACACCATAAAGTTAGATCCTTGTTAATCTCCACAGGTATTTAAAGATTTATTTAAATTTTTTTTTCTATTTTCCAAATGTGACGTATTTGGAATATTTATTTCTTGGCTTAAGATCCTGTGTAATCATCCATCTGCTCAGTAATGTCTAATACTCTAATCTCTTCTTTTCTCTTAGCTAATCATGGCCCCAGACAGCATGCACACTCTCATTAGATGTCAGAGAGGATAAAGGTCTTAGGAATGGTTATAAAATTTGATGGTGTAATTAATACCTTTATTATTTGCTTTAAAACTTTTAGTGTGAGGCTATGTTCCAGCCACTCCTCTGCTCAAGGAGATTGATATGGATGCCTTTACAGTTGCTCTTCAGTCAGACCAGGATAATTAGGCCTGTTTAGTAGGGCAAGTTTGCTCTACAATGGGCTTAAGTCCTACTCCATCCATCCACCAGTTCATGGGACAAAAGGAATACCTCGCAGTCCTCTCCCAGTTCATACACGCAGGTTTCCTCCGCCAACAAGGGCCAAAGAAGGGAAAGATATGTGTCTAGGTTGTCATGACATGTAGCATGGCATGGGATTGGACTGGGCATTTGGGAAGTAACATTAGTGACACCAAATTCCAGAATGAAAACCTGAGGAAAGGCCTTGGCCCCAATCTTTTCAGGTGGCCAACTGCTAGAGAACAGTTGCACTCGGAAGGATGAATGGTTGAAACTGGAACCTGTGAGGAAGATGCAAATTATCTTACATCCTTGCTATCAGTCTTAAAATCAAGATTTTAAGCAGCAATTTTTGTTCCTTACATTCTAGGGAAAATAAATCCTAGTAAGAGATTATTTGCTGTGCATTTCCAAAAAAAAAAAAAAAAAGATATACAAACAAAGGGCTGACTCTTGCTTCCAACGCAAAGATGCTGTTATCTCTATTGGAACAATACTTTTTAAAAGGACCACAGTACCCAGATACTCTCTTAGAGCAATCTTGTCACCAGATTTTCAACATCCAAAAGAGAAGTGTTAAATAAACCCCATGGGTTATGGCAGAATGCTTGAATACATTAAGGATTACCATTCTACTGGGAGATGTGCTGGTAGCTAGTCCTGGCAAAACTTTTCAGTAAATCACCGATACACAGAAATTCATTTTAAGACACCCATAACCATCAGTGGACACAGCTGATTGAGTTTTGCATGAAAAAGAAAAAAGGTGAAGGGAGTCAATGTCGGTTCATTTCAGTCCCATTAGATCCCAGTTGTTCAGGACAGACCCACAAGGGTACAAGCACTGACAGCGGAGACATTCAGATCTAAAGCAGTGAACTCCCTAGATTGCCAGAATCCATCAGTCCAATTATTTGATATGCTGTGTTTTACAGCAGTTTTTTAAGCATTCAACCCTTGCTTTAGAAATAAATTTTATTTCCTGAACATTTGCCATTGAAACATTTATGGAAAAATGAAAATTGTAATTGAAAAGCAACTACAGTTTTTCCATTGTTGGAAAATGAAACAACATCAGATCTTCAAGTTTTGAGCAAATAAAGTCAGTTTTAAATAAAATAAAAGTTCTATTGAACCGAAATTTTCTCACAAAAATCTGCTTAGACCAGAAGGTAATTTTATTGAAAAAAACACTTTTTCTCCCAAATGATAATGTTTCAGACCTTATTTGTTGTATGTATTTTTAGAATGTGTTATGTATCACTAGATAACATTTGCAGACTGTTCCAGTTGCCGAGGTAACTATGTTATTTTAATGATCAGCAGAGACTATCATTATGTAAAACATTATGTTAATTTCAAACACAGAAAATTGATGTCTTGCTGTTACCTTGAAGCTGCACCTTTTTTTTTTCTTTCTTCTTAAAGTGCATTTTTTCCATGAAAATTAATGGTATAGCTAAGTGCTTGAGTATCCTTTTCAGAGTGATTCAGGTTGGCTTTGAAGGAAAATAAGGCAAAAAATTACACCTGACAACCAACTAATGGCAGATGAAGAAATTAAACCACCCTATTTTTTCACAGGAAGAGTATAGGAAAAAAATTTCCACATATTTCTAATAAACATGTAGAGAGTGCAGGAATTTTAGGAAAGCACATCTATAATTTCATTTTTAACTTTGAAATATATTATTATTTAGTTAAGGAAAACAAATTATAAAGCATATTTGAGTTCTGTTTATGATAAAGTGTATGTATTGTTCATGATACAGACCATCTGACGAATTTTTGCTGCTTTTATTATAATTTTAGATTATATATCTATGGGATTACTAGATTATACCAACAGTACAAATGCCATGTATTTATGATTCTACTGCAATCACAAATGCTCTTTCTGAGCCTGCAGAAAGCACCTTGCTGATGATAGTAGTTCACGGTGCATTTCTGTCCTCAACCCTACTTTCTCCATTAAAAAAATTCAAAATTATCCAAACTATGTCTCACATAAATTCTAGGGTTCATAGTGACAGTTGCTGCTGTAGCATGCCAGCCTCACAATGGCAAATTGTCTCAGGCTACCAAGTGCAATTCAATTTTGTCACCAGAATCTTCTTTTGCCTCTTCTCTGAAGTTCTGCCTGCAGATTGTGTTAAATTATGAACGCTTCATTCTCCATGTGGAACTGGATGCTTTTATGTATCAGATTATGATATGCTCAAGACATCTGAGAACTCCTATATTCTCCTGACACTTCATCATAATCACCTGATCCATTTTAGAGTCAGTGAACTCTTCTGACAATACTCAAAGTGCATTTTGATGGAGTCTATATTTACTCGGACTGTACCTCTTCATTCCATGGAGCTTACTTGAATCCTTTCCCAAGGATTTCCTCTGCAGGCAAAGCTCTGACTTCAAACGGTGGTAACTCTTTTTCAGATTCTTTGCCCATAATTACACCTAATACACTGCTCTGCTGTTTCAACCTCACTACCCTGACATGCTCATCTGGCACACTGAGGTTTGCCAATTTGTAAACCTCCCAATGAGAATTGCAAGTGGAAAATGTAAGAACGGGAAAACACCCTCAAGAATTGCATTAAATCAGCTAGATATTGTAAAAAGAACATACGATGATCAGCTGTGAATAAGCCATCTATTAGCTAATAGGATTAGGAATTTACTTCCCCCTTCCAACGGCTTATGCCTTACTTGTCCAGTATGGGTGACCAAATACTTTATTCTGAAAAGCTTTGCTTTTATCCTTAATATGGTGAAAATAGTGGGCTAAAATTTTAGTCCTTTGAATCATTGAAAATTTTCTGATGGGTAGCTTTCTGCCAGAAAATGCTGATTACTCAAAATCAAAAAGATTTTTTTTTGTAGAAATCCTAAGACAGAATATAATCAAAATAGTTACCCTCTTGACTACTGAAATACATCTGAACATGATACAAAATAAAATTAAGTCAAAAAATGGAATAAAGGGAAACAATACTGAAACAAAACTCCTGAAGTATATGTTTTATTTCAAAAATTTTGGAAGGTCTTTTTAAAATTTGTAAAACAAAGTTTTCAGAATTTTTTTCATGCAAAATTTAAATTCTTGCAGGGGAAAAAAAAGAGGAAAAAAATGAATATATGAGATGAATTTTTAATCTAGCAAGATGATTTAAACATTTGAGGGAACAAACAGTTTGAATTTTAATAGAATTTTTAAGCTACATAAGATTGTTGATCTTTCTGAAAGAAAAAATTGTTATGTGGATAAATACAAGCATGGAATTAGCAAGGAGGTTTTAGTTAAGGAACGCAACAGAGAGATAACCAGTTTCAAGAAGAAATATGAAAGGGGGATCATTAAGTATGAAAAAAATAAGCCTACTGTGTGAAAGCTGCTACAGATGAAACACTACCTCTGCTCCACTCTGCTGTAAATGGTGTAGAGATCAGCACAGAGGATGAGAACAAGCTAACAAGTGAAGGGCAAATATTTTGGAGCTCTAATTGACATGAGCTGAGAAATACAGGAAGTACAGAAAGAATTTATGGAGAGTAAAAAATGATGAGGAAACAACAAACTTGAGGATGTGGGCCATAAAAACATATATACAGTGAGAGAAAAATATCCAAGCTGCAGTATTTACCCACTACCAAAAAAACCCCCCAAACCTATTTTAAGAATCCCCATCATCTCCTATATGTTTACAGAATCTGTATTCTCTCTGATTCATGAAACCCCCCAAAACTAAATACACTCTTCTTACAAATCGGATACTGTCAAGAATGCACAGACAGAAGGGACTAAAGACTAGAGGAAACCACCAACTGCGTTAAAATTCCTACTCTCTATGGGGATTTCCAGGCAGTTCTTTCTAGAAAAACTGAAATAAAATTTACTGTAGCCAGCTTACTTCAAGATGTGTATCTATATATATATATATAAAAATATATATATAATATATGTATAATTATATGAACCAATAATAGCTTACAGGTTCAGACTTCTAATTTACAGCAAACATTTTAATTGTATCTTTGTGGCATTAAGCTTACTTTTAAGCAGTCCTCAGACCCCAAATACTTCCTGGTGCACTGGAAACATTTCATGTACTGTGGTTTATTTCTGTTTAAAAGTTTCAATAGTTTGAATGTTATCTACACGGTGAAATCCTTCCTTAGAGTACGTAAGTAAGTATAATAGGGAGGCTTTTGATGCCCTAGGTATTGGAACTAGTGGTGATGAAGTTGAAAGCCTATGGGTAAGAATTAAGGGGAAGGCCACAAGCCTCTCATCCTACTGGGAGTCTGTTATCATCCACCCAACCAAGAAGAAGAGATGGAAAACTTATTCTGCAAACAGCTGGAGAATGTTTCAAGATCACCAGCCCTTGTCCTTGTAGGTGAGTTTTACCTACCAGACATATGCTGGGAACTTAATACAGCAGAAAAGAGGCAGTCCAGGCAGCTTTTAGAGTGTGGGGAGGACAACTTTTTGTCACAGCTGGTGAGTAAGCCCACCAGGGCAGGGACTATGTTAAATCTGTTGTTTGCAAATAGAGATGGGCTGGTGGGAGATGTGGTGGTTGGAGGCCTCTTGGGGTAGAGTGATCATGAAATTATCAAGTTTTCGATATTTAGTGAAATCAAGAGGAACATCAGTAAGACTTTTACACTGGACTTCTGGAGGGCAGACTTCGGCCTGTTTAGGAGACTTATTCAGAGAGTTCCTCGGGAAGCAGCCCTCAAAAACAAAGGAGTCCAGGAACGGTGGACATGCTTCAAAACAGAGATCCTGAGGGCACAGGAACAGACTGTCCCTGTGTGCCAAAAGATGAGTCGATGAGGCAAATGTCCAGCCTGGACATTTGGGCAATGACGTTTTGAAGGAACTTAAAAACAGAAAGAGGATGTGTCATCTTTGGAAGGAGGGTCAGGTCTCTCAGGAAGTATTTAAAGGGGTTGCTAGGGCATGCAGGAAAAAAAATTAGGGAGGCCAAAGCTCAGTTCGAACTTAATTTGGCAGCTTTTGTAAAGGATAATAAAAAATGCTTTTACAAATACAATAATGGCAAAAGGAAAGGTAAGACCAACCTTTGCTCTTGACTGGATGCAGGAGGGAACTTAGTAACTGCAGAAGGCAGAAGTTCTCAATGCCTTCCTTCCCTCAGTCTTCAGTGGGAAGATGGCCTGTCCTCAGGACAAGTGTCCTCCTGGGCTGGTAGATGGTGTCAGGGAGCAGAATGGTCCCCCTGTTATCCAGGAGGAGGCAGTCAGAACACTGCTGAGCTGCTTGGATGTTCACAAATCTATCTATGGGACCAGATAGGATCCCTCCCAGGGTGATGAGGGAGCTGGCAGATGAGCTTGTGAAGCTGCTCTCCAACATTTACCAACAGTTCTGGCTCACTGGTGAGGTTCCAGATGACTGGAAGCTCGCTAGTGTGATGTCCATTCACAAAATGGGTGGGAAGGAGGATCCTGGTAATTATAGGCCAGTTAGCCTGACGTCAGTACCCAGTAAAGTAATGGAGCAGTTTCTATTGAGTGTCATCATGCAGCACTGACAGGATGGCCAGGGTATCAGACCCAGCCAGCATGGCCATAGGGGTAGGTGGTGTTTGACCAACCTGGTCTCCTTTTATGACCAGGTGACCCACCTGGTGGATGCAGGGAAGGCTGTGGATGTTGTCTATTTGGACTTCTGCAAGGCCTTTGACACTGTCTCCCACAGCACACTCCTGGAAAAACTGGCAGCCCAGGAGCACTCTTTGCTGGGTTAAGAACTGGCTGCATGGCTGGGCCCAGAGAGTGGTGGTGAACGGTGCTGCATCCAGCTGGAGGCCTGTCACCAGTGGTGTCCCTCAGAGCTGGGGCCAGCTCTGTTCAATGTTTTTACTGATGACATGGATGAGGATATTGAGTCTTTCATGAGTAAATTTGCAGATGACATTAAGCTGGGAACATGTGTCGATCTGTTGGAAGGGAGGAGGGCTCTGCAGAGAGACCTGGAATGGTTGGATGGATGGGCAGAGTCCCGTGAGATGAAGTTTAGTAAGTCCAAGTGCTGAGTTTTGTGGTTTGCAGGGGGTTATTGTGTCATTTTGGCCACAATAACCCCCTGCAATGTTATGGGCTGGGCATGGTGTGGCTGGACAGTGCCCAGGCAGAAAGGGACTGGGGAGGGGGGGTACTGGTCAGCAGCTAGTTGAACATGAGCCAGCAGTGTGCCCTGGTGGCCAAGAAAGCCAAGGCATCCTGGCCTGGACCAGGAATGGTGTGGCCAGCAGGAGCAGGGAGGTCATTCTTCCCCTGCCCTGGGCACTGGTGAGGCCACACCTTGAGTGCTGTGTCCAGTTCTGGCCCCTCAGTTTAGGAACGATGTTGAGATGCTTGAGTGCGACCAGAGGAGGCAATGAGGCTGGTGAGGGGCTTGGAACACAAACCCTGTGAGGAATGACTGAAGGAGCTGTGGTGTTTAACCTGGAGAAAAGGAGATTCAGAGGTGACCTTGTCAGTCTCTACAACTTCCTGAAAGGTGGTTGTGGTCAGGTGGGGTTGGTCTCTTTCTCCAGGCAACAACTGACAGAACGAGAGGACACAGTCTCAAGCTGTGCCAAGGGAAATTTAGGTTGGATGTCAGGAAAAAGTTTTTTATGGAAAGAATGATTAAGTATTGTAATGGGCTGCCCAGGGAGGCAGTGGAGTCACCATCTCTGGGATGTGTTTAAAAAAAATTGGATGTGGCACTTGGTGCCATGGTTTAGTTGAGGTGTTAGGGCATGGGTTGGACTTGATAATTGAAGGTCTCTTCCAACTTAGTGATTCTGTGATTCTGTAATTTAATCAAGCATTCTGAGTCAGAAAATATAAAATACAGTTTCCTGTGCAAGCTTTCTCACTAGAAGGTAATGTGTGCATTATGAATTGAATTACATTTAACAAATACAACTTTTTAAAGAGTCTTGTCTTGTTCAGTGTCCACAGTGGATGCACAAAGGGGAGAAAAAGGCTGAAGGGATACTCTTAATCTGGAGTGCAGCAGAAACTAATTAATTAATATTCATATATTTGAAAACATGGAGGTACTGTTCTAATCACTTGCTCTGTGATCATTTCGGTTGATCTTCACAGCAATAAAGACGCCAGAATTTTCTCCTTAACCCAAACCAAACAGATGTAGAAATTACTTGTATGTGGTTTACATGAGGAAGTCATCCACTGTAGAGATGAAATTTCAAAAGATCCAACATCCAGCAGTGCTTTACATAGGTAATATCAGTGTTTCAGTACCCTCACGGTAACACCAACGATGTTTTATTGCTCCCAGCCTGAATTTGGCTGCCTTCCGCTTCAGCCCTTTTGGTTCTTACTGGTAGATTATGTCAAAGAACTATGACAAATCCTTCTGAGTAAACGCTAACACGGCATAATCAAACCACCTCTCCTTCCCCGTCCTCTGCTGAGCGGTGTGGAGGGCAGACATCGGTTCCTACGGTGAGGCAGGTTGCCCCGGCCAACAATCACCTCCCTTGCCCGACGTTTAACTCTTCCGCACTGAGCAGCGTTACAGAGAGGCACGGAGAGCCGTGTCTTCCGCTGGGACGGGACTGCCTTCCCCTTCCCGCGGGGCATCCACGCCCGTGTTCCCGCACTCTCCCTTTTCCTCTGCCCCTGGCCCGAGCCCTGCTGCCCGTCACGGTGTCCCCGCCGCCGGCCGGCGCTGAGCGGAGCGGAACGGGCAGGGGCTGCCGACGGCGAGGATTCCCCGCGCTCCCACTCGCGAAGATGCGCCGGGGTCGCGGCCCAGCCGCCCCTCAGGCCCGCCCCGGCCCCGCCGCGGCGGGCGCTGCCCCGGGCCGGAGGAGGGGGCGAGGTCGGGCGGTGCCGCGGGGGGGCCCGGCCCCGCCTCTGCCCGGGCGGGGCGGCGGTGGCCGAGTGTCCGCAGCGGCGGCGGCGCGGGCAGGGTGGGGACGGCCGAGGGGCGAAGCTGCCGCCGCCCGAGGGGCCGAGAGCGGTGAAGCAGCAGCGAGGAGCCGCTCGCTGACGGAGGGGTGCTCGGGTAGCGGCTCCCTTCTCATCGCGTGTCCCTCCCGGCCCCGAGGCAGCGGCGGGGAAGGTGACCCGGGAAGATGGTGACCGTGGTGACGAAGCTGGTGCACTACCTGCACCTGAGGTAAGGGCGGGCGAGGGCGGCCGCCGCGCTGCTCCTGCCGCCGGGCGCGACACCCGGGAAGGAAGCGCGGCGTGGTGCGGGAGCGAGTGGCAGTGGCGGGGCTGTCACCGCGGTGGGAGCGTGTCCCGGCCCGGCCGGGCGCTCCCCGCCGCGCTCCGCTCCGCTCCCCTTCGCGTCCGGCTCTTCTCAGCCGCTCCCCGAAGCGCGTCCTGCGGCGGCACCGGACAGCAAGGCGCGTTTGTGGAAAACGCCCCTTGTCTGTCTGAAGTCTGAAAAGTCGGTGTCCCTACAGTATTGTGTAGTGTAATTACAGTAGCATGGATTAGACTAGCTGCATCTTTATCTTTTTTTTTTTTTTTTTCCATACGACTTCTGTCAGGATGCATTACTAAGCCGTTTTTCTCAGTGTCATCTATTCTAATTAGTATTTAGCCGGCAAATACAAATATTTTTGCACTGAGTGGAGGGAAAGCAAAAAAGCGCATACTCCTGATAATGTTCCACTTGTGTTTTGTTGAATCACTGTTTACTCCCCTGTATATGAACACTTGATGTACATCAAAAGAGTTGATCGAAAACTTAAATAACATGTATTGAGAATAGCAAACAGAAATTTAATTTTTGAACGTAATGATATTTTAGTGTAGCATTTTCTCATAAGGCTGCTCAGAGAGTTGATTTCATTACCTAATTTTTTTCAAGTTAGCCATAGGAGTGGAAAAAAAAGGCAATCAATTGTACTGTAACTTTTTATTGGTATGGTTTAAGGCTTGATTCCTAGAACACGTGCAGTTTTTAGATATTTTTTATCAATTATTGAAATAACAATATGTTGACATGAATTGCATGAGAGAAGTATGTAATATCACCAGTTTTACCTGTTGGTTTTTTTTTTCACTGATTTAACTGCTACAATTGTTAAACCTATTCTCTAAGTCTGACCAAAATCACAGCTCTAATTTTGTAAATTTATGTGGTTTTATACTGTGTTACTTTGCTGGGCAAATAGAGAAGGAAGTCAAGAAGAAAAAACCCCTGCCAGTTCCTCACTCCTGCCTCTCATCTGTTGTTCTCTTCTATCAGTGGTTGGTTGTTTAAAGGAATATTACTGCTGGTTTTGAACCAGAGCTTCATGGCTCTATTTGCTTTATAAACATGAGACTAAAAAAAATCTCAGCCTCGAAGACTTTCTAATATAAAGGGAATTAGGAAACACCAATTAGTGCAGACAGCTGAATGGATGCAGCAAAGCAAAAAAGTTATGTTCTTTATCCGGTGACAGCCTGATCACTGTCAAGTATTTTGTAGATATCATGAGAACAGATGCAAAACGGCTGACAAGTTCAATAAACTTTAAGGATGCTCTCCTCATGCTGAATGAGCATAAAAGCATTAAGCAGGAGTGAAAACCATATCTGAAAGTTTAATAAATGCCTGGCCAGTGCTCTGGCCGAAGGCAGAATTGGAGTAGTTTAGTATTGGGTGAAAAAAGTCAATGGAATTAGGGAAAATGTTAAGAAGTCAATCAATTTTCTTTAATATGAGAAGTAGAACTGTTGGAGATATGGCTGAAAAGGAATGCAGTAAATGCAACATTTAAAAGACTGCACGTTATTAGTCCTAAATGAACATGAGTAAGGATAAATTTCCATTTTTCAGTGCTAAACAAGAGGACAGATACTTCACTGAGTATTGCTGGAGTGGTAAATGGTGGAAGTATCTGTTAGGATGTAAATGAGCAAAAGATATTCCCTAAAACCAGTACCCATCAGCAGGACAGGGAAGATTTGCACTTTTGGTCATCTTTAGTGAGTCTGTAGGCTTAAAGTGTGGATTAATTTTAGCAAGATCATATATTTTTTTTTTTCCTGTTCAGGTCACAAAATCATGAAAGATAAGGGACGGATGTTTCAGTCAATATCAGTCAGACATAAACAACTTTATTAGGTATTACCTGGTGCTTATTATGTGCCTCCTTTAGTAAGTGATCAGCAATATAAAAATGAATCCAGAAAACAGTAATGCAAAAACAAGTGCATACGTATGAAATTGTCTGACATATTCTTGAAATACTATGATTTCTGGTTAGATAATTTTAGTAGCCTTCTGGATAGGCACACCATAGTATTTATTTTACTATTAATGAGAATGGAAGTAGCTGAAAATAATTAACAACAAGGAACCCCAAAAAATTAGCTGTTAGACTGAGTGAAGCATAGTTAGGTAGCTGGTGTGATGGGAAAAATGCTTCTCATCAGTATTATGCCTTTTTCTCACCCCAGGCAGAAATGCTAAGGGTAAGTTGTAACTGCTGTATTCTGTGTAAATTCTTAACCATTGAGTCTCAGTCCATTAATTTAAGGTTCTGCCACAGTTAAGTGAATAAATACTATGCTAATATATTAAGAAAAATATATTTAAATGTTAAAAATTGTACTTCATAAATTTCTAAGAATAGAGTTTGTAACACGATTAGACTATGACAGTAGAATAGTACACTGGGCAGCCCAAACAATTACTATAATCAGATCCTTAAAGAATAGTAACTATGCCCTTAATTCAAGTCTTACTGAGAAGTAGATAGTTAATTCAAATCACTTTAGGACTTGCACAGTTAGCAGAAATGTGGACATCATAGGAACCTGTCTTTGAATTTGACACCTTGCAAAACACAGGCTGCTGAAACTGCAGGAATAATATTGAAACCTTGGGCACTATACAACTGTTCCAAAAAGTCCCCTTTCTGAAAATCAGAAGTAAATACACTGAAATGCAATGCTCATGATGCTAGAAGAAATCATGTAGCAGTATTTGGTCTCTTACACTTACCTCAGCTAATTAACTCTCATACAGCATGGTTCTGTACCATTTAAAGCCCATTCTGCTGAGTCATAAACTTCTGATTAGTTTCAGTCAGAGAAGGAGCAGGCTCACTGAATGGGAATGGATCAGCCAAGAAACGAATTGTAAAAATACTAAATTAGGTTCTCGGCAAGGCGAGATGCTTTCATATAAATATATGTAATTTAATTATCTCTGTATAAGTAAAGATTTTGCACCAAGTGAGAGGAAAGCAGTGCACAAAGAAAAAAAAAAAAGAAATGACCAGTGATTCTTGAGAACAACAAACAAAGGAGATGGCGGCAGACAGAGCAGTTCACAATGACAACACCAGGCAACACAAGCAAACTGAAGACAAAGATGTAGACTTTTGAATGTAAGACATTCATGAGGAGAGTGAACATTCGATGCTACCAAGGAGATTTCCACAGTAAATTGTATTGCAGAAATTCAAACTGAAGCATGGCTGGTGTAGTTCATTTAAGGAAGTGCAAATTCTAAAGCTACACATCTGGAAAAGCACTGTCCCAGGCTTGAAATGGTATTTTGGAAGTTCAATTTCTTATATCAATTAATTATTAGTTTTTACAACCTGTCTCTGAAAGTAGTCACATGAAATACAATAACAGTTTAGTTGAAGCAGCAACTAATAAGACAATTTTGGAGCTGTCATGAGATCCCTGCTTTTTTATATGAAATTTTTGAATCTTTAAAAACTTGTCCAGCAAATAGAAAAACTTCTGCTGACACTGTCAGCACTTACTTCATCCCTCTGATTCCAACACCTTTACACTCACTAAAAGATCTCATTTAGGTTCTGCAGCTTGAGAATGTGTGTGAACTTAACAATCTGCTTTGTAAGAATGCATGGTTCGAGTCTGCATGGTTTAAGATGTGGCTGATGAACTGAATTCTGCCTGAGCAATGTTCCTAACTGGCCTGGCACATTTTTCTTTGTAGTACTTTTGTTCAAGAAGTTGGGCAAGACACTGTACTGATGCTACTCCAACACCTCAGCATGTGGTTCATGTTTATCTTGAGGAAGGAGCATCTTTCCTTATCCTCTCTCCTGAGAGGATGAAGAAGCAGAGGAAGGAACATGGTTACCTCGTGCTTAGGGGTCCAGCAGAGGATGAAGCTTCTGTTACAAAAACACACAGCCTGGACCTCTTGGTTCAGCATCCCTGGCTACCATTCTAGGGCAAAGGGGTTCCCTGTGAAAATTTTTTCGAAGTTTCAAGTTTCTCTTAGAGCATCCCAGGGAGCTATGATGATTTCTGGGCTTGGTACCAGTGTGGCCATTTCTGATGGCCAACTGAAGGACACAGGGTTCTGCTGAGTGCTGCAGGTGAAGTTACAGAGCACAGGAATTATTTTATGGCTCCTTATGCTCTTGCTGTAGCATACAAATGGTCTGCATGGACCATTGGCTGGTCTTTTATTCTTACTAGCCCCTCCTCTCCCCTTAAGCCAAAGGTATACTTGTGAGTGATTTTGTTTGATTTGTAGAAGTATACATTAAAACAATTTTCATATCGGGACACACAGATCTGAAGTGATGTTGTTGACTTCTGAAGTTCTTGAATTATTTTTCCTTTAGAAGAGTAATGTGTCCTTAACATATTTTTTTTTTAATAGCTAATGTAACCACTCTCTACTGTTCCTTATACCCTTGTGTAGGAACACAAGACATAAGGATGCCAGTTTGAAAAGAACTTTCTATCTCTCTGAGTGCTACCTTATAAAGGAGCTACTGTCTTTAATCCATTTCATAAACATACCAAGCTTTTTTAAAGATTAGGCTGTTTACCCTTCTTGAGGTGTGTGCTGCAACCATGCTCCTCTTGAAATTTAGAAAATAATTTCTAATTTTCTACCTACAGTTGCCAGTGGAAAGTTTCTACATATTTCTTTTGTATTGACATTGTTCGTGAAATGAAATTGATTTTCCCACCCAAGATATGGGTACTCAAGTTCATGGGTACTCACAAACAGGAATTTTACTGTTGCTTCTTAGCTGCTCATGCTGAGTAGACTCTGTTCTTTTCCATGTGATTGTCCACATTTGACCACATCTTTCTCGATCATAAGTGATTGGAAGTGGCACTATAATTTTACTTTATGTGTGATCAGTGCCTGTGATATTAAAAGTCTGCTATCTAACCTGATAACTTAGATGTACACAGAACTGCCTATACCTTTTTATTGCTGTACAACACTGTTTGATGGTTGCCTTATGACCAGTTATTGTCACTTCAAGCTGATGACCCCCCTGGCTTATAGCATAAGATATATTTATTAAGTCTATAAATTAATGCACTTGTGTATGATTTTTTATTTTTTCTGTCCTTTCATTAATCCATTTTACTGTATAATATCTTGGACTTTCTCTAAATTGATATCTTTAATTTTATAATATCAGTAAATTTCACATTCTTCTTTCTGTGAGAAAGTTATGAATGAAAATATCAAATAATAAGATCATTAGTAGGAGGGAACCCAGAGAAATTTTAATAGGAAGACCCCCAATTCATTGGTTTGTTTTTCATTGTAATGTACTGCTGTCTCCTTTCAGATAAGCCTTTCCCTCATTTACAAACTTGCACTGTTCCCACTTTCCTGTTTGTTTAGTTCTGTATGTAGTTATAGTCCTTATGTGTTCCAGTATCAAATGCAATCCTGAAGGCCATATAGGATAGGTCTCCTGCAGCCCCCGCTCCTTAATACAAGTTATTTTATTATTAAAATCTGTATTTACCTTGGTAAAGGTAAAGAATGCATTGTATTTTATCTCAGTTTTCTATTTACCACTGCGTCTCAAAATATGGTTCCTTTGAAGCTCTTTAAAAAGACTTGTAAACTGTCAAGCTCAGAGTAACAGGTGTAAAGTTCCCAGTTTTTCAGTTTTTCTCTTTCTGAATTATATTTGTTATGTTATGTTGCCATTCTCTGGTAATATGGCATCACTTGAGCTGATAGATTATTGTAATCACTTACTATTGAATTCTTAGGGAAATTATTTCAGTATCTGGGACAGATGATTATCTGTTCTGCCTGCCTCAATTTTACCAAACCTTAAAAAGTTTGCTTCTCGCTTGAATACAATGTATTTATCCACAGATTTTCAAGACTAGTCTGGCTTTTGCTGTTATTATCCTGGCAGAGTATTATTGAGTTGGGAGGTTTTGGGATGACCATGCCAACATCATCTTTGATCTCAACTTCCTTTTCACTGTGCAGCAACTTCATTGCCATTTAATTTTCATTCTTTTTCTCTGTACTGTCAAAGAATACTACACATAATTTAATTTATATTGTTAGGTGTCAAGACCTGTCAACTGTCAGGAGCCTGCTTCACTTTTGGCAATTTTTGCTTTATCCCTACATTTTTGACTTTTAAGACGGTTTTCTTGCCATTCCCTGCCACTCCTCCCTCCCCCCTCCTTTCTTGTAGACTTTTTGCTCATACTTTATACAGTGTTTAGATAAATCCATTTATTTTCTCAACTGAAGATGCTGCACACTTATCAGTGATCTTTCTGCAACTCCCAACCCTTTTCCTTCAGAGGATACTGAACATCTGAGAAACCTGTGGTGAGGCTGGGGAAAAGAGAACTCAAGGTCTTTAGGCTTGGGAATCATCAATGTGAAAGCCTGAACTCTTATTTTTATTTAAAATTGACATGCAAAGAAAAATGCATGTACTCAGCAAAATGCTGTTACTAACTACATGCTATTTAAAGTTGTCAATTCAGCTCATTTTGACTAAAAGGATTATTAAGTGATTGTATTCCCAGCTCTGCAAAGAAGTCACTCTCTTCCATCAGCACTTTCGGCTCAAGAAAAGTATATTTGTTCATCACTGCTTTGAAACGGCTTAAACCACTTTCTGACCAATCTATAATGAATGACAAAAAAGATTTGCAGAGTGAACTAAAAGGTTCAACCCAGCAGTTTTCCCTCAATTGAACTTAATTTGATCTTTGACTAAGGGTCCTCACTGATGTTTTGTTATCATTTCTCACCATTCTGCTCCATGGGATACCTCCTGGAAACCATACAAAGGCAGGAGGATTATCAGAGCCCAAGGAACATGCCCTGGACACTCACCATTTCAGCTTCTCACCAAGAGACCCCTGTTCTGTTTGGAGGTGGAAGGCAATGTTTGCCACCAAGGAGGAGGATGGTGTGCAAATACTTCCCAGACTTCATTTCCCCTCTCTCTGATACTACCTGTCAAACCAGGTGTGGCCTTGGCTGGGCAGCCCATGTGGTGGCTTTTCCAGCTCTGGAAAGGAGATGACTGCAGTAACTGTGAGCTTGTTTTCCTCTTTCTCTTAGGGAGTACAACAGTGTGTGTGGCATACACAGACCTTCATTGCCTCACTTTTTGTGCTCAGACACTTATTTCCTTCAGTCATTCCTGACATATCACCCTGGCAAAATGGACTGCAATAAGAATTGAAAAGCCTAATATTATTTTTTTTTTCCGTCTGCAAAAGTGATTAGTAGAATCAATGGATACTTGATTTCTATGATGTAATAAGTATAATTTTATCAGCCTCATTCCTCCATTGTACTTTCAAAACTTCCTTCATAATCCCTGGATTAAAAAGAAAGAAGCCAGTGTGGCCATCAGAGTCCATCAGCTTGGGGGGAAGGGTTGCATCTCTTCTATAATTTTTCCTTCTGGACCACAAAGATCAAAATAAGAAACAGTGCTGTATAAAGTAAGATTTGAAATGTCAGTGATTTAAAGCAGAAGCAGTGCTAATTAATAGAAAGTCAACTCGAGAAAATAATATAGACAAGCACATTTTACTTACTAGAAGCCAGTATCCCAGAAAGAGCTCTTAGGCACTATGTGTCCCACTGAGCTGCAGAAATTTGACGAGTTATCTGATGGACAAATTAGAAATCAAGACATTTTGTGGTCTTACTGATACATAAGTCAAGCAATGTCATGGCAAGAACTAGGTGACTTTGAGAAAAACTGTATATAGTTGCATTTGCAAAAAAATGTTCTTCTTAGGGAGCATAGTAACAAATAGTGACAGCAAAGAAATGTATGCCAATGCCATTAAAAATGCCCACCTAGATTATAGAGCAGAATATGAGAAAAAGCAATAAAAGGGTCAAGAATGACATTTGGAGGCAAACAACATAAAGATGTCCAGCAGAAATGAAGTAGTCATAGGCATTCAAAATATTTTAATTTTAAGAGCAGAAATGCTAATACTTCATGTCTGCTGAAAAATAAGCTCAAAGTCAAGACAAATGTGATTTATGGAGCGAAAAATTCTGTTTGTTTCTTCCTTGCATCAAGTCCGGACAAAGGTATTTTTTCTGTGTTTGATTCTGCTCTCATAGTTGGAATGTCCGTAGGTAGTGAAGTGGTGATCCTCATGCTTGTGGCAAGAGCATGTATTGACATCAAGGACTTTATAATAATTTCTGAGACAAAATCAAATGGCTTAGGGATTTACACAAAGTGTTGAGAGCCAGACCTACATTCCCTTGTTTACAGGTACCTTTACCTTCATTTCCTTTCTGCAGAATTGACATTTCCTCTAGCAAAAATGAGAGAATCCCTCCCCCTCTCTACAGTGGCGAATCAATTCCTATAGTCCAATTATAATGCTATCCAACTTTTTAAGTTTTCTCCAAATCGCAGGTTTGGGGACACTAGGTGCAAGAGGAGAACTGATCTATCATGTATTGTTCCTGTAGGAAATTTTAATTCTGTAAAAAGGATTTTAATCCTCTCTTTTAGTCCTCTTCCCAGCTGAGAAACATATGGCCCTGCATTTGGTCACCAGCACTAGCAACAGATTAACATCTCCCATAAATGCTACATTTTGCTATTATGACAGTAAACGCTTTTAGACCTGGGCATAATGAGACAAGAGATGTCACAGCCACAGAAAAGCACATATTTTCTATGAATTAGGGACGTGCTATTGATTTATAATTACAAATATAAGATAGAATGGTTTATATCGCCAGTAATCTTTAAAGGCTACCATCTGCCTCTAAACAAACTTAAGAAGGAAACTTAATTTGGATAAAAACCTCCTTGGGTAGTTAATTCAGTTAAGGGATCAATTTCTAATAAAATTGAAGGATTGGGCTGTGTGTTAATCCTTTGAACTACCTGCAGCAGCAAATTTGTCCTTAGCTTTTCTTTCCCACAGTGCCACACTGGCTCTCAACTTTCTGGTAAGTGAGGTAAAGGTGATTAACCCAGTAAGGTATATAAAAAAAGAATTTTAAAACTACTGCTGTTGTAATAAGAGCAGTAAAACTCATTGAAATATAGATGATAATAATAAAAGAACATTAAAATATGTAGTAACGATATGAGGTAACTAAATGTTTGTAAGATCCATTTAAAAATAAGAATTTTGAATGCATATTCGTGTGCATGTGCTCACTAGAGATGGGATCAACAAAGGCCTTCAGTGTTATGGGACATGAAGTGAAGGCATAAGAGAGGTGTTTGAGTAAGTATCACTTTGAAATGTCTTAGTCTTTCAGAATTCTGTTTCTGCTCCTAAACAAAAGCAGTTTCCATGCAGTGAGCTGCCTGGTATTTACTGACTACCCCTGCACTCTGTGCCCTTAGCAATTTCCCTTGAACTCTCTCACACAGCAGAGTATAAGGTCCAGATCAATTTGATAAATAGGAAATCATAATGAGCTGTTTACAATGGATTTAAGTGTGGTACAGGATGTTATGTTTTCTTTCAAGGCATCTTTAGAGCTAACGTAGAGAAACCATTTTAATGTTCTGGGCTTCATGGTGTTGTCAATGTAATGGTTTACATCAGATTTGTAAATCCTTCATGACATTTTTATTAAAGGAAATATTACTTCATCTACTATGCTGTTAACAGGAGCATTTAGTTTCCCTAGGTAAGTGAGAAGTTCAGACCAGTGTCAGAGCTTAGCTACATTAGCCATTTGTGATGAAAGAAAAGCCTCTATTAATGCTTATGCACTAGGATTAAGATGACTTGAATGCTGTAATCCTTCCTGTTTGACTACTGGCATCATGCTGCCATCTGACAACAGCTGTTTCCTTCTTAATCTGATGGGGGAAAAAAATGGTGGTAGATTGTTACTTGCACCATTACAAGCTCAGTCGTTGCATTTTTTGTTTTAGTAAATATGAACAGTGTTTCATAGTAAAACCTTCTTTAATGTATCCATGTGTTACATACAGTATAGTCTTGTTTATTTTTGTCCTCTGCTTTAGTAAGTACCCAAAGAGCCGACAGACATTGTTATGCACCAGAATTTTATTTTTAGTTCTGTAGTTAGGAGCAGCAGGATCCAAAACTTGCCATGAGGAAAAAGCCCAGGCATTTGGGGCACATAAGAAAAATGAGTAAGCATTGCGTGTCATGACACTTTGTAATCACCACTCTTGGCAGAAGGCCAAGCACGGAGTTCATAGAGTCTTTTGAAGCTACTGGAGCTCGTCCTGACTTGGAACTGGATATCAGGCTGACATCTCCGCATTTCTGGACAGCAGCTACTTTCAAGACACAAAAATGCATTTGCCTCACCTATCCCCTGAGCTTCAAATTATGGGGGTACTTAGGTGAATCTTGGAGTTCCAAAACTCATCTATGAGAATCTGGTTTGAACACTGCTGGGTCACCGTCCCATTATAGGTGATGGTTTGACTGACAGCTACTGATATGCTAACATATATTGAATACATCTGGTATTGGACATAAAAGCTTGCTAAATGACAAAGTACTCCTTGAAAGCAGAAGACTGAGAATTTGTATTTCTTTTTTAATACAAAAATCTCCTTTTGAGTTGGTGATAAAGAGGAGGAAAAAAAGAGTTGCATTAAAATCAGGCAAATAATTCTGTACTTTTCAAGATTATAAATTCTATTATAATCTCAGGTGAAATCCTTTGAATAGAAAACACAGATGTCAATATTTAAAAGAACAATGGAAGCTACAGAAGGCAGCTGGTTTGCACCCACCATTACCCAGCATTGTGTGGATGTATGCTGTAGATCACCCCAAGCGTACAAATCTCTCTAATACACAGGAGAAGGGGAAAGGATTACATGAGTGTCAGATTAGGAACAATTTTTCTTTGATAATTCTTATTATTGATGGCAGAAATACTTAAAGTCATCTCAGAGTGTCCAGCAGCAGAAATCTCAGCTTCTGGGGAAAATGGACTTACGTCCAAAGTCTTCTAAAATGCACCTTCTCTAGCCCAGTAGCTGCTGAGGGAAGTGAAAGCAAAGCTGCTCCCTATTTTGCAAAACACAAAACATTGGGAATAGCAGGATAGAAAGGAAAAATGGTCCTACTTTCTATCAGATATGCACTCTGAGAAACAAAATTCTTTAATGCTTGCAGCCACTGGTTCCTCAGGCTGGAACATCCACCTCATGAACTGGTTGCACAGAGAATGAACTTCTCACTCATTTCTGGAATCATGCTCTGCAGTTGGTGCAACGATTAATTTGTAATTCAGAAGATCTTTGAACCCACTCTTGTTCTAGCTAAGAGCCATGCTGAGATTGTTAACTTAGCAAATCACTCGATTCTGCAGTTCTCCTTTGTGTTAGCTGCTTCCAGTAATGAGGCTTTGCATGCAAATATAAATAGTTGGAGTAAAATAAAAAACTCTAGGCCCTAATAGATAGAATTAAATATTGCAGGCATTTTCATGACACTGCAGAATGTATGAATAGTGATGAAGTGTTTAGGAATGAAATGGAAGGAAACAAAATATGGAATTCTCTGCTAATAATAAAGATCTGCTGTGTAAACTGTATTTAATACCATCTTTAAACAGATGAGTTCTTAGGAATATTCTCAAGGGGATTTGTTTTATTTGCTCCATCTATCTTGGTTTAATCTGAAGTAAATAAAGTTTATTTAAAATTCATTCTTAGGTTTCAGTCCTACTGACTCAGTCATAACACCAAAACCAAACAATCAGCAGCACAGTCTTTGGGCATCAGTATGAGCTGGATTATGAGCTCTGGTGATGCCTGTGAATGTAATTTTTCAAAGGACATAGGACCTGATACTATATACTGAGAGAACAGATCTCTTTTTTCAAGAAGTCTTCCAATCCAGAGGTGTTCTATTCTTACTTTTGCTGTAGGAAAATGCATTTGACAGATTTTATTCATTACTCAGAATATCATTCAGAAATTGAGAGTGATGCAGATGTCCTCCTGTTTGTCCACTGACATTATTGATATTTACATTTTCAGTCGGGTTGTAAACACAACAGTTTCGCTGACTAAAGTGCACTGTTAAAATTTAAATGCATGTTTATTTTGTGAATACATAATTCACTGAATTAAGATAATGCTGAGCATCCACCATGAGCAGGGAACATGGCTTGCAATTTTGAAAGGGGCCTGTGCTCTGCAGATAAGTACACTGGCAGTGTTATTCTGTGTTTAAAATGTTTCAGCTACAGGGGTTAGAGTTGAAGAATTGCTTCATTTCTGCAAAGCTGGAGCAGGCCATCCTGTGCATCACAAGATCTGTAGTTGGGAATGAGTGCCTGAGAACTATTTGTGACAATTGCATGTTAAATGTGATCCAGATTTCCTTGAAAGGTGATGGTTTTAAATCTAATCAGGAAATTGTATCCTCAGAAAGTTCAATAAATTCAATTCTAAATTAAATAGGATGTGTTACTTTTTTTAACTAATAGGATGTTACTTTAAAAATAAATAAATACTGCAGTATAATAAAGATACTTTTTTTCTAGTGTCCTTTATACTGAATAATAATTTCTATTTTTTGTTGTTCACATGCATTTCCATCACTTCCATTTTTGCAAGGAACAAGAATTATTTTAAATTGTGGCCTATTTGAACATAAAAGTAGCTCGACAGGTTAGGACAGAAAGTCCATCTCCCTGGTATCCTACTTGTTTAAAAGACACCCATAGAAGAGTTTTAAAGAAAGGGGAATATTCCCAGTGCTTTCACCAGCTTGCAGCCATATGCTGCCAGGCAGTTCTTGAGCCAGATGTTCTTTCTGTGTATTTAGCAATAGTCCATAGATATATTTTCCACAAACATGTCTGGTCTTGCTGAGAACTTGTGTAAGCTTTTAGCTTCACCAGCATCCTGTGGCAAGCAATAACGCTGTGTAATGACACATCATGTGAAATGCCACCCCCTTCAGTTTGTTTTGAATCAGTTTCTTCATTGTAGTTACTGTTAATTCCCCTAGTGCTGCTGCTGGAACAGACGGTGAACAATCCATTGATACAACTCCTTTTTTCTCCTTTGAGGTTTGTATCTCAGCAATTTAGTTCCCAGTCTTCACCTGTAGACCACCTTCTCTGCTCTCTATGAGTGTTTGGTGGCTACTAAATATTGACCCTATAATTACAATAGCCTGCAGTCAAATCACTAGGATTACTTCTATGATCAAGGCATATTCAACTAAGTCCTAATTAGAAATTTTATTTTTAATAGTTGTAATATTTTCTAGTTTAAATCTGAATATTGTTTAAACATAAACACAGCTTCCATTATATTGTGTTTGGATGTTTGGGACAATCAGCCTCTTAACAGAAAACCTGATCTGACTGTACAATTTAGGCCAATACTTATTTTATTATTAATGCACATTGTTTGCTTCAGTAAGAATATGCTACGCCAAAAGAGTTTGCCATGTACTTTTATGACTTTAAAGTCTTTCAGACATACACCAAGCATAGTACAGTAAATGCTCTTGGGAGATTTTTAAATATATTCCCAGTATTTTTCTGTACTTTCCAATATGTCTATAATTTAAGAATGGTACTTAATCATCTATTCCCACATTTCTGTAGTTTCAGACCCCAAACGTGAATAATACAAAATCCAGTACATGCAGTGGGTCCTTGCAAAGCAACTGTGATGAAGCTTTATTTTAAAATTTTGGCCATGCTTTTCATTAAAGTACTTATCTGCAGCCAAGAGAATAGCAAATTAGGTTGACTAAAATAGCTGCAATAGTCTGAACTGAATATTTAAAAGTGGGGAATTCTGCTGATTGGAGCCGGGTACTTGAAACATGGCAACATCCTAAAGTTTTAACTATTTCACAGCTTGTTGGCAGCTAAAAAATTATGTACCTGCTTCAAGGGGAAAAACAACATTCCAGTTTTGCCCATGTGAATAATACATTAGGCAGAACTTAAGACATTTTAAACTATTATGGTTTTTTATATATATATATATATATATGTATATATATATATATATAATGTTGCAGCACACATTATACATTGGGCTGATTCCATGTAAAAATATCTTCCCGTGATTACTGTAATGAAATGCACTTTGGATAGATAACAACCTGATGCTTCCACAAATAGATAACTCTGAAACTGGGGCTAGGAAAAAGTAAAATCTTCAGTTTGAAAACTGCTTCTATGAGCATCTGCTCTTAGAGTAGCAATAGTATTTTATAGCAATTGTGTCTTAATTTTTTGTGATGATCCAAAGCAACTGAAGGGAAAAAAAGAACAGGCTAAGAAAAAAAAAATTGGCAGACATGCAGCTTTTTTCCCTGTAACTGTTTATTCATGGCCAGGATCCTCAAAACCATCATAGAGACATGTGGTGTTTGTGCTGTTGCTTTGGTAAAACTAAAACTAAGAGACTTCTGAAGGATCAGTGGCTGAAGATTAATTTTTCTAATTTCTGGAAGTGTTTTTTGGGCTTTTGCGGTCTTGAAAACCAGCCTATTTCAGTGAGAAATGTGAATTTTTAGGAACAATAGCTGTACTAGGAAAAGCCCTACTGTGGCTGCAAAAGAAAAGCATTTTACACTACTGCAGCCACCTAAATACCTGAACAGGTATCAAATACAAGTACTCTTATATTGGTGAAATTTATCTTCACTGGTATATTTTCTCTGTACCCATTCTGGAAGAGTCCAGCTGGCAAAATTAAGGTGTAGAAGGTGGTAATGAAAAAGCTTCTATTTCAAAATTCTCCTAATTCCTTTGGAATGTGCTCAAAGCCTGAGTGCTGTCGACAAGTGCCCAGCCTGAACTGTAAATATCTTTCTAAACATGAAAGGAAGAGGGAGCTGACACCTGGTAATCCCATAATTTTGGTGGGAGCTGTGCAGGGAATAATTGTACATGAATTCTTGTGGAATTTCATATTGCTGTTCCATTCTCCTATCTGTTCTGGGGTTTTTTACCTGAAAGAAAGTGCTCAAATTTTTTACTGTAGTGCTATTTCTTAAAAGACCTCTCTGGTAATGATGTTTAAATAAATCAGAAAGTGATCTAGGCAAAAAATGCAAAAAGAATGCAGAATGAGGAAATACTGGTTGTCCTATAACTATCCCCCAGTGGGAAAAAAAACCCCAACAAAAAAATGAATCACAAGGAAAAAGCAATTTAAATATTTAAAATTGAAAATCTCTTATGAATTCAAAACCCAGACAGCAAACAATTAACTCATGGATCTATTTATTTGTTCCTCAGAAGAGAATTTACAAGCCCAAAGCCAGGCTGGTAGACCATCCAGCTCCAGCAGCACCAAGCCAGGAGACTGAAGTCTTGGTAGGAGCTACCCTGGTGCCCATTTCTCCTGCATCACCTCAGAGATGAGTGTAAAGGAGCCCAAGTGTTGCAGCAGATGCTGAGCTCACAGAACAGGAACTAGGGGCTGAAATATTAGTCCAGGAAAATCAGAGGAAGCTTAGTCTCTGACTCTGGTGGGATCATCATTTTGCTTCATGTGCTCTGGCAGCAGAAAAGCTGCAGTGTTCTACTGCCCTGTCATTTATAACCTCATTTCCCAAATCTTTTTCAGCCTTTGATGAAGTAAGGCTACCTTCTTCACAAACCTTGATTATCTCAGCTGTGAAATGATAACTTCCTGTTCTACAATGTAGGCATTTACCTTATAATTTATCAATTTGCCTTTTGTCTATTCATCAATCCTTATCATCTGTTGCCTTAAGAAGAGAATCTCAAATAATCTATGGTAATGCCTATTAGGCAATAAGAAAATTTGGAGTGCTGATCATTGTATATATACATATATGGGCAATGAAGGAGAAAAAAACATTTGTATAATAGTTGAAGTTTACTTGTTTGTGGCCTGTGTGCTGGTTTTGCCATGCTTCTGGTTTGTCCTTCACCTGCAGCTTGAGAAAAGCAAAACACAGTAGGATTTTCATATGAGTACTACCTGATTGTTCCTAACCAGCTACCCTAACAGCAATGTGATTTTATGATATTTATCAATAACTCTTATAATTCTGAGAAAATTGTAAAGCCTTTTGGAGTGGAGGTACTTGTGTATAGTTGAAGCTTTTGTACGTCAGCCCACAGGTGATAAAAAATCCTACAGATTATTATCCCCTTGTACTTCTTTAAGATGTTCCAATACACAGGTAAAATAACTAGGATCTAAATCCCCTCAAGAATATAAGAACTCATGGTATTAGAGGTATCTTCTTCGTAGTATTTTCTACCACATTGCATTGTCATTCATGCTTGCATACAAGGTGAGTTCCCTTCTCAGTGAGAATTTGTGAAATACTCGAATTACTGAAAGTGCTCACTTCTTCTATTTCAGTTTTAAAGATGGTAGAAAATGTGCTTGGAAAAAGCACGCTTTGGTGAAACCAGAACTTTATGCAGCTGATTTATTATACTGGGATTGTTAAAATGCATAATTAGTGATAAAGGGATGTTAGTCTGGCTGGAAATTATGTGCCCCTTCAAAAATGTTGCTTTTCATTAACACAAAATTCAATCCTCCTCTCCTTGCCTCTGCCTGTCTCTCATTCACAGTATATAAAGTAGTACGGCACTGTCTTCAATGGTCAAAAAAAAGATAGAAAAGAGATGCTGATGATTCTTTAATATTTTAAATAATTTGTCCCATGATAAGAGATAGATGGAGTCATCTAAATTCTGAGATGGGAATATTACTGACCACCTTATAGTGCCTTCTGCCAAATGGTTTTTATATTTAGTAAAAAATACTCTGCTCAAAGGAGGCAATTGTCCCACTCTGCTCTACACTTACCCTGAACACTGTGTATAGTTTTGGGCACCATAATATAAAAAAAGATATTAAACTATTAGAGAGCATCCAAAGGAGAGCCATGAGGATGGTGAAGGGCCCTGAGGGGAATCTATATGAGGAGGGCTGAGGTCACTGTTCAGCCTGGAGGAGACTGAGGGAAGACCTCATTGTGGTCTGCAACATCTTCATGGGGGGAAGAGGAGGGGCAGGCACTGATCTCTTCTCTGTGGTGATCGGTGACAGGACCAGAGGGAATGGCCTGAAGTTGTGTCAGGGGAGGTTTAGGTTAGTTATCAGGAGAAGGTTTTTCACCCAGAGGATGGTTGAGCACTAAACAGGCTCCCCAGGGAAAGGGGGAGATAGGATATAAGGGATAGTATTCCCTGAATCTGGGAATTGCTTTCTGTCCCTGAGAGAAATGGATTCTTCCACTGATGCAAGTTAGTAGCACTTCTCCCATTGATTTTCAAGTGCCAAGATGTAACCAGGGGCAGCCAAGAGCTGCAGATGGTCTTTCTCATCAAAGACCAAACACCAATGCAGCTGTACATTGTTACTGCTCACTCTGACTCCACTTCCCTATGGCAGCCATATGACTTGGAACCATTCCCTGGGTACTCTTCCCTCTTGCAGGATACACGTGTGCATCCTACTCTGCAAACCACCCCCAGTTTTCCGGATGGTTTTGTGTCATTCACTACTGTTCTGATTTTGCTTGTGACCATATTAATTTCTCCCAGTGATCCTATAATTGTCTTTGATATATTGAAATTTCAGGAGACTTAGTCATAGATGTCCCCATAATATTTATGTTTACATATACGTAAATTTGCATTGCTTTCCACATATGCATTCTCATTTAAAAGTTGCTTCAGCTTCCCTCTTTTTTTTCATTTCTGGACATATGGTGAACAGTATTGTACACAGCGTGAGTTATTAAATAGTAAGATACTACAGTAAATGAAAGTTAATCTAACCACTATAACATAAATACAGTTTTTTAGGTGTGAATGTCTTCCAAGTGAACTGCAAATGTTATGTTTTTCCTGCAGAAACTACACTATGATATCTTGATGTAGGCAAATGTTCAAGTTTAGCCTTCTGTAACTCCAGCAATTGCTTCCAAAATACACAGTGGTACAGTGGCAGTATATTCTTGCCTTGTAATTCTGCAGCTCAGTCTGAACCTTGCTCTACAAACCTATCACAATTTCTTTGCAATCAAAGATAAGCAAATTTGTGCAAATTTATTAAATCGAGTCACTTGTGACTGTCACAAATGTCAGAGCTATTTTACACACAAGATGTCAAAAAAACCATTTTGTTGTATGAAATGAGCCTGGTAAGCTCATGAAATAGGCAAGACAAGCAAGAATGTGGGAACTTCCATTCCTTCTTTCTGATTTGTCTATGATACTTGCAAACATGGTTTTAAAAGATATTGTCCCATTAAGATGGTGTATCTTAAACTGTAGTCGGGACCTCAAAAATGGTTAAAGTATGGTGGCCTTCTTTTGGATTTTAAATTTCTGGAAAATGCTGTTCTGAGTTGTTATGAACCATTTTTAAAATCCATAATGAATTCAGAACATTGTTTCCATTCAAAATACAAAAATAAGACTGACATCTCGAAATATTCTGTACTATTTACTGGAAATTTACAGAAATACTCTGTAAATATTCAGTGGCTGAATTTGATTGCAGTGTAAAATGTGAGAGAAAGAAACACTTTTCTAATATTTGTTTGGGATGAAAGAAGATGATGCAAAATGAATATTTTTGTCAGCAAGAAAGAACTAAGAATATTTTGCATTGTGTTAACTTGAAGTTTTAGTGGTATTCTTCAACCCTTAAAGACAAGTGGTTTTCTTTCTCACAGCCCATGACTCGTGCAATTGTTCCTTTTCTTGTTCTGAAGCATTTCTCCTCGGTGCATAATGACATTTCTGGATAGCTCTGGCTTGCTCATCTTAGGATTGTGTCACAATTTTCATGAGCTTTTCTGACTGACTAAACTCTCCTCCTTTGTGGCTGCTCTATTTTATTTCACCAGATGTTTTTGTGCTACAACTTCAGCTGTGATCAAATCTGCAGGCAACAGCAAAATTAGAAGGGCAAGGAAGCGAAGAGCTCCCAGTCAATGTGCCGACTGACTTAGTTAACACATGTGGGAAAGAGCATGGTTTCAACTTCCTAGCCCGATGCAGACTGAAAAAAACTCTCCCAGACCCCACTGAAGCCTGATCTGAGATGGGGGGTGAGGATGGTGGCAAGTGACACAGACCCTGAACCCAAGCGATGGATATGGTCTGTCTGTAAAGCAACAAATCATACATTTATTTCCAGGTATGTTCTCTGCACTTGCTAGCACCCCCTCTATCTTTCTTGATGAAACTACAGTTGACGAGTAAATCAATTGTTACATCCCAAATACTGCATAGAGGGGTCTATTTTGTGACCTAAAGAAGAAGAGAGGGAGGAGTTGTTAGCTACTGGAGTCTTCTCCATTCCTGCCTCTTCAGTGGGTTTGGTGTTGGTTGCAATGTCCAAGAGAAGAGACAAACCCAGGATTTCTGGCCTTGATGACAGCAGCCTCTCACCAACAGAGAGATGCTCCCTTTCATTCAGAAGCATAGTACATATCCCTGAGAAGACATTTCAGAAGGAGCTTCCTCTGTGCTTTGATGTGCAAGCTGTTCAGCAAGTCTGCTCCAAATGTATTAGACAATGCATGATGTTCAGATCAGTCTCACCAATGTGAGATGCAGCCATGTGAAAAGCTGATGTTTTCCACAATACTGTCAAGAAAGTATCTGTGATGTACAAGGGCCCTATTGCTCTACAGAGTTCAGGGTCCTCATGCTCAAGAAAGATCAGTTCAAATTGAAACAGATGCAGAAAGAGTCAACAAGAAGTCAGAAGAATGGAAGATCTCCCTCTGAAAGAAAACCAGAAGTGTGTTTTACCCAGAAAAATAAACTCTTTTTTAAGAGTTATAGAGCTGACTTGCTTAAATATAAAACATGATTGAACAGAAAAACGAGATACCATTCTCCAAACTTTTTATTTTATCTATCTTTATTTCATTTTTCTATGCTAGTAGAGTATCTACCTCTGCAGTGAATCCATTCCGTGTGCACCACATTTAGGTAATACTTTGGGGGAATTAAGAAGGGGCAAGGTGATTATATTCTGAAAATAATTAAGGTGTTATTTTAAAAAATATTAAAATATAATACAAAATAAAGGTATTATGAAAGCATCTTTTCATAATTAGTGGCATATGTGAAGTAACGGTTTATAAAATCAAAGTTGTATCAGAGGTAGTTCAAGAAAAAGGGGTCATTCAGAGTTACTAATGAAAATCCCTTAGTCTCCAACACTCATGCTGACTACCCCTTTCCCAAAGTGGCATGAAACATCAGTGTGGTATTCAGTTTTCCTTGAAAACTCAGTTTTCCTATACCTCATGTGGAGATGCTATAGAGTGCACTAGATTTATCATATGTTCTCTATGACTGTGGATGCAGAAATCCATGGCATTTTATCCCTATTAAATCATGCAGCAAATGAAAGTAAATCTAGTGATGTATCAGGAAATAATTTTCTGCATTTTTGGTACCTTTCAATGTAATTGAACATATGGTGAATAATTCTCATAAACAGCTAGATATTATTAGCTCTGTTATATGGATTCCCTGTTGCAGGGAAAGGGAAGCAAGAATTGATATGAGGGTTTGTGCAAGGTCACACTACAAATAGACGTGGATAAATCACTTCTACAGAAACAGATATACCTCTCTGGGTAAAATTCAGCAGCTGTCTGACCATGAGCAAAAACATAAGGTAGATGAGATCCTCAGCCTCTCAATCCCTGTGCTGTGATTTACTCAAGGGAAGCAGATGGGCAGCAATGGGCAAGATCTGAATTTCTCCAGAGAAAGCATTGAAGAAAAACCAAACAGGATAAAACAGAATAAATTCACGTGCTCATTAGTCTTCATATGGATAATCTCAAAAGCAGCACTGGTAGTTACTGTTTCACCTTTTGCAAAGTCATGGAATTAAAAATTACCGAGGCAGCCACCAGAGTGCACCAGATACATTCTAGAGCAACTCGCAAGAAAAGCGAACAACCTAAGAACTGTTACTCCTTTTTCTTGCGGTCTTCTTTTGTTTTTGTTACGGGAAATGAATCAGCTCTTTAAATATGTGTGTGGAGGCAGTGAGGAAGGAGGTGAAGATTCAGAAAGCAAGGAAGGCATCACTGCTTTCTGTGTACACGTGTGACTTCATCCCCACCTTTTCCATTCGGGGATGTGTAAGATCGTCTGAAACACCTTCTACATCATCAGTACTGTACATTTTGACATACTGACTATTCCACATTGTGTATGCCATATGGTCCACATTGTACCTGAACATTGCTTCTTCCATATTTTGAAGGGCAACATAAAAGCATTAAAGGTGAAGTTTACCAGACAGATGTGCACATCTTCATCTGACCTACTCATGTAGTCAGCCTTTCCAGTCAGTGGAAATAAATGGACAATTCTGGCACAGGATTCATCTTCATGTGCTAAAGTGGAGGTCTAACAGAGGACAGAGGATTTTACCCTCTAAAAGATAATTTCTTTCACGGACTTCCAAGGGAATATAAAATCAGTTGCATAGATCTAGACATCAAGAGGTAAATACCTGTAATCTACATTTTTGTATTATTCCTAGCGCTGATTATTAACACCTGCAGAACACTCTTCATGTATGTTGTTCTTTAGGTAGTTGAGCACAGCAATACATAAAATGCAAAGCTTAATAAGGGTTAGATTTCATCTTACAGTACACAAACAACATTCCATTTCATGTATTTTCTGGCTGCTGGCTGGAACCCTGGAAATATAATTTGGACAATAGAAGTGCTGCCATTTTATTTCAGTGTGAATTACATGAGTGAGCTGGTGAGACATTTTCTGCTCAGTTTAAAATCCATCTGAACAAATGCTGGAATAGATAACAGAAGGGAAAAGTTGAAACTCTCCTGCATTAAAAAGTATGCTTTGAAAGTCCCGTTGTACTTTTACCTTAGCACTGCAGTGGTTGTCAAAATGCTCTTGAACAGGGGGATTTCTAGACCTCAGCAGGAACAAATCCATCTACTGCCATTGAAGTCAGCCTGTGAATTTAAATTTGTCAGCTGACCTGGTACTACTTCCTCTAGCCAATTCTTCTCAGTGGGTTGCATTTTTACCTGCTGATTAACATATCATTAGCAACTGGAGTGTGAAAGATCACCTAGCACATATTTTAAAAGAATAATAATATATTTATACAAAATATGAAAACCAGTGTGATTTCTTTTTTTATTTGGGAAAATTTTAAAAATGAAAATAAATCGCTCTGCAGTGAAGAGTCAAAAGCACATGTTGAACACATGCATATTCAAACCCTGTAAAGCAGCGATGAAGGATGGCACCGCTGAGAAGTTCTCTTTTTAGCAGTTGTTTTGTAAAGAGAGCACTAGGCATGAGAATGCTGCATGGTCTGCTTGGCTTTGGTGACTGACTATATTGAGTGTAAAGGCAGTGCATGACATCTTAATCTAAATATTTAAACTCTTTGAAGGAGTCTTGGATTCTGTAGCGAGATAGACTTGATTTGTAATCTCCTTTCTCAATGATATCCTCATTTTAGAACATAAACCTATAAGCCTCACTTGGTGCATTCTTACTTAGCTGATTATAGAGTTATAGAACAGTTTGAGTTGGAAGTGACCTTAAAGGTGATGTAATTCCAAACCTCCTGCCATCAACAGGGATGCCAGTCACTAGATCAAGTCCCTCAGGGCCCCATCCAACTTGGCCTTGAACACTTCCAAAGATGGGGCAGCTACAAGCTCTCTGGGCAACCTGTTCAGTGCTTCACCACCCTCTGAATAATGATTTTCTTCTTAACATCTAATCAAAATATCCGTGCTTTCTCTTTAAAACCATCATCCCTTGTCCTGTCTCTATCTGCCTATATGAAAAGTCCCTCTCCCTATTTTTAAAAGCCTCTTTAAGGTACTGGAAGGCCTCACTAAAGGTCTCCCCAAAGCTTTCTCTTCTCTATTCTCTCTTACTTTCTAAGTAAGTATGCCTGGATCTTATTAGGAATAAAAATATTCACTGCAAACTCGGGAATTAATAACTATTTAGTCAGAGTTAGGCAGAAGATATACCAGTGGAAGAGAGTAGTGATATTTCTGTCAGTTTACAGCAATCATACACCTGAAAGTCAAAATTATCTGTCTGTGTCAAGTGCAAATTAGGAATCATTTAATGAAAGAAAACCTTGCTGGTGTTATGCTGTCATAACAGGACAAGTTCGATCTTATCAAGTAGATGAAAAAGTGTGTCTAGAGTTAGCTCCTAAATTCACTTCTATGTTTGAAGTGCGTCATAATGAAGACTGATGTAAGAAGGGAATCAAGATCTCTTGTGGTTTTATCACTAATTTAATCCCTAGTCTCGTTTTCAGAAAGACTTTTTTTTCTTTCTAGCTCCTTTTCTCACTTTACTTGTTACATGCTTATAAAAGCTTTCTTACTTCTTACTCTCCAGTTGACTGGTACAAAGTCATTCAGGGTTTTGCCTTAATCTCCCCCTCCACCCCAAACAGGGCAGGTTCTTCCCTTTCTCCATTTGCAGCAAAATTGTCTTTTGAGCAGCCCCTAGTGACACCACGTTGACTACATCTTATTTCTTCATTCTTCTTTTTACAGCGAGGCTGCAGCATGCTGTGGTGTGCCTTAATTATGATGTATTTTAAGATGCTTATTGAAGAAAAAGCAGTTTACATATCTGTTCTTACAGCACCTTATATATATTTAGTTTGGGCAAAGGACTTTGGAAAGCACTCATTAGACATGGAATGCTCTAAATATTTTACTTTTATTTCTGGTTTAGTTTAGTTATTTTTTTAAAGGAAGTTTTATAACTAAGTGGGGTATTTGGCATGCAACCAGTTAGCTGAAGCTTTAGACAAGGCCAGGTCCTAAAGACCCTGGTATTTACATTTAGTTCTTCTGGTTTAGTTTAAAAGAAAAAAAAATGTGTCCTTCAGAAAATAATCTTGCATTCTGCATATGCCGTTTAATAATTAACCACATGTGCATTTAAAGAGCCAAATGCACCAGCAGATAGGAGTGCTAACATATGTTAATAGGATGTTTTCTCACCTCAGGCTGATGTATTTCAGTGTGAGCTGTGAAAACAGAAGAGCCTTGTTTGCATGCTTGTGTGAGAAGTTAGGCTAATTTTTGCCTTTGGGACATAGCCTGAGATGTAGAGAGAATGCAATACCTTTGCAGAGGGAGTGCAGTGAAATCTTGTCACAGTCATATGTTTTGCAGTGGTTTCATGTCCTTGTTTTTGTGAGTGTGTAGGTACATGCAGACAATTTGTCTCAGAGCTTTTGGTGCATACTGCTAGTTAAACTGTTGTAACCATAGTACTAAGCTATCGCTGAAGCTGCACTGAAGCTGTGCCTTCTCTTTTACCCATTCCCTTTGCAGAAGGAGAACATCTGTGGAGATAAGACAGCCTCTTCCCTAGGCATTGTAAATATTAAAAATCAAAGAATCACATTGTTAAAAATTGACCTACTCCTTTTTCTACTTTATATGCATAGTGTATCTGTTGGTACTAATGTTTTTTTAATAAATTGGGTTTTCAAAATTTCATGTGAAAATTTTGATTAAAAAATAGCAATACAAAAAATATTTTAACCAAAATGTCTTGGCTAGCTGCCTACAGATAAAACATCCAAGAAACCATGTAAAAGCCAGGTTTTATCAAAACCCACCCCCCTTTCAATAGTTTATATGAATTTAAAACTAAGGCAGCACGCTACCCTCAGGTGTGTGAAAAATGAAAAGGCAACTCTGTGATGGTTGGCCTATTGAACAATATCCAAGTTTTCCTGTGCTTGTAATGTTGGGACTCTTCTCAAAATTTAATGGTGACTTTACCCCTTTTAAAGAAATCAGGACTTCCTGTTTAGCACTGTAGAAGTCCGTCATCAATGGCAAAATTCAGTTATTCTGACTATGATCCCTCCAAAGTCACCAGCTATAAGTATCAAGGACTTTAGAGGACAAACTGATCTTGCTCAAACATGACCAGAAGTTCTGCCTCTTGGCTTCTCTGCTGGGACAGACTTTATAGTAGCTGTAGGACAAGATTTCTGTGCTGCTCCTGCATGGCAGCTCTGCAGTGCAGAACAGCTGCACGGAAAACTGCGTGGTCCATCCACAACCTTGCATGCAGTGTTCCAGTTTAGATTCTAAAAGAGTGAAGGTTCAGAACTCTATACCCACGCACTTCAAGAACACCTCACAGAGCCTAGCCCTGAACTTTGCAGATTTTAACTGCAAGCAAAGCAGTTGCATGCTTTGTTTTTAAAAGGAAAAAAAAAGTAAACAGAATGCAAATTACATTCATCTCAACTGAAGTTGATCCATTCACTTACAGAACAAACTGATAATAATTCAGACAAATGACATGCATATGTGAACAAATTACAGACATAAATAGCTTATGTGCATTTACATGTTGCCATGGAAAAAGCGAAACAGGTTTGGGTGTTGTGTTACAGGTGTTGCCTACCAATTCAAAGCTAATAACAAGGCAGTGAGCAGCATCTCTGTGCCGAGGCACAGAGGAGGCTTTGCCCACCATAAAGCCGACCCAATGCTGCGCTCCTCTGGCTGTCAGTGCTTGATAGGGCGTGACCTTGCAGCTCATGGCGGCTTGTTTAAGGCCCAGCAGCTCGGAGGGAGCTCACTCAGGAGTGTCCTTACTTGACATTATTCAAGTAATTTTTGTGATTTTTGTTAGGAGAGCTTGTCGTTAAAGAAAAATACAAACTTTTTTTAGTATGTATGAAAAGTTAAAGCAATCACGGAATACTGTTGCGATCCAGTGAAATGGATAACGTAAAAGAAACGCTGAACGAATTTTTTTTTTCTTATTGCCGTGCCGCACTTGCCACACGGCAGCCTCGGGGCGCAGCCATTCGCCCGTGGCAGCTGACTGGGTGCCGAAAGGGCAGCGACTTTTCTTGAATTGACTGATTTCTCAGCGACACCGTCGCACAAGCTGCAGCCTGCCCGGAGGACGCTGGTTTCCCACACCCCGCAGCATGAGGAAGCGCACAGAGCTGTAACGCGGGCACGGCACGACGCGGACACGGCTCCCGGGAGCCGCTCGGTCCCGCCGGCCGCGCCCGTGGGGCTCCCGAGCTGGGAGGAGGGGCACGGCCCGGCCGGCCGCAGGAAGCGCTGCCGTCACCCGGCCCTGCCCCGCCGCGCTGCCGGCAGGAGGCTGGGCCGCGCCGGGCCGTAGCCGGGCCGCCCCGCTCCGCCTCGGTGTCTCCAGAAGGGATGCGGCGGCGAGCGCCATGAGCTGGCGGTCCGGCTCCCGCGGCGTGGTCCTCACCGCCTACCACCCCAGCGGCGGGGCCGGGGACGCCCCCGGCGGGTGAGTGGAGATGCGGGCGGGCGGGCGGGAAGGAGGGCGCTGCCCGCGGCAGGTGCGCTCGGCGGGGGCGGCTCCGGCTGCCGCGCCGCGGAGGAGGAGCGCAGCTGGCTCAGCGGGAACCTGTTGAGCGGCAGAGGGTGTTTTCTCCGGCCCCGGGGCTAAAGGGTTTGCCCGTTTTTGCGCTGTGTCCCGCAGCTCCCAAACGGTTTTTCTTTGGCTGGGTGGTTGGTTTGGGTCTTTTCTGCCCCTTTCTGTAATACGCTCCGCGCGCCGAGGAAACCGCAGGCGTTTTGCTGGTCTACCGAGTGCAAACAGAGCTGTTGTTAAGGCGTTTGTATCCAAGAACAGTCCCGTGGCCGCCCGGGTGTGTTGTCGGTGTTAAACCCGAGTGTTCTGGCCGGTGCGGTTTTAGGCTCGCAGCGGGGAGGGTTGGTGGGTCGCAGCGGTAACTCCTGTCGTGGTCTCGGGGGCGCAGGACCTCGGTGGTTTTGGGATCAGGCTGTCGGTGGGATGCTGTGTGTAGATTTTCCTATAATCTTGTGCTTTACTACTTTGTATCTTTGTAACTTGCCTTTTTTTTTTTTTTTTTTTTTTAATGTGATAAACGGTGGAAGGTGTCGGGAGTAACGAGACAAACTTTTTAAAGCATTTGTCATTGACACCGATAACGAACAAGAAGTCTGTTTCGCATACATGAGGGCTGAGACCTCCTAGTACCTCACAGCACGTTTGACGTAGGCAGAAGTCACTGCTGGCTTTTCCATAACAGTGACCAGAGGGACTGCTATGTGAAGGACTGACTTTTTGCCTTTATGGCCCATTCAGTCTTGCCTCTTCCTTGCTGAAATTGTCAGCAGAGGTCCTATTGATAAAGATGGGACTTTTAATAATGCTGAGAAGCCAGCTGAAACTTGGAAGGTATTGAAACTTGCATGCTGTTTCCTTGTGTGCATAGGAAGAGCGCGTGTGATCAAAGAGGTAGTAGCCTGATTAAAGGAAGATGGAAGGCAATACAGTGGGTCACCCTGGACGAAACATAACAGATGCACTGTGACCTATCACACCGAGATACACACACAACAAAAGCAAGGACTGAACTGCCCCATGTTCGAACCACAAAGTTCTCTTTTGCTTGAGGTACTTCCTTCTCCATGACTAATGTTATTTATCAGCCCCACTTGATTTCCTAATGTCATCTTAGCTCTTCATCTATAAGGGATCTGCGGACCTGGCCGTTTTCAGTGGAATACAAAATATGTATATTTTTTCAAGAAATCACAATATCCGAACAACTTGTCTGTTATTGTTTGTGGTGTTTCTTTGCCTCTCATAATTCCCCCTCCCATGGAGGTGGAAGGATAAGTTAAAAAATGCTTTCCCTGCTCCTTGGGATAACTTCTGAGTAAGGATCTGTGTATCTGTAGACTGTTAGGATTGGTTCCCCTCTTTTTCCATGTAGCTGTCTGGATACACGGCTCTAAGCTGCAGACTCTTAGCCCCTAGAGGCTCAGGACACATGAGCACAGTCCCTCTCTGTGTCTTAAGAAACCTTTCTCCTGTGCTCCTGCCACACCATTAGGAGCAGCAATCTCATGAGATTCCAGCTCCTCTGCAGCTGCTTCTGCGGCCAGCCTGGGTAAACTGGGACATTACCAAGCAATTAATAGCGATCCTACACAAATTTTTCTGGTTTGAGATGAAGAGAAGGGGAAATAAATGGGAAAAGTGGTGTCATTTCCGTAATTATAGCAAACAAATGTGCATGTTTCAGTTGTGCAGAACAAAGGATTCCCTCAACTAGTTTGCTTGAATTCCACCACAGCAGTAGTACAGCTTTCCAGGCCATGCACATTTGCCACTGAGCTCATTAAATTAAAATCCTGAAGGATTCCTCTCTGCCTTTCTGTTGTGCCTTTCTAAATTTGAACCTTTGGTCTGTTTCTCCTGTTTTTATTAACCAGCATCTCAACTCTGTGGTTCTGGTTGACCCACTCCTTCCTGCCGTGCATTCCCAGTGTCTTCCCACTTCTGAAGTGAGAGAGATTGAGAGTATTTTCATGGGAATAGAGAGGGAGGGGAGTGGCCACTTTTGGTTCTCTTTTGGTCTTTTTGGAAACAAACAAACAAAACCTTCCTGAAATGTAGCATTTCTATGGGATTTCTTTCCCATCCGCTCCCTCCTTTATTCTAACTACTTTCCTTCTTTGTCAACATTCCCAAGACGTGCTGAGCAGCATTATAGAGATAATTCCCAAACCCATATAATTCTGAAATATTTTATCGAAATAAGTTCTTCCATTAGGCTCTCTGGTGTGTGCAAGTGGACCAGTTCTGCAGTTCAGATTTTGTATTTTTTTGCTGATGTGAAATTGAGCTTATTTTTGCCTTTTAATAAAATAACAAAATTAGAACAACTTTAAAGATCCAGGTTAGCATCTTGGTACTAATTTAAAAACTATGTAAATTTTAACAGGGATCAGAATATTAGGAAGCCAATGTACTATGGTACCAGCTGTAATGAAACAGCCCTTTTGGGAAGATTAATAGAGAAATGATGTTGAATTTTTTTTTTTCATAGGCATTCAAAGCAGTGCATGTTAGAAATTGCTTTATCTTTGGGGGGAAGTGTGACACTGGTACATCCTGGAAAAAGCAATACGTTGGCTGTGCTCCAAACAAAGTGACATGGTAGGAAAGAAAGAGTTATACTTCCTACCCATTTTTTTTCCTTCAGGCATATGAGAACTCTTGCTTCACAAGACTTAAAGTTTTACTGATCTAATAGATTGTTGAGCTACTTGTCTGTTCTAGGCCCTATTCTATTTTTGGCCCTTTAAAGGCACAATGAGTCTGTGAAATACTTTTTTGGAAAGGCTTACCTTACTAATGGTTCAGTAGGCTAAAATCTACAACAGCCTTAGTGTGATTACTTCCAAGTTTATCAATTTAGGAATATTGCCTTAACAGTAGTGATGCATAAAATAGCATTAGAGCTGCTGTCTTTGCCACAGAGAAATTTATTTTGTATTTTGCTATAAAGTAGCAGTTAAAGGATTATCTTCATGTGGTGTAGATACTGGTTGTGGATGATTTCTGTGGTCTACCTAAATATTTGTCTTAAAAACTTTACTGGAGAAATCAAAAAGGCAGGATACACAGTATCAAATTCAATTTTAATAACTGCTATGTTTCCCATATTGCCTTAATTAAAAAAAAATTAAAAACTTGCTTACTTTCAGGTTTTAGCCTGTTGGATTCAGTATTGCCCTATTGGCTGTCATGCTGATTGCATTTTGGTGTCATCTCCTTTTCTTCATGATATCCATGCACAAAATTTTAAATAATTTCTGTCTTTCTGTGTGGGCTGGGGGAACCAAGAGTGAATCAGATAGGTTTCAGTCCAGAACTGTTTCATTGAATGACCGTGGGTATGTTACCCTCACACATGTGAAATCCAAACCTGTAAGCATAGGTTTCCAGTGCCATTTAGGTTCCTCAGGAATTTTACCCCATCTACTTTGGCAGAAAGCACCACAGGTCCTGTGTCCTATTTGCCAGCCACATATAGGTGTTTCAGGTAACAACGTTCTCCTCATATGGCTCTGTGGGCTTACCCTCAGGCAATCAGATACCATCCAGAGAGTCTTCTACAGGGCTGTTTCTGTCCTGAAGAGTGAGTGAATGTGTGTGTGTATGCAAACACATGTATGTAAAAATGGTTTTTGAATGTGGTTGTAAGGTTGAGACCAAGCCTGGAGTATTCAGTGCATGAGGAATAGATTTATAACAAGTGAATGCATGCCGTGTGCGTGCAGAAGTAACTGAACTGCACCAACACACCAGTGCATGAGACAAATAAACTTCTGCAGCATGGCATTTTCAAGAGCCAAGCCTAAACTGCAAACTGAGTAGTAGATAAATGATTCTGAATGTGTTTGCCACTGGAGGTAGAGTGGCTTTCCTCTCCATACCTCTCTCCTATTTGGGATGTTGCTATTCCATGCTGTCTCCTGTGCTGCACCAGCTTGTCATGTGACAACCTCCCTGTATCTCTTTCCAGTGAGTCACTGTGCTTGCTCACCAGCATGTGCACTTGTGCTGCCACTTCAGTGCACTGCATTAACTTACATTGGAAGACCAATTTCAGTTTTGAAGCTTTGCAAGCCAGTGTCTTTGGTCTCCCAAAGACCCTGTAAATCTTCGTATTGCTGATAATTTAAGAAAGACTCCAAAGTTTCACGGAGCCTAGGACATGGCTCTTCCTCCTCAGGGGGCTCTGCAGTTCTATGCATTCTTCCTTCATTGCCTTTTTAAAATCTTGCATTTGGTTTGCTGATACTCACTTGCAAATGAGAGCAATGAGTTGACTTTCCCTGAGATGGAACTAAACCCCGGGCCAGTTCTGGAAAAGAGTGTTGTTAGAGGGAGGATTGTTGCTGCCTCAGGTCTCCTCTTTCGAGTGTCACCTGCTATTCAGGGCCTGCAGCCCCTGAGCTTTACCGTCCTGCTTTGTTACTGAATCTACCAGTCTCTGAGAGATACCAGCTGAAGCTTGGGTCTGTGTGGCAGTGAAACCAGGCAGTCCCAGCTGGGGTTTGTTGTAGAGAAGTGCCCCTTTTTGTGGGTCACTATATAAGTCTGCATAAACAAAAGTATTTAATTTTATATAGCTTTGTAAAAATGGGCTTTACAGACTTAGTAGTAGTAGCATGCATTCGCTCTGGGGACAAGTGAAGGACATAAAATATTTGGTGTTTTCAACAGACAGCTATGGTCTAAATCACTCACTGGATGTTTGGTCTCTTAGTAGGAAACCCAAATGTCCTTTGAGCATCGAGAAATTATAAAGACTTCTGCTGTGAATTGCCCACAAGTTACGATTTTTTTGAACATTGACCATAATAGACATTGCAGATCACACATACAAGTGGAGTTTATTCTTTCCTTACTGGAATAATCTGCCTCGTTCTTTGTTCAAATGTTTGCTCAGTTTAATCTGAAGTCTTAATAGTTTGTATTCTTCTCCTTAAGCCAAGAAAAAATCTAGTAGTAAGCGTGAAATCAGCTTTTTTTCAAGGTCATTTTCCATCGCCTTTATGTCAGAGAGAAAAGTTCTCATTTCTTTCCCCTTCTTTTCCTACCAGTGACTCACTCTGGAACTGAAAATCAGTGAAATCCAGCATAAAGGAGTAAAGTATTGTGAGGGTTACATATAATACTCAGTGTACCAGCAGCAAACTCACAAGCTGATTACTCACAACTGCCTTAAGTTGATGGAGCATTTTGCAATTCCATTTGCAGTCTGCTTGTACAGAAGGGATTCCAGGTCCCTGCCGCCGTCATCACAGCAATTGCTCCTAAACCCTGTTTAGGGGATAGGCGTACTTTCATGATGCCAGTATGTGGATGGCTCAACACAGTACCTTCCATGTGTTGCTCTGCTTCTATAAAAGCAGAAAGAACTATCTGCAGAGCAAAGATCTATCCCACTGCAGCTGACTTTGAGCACAGTCTTCATCTGAATGCATTAGAAAAATCTTTCCTGCCTTGGGTTTGCCTGCTAGTTTGAACAAAGCTCATTGTCCAGTGCTTACCAACATCTTCAGGTAGAGCTGAGAGGCAACAAGGCACGAAGTTGCATTATTTTGAATTGCTTTTGTGTCTTTTGTACTTCATGCATGTATAAATATGGAGTATATGGCAGACCCTTAATGATGTGTGTTGCTTGGTTACTGATGTATTAATCCCAGCAACTTGGTTTACTGACAGCAAGATGTGGTATCCCAACATTTCCTGCTTCCTTGATTCTGGGTGCCTGCTTCATGGTGTTCCCCATCCTACAGTTTGCACCTTATTTCTCCTTTGAATTTATCTTGCTCCTGCCTTTGGTTCTTGCTTTGTCTCGCCACCCCATGAAAAAGCCCTCCTAGTGCCTGTTACCTTTGGTCGGCTTTCCACTCGATTTTATCTTGGTGGGCAGAGCAAATGACTCTCTTTGAGCCTTTGTTTCTTCAGTCTGAAAATCCTTTTTGTGACACTTCAGCCATTTATCATCTGTCTTTACATTTGCCCTCCTGCTTTGCTTCTCCTTCACCCCCCAGCATGAATTACATGCACTGCTTCAGTGTCAGTCTTGTGAGTGTCACCAAGACAGGTAAAATCACTTCCTTGCTGCTGATTCCCACTTTAGCCAATTGTATGTACTGCAGTCATGTCATCTTGTTTTTCTAAGAATCTTGATGGAACTCCCTTCAATTTGCATGTCATTTTTGAGTCCTAGATCTGCTGAAGCTCTTTCAGTGCAGTCCTCATTCTGCTGATATGGTCACTGTTTCTTGCACTTAGACATTCATTCAGCATCTGTCAGGATGATAAAACAACATTATTTCAACAAGCTCAGTTCGGTAGGTGACTTAAATTATTTTATATTGTGGGTGTAGGTTTGATTCAATGTCCTTCACTGTCAGGGCAAACTATTGAGTTCTATTTTGTGTCAGACATATCCTTAAATAGATGCAAACAAGAGTAACTGTGCTCAATCAATAGGGAGACATGCCATAAAAGAGGAAAATCAGAAAATCCTGTGTATAGGCTTCCTTTTTTTTTAATAACATGCAGAGTATGAGATGTCACGGTTGTCTGACTTTTAGGAATGGGAAACTTCTGTGTATTTTAATTATGGGCTTTCTCTTTTTTTGCTTGACTGTTTATAAATCTGGATGATACTGAGCATAATGCAATATATTACTAGATGTGATGTTATAAACTTGTAGACTTTATGCAAAACTGGAATGGACCTGGTCAGCAAAGTGCCAGAAAAGCTGTGTAAATCTGAACTCCAGTGTTCTAAGTGTGGCATAGTGGAACAGTTAATGGTTTCTCTAAGCTCTTTCTCTTTGGTGAGCAGAATTGTTAAATTCGGTTTTGAGTCAAACTAATGGCATTTTGAGTCTGCTGATATTGGCACTAGATTAAAAAAGTTATAAACTATTATTATTGCCAATATTTTACTCTTGTTTTGTTACTGTTACTAGTGAAGCAGGAGCTGAAATCTGTAAGGCTTTAAAAGGTTACTCATACATGTTTAGGTAACATTTGCAGTGCCAGCACCCTTCTCTATTGTTAGTGCTTTTTTTCACTGGAGCTACTAAGAGTGTGGGGTTTTTTTTGTCTCTGGAACGCTACAGCTGAAGGGAGGCCGTAATTACAGTAAGTGATACAGCAAGGTCCCTGCTGTGAGTGGTGTTGCTGATTTGGCTGTGCATGACTCACTGTCTGTCATTCCAGATTCCTCAGTAAATCTGCTTTGCCAGGAGAAGAAGAAATACCCTGCTTATAAGCTTTGAGTACTTGCAGTGTGCCAACAAGCTATTTTGTGAGGGCTGCTGGTTTTGCAATGAACCTACCTCTGCCTTGGAGTTGTGGTTTCAAAATAATAATGTTCAGGCAGGGAATTTAGATACTTACAGCCAAATAAATTGGCAAAAACAAAAAAAGGGGGGAGGGTATTATTTCTTAGTATTTGGATGTGTAAAAAATAGACAGACTTGATTAATTCCTTAAGTACAATTTTAGCCATCATTTTCTGAGGTATATTTCTGATGACATAGTGAGCAGTGTACGGGATGAGCACTTCTGCACTCCCAAAAAAGTAATGAACTTATGCTTTGGGTTATTGTTTTGGGCTAGCTGTCTTGTATTACAGCAGAATAAAAGCATGCAGAGATATCGTTATCTACCTGGTCATATTTTCATGTGAGGGTAAGCTGCTCAATATTCTCTCTTGTTCTGTGACTGTTCTCTGCTCTTCCTGATATGGCATCCCAATCCTGTTAGACTAGAAATGCTTTCTAGTTAATTTCAGACGTTTTATCTGTCATCTTTCTACAGCAGCCTTCTTTCCTAGTGAGGCTTCTTAGGCAAGAAGATAACAATAAAAATTTGTTAAAATGTTTCCTCCACAAGGCCCCCATTATGCTTGGGGAACTTAAAATGGTTTGAGGTGAAGTATTTGCGGTAAAGTGTTTGAGGAGGAGCAAATCTGAGTGTTTTTAGCATACCTAGAGTAGTGGTTGAAGGTAGAGCATACATGACAAAGCAACAAAGTAAGAATAGCATTGTCTTTAACTATAATAGATAAATACCTTGTCATGCCTACTCAATGCCCAACTGCAGCCGAACAGTTAGCAAGTTTTGCTTGATTTGGCACCAGTACTAATCTTCAATTTATCGCTCCTCCAACTCCTTTTTTTCTTCCTGTCCCGCAGTCCCTAAACCACCCTGACAGCTTTTACTCTGGCTTTGGGAAGCCAAATGTTTGAATTCATATCCCTGAAAAACGGGAAAATAATTAGGATGAAGTGTGGAATTGTTTGGTTAATGTTTAGCAGTACATGCTTAGTGAGGTACATTGCTCAGTTTTTAGTGGTTTCATCAGCTGATGGTTTCTAGCAGATTTTTATGTAGTAGTTAGAACAACAGTGGGACTCAAGGGCACTGATGTATCACCTCTATCAGAAATTCTTTGCCTTTAATAAAATACAACAGCAAGGTCGAGGAGTATACTGTATCCAGAGATAACAGGGAGCTTTGCTCCAGATTGAAAAAGGGCAAGGTTATATTTTAGCTGCACAAATAAAGCAAAAAGTTCTTGTAGGCTTGAGTTAGCCCAAGAATTCATGTAATAGTTATAATTATAGCTTGTGATTATGAATCTGTGGTTCCAGATACAGAGCAGGAGGCTTGGAACAAGAAGCTTTGGCTACTGAAGAGAGAGGAAGCCCTGTCACTGCTGTCACACACACACAGCTGTGGCTCAGTGGCCTGTCACAGCAGGACACCAGAGCCATGGTTACCACAGGCCAGTGGAAGATGCTTTCTTTCTCAGCAGTTGCTAAGAAGATGAGAGGTCCTACAGATCCATAGTGTACCTTCTGAAGCTTCTCAGCCTGCTTGTCTTTGCCACAGCTAGATAAGGGAATGCTGATAATGGTGTTATCTTTGTGAGAGTAGTCATCAGCATCATTATAACTCCATCCAGAGTGTAGGTTTCAATGTCCTTCTAAACTCATGGGGGTGGCTTGCCTGTGTTACCTTTTCCTGAGAAGCCTGTATTTCAGGTAGTTTTGAGACTCCTCATGTTCTGTTGAAAAGAGGTAATATTTGGTGAAACTTTTTCTTTCCTCTCAGAGTGTCTCCCTCCTAATGCTTGTTCTGAACCAAGCAGAAGCTTTGATGTGCAGGTCAGGGTTATAGTAGCTTGAGATGGGTGCTGAAAAGAGTGGGGAACACCACTGAAAGTAGAGTTTCTTTACTTCTCCCACTTACACCTTCCTAATATTTTTATTACCCTGACATTGGCATTTCTGAGTTGACTAAAGTAGGTTGAGCTGGATTAACAAAAAAGTCAAGAGAAAGCAATGTTTTTTGCAAGTGTTGTTTTTGGGCAGATTAGTTCCTTAATCTAACTCAGCAAGTTACTGCATCAGTGATGTGTTGGCACAAGGGGAGTGAAGGGAGCTCATAGGAAAGGGGGGTTTGACAGAATCCTCTGGCAGTAGCTTACATCTGTGCCAGCTTAATGTGATCGCTGTGGGGCTGTGATTTGACAAGTTAACACATAAAAATGAGTCCTAGTAGTGGCCATGGCCACATCCTCTGAGAGGCTCATCTGAAATAATTTTGCTCCATTGGTTCAGTTTTGTTGAAAGGATATTTGATGGCTTAACTTTGTACTGGCGGGTTTTTAGTCAGTTCAGGTACGACTTGTCCTTTAATAACCGCTCTAAAACTGGTGTAAGTTTCATCTCCAGCTCATTTAGTCCTGACTCATGCTGTTCAGTGATTCAGTCATGTGCACGGCCTCTGCCTGCAAAAGGCAGGCTGTGATGTGAGAACAGATCCTCGGAATCCAAGTGTGTTGCACTGCAGGGAACACCTGCACTCCTCCTGCAGAGCTGCTGATAACTTTCCTTTCCCTCATTGTCTGCACGTGTCACCGTGCAGCCTGCCTCACCAAAAGAAACAAAAGCCCAGTTTGGATTCCCACAGACTTTAATGAAGTAAATAAAAGTGCAGTTTCTAAATTATGGTTGGTCATCCACTGATAAGCTCTTGAAAGAAACTGTGCTTTGTTTAAACACACCTTTCTTTGCTCTGAACTTTGCACTAGAGGGATTGCTTTGGTTTCTTAGTGCCAAGGTAGTGCATGAAATCAGTATTGGGAATGAGAAGTATAATCAGAATAGCTTGCATGATTTCCTCTAACTTTGAATTTCAGTAATATTTTCTGGTTTAAGAGTAAAAAAGACTAAGATATTAAATATCCAGGACATTTTACAAATATAAATTTTACAAATATAAATTGATAATATTCTGTACTAATGAAAATGTCCAAGCATCTGTCCAGTATCTGTCTTCCCTTTTCTGACAAGGGTATTTACACTGTGATGCTTGTTCTCCTTTGAGCTGAAAGCTAAGAAAGGGTCTGTATTTGTTTGAACTCCTTACTGTTCATGGTACATACAAGAACAAACCAACACAGAATCTTTTTTCTTCTAATAAGTAGGAGCTGCTTATGAAAGTTTATGGGAAACGATGAGCTTCATGCTGTGAAAGCTGGTATTTGGCACTTTGGACCTGAAATTAGAAAACAGCTTATGAAGATGTATGGTATTAAAATTTGTGTGATTTGTCACAGTGTTTAGGTTTTTTTTGGTCTTGCTTGAGTTTTTGGAGAGATTGTTTCAGAAAGGTTTGTCATCCTGTATTAGGGAGTATAAGGAAAATATTAACTTACATATTTTTTTCTCATGTCTGTTTGCAGAACTATTTGATATAGATCTCAGTAAACACAGAACTCTGTGTAGTTTGTTAAAATTTCTCTTATTTTCAAATATATGTGTAAACTTAATCTCTGACATTCAGATTAGGCATAAATTGAGTTTTGGTTGTATGATTTTGGAGAAGTTGGTAAGTGAGATCAGGTTAGTTAGCAGGTGAGAGCTAGGGTGAAAAAATGCATCTGGAGCCAGACTGATCAGCACAGGGCTGTGCCAGCAAGAACTGGGGCATGGGACAGGATGGAATGAAATGAAATGGGATGACCAAGCACCCAGCATAAGCAGCCTCAAATGACAGTTTTTTCAAACCTTTCAAACTGAGTACTGTAATCTCAGCTTGTGTGTAAAAGTTTGTAGGAGCGTGGAGCCAGCTTCTTGGCTGTCTTTTAGCAACAGGAGTGTTCCTTCCAGTATGAATGCTGGGTTTCCTCCTGGAAAAGAGATTCCTGGGCTGTGCTGGCTGGTGGCACCTCTCTGCTGCACTGTGCTCAGGCTGTAGCCCAGCACCAGTGCCACCCCATCAGAGAGCTGTGTAGCTGGATTCATATGAGTTTGAGCTTAGGCTGAGAAACCTTCCCTTCATCCAACCTTGGTCTTGAGCTTTTTGATTTCATTTTTCCCCCATGTGTGGGCAGAGTGTGGACACAGGTGTACAACCTCTGATTCAGGACAAGGTTGGTGCCTTTTTTTTATTGTGCTCTCTTGTGTTAGACTCCTGAGGTTTTTTGAGCCCCTATCTCTTTCTCACCCTCCACATTTTGTCACATAAATATAAAAATGTATAAAGTATAAAAAAGCATAAAAATGTAAATCAATTTTGATCCAAAGGAGCTTCAATAGTTAACGAAACATTTCTCCAGGTAGATTATCTTGCACAAATTACCAGGAAAAGATACTGCTCTTATTAAATAGAGTAATCAAGGTTACATCTGCTGTCCTGGTTTCAGATGGGAGAGAGTTAATTTTCCTCTTAGTGGCTGGCACAGTCCTGTGTTTTAGAATCAGTATAAGAATAATGCCAATAACACACTGATGTTTTAGTTGTTGCTCAGTAGTGCTTACTGTAAGTCAAGGGCTTTTCCGTTTCCTGTGCTCTGCCAGTGAGCAGGTGAGTAAGAAGCCAGGAGAGAGCAAGGCCAGGACACCTGACCTGAACTGGACAAAGGGATATTCCATACCACAGAGTGTCATGTTCAGTATATGAACTGGGAGGAGCTGGCCAGGAGGGGCTGATCACTGCTCAGGCATGGGCTGGGCATTGGTCAGGGGGTGGTGATCAACTGCATTGTGCATCACTTGTGTTTTCCATTGTGGTTTTACTCCATTACACCACCACACTGTTGACATGAGAAGGTACTCTCTGTTTCTATTTCATTTGACATTACCTTACTTTTGAAGGACTCTGGAATTGCTAAACATGTTTTGTACTTTTCCCTTTTTTTTAAAAATTCATTACTTATTTTTTAATTGAACGATACATTTATGCCAGTATAGTCTTTGCATCATTATAGAATGATTTTCTGTCTGGTGTTAAGAAGTTTTTGTCATTGGCCTGTAGTTTAAATTATAGCAAGATTCTTCTGAAGACTGTTGAAATTGATCTGAGTCAAAATATTAGTATGGAGTTAGATTTTTTTAACTTAAGGTGGAAAATTAAAACTCTTTGGGTAAACATATCCTAAAAGCATAAGATACTTTTGCAAGTAGAGTGAATACTTTGCACAGGAACTAGTGAGGGAATTGTAGTATTTTAAAGCTTTGGTTTTTATTGTTAACTATTACTTTGGTTGTGTGCCTTGTTGTTAGCTAGCCAGAGATGAACCTTTGTCCCATTTCAAGCTGCTGCTCTCATAAGAAACCATTGCTAGTACTTTAAACAAGGAAATTACTAAAAATCACTCCCAGTGTGCCTTGTCATCTTCAAGAAAAAGACTTTTGTTTAATGATATGTGAGCTGTCCTGTGGCTTACCCCACTAACTTTGTAGGTATGTATACCATGAGTTTCCCAGGTCTTTTTCCTGATCCCTTAGTACAATGTATCCATCACTGATAGCAATCCTCCTAGATCAAATAATAGCTTGGGAATTGTACCTTCAGGAAGTCCACCATCACCAAAAGCTTTTCAAGCTTTGTGAATCCATGTGTCATCCAGTTTGCTTCCAGCTGGTTGCCATCAGAGAAGAACGTGAGAGTGGGACTATACAGTGAGTTGTCATGGGACATTCAGCTGTGCCAGGAGATTTATATCCATTTAGTTTCTTAAGGAGGAAGCTTGTGACCCTAAGAGCAGAAGAGTATATTGCTTTGTGTTTTTTCCATTATGGAGGATCCCTCATGCCACAGGTTTTGCCTTCTCAGAGCATCTGCTTTGCATGTTTGTCACCAACCTGCTGCTGTGCAGGTGGGAGTTTGCCTGCTTGTTATCTGCCTGAGTGAGCTCTTCATAACACTGAGGAAATTGTTAGAGTTAAGGAGATCTGAGTAACATATCTTGCATGTTCCTTCAGCCAGGTACGCCAGGGTCTGCTGGCCTCGGGTTCCCTGGCTTGATAGTTTGGAAGAAAGGCAAGGTGCCTGGCAGGCTAGTTGACAGATGTGACCCTGTATACTCTGGTTCCCTTAAAGGATGCCTTGCAGTAGGATGCATTAGGATACTAATTACCTCTGGGATTAAATGGAATTAAGGAAAAGCTAATTACAAGGTCCATCCCAAGTCCTATGTACAGTTCTGGGAATTCAAGTCTTCTGCTGTGTCAAGATTAATGAGCAATATTTTTTGGGAAGTGGCTTAACTGCTCAAAAGATGACTGTTACTTTGGATGTCTGCTGGTGGAAGAAAACCTAGCTGTTGGCTGGAGGTGCAGTGCTGATGCTCTTTGCATGGATGTAGACCCATCACTATTTCTGAATAAAGAATCATCCTCTGCTGTGGCCTCAGAGAGTTAACTTTTGCCCTGGGCTGGTGGCATGATTCAGTTGTACTTTCAGTTGGCTCTGCTCAGTGTTATCGCATGATCTTCTGTGAGCCCTGGTAGCAATTTCTCATTTAATCTCTCCTTGTAAAGAGACACCTTTGCCCTTCCCCTGAATTGGACTGGATGTACAACAGGCTGGCTGCCTTACTGCTTGTGCTGACTTGGTGGAGCCTGCCGGTAAGGATGGGGAGATCCCAGGGTCTGGCACATGGTTGTTTTGGGGTGTGAATTTAGGCTGCTCCGAGAAGTGTTGGCCTTATGTGAGGTGAGGTGACCTGGAGGTGTTGTGCTTGGGGGCCACCCTCTGGGGCACTCTGAGGTTGCACAGGAGTGAAGCTTGTGTGAGCAAAGAGGGAACTGGAGCTAAAGCACTGTTTTGGCACTCTTGGTGAAGAGGCAGCTTCATTACCGCTTTGTTTAAAACGATAGTGTATATACTCATACTAAAGGTCATATATATTCTGAGAGGGTATTGTACAAATAATTCTAATTGGTTTACTTCCAAGTGAGGTGCCATGAGACTACAAAAAAGAGAAAATTAAATCAGTTGCCTAGAGGTCAATGAAAATATCCCTAAACTCTTCACTGGACCTTCCTGACTTTCAAAGACAAAGGAGTTTAGAGGACGTCTGGTGCAAACACTCAAAAAGGATGGCAGAAGCTTGAAAATACACACACCAGTTTTGCATTGAGAGAACTGAGAATTGAGAAAATGTTATAAATTTATGTATATGGGCATTTGTCCTTCTTTGAAAGTGTCCTTTTCATCTTTATGTTATAATGTGTTGTAAATTTCCTGTTACAGTGTTTCTACATCAATTGCTATTGACTCTGTTGACTTTCACTGTAGGTTTTAAACCCTTTTCTTGCTGACAAGTGTGTGATTCCATTTCTGTGTCAGTCTGTCAGCACTTCTATAGTTCTTTACAAATGACTTTGTCCAGGTGCTTTATTTTGGCAAAGGAATTATTCTTTATCCTCTGAGATAGAATTGGCTACTTGTATGAGCAAATGTTTCTTGTATCCACATAAACTTCTAAGATTGCAAGTGTGCATTTTCAGTGCAGACAGTATTAAAAAGGAGTTTACTTTAATACCTCTGATAGGAAGGGACTTAACTGTGTCATCCTACCTGAGCTCAGAGGATGTATTTGTCACCCAGCTCTGGCCCAGAGATGCTCAGTCGCCTCATCACCTCCCTTCGCTGTTGCTATGTACTGGTCCCCTAGTTTTTAGGGTGTATGGGTGCTCTATTTCAGTGCTGGAAAGCCAGCAGAATGCTGCCCTGTGTGGTGAGTGAGGTGTCAGGAGGGCAGGACAGAGTGGTCAGGCAGTGCACCTGGGAAGGGGGGAGTGAAGGACTCGTGGGGCACCCTGCAGCTTCTGCTCCAGCTTGCCTCCCACCTGGTTCCCTTTGCTGCCTGGAAATGTCTCTGCTCTGTGCACCAAGGTCAGGCCCATTCAGGGTGCCTTCCCTTCCTCCACCCACCCACTCCCTGCCCTTTCCCCCCAGATTGCAGGCTTAGGTCACTGTCATAATACGATGTTTTCAATTTAATTGAAATGTAGTTTTCATATATGACTTAATATTGTATGCAGCAAATGTTTTTTATTTCCCTGTGTACATATTATATTGTGTAAGAACATCTGGTATTCATTTGTAGATGTGTCTCATAATGGGAAGTACAGCTGTCTAGCATGAGGAACTTGGTCCTGTAACTAAAAATCATGGATAGCAATACTCATGAGAGCTTTAACTTTGCTCTTGTTTTTCTGTACACAGTGTGTGTACACATGGCAGAAGAAAATAGGAATTCGTATTTATAGAAGCATCTGCATATGGATTGTGCCTTACTTCAGGTTTAATATGTTATATGTGAAGTATTGTATTTCATTTTCCTTGATTATTACTGGGATCTGTAATTGCAGCTACTTAGTATTACAAATAGGTGCTATTTTTGCCCTGTTTATGCCAAGGAATGTGTCTGAAGTTGAAGGTGGGGATAGAACCTCTAGATTCATGGGGAAAGTTACGCGTACAATGTAATTTTTACTTGCTTTTTTTGCTGGTGGTTATCCCTCCACTGAAGTATTTCGTTTGGGAATACAGAATAAGAGTTACAGCAAATATTAGGGATGCAATGATGTTGAAAAGCCAAGCCAGATTCATGTTGTTTCATACAACTGATCAATCTATTTCAAAATAGACTATTATCTTTTTAGAACAATTATGGATGATGTTATCAGCTGAAAAACCACATAGAGCACTGCTTGTTAACTTAGAAACCAATATCTTTCATGTTTTTAAGATGTTGGAAAATAAAGGGATGTTGGTTAGGGAGGAAAAGAAATAATTTTCCTAAATAATTTGTATTAAGAGACATCAACTAGATAATTTGCAAGTCTAAAACCAGACTTTTTTAAACTACCTGTATTTAATACAGAAATACTGGAATTCTTGTAGACCCCATCTGCATTCTCTTTGATGAGTGTAATTTAAACTAAAGTTGGTAAGAGCTCTTTTGGTTTTTTCATGTTTTTTTTTTTTCTCATTTTAGTAGTAGCACTTTTACTTTTCAGCTGCAGAGGAAGTGACTGTTATATTTCCCTTTCTGACCAGGCTTGTACAATCCCTTTTGCTGCCTTAGAATATGTCAGCGGTCTCCCCTGACCATATTAAGTGTTCATCCACTCCCTACCTAGGTACCCACCTGGAATGGAGACTGCTTACACCAAAAAAATCACATTTAAGAGTAAAGAACAAAAAAATGGAATGCTGGTAGTGGAAATGAGAAACAAGGACTATGTGTGTGAAACTGCGATCAAATAATAATAAAATACGGATGAGGTTTTTTTTAGGATTTGTTTTTCATTTTGAATGGTTGTTTCTGTTAAGTGATTGATATTTAATGTGCATGTTTTTTTAATTTTTTTCTTAATTTCCAAAGTTCGTTTCATTTGTGTTTTCCCTCTGTTGTTTGGTTTGTATAATGTTATCTTTTTTCCCTTCCCTCTCCCGAAAAAACAAAAGCTCTTTCAAATTCTTTCTGTTGAAGTTTTGGTTTTGTATTGAAGCCCTGGTGCTCATGGCTTGTGGACAGGTAGCACAGTGGTGAACCCTGTGGTAGGAAGGTTTGATAACCCTTCTGAACTTGCACATGAGCACATCTGTATATTCAGCCTGGTGGCTCTACATCTGTATTTTTAATTTGAAGATGAAGGGACATACCTGTGCATACAAGTACCAGAAAATCTTTGCAGGGGCCTTGGTTGAAAAAAAAAAATGCTTTTATGCCTTTTCTGCTGATGTTCAGAAAACAGATGTGGCAACAAAGGATGAGAGGGAAAAAGAAAATCTGTAATCCTGAGCTGCTTCCTGCTTGCTTGTTTTCCTACTGTAGTTTAAAAACTACCCAAGAAAAATGAGGAGGGAAGGAGTATATAAGCGTAATTTTGTTTTGTTCAGTGAGTTCATTGCTTGGTCATAGGATGAGAAGCCTTTGGAAGTACTCATTAGCATAGGCAGCAGAGCACAGGTTGGCATGGGTCTGCAGTACTCTTACTGCAGCCAGTTCAGCTGTTGCACCCCAGGAATAGGTATTTCCAAGGAATATTTGCTTAGAAGAAGGAATTTGATAGGGAAGGAGTCATTGCAAAGACTCACAGCTTTCGTGGTTGCCCTGAAAGAGAAAATGTTAGGATTGCAACTGGGTGCACTTTTCAGCCTCTTATCTTTCAGTGAGGTGAGAATGGGCTTCTCCACTGCCCTCTTTGTGCAGTGGGTCTGTGGGGAGGGGATGTGGAGGAAACAGCTGGATCAGGGCACTGTCTGCATTGCCCTTTGCTCCTGTTGTGACACGCCCTGCCTGCCTCCTATTAAAGGAATTTCTCAGAGCAGGTTTGCCTCGTGTGCACGGGCATGTGCAGCATTGTGTGTTAGCTTCTCTGGCATTAGGTGAAATCCCAGCCACCAATTTTGAAGCTGTTTGCAAATGCCACTTTACTTGTGCTGAGCCTGATGGTCTGTTCCTTGCAGCATCCTTGAGACCTCCCACTCTCCTCTCCCCTGCCGTTACGCATCTTTCTGATGTTTTGCTTCTGAACAGACCTGCATCACTCATAATCCTTCAGTGCTGGCCCCACTTGCACATGCTGCTCTCCCCAGCCCTTCCTGCTTCCTCCTCTCCCTCTCTTTCCCAGCTTCTCTGAGACCAGTTTTATTTGCTTAGTCTTACTGGGTCTTTGTTGGTGGTTTGTTTGGACAATGAAAGTGGTTTCCTTACAAAGCATCTTTAGATTCCTGCACGAATTTCCTTGTTTAGGAATGCTCATAAAAATTCATTTACAATTTATTCTGAATGTAAGGATTATATTGTAAGAAATTGCCTATGAATCCGTGCCAATTCCCTTCAAGCATAAACAAAATTACTGAATTGCGCTGTAAGCCTTATATTTGCAAGTAACAGGGTTATAGGCTGAACTAAGAGGTCCTTTAAAATGGTAAGAGCTAATGGTTTTAGAGAACTAATTGCTTTTAAAAGCACAAAAGTAACTCCAGTATCATTTCATGGCTATAACTGTACTTCATTTAATGGTCTTCGTATTTGTCAAGGTGTCTTAAATCGGGCTTTGTTGCCATGCTTATTTTTTTTCCAGTGTGAAAAGAAAAATAAATTATTTAAATCTTTCCTCTCTGCCTCTCAATAATGGAATTACAAATACTGTATCTGTTTCACTTCCTAGTTTATTCTCTTTGATATTTGTGGAGCCTGAAGTGATCTCACACAGGCTTAATTCTCTTTTTTTGGGATAAGATTAGTTCTAGTGGTTCTCTTGGAAGATTACAGAAAAAGTGTACTTTTAAAATGTGTGTTATATGCTTGAGTATTTTCCCAATAAGCAGCATGAGGATTGTTGCAGGGAACATATTGTGCGTACATTTTTGTCATTTATATGAATTGTAGAGAATGAAAAGAATCAAAATTGCGAAGGAAAATGTCTGTACCCATATGAAGCCAGGTGATGTAGAAAACATTTGGAAGGAATGAGAAAGGTAGGTCAGTTGTGACTCAAAATGTGACAGGAGATTCAAGCGAGGCCCTTCCTTTTCTTATTTTCCTAGATGTAGGCAGTTTTTCTTTTCTTTATAACTTTAAACGCAATTAGGGTTGAATATATGGGGAATAAACTGAGTGTTGAGTTTGAAAATTGACTTCTGTTTTCATTCAGTGGGACTTAGGATAGGGTGAGCTGTTCGGAAGGTGTCGATGACTTGCAAACCAGCTCCTAATATGGTGCCACTTTTGTGATTTTACCTATACAGGTCAGCCACATTCCATTGTCTTTTGTTTCCCCTTCTGGTGGATTTTACTCTCCCAGGAATAGCTGATTTTCTGAAATGTTTGATTTGGAACAGATACGTATGATATGTATGTGCAAAAAAATAGGAATGTGAATCCTAAGCCTCTAAGGGTCTTCATTCAGATGAGAATGAGGGTCAGAATGTCAGGGCCTGAGACGATGCTGTCAACTTCATTTTGTCAGTACAGAAGTAAAACCAAAATCGATTTATTCTCATATTTCTCAGTTTAGCTAGGTTGTGATAATTTCATTGCAAGTCTGATATATTATGCCGTGATTTTTTTTTTTTTTGGCTTTTAAATAATCTCCAAATCTGAGTCCTCAAGAATTACCTTTTTCTAAAAGAAACAAGCAGGCTTCTGCATATTATGGTTGTAGAATAAAGATAAAAGCATGCACTGAGTGTAACAGCTTGGATGCTGGAATGCAGCAGGTACCCCCAAAACCAAGGAAACAGAGCTGGTGCAGTCATTTTGTGGGGAGAGGCTTTATGGTTGTACTTGTCAGTCCTGAATTCTTTCTCACTTTGTGTGGTGTGGAACAAGGTCATGTTTTTCCTGAAACAACCTAAGATGGCAAAGCAAATAACTCTTTTGGCAACTGTTCAAAAGTGTATATGCTACAGTTCTAGCACCTCTCTTGTTAATAAATCATTTCACCATAGACATCGTACATGGGGTATCAATGATCTGTATCAGGACCACAGAATCACAGGATATGCTGAATTGGAAGGGTCCCACAAGGATCATGAAGTCCAACTCCTGCCCCTGCACAGGACTCACCAAGAGTCACACCCTGTGCCTGAGAACATTGTCCAAATGCTTCTTGAACTCTGTCAGGCTTGGTGCTGTGATCACTGCCCTGTGACAGCAGGAGAGCCTGTACCAGTGCCCAACCACCCTCTGAGTGAAGAACCTTTTCCTGATCTACAACCTGAACTTCCCCTGACACAACTTCAGGACATTCCCTGGGGCCCTGTCACTGGTCACTACAGAGGAGAGATCAGTGCCTGCCCCAGCTCTTCTCCTCACAATGAAGGTGTAACTGCAATGAGGTCTCCCATCAGTCTCCTCCAGGCTGAACAGACGGAGTGACCTCAGCTGCTTCTCATGCAGCTTCCCCTCAAGGTCCTTCAGCATCTTTGTAGCCCTCCTTTGAATGGTCTCTAGTAGCTTAATGTAATTCTTATATTGCTGTGACCAAAACTGCACACAGTATTCAAGGCGAGTTTATTATTATTTTCCATAGAGTATGTATATTTATTTGCTTACCATAATTATACTTTATGCCATCAGAAATGGAAAACGGAGTCCAAATGGGTGTGTAGGAACATGAATTCCTGTCAAAGGAAATGTTGTGAAATATTTTAATCTTCTTAGAAGTGCTGCATATAGTTCAGGCAGATTAAGTTTTGGCATCATATCTGGAATCTGCCATTTCTGGTGCAGTGGATTAGAATGTTAAGTCTAATAGCCTGTGCCGTTGCCACAGTTTCTTTCCTGTTTCCTTCAGTGACAGGCTAAGGATTGGGAAAGTAGTAAGGGTAATATGCAGGAAGGTAAAAAAAAAAAAAATCTAAATAGTAATGGGAATGTGGCCAGAAGCAATACAGTGGATATATATAGCTTTTTAAACTTAGAGTCTGGCAACCCTAACTTTGGCCTGTTTTGTATTTATTATGCGTGGAGGGGTTTAAAATGCCAGTTGCGAGGTTTTCTGGATTTTTGGTTTTGTTGGGTTTCGGTTTTCTTTGTTGGTTTTTTGGTTGTCATTGTTAATCTCCAGAACAGTTTTGAGTGGGTATTAACAGCAGCTGATGGTATTACAAAAAATCCTGAGAGACCTGATTCTCTTTGCTCAGTCTTTTTTATGCTTGTTTAGAAAGTGAGTACTGTTTTTTACCTTCTCTGCAATCACTTTGTACTCTTTGGAAAGAAAACAGAGCTTTGCCTCAGTTCCTACTTCACTGGCTTTTCTTTGGAGCTTAAGGGGGATTTTGGGGATGTTTGATTGCATTTGACATTCAAAATGTTCCATAAGGTTACAGAGTAGCCAAAATGAAACTATTTAATGTGGGAGAGAAGGAATGCTAAGTGTCACTTCATGAAAAATACTGTAAATTATGTTGCTTCCTTTCTGTTATTTTTCCATATTCTGTATGATTCTCTTGAAAAGACTGAATTGCGGAAGAGTTTGCAGTCAGTCACGGAAAGAGCAAATGTCACAAAAAGTAGAAGAGAAAGGATGCAGCTGTTACAACAGGTGACAAGATTTAGGAGATAGAATGAAAAGCAGCCATACAAGCCCAGACTGAAGTTTCTCTAATGCCTTGTAAAAGCTATGAAACACTTTAAGGATGGTAAGAAATATTTTTGCATTGCTCTGGACACCAAATGTCCAGACTTGGTCTTGCTCAAGGGTTACCTGTTCTTTATGTAATGTTGTAATACTGACTTTTGTTTGATGGGAGGTTTTAAATGTCAATTAAATAAAAATCCACTCTTTTTAGTATGTAAAGTCTTGTAAAAAGATGACATTTTCATTTTCAGAAAACAATTTATCTTGATTTAGGCTGTGTCACTGCTCTATGGCTTTGTGTAAAATTCAGTTATTTTACGACAACCTGCTTTCATGGCCACATCAATTCCAATTTGATTTTTTTTAACAGAAGAAGACTTTGAAAAGTGCTCAAAACTCCGCTGCAAAATGCTGGATACTGTTTGGAAGGGTGGTGTGTCAAAAGTGTGTCAAACATAGGGTTGAAACCATTAGAATAAGTGATTTGGTAATTAAAAAAACTCTGCAGCTTTTTCTAGAAATAGTGAAAAATCAGGGTGTCCTTCTGTAGGAAAAAGCTGGCAATCACTTCCCAGGCCAGTGTTCCAGCCAAAAATGGGGAGCTGAAGCCATGCGACTGCTGTAGCCATTGGATTAGAGCTTTCTTGATTAATTCAGTTAAGAAGTTTTTGCATCTTGTGGTGCTGCTTGTGTTCTTGAAAGGAGGGGAGGGATGGGGAGAGCTTTGGATTTAGGAGCTTGACTTATTCCCACACTTCTTGTAGCTCAGCATTCAGGATGAGAAGTGGGACAGGAGATTACATTGTTTAGACAGGACGCATGAAGTCCTGTATTTATGTTTAAGGGCACAGTATCTCATGCATGTGATTGCTCAGTAAATACTTTTCAAAATGAACCAGTACTAGTACTCACAGGCATTTTTTTTTGTTGTTGTTTCAATCTAGCTAGCCTTTGTACTAACAGAACTTAAAATTACTTACACAGATTACTGTACTTTGTAACTCTTATGTCAGCCAGATAATTGTTCTTTGAGAGTGCTGTTTTATTTATAGCTACAGTGCTGGAGTTGATCACAAACCCACAACAGCAAAACTTCCTTTTATCTGTCTTGCAGTATGCCATGGGGTCAGATCTCAATCTTTAACGCTCAGTGGTCCGCTGGTGAAAGACTCCAGAGATCTGAGAATGATTCTTGTTTCTGTCACTGATTTACACCATGAGTTTGAACAGCAGGCTTCACCTCTCTGAGCCAAGTACTCACTCTTTTTTTTCTCCCCCCTCTCTTTGTGTGTCTTGTTTATGAGGTTAAAACATCTAAGTGTGTGTTGGTGTGATGTCCAGAATCAGTGAGCCTCATTATCAGCTCAATGTATGGCTGCAGTAATACTGCTGAATAGCTTTTATGACTCTCTTTGCTTGGACATTTCAGAAGTTGCTGCTGTGATGTAGCTGTAGTCAGATATTTTCTTTTGTTTTGTGTAACTCTAAGTAGAGTAGAGTGATAGTTTATGGCAGAGCCAGAAAATGTGTCTGAAGGGTAGAAGTGCTCGAGACATTGCTTGTACAAGAATTCCAACAGCAAAGGTTAATGGCTAGGATTTAAAGACACTTTAAAGGCCAAACATTGTATTTTCAGTGTGCAGCTTAAGGATATGTAATACTTCAGTTTGACAAATAATTACATCACTTGTTGTGGTTTAAGTCCAGCCAGCAATCAATCGCCTCTCAGTCACTCCCTCACAAACAGGACTGGGGAGAGAATTAGAAGGGTAAACGCTGGAAAACTCACGAGTTTGAAATAGAGACAGTTTAATGGGGAAAGCAAAAGCCATTCACACAAGCACTGCTTCCCATGGGCAGGCAGATGTTCATCCATGTCCAGGAGAGCAGGGCCCCATCACATGGAAAGGTTACTTGGGAAGACAAATGCCATCACTCCAAATATCCCCTCCTTCCTTCTTTTTTCCCCCCACTATATATACTGAGTATGATGTGATATGGTCTGGAATATCCCTTTGGTTGGTCTGGGTCATCTGTCCCGGCTGTGTCTCTTCCTGACATCCCTGCTAGCATGGCAGTATGAAGAGCAGAAAAGGCCATAACACAAAAACAATAACAAAATAGCAATGACAAACCACTCTGTATTATTAAATTCAGCACAAATTCAAAACACAGCCCCATCCTAGCCATCATGAAGAAAATTAACTACCCCAGACCCACCACACTTAATAATGCAATTTTCTTTACCAGTTTTGGAAATTGGCTCATAAAAACAAATGTTTGGGAAACTATTAGTCTTGTACCACATTGAATTAAAGACAGTGTTTAAAACTCTCATAAATATTATGTGGTAGCTGTAGAAAAGGACCATATTTGTTTAACCCTGAAGAGTTGAATCCAAATTAAGATTACACCCAGTAATTGAGGCCTTTTCCCTTGTTGCCCTCATGACACTTTTTATAGGTATGAAAATTTTTATGCAGGAAAGATCCAGGCCTGAATTTTGAATTCCAAAATTTGGCAAAAGCAGGTAGAAAAAAGAACCCTGGAGAGGAATTCCTAAATTGTAGGCTGAAAAGGTGTTTCCCTCTCCTCCCTTTCAGTTGTTTTACATCCATCATTGTATTTCTGTCCAAGAAGAAAGTAACAGATTCTAGAAACTGGTGGCTCTTTGCTTCATACTTGTACAGTATTTGGTAGCTGGACTTTGTCCTTTCCTAGAGTCAGTGAGCATTCCTGCAATAATCCTTTTAGGGGAACTGCACATCTCTTTTAGCAGTATTAATCTTTTATGTTTGGTTCAACAGTACATTTGTATTCCCTAGTTTTTATGGCAGTGAGTATCCTTGCCTTTAGTGTTTCTCCCTTTCAGTATATTTACACATCTCATACATGCATACACATATGTAAAGTATATGAGAATACCATACAGTTTTGGGGCCTATATAATTATGTTTTTGTGATGTTGAAAGATTATATTCAGATCGAAAATTAGTGGTTAGCACAACAAAAATGACAAAGATTGTATTTTTTCTCACCACTCACTGTTTTAAAATACAACATAATCTTTCATTCTCAAGTGAGAAAAATGGGATTAAGGACAAAATTAGCTTTCTGCAAAGTGAATTCATCTGAAATGCCAGTGGAAGTGCACTTAGAAACTGATTCATCTCTAGGCGTTGTAGTTTACGCATGACAAACACTAGTTATGAACTGCTAAAAAGGCAGTGGAACAGACAGGAGATTTAGTTTTCACAGGGAAGAAGATAAGAAATAAAGACTGCTGCACTGTTATAAAATGACTCTTGATGAAAACAAAATCAGGGTGACAACTGGGGAAAAAAAGCACATTTTTATTATGGCACAAATCAATGAATAATGTAAAGAGTCATATTTTCTTAAAGGCTGAGAAAGGGCACAGTTGGTCACGAAACGAAAGGCTGTGAAGAAAACATTTTGATACCCTAAAGATAGGCTGGAAATAAATCCCCATGGACTGATGTCTATAGAGCAGGTATTTTTTTATTGCAGCGCTGGTGGTGAGGGGGATTTCTCCTCCTAACTCAGCCACCCTTTTCAAGTGCTGTGCTCTGTTTCTATGGTAGGTATTGCTTAGTATCACACAACATCATCACATATGCACCAAAACTAATTTACACAGTATGATCTCATGATTATTTGTTAGTTCTTTCACACTGTGCTTGTGCCTCCCCAGTCTGGGGTTCATCGAGGGTCTTTGATGAAGGCTTCCAAGGTCATCTTCACAGCTGAACTTTTCAACTTAGTCTTCGGAGCATGTGCAGTTACAGTGTTCCTTTGCCTCTCTGGTCTTAACTGGTCTGGATTCTTTATTTTGTGGCTAATTGGCTTTGCACTTGCCAATTTTTCGTAAGTACTATACTTACCTGTCTCTAAAGCTATCCACCTGGTGAGTTTTTTTCTTCTTGTCTATTCAGCATTAAGCAACTAGTTAACCAAATACTAGCCATTACATTGTATGAAAAGTTATTTATATCAGGTTCTGTAGACATAAAAGCTATGATTCAGGTTTTATAGATATGACGTTATATAGGTACATTAAAAGTCATGATTTAGGTTATATTGCTACCACGTTATATAGATATATTAGATTATATCGATATCTTATAACTCAAGCTATATAAGCACCTTGTAACTTTGATCGAAGTTATATAGGCATCAATTTGCACACAATTCTTCTCCTTTAAGTACTTGCCACAACATAAAGCACATCAATACTTAGGAAAGTAACCCAAATCTGTTTTTTTTTCCCTCAAAGATGTAATGAATGGTGTTCATTACAAGAATTGTTTTTAATGGCTCCCTTCTGGAAGACCTGGAGTGCTTCGTCTTGCATCCTTGATGTTTCCAATGAAAAAGTATCTCTGGTGGGTGGGACAAGAAGATTAAATGTGGCAATAACTGCATTGAAGAATGAGTTTTATACCTGGGGGGCTCTGTTTTGTACTGAGATAAACAGGCAAAAATCTCATCGGCTGCAAAGGTCAGTGTTTAGAGTATCAGAGGTCAGAACTGACTGTGCCATCTGGAAATGAGAGTATTGCATTGCTCCCTGTAAAGCTGTTTGAAGAGTAAACTACTTACAAGTAAGTGGAAATAGATGTTAATAAGATTTTAATGGAGTTTGAGTGTGTTGTTAGTGAAGACCTTAATGAAAATATGAGTTTTCTGGGGGTGAAGAAACTGCTGGTGAGTAAGCTTGCTATTTAGTAATCTGAAATGCTTGAAAATTGCTTCAAGTGACTCTGTGTGTTAGCAGTACCTTATATTTTCTAGGGAAAAAAAAGAGATCTTCTTTAAGATCCTTGTGAAAAGCAGCTGCATTTTTCAAATTTTAAATACATAAACTGGACACCTGAAAACAGCAATGTACTGGAGAAGTAACCTATTTTCTGTGGATTTTTGTAGGTAGTAGGCAGATTTTTGTTTGGTTATTATTTTTATGAGACATATTTATTTTCTGATAGTTTTTTGGAAAGCCGTTTTCTACAAAATTTCAAATTTTTGTAACATGGGGCATTTGAAATACTTCTAAAATAATTTTTAGTGACTATAAATGTGACATTATTTTTAAAAAGATCTCTTGGATTCTTTTTAATGTTATTACTAAGATTGATTACTTTTCCCCTTCTCTCCGTTGTTCTTGGCCTTAATGCTTCCACCTCAGCACTTCTATTGTAAAATATACAACAAGTACTTACTTGTTGTATAAGGATAAGTTTGGAGAAGGATTGACTTTTGTGGACGGTCACAGCAGAAAACCCATGTTCTTGCTCTTGTCGACAAATCTAAATCTAAAAATAAAAATCTTAATTGGCAGTCTGTTTTTCCATATGCCATGAAATTTTAAAATTATTTTTCTCTTCTCATCTGCACCAAACCTATGGTATGAAGACTGTCCTCTTTATCTTCAAAAGGTCCTGTTTGTGCCTTTCTGTACCCAGGAGAAGGTTCATAGGAGAGCCAGAAAATGAAAATGCCTGGAGCTATTGCTTTGCAGATTGTGCACCAAATACTCCTTCCCCAATATCTTTCTCTGCTGGAGTGTGCAAGGCATGAAACCTTGAACCAAGTGAAGTGAAAAAAAGATGTGATCTACTCTGTCAGCTGGAGCTTTAGCAGTTGTTCTCTCTGAGCCTGAGCTTCTCTCTGTCCTAGCCCACAGAAATGTGAATTGTGGCTTTGAACAAGTGTAGATGGCTTTGAAAGGGTTTGCAGTCCGAACAGAAACTGGGGATAGGGAGTTGGTTGAGTCTGATGAGGGAAGACGAGGAATCAGTGAGTGGAGGGAAAGTGGTGTGGCTCTTGGCTCGTGAGCTCAAGCATTGCTGGGGCTGGGCTTGAGGCCGGCAGCTGAGAATGGGCCTGAAGCAACACAGATGTTGAAGGAGAGATTCAAAGATTTGCAGCCGACTGGTGAGGTTTTTGTAGGAATAGTTCTCATGAGGATCTCCGAGTCATTGATGTCAAACTGTTTCAGAGGACTTTCACAACAAGACATGGCAGTACCGCCTGCTCAGAGTTAGGAGTTGCTGTATTGGTTTGTTAATGAGGGATGACGGAAAGGTCAGGCAAGGAGGAACCTTGCAAGAAAAGCCGCCTGCATTTGGTGGAGCAGAGCAGCCCTGTGATCAGAGACTGAAGGGCAGGGCGCTGTCCCTGGGACTTAATGGAGTGTTTGTGATGTATACCAAATGCTCATAGGACCCTGAAAATGGCCTTGAGTGCTCTGTGCTGAGTGTCAGCTCTGCATTTCAGGACATGGGCATCTCTTCTCAGAGACAGAACTTAGTCTGGAGTAGGTGACAAGCCTGGCTTTTATAGAAGGATTGGAGTAGCTCTGCCCTGTCAGCGTGGCACAAAGCCACAGCGTGTTGGAGCCTATTCCACCTCAGCTTGCCAGAGGTCCTCAAAGTGCGTGCTCATAATATATTCAGTCTGTTAGTTTTATTTTTTTCGTGGTGTGTGGTGGTGGTTAAATTTCAGCTGAGGTGGATCAGTGAGAGCAGATTGTTCCAAAGGTAAAAGGCCACCCAAGAAGTTCTGAGCAGCTCCACAGGGTTAAACTGAGGGAAGATAAGCTGAAGTTTGACCTCCTTCAGGCAGCAGTTCAAGTGTCCGGAGTGTATTTGTGAGAGAAGACCCTGTCTGCTTCTGAGCACCTTTAGCTGAAGGAGGAGGGAAGGCTGTCAAGGGCTGGGAAGTCTGACCTGTTTTGACCACACTCAGCACCCCAGCTGCCTGCTGGGGGCACTTCTGTGACTCTATGAACACCTTTCTGCAATAAGAATTGAATTCACAAGCAGCACTGCTCACACATGGGACATGCCTGTCAGGAGAAGTTTAAGAATTGAGGTAGCTACACAGAGAAGTTGTATTTATTTGGTAACATGCACTATGACCATGATGGTGTTGTTGCCATTGATGCAAATGCTGAACAATCCTTAATTAATTACAATTAGTTAACAATCCTTAATTAATCCTTTTTTTTTTTTTCCCCCCTGAGCTTTCAAGTAAGGGCAGGTTAAGCAATGGTGTTGAGGTGCACATTAGCTTGGTGGTTAATTGTCATTTATTAACTTGCACTTGGAGCAGAGAGACAGGGTGGGTAGAAACTCAGAGTTGTTCCATAAGGCTCTTTGCTTTTAAAGGCAAAGTCCATACGGTTAGTATTTCTTATCGGAGAATCAAGCATGTCTGGTGTGAAAGGATTTGTGACTTGGACAGGCAAGGAGCTTATCTTCAGAGAGAAAGGCATGGCTTTTTTACCTAGGGGCAGCTAACAAGCATCGGTTGTCCTGAGATAAAATGTAAGGACAAGGGACTTTTATTTTAATACTATAGAAACTTGCCAAGTCGGGTACAGAGGAAGATAGGATTTAATTTACTGTGTTTACATTGTGATAAATCCACAATGCTTGGTCTTTGATATGTTTTTTTTTCTAGGAATGAGTGGTATTTATTACTTAAGCCCAAACAATGTCTTCTTTTTTAGAATATGGAGACAAATTCAGATATATAGGACTTTGAAGCTCTTCTTGAAACGCAAAGAAGTTGCTACTTTTTAATACAATGAAGGATTTTGATACACTGTTACAGTAGTAGTTTAGAAAAAGATTGCTACTGAAAATCATCATGTCAAGTCTTACCTATACAAAAAGTAGGGGTAACTGCTGTTGAATCAGATACTACTCATATAATCAACTGATAATTTGAATCAGTTTGTGGCTTTTGATTTGGTATATTTGACTGTAAGGGTGACCTGTAACTTCAATGACGTCATTACAACCTGTGTTCTTTTTAAACTGAATTCTTTACTAGGTCAGTGGTCACTTTTGCCAGTGACTTAATGAGGTCAAAATTAGACCTGGAGGTTTCGGCTTGTTGGTTTCTTTTCTTGTAGCTGCAGCTATACTTAAGATGAAAGATCCTTTTGGAAGCCTTAGCAATGTACATTTGGCAGGGTGAACCAAAAACCAGTAATGTCAAACTATAAGAATGGCTATCTTTCAGTCAAAGAAGTGGCAAGATATTAACAAATAGTTTCTATGGTCTTTATTAAACATTTGGACTTGCCAGTTTTCTTCATGAACTGTAACTGCTGTAATTCTACATTGTCCTTTCCCAGCTGTAATTAAGGTCACAGATACCAGAGTAAATATTAATAAAAAATAAAAAGAGATTAGCAAAGGAAAACAGTAATTGTGCTGTCAAGCTGTAAGAATTTACTCAGGCAGAAAGACACTTTTGAAAAATTCTTCAAGTGGTGATTCTAGGAAGACAGGTGCCATGAATTTTGTGGACTGACAGTTGAGAGTTGAATTAAAGGTATGTGTAATGAGGATTACTAGAACTTGAATTCATTTTTTCCTTTTAAGACAGACTTCCGTGCTGTTCCGGATTGGAAGATACATAGAGCAGAAATACTAAATTGAAAATATATTCCAGATACTAAAAGTAATTTTTAATATCTTGGTTTGCTTGTTGACAGTGGTTTGCTTTGATACTTTGACACAATTCATGCTGCCTTCACATGTATTAGTACATCCAGTATCTTAAGATGTTAACCACAAATTTCTTTTTGATTTACACTTGTAGCCGTCGCTCTGGACAGTATACAATGAACCATGACCATTCCAAGAAGATCCCCGATGGAGCATCGTTTGACCGCTCAGGATCCCAGGACTCCTTGGATGAACTGTCTATGGATGACTACTGGAAAGAACTTGAAAACATCCATGAAACCAGAGGAAATAACCACGAGGAACGAGTAGCACTTGTAGTGAAAGAGCCAGATGGTAATGAAATCCGTTCTGTCAATGTTCATCAGTTTGCCAATTTAGGGATTTTTCTTCAAGTCTTATTTCAAGGGATGGCACCCACCTAATACGGATCAGAAAAGGAGATCACTTTCCTGAACATCTGCTTTGAAAATTTTGTTGCCTCTGATGCATATCACCAGAAACAGGCAGTGCCCTGAAAAAGAGTTTTTATCAGAGACAAGGAAAAGGCTGGTTTTCCTTTGAATGGTATTTGCAGAATATCAGAAAGGTGCCTGTACTTGCAAATCACAACAACTGAACTATTTGCAGTTTACTGTTGAACTAACTTACCCTTTCACTCTTTGTGTGTATGTTGTTTGTTATTGTAGCTATTGTGGATAGAAACCTCACGCTTTAGAAGACAAGCCAATGATTAACCGGTTTAAGTTTAGTGAGTAACTTTCTACGCTTGTAACTATTGTGATTGTTCAGTTGTACTATTTTTGTTTCTCAGAAGCATAAATTATGGGCCACTCCTTGGGCATGGTCTTAGAGGCTGGGAATTTTTTTTTCTTTTTTTTGTTTTTATGTCCTCTCAGATTAAAGAGGAGTAATGTCCTTAATTCCAGTTTTCTCTTAAAAATTATTTTTTAACAATGAGTAGCTGCCTCTCTCTCAGTTCTCCTGAGACCCACAGTCTCAGTAAATTAAAACGGTGAATTTTGCATTTTGGTATGGCCTCCACGTGAGTGAAAAGAATGTGCTCCATGAGCTTTCAAAGGGATTTGCACTTCTGCCTCCCTAAGCACTTTGAAATGTCACTGCTCTGAAGAGTATAACAACGTGGCCCCTGGAGAAAGCAGCAAGACTCCCCACCCTTGTGACCAGGGAGCTATGGGCCTTTCTGATAGAGCCATGGGACTTTCTCCAGAGCAGCAGAGCCCATCATTCTGCAGTACATGAACCTCCTCTCTTACTTCAGCTCACTGATGTGGCAGTGCCTTTAGGCTCTGCACCCCCAGCCCCACCATTCCCACTGGGTTTATTTGTGGCCTTCCTCCCCCTGGTTACTGCTGCTGACTCTGGCCTGAAGCCTGAGTAGCCAGCACAGTTGAATTATCAGCTCGAGCATATGTTGCTGTGCCCCACACCTTGCCTAATGTGCAGCACCTCTCTTGGACATGAGTACTCCTGAGTTCTTGGGGTGGCTGATGGACCTGCCCGAAACTCAGCCAGGGAATGGCAAGGCAGGGGAGAGAGCTTGCTCACAGCTGCTCTGGAGCATGGGTGTAGCCTTTCTTTCCAGCCCTGGTAACAAAAGCTGAGAGTTTAATCAGAGGCTCAGGATATAGCTGCACAGCCGTAGCAAAATTCGTACTTAAGTTTTGCTGTCTGTTTTCTGTGTGCTGTTAATATGTCCCACTTGGATGTGCTCTAGGCACAGTGGTAAAATGCAATCAATAGTGAAGTTGACATGCCAGATTGGGAGTATTTTTAGATATCTGATAAATGGAAATATTGCTTGAACATTTGAGAAAATTGTTGGCATTCAACAAAACCTCAACTGCTACAGACAAAACTTAGTGTTTTATGGAAAATATCATTAGAGAGATACAGATTTCAGGAGCAGAAGTTTTGCCATCAGTGAAAATATTTAATAGCTTTCACCTCTTTCATGTGCAGTGATCTGTCAATGAAGGATACCTTATCAGCTCCAAGAATAAAGCAAAAATTGTTCTGTGGGCTGTCAGCAGGCTGGAGACCATGTCATAAGAACTGATGACAAAATAGCATTAAGGTGACTTGCATAGGCTGGTTTGTCCTTCATTAAATTGAGCTAGTAGAAGGCTGTAGGATTCATGTATCAAGAAAAGTGGGCAGAACCATGTGAGTAAGAGAGCTTAAAAGATTGAGTATTGAACTAAAAATCAGTGAAGCAGCAATGATCTGTCTTTCAGGCTCCCCATACACATTTTTATTTAGGTACATTTATAAAATGGTATATGATTTTAATGGAAGTCCTGTAGATTATTATGAAGATTGCTACAGAGCAATCTGTATTGGATTAACTACTTCAAAAGCTTTTATATCATATATTAAACCTTTTGAGGCTCTTTAGAAACAATAGCTTTTTTCTGAGTCATGACAGTGCAAGTAATTCTTAATTGTGTATTCCCTTGATACTTTTTTGTGAATTATATTAACTGTGTCATGTCATTAAAATCCAGTGCACTTGGCAGTACTCAAAAGCCAATATTTATGCCTTTTTCTCTTCAAATTGCTCAGAGGGAGAACTGGAAGAAGAATGGCTGAAGGAGGCAGGTTTGTCAAATCTGTTTGGAGAGAGCTCTGGCGACTCCCTGGAAAGCATGGTGTTCTTATCCACACTGACCCGAACCCAGAAAGCTGCGGTGGAAAAGCGAGTTGAGACGGTCACACAAACCATGAGGAAAAAAAACAAACAGCACCAGATTCCTGATGTCAGAGATATCTTCAGGCTACAAAATGACTCAAAGGGAAAAGTGAGTTCCTGTTGGTTGTTCTGTTTGATTCTGGCAGAGAGAAGAGAGGGACATGTACGGATGGGGGGAAAGCAGGGTGGCAGCTGAAAGGGATATTTCCAGAAGATTTGTGTCTAAGTTCACTGATTTCCAAGGGAATTTTTCACTAAATTTTCAGGGATGGTGTTTGTCCAGATTTGACATTGCATTAAGGAATTTTAGTATTTATAAAGAAGTCTGTATATTGGCCTCATCTTGCTTAAAGATGTTGAATAAAACAACTGCTCATTTTAATTGGAATTGTTTTTCACACAGATGCAAAAGTCATCACAGCAATCATCCAAAGAGCTACCACAAGCCTACTTTTACCTTTGAGTGGTTACCTCTTACTTACTGGTGCCTTTGTTTATTTGTTTGTTTGCTTATTTATTAAAAAAAAAAAGGAAAAAAATGGGGCATTAGCCTAACCTCCTTGGTTTTGCCTAGGCATTTATGCCTAGCAACTGGGGGTGTAAACCTGATAGTAACTCCCAGGGCCTATGTCTGTGTTAAACTGTGTTTAGGAAGTTGTTCTGACAGGCCCTGAAGGATCCCAGTTTCCTGTCATGGGGTATTGAAGGGAATTCCTTTCCCTTATACAGGAAAGGGGAAGGAGGGAAATGGAGACTATGACTAGAATTCCTTTACCTTAGAGAGTGGTGTGTGTCGTCTCTCCTCCCTGAGATCTTCAGCCATAAGAACGAGATCTTACGGCATGACTGATTTACCTGACCTCAGCTCTGTCCCTTGTTCTTGCTGCTGACAGTGCCTTTCAGTGCAGTGGTTGTGGTGATGGAAAGCCCAGTGAATTTTGAGGGGATTTAATTTCCTCCTTCCCTCAACAGCTTCCTCTCCTTCAGCAACTCCATCTAAACTCAGTTTAAGTGTAGTGGGCGAAGTGGTCTGTTCTGGAGTCACAACTTCCCTTTCACTGTTCTGCTTTGCCTGTGGTTGCAAAATAGATATTACCTCCATAAAAGCTCTCTGGGGTCTGATTTGTAATTGACTCTACCTAAAAATTACAAGATTTAATAGCAGAGCAATTTAGGTAAAATATCATGTAGCTTAAAGCAGTATAATTTCCCTTTTCTTCTTCTATTTCAGTACGGCACAAGAAATACTCATGTTCCTGTATGTAAGCTACATACTGTAATGTTTGAAAATCCTATGTCACAGTGTTTGATAGATTTTTGCTTCTCTTAAATTATGTATTTTGATATTGAAGACACCACTGAGAAGACAAATGATTTCAGACATTTAAGATGTCTAAAACAAATGGCTATTTATTAAATACAGAAAAACTGGGGGGAAAAATCCTTCTAAGCTTGTCTCCTTGACAGAAATAAAGTAATGCAAACATAGGTCCTTAAACATGTACTTCATTCCTTTCTCTAAAGCAAGATAATTGTTCAGAAATCATTGCTTGTGCTTATTCACCAATTCTGTCACCGAAGGCCTGTAGTGAAGTGACTTCCACTACCTCCCTAGGTAACTTGTCTCACTGCTTTGTTACTCACCTATCATTAGAAAGCTTTTTATGTAACAAAAAGAGGACTGAAGCTACCTGCAGCTGCATGAAGTTATTCCAGTTTAATAATAGCTTCCGAAAATCCTGTAGCCTCCCTTCATCTGGAGGAAAGCAGGAGGAAAGGTGAAACAATAGTGTTGATGTTTTGCATCAACACAACAATTGTGTTAATGTTTCTCTTAAATTTCCTGCCATATTCCCAAAGAGAAGCTAGACATTTGGTATGTTAACAGCTTCCCAGTCTGCTTCTGCTGCTTTGTGAAACAGAGATAATTTTCTGGGCAGTCATGCTACCTTCTTCCTCCTCTCAAGATATCTGATTAAAAATAAAAAAAAAAAAAGTGAAAATACAGATTGTGCCAGTAGGATAAATCTTTAAAACTTGCATTTCTCTTCTCAGTATATATGGACTTACAAATTGCTTGAGTAAAATGCAATTAGAAATACAGTGTGCTAAACATTTATTGTTAATTTGAGTTGCCAAGAAGTGAAAATGATATATGGGTAAAAATGTATATGAGTCTATATATACCCATATATATGGGCATAGATTTGCTACATGTTCTGAAATACTTTGACTACAGTTGGTGTCATCCAGTTCACAAAATGTCACGTTTTGAGACTGGGTAGGGCAGCATTAGAGAAAGGAGAGGATGGTTCAAATACTTTCCTGGTCTGCTTCTCTTTGAAGTGTCCTGGATTTGCTGTTGGAAATCTAAGCTGTAAGCACAGATATTAACATCAGGCTGCCCTGCAAAAGGGATGGGATTGCTCTCTTGGGGAGGCAACCATTTAGCTTTTTCAAGAGAAAGGAATTTGGTCTGAGTCAAAATATCTCTTCCCGATTCCCTTTCCAAATCCTTTCCAGTGCAAACTACAGCTTCACATCAGACTGCATTTTCTTATTCTTTGCCACTCTGGAAGATAAAGTCATTCACCCATGTAGCCTTCTAGGAAAAAGAGGAATTGACTTAATTACTTTTTTTTTTTTTTTTTTTTTTTTTTTTAAATTACCTAGGTTTAAAATCCCTTTAGACTTTGGCAAGGGGTTTTCTGCTGAATTACAGAGATGTGTTTTTGCATACCCCTGAATTGCAGGAGTATGTGTTTTAATCCTGCACAGAGTCAAAGGAGTTTCTACAACCATACACTAGTTTTTTATAGGCATGCATATTTATTGTTCCTTTCTTAGGTCTGTGATGGAAGTGAACCTTCAACTGTGAGAACAGGTGAAAACAAAAATGAAACACATGATGGAACAAAAGGTAATGTCAAATTACTTTCTATTTTATTTTTCTTTTGGTTTGTAGGTGTTCAACTACACAGGATAGTACATAGGCCCATATTTTAAGTAACTTTTCAGCAAAATAAAATTAAATTATAATGAGAAACCTGTTCTGGACTACACTGTTGGTGTGTAAAATTTTACAATTTATACTGTAAGTGTGCCTGTAGATCATGTCCTTCAAGCCACTTGAGAAACCCTGTTTATTATCAGGGATCAACTTATAATCAAGCTGTCTGGGAGAAGCCTTCTCTCGTAGCTTATGCTCAGGTTGTTTCTGATCCTTAATTGATTGCTTCTGGTCTGTCTCTGCTGTACAGTACAGGAAATGAAGGTCTATGCATAAAGTCATCAGTGCATACAAAAGAATAAAACCAAATGGACTATTAGGAAAAAAAATGAGAACTGGCTGGACTCCACCATAAAAAAAACCTGTGAAAGTTTGCTATATACCTGTTGCTCAAATTAAAGGAAAAAGAGTGGTGAAAGAAAAAAAGGTTGTTTACCTTTTCAAGGAAAATGGAAATGAGATAGTCTTCTATGTGCCTAGGTTGTGTTCAGTGGCATATGATCGCGGTACCCGTGGAAGACCCTTTCCTCTCACTGTCAGGGTAGTACATCACAGAAGTCCTTAGCTGACTCTATAGTTTCTGTTTTGAGAGAATGAATTCCAATGAATGACTTTGACAGAGCTTTCTGTTTTTCTGGTCCAACAGTAAAACATCATGTTAGGTTTCTTCAAAGCAAGGGTTGCACTGTGTCTGGTATACCACCCTAGCCACTCCTGTAGAGATCAGGTTATTTACTGGCAGCTATTTAAGTTTTAAGATGCTGCACTATTATTCTGCTTTATGTGTTGAGGTTTTTGCTTCTTCTGGAGGACTGGATAGCACATAGATGTTAACACTGAACCCACACTAAGCAGGCAGATCAAGTTACCTATTGCAAGTTAGTAAGCTGTAATTAAGCCACCAAATAAAGTTCTGCTTTAGTTCTGGAATACTGACCAGTAGCATTTTGGAAAAATTGCTACTTTGGAAGTAGACTTGGAAGTCAGCAATGGGCAACACAGAATGTGCATGGCACTTGAAGTGGGAGACCTGAATATAAACGAGCCCTGTATAACACTGACTCTGTGTTTCCAGAAGCGTGTTTCCCTCTCGCCCTCTCAGCAAACCTCACTCCAATAAGAACAGTAAAAAAATTGGGAGGACTGCCAGGCTGCTGGTTCAGCACAAGGGAAGGAAGAGATGCCTGGTGCTTGTGTCAATAAACTTCACTGTAGGATTCAGAGCTGGAAAATTACCAAGCAATTACTACAGAGTTTTTATCACATCTGGTTCTTTTTTTCCCCATGGCCCTGATGAACCCTTCAGAAATGGGAAGTTCTGAAAGGCAAATCCCATATGCTAGCTCTCCTCAGCACAGATTGTGATGTGGATGACAAATGCAGCCTGCTTACATCCTGATACACTCCTGTTCCTACTCAACATGCTACAGTGGGCTCTGCTCCCAAGATTGGAGCAGGAAGGTAAAATCAGTTCAATCTGCAGTCAAACCATAGAAGTTTGGTGGTGTTAAAAGCATGCACCTGGTTCAGTGCTTGATCTTTCCTCCAGAATGATGAGCAAATAAGTGTTATACAAACAGTGAATGTGTTTAAGGCAAGAGGTAAACACTGCATGGTATTTCAGAGATACTAAATATTTATGAAATCCAAATCCAAGGACATTATTTTAAAATGGAAACCTTCTTTGACACAGAAGTAGTCCCAGTTTTACCTGAAAAAATATGAACATCATCTCAGACATTATAAAAAAAAGCCTAAATTGAGACATCTTAAAATTGTTATGGTAAAAAACTCTTCTTGGCCATTCTCCAAAGGTGATGACTGTTCCTAATGGGATATTTGAATACTCCATTCCCAAGTGCTTCTGCCAGACTGAGGTTGTTAGTGCTTTGCCCTTAGAGCACACCTGGGCTGTGTGGACCCGTTCTCGTTTCTTGCCAGTCCAACACACCTCGTTTCCTGACTAAATAATATGTGCAAACTCACAGAATAATAAGTGCCTTTGTTTCATATAGGGATGGAGTGTATCTACAGAAAACAGAAAGAAAAATCAGAATCCTGTATTAAGCTCTTAAAAGGCATTATCATTTTAACAATCCATAACTCTCACTAAAGGCCTGCAAAGCTAGCATTATGTTCAATAGATACAAAAGAAAAGAAGTAATTGTCTTCAGAATCATGTGAAAAGGAGTAAATAACGGCATTGGTTGAGACCTCTCAAGAAATAAAAAGGAAATAATAAAACATATGAATAGCTAAATGCTTATTAGGTTAACTAGCAGAGTAGCAAAAGTCAGTTTACTGAAACTGCAGTTGTTTCTCTGAACTTAGGATTAGCTGCAGGGGAGGAATAATAGATAAAACCTCTGCAGCTTCGAGGCATTACAGTCTAGAGAATGGATGAATTGTGTGTACTGTGTGTAATACAAGGGTAAAGAGCAGTAATATTTGCTTCTTAGTAGGGAAAAACCTGAAATCTGGTGGTTTTTAATTAAAGAGTTTGATTTTGCTTTTCATTTTACATGATAAATGAGGATCCTAAAGCCAAAGTAATGCTGTCAGTGAAATGATTGCAAGTTTTTTTTTTTTTATTTTCAATTTATAACCATCTATGAACTAGCATTTTTGAGAAATGCTTTGTCAGTCAAAGAAAAAATCATTCTACCTTTCCAATCATAAATTAAGATCTGTCAGCTTAGTTCCATTGGTGTATACTCAAGATACTCTAGCAAAACTGGGATATAGCACAGTTAACACTTAAAATGTTTCCTTGTTCTATTCCTGAAGAATTTGCATAATTTTATGTAATCTTTAAATAGCTCTTTGAACTAAGGAAAGGGTTCAGAACTCATGTAAAATATGGTTTATATCCTCATAGACAATATTTACATTTTTCTGTATCACACTTGCAATTTCTCTCATTAAATATTGCATGTGGTTGGCAGGTTGGCAGAACACCAGGGCTACTTCCTCTTACGGCTGCTGCCTAGTTCAGGAATGTACAACAATGGGAGCAAGGCTATACAGCCAAGAAGAGACTCCCCACAACAGCAGCGCTTCCAGATCTGTAAAATGTGCAGAGCATTGCTGAGACATCTGCTTTACATGACACCTTCGTATGACCAGAGGACTGAAATAGGAGCTACTGCTTTTTTGTTTGTTAACATCAGATCCCTCCTAGGCTAGTAGGAAGTATGTAGGTCAGCTATAGGCCACATTAACATGACAAAAGTTCTGGGGGGATGGGAAGCTGCTTTCATTCAGTTTGGATGCATTAAACCTTTTACATAATATATACAGATATACACGCAAGGATGCCAAGGATCAGAATCAGGGATGAATTTGACCCTGGATATGTTTGCTTACTGAGGACTCGGATATCTCTTTACCAAAATGAGCAGCTCTAGTTTCAATATCAGCTTAATCTTTAGCGTATGCCGTGGGTGTTTTGGGGTCTGTGGAAAGTGAGCAGAAGCCACTGGAAAAAACAAGTGATGAGTAACACACACAACCAGCAGAATATGAAAATGTTCTATTTTGCTTCTCACAGCATTCCTTGGTTGTAAGTAGAGTGAAAGTATTAACTCAAATCCACCTTCTCTCCCTGAAAGTGTCTTAGCTTAGGTAAGTACTTTGACATGGGAGAAGTCATTTACCAGAAAGTAGCTGTGGTGGCTTCAGCCATTTGCCTGTCAGGTCCCCTGAGTCTGGCCCTGGCTGACTGAGGTTATTTTCAGGACTTCCTCTAAATAATGTCAGAGAATAGTTTCATGTTTTTCAATAAGATGCAGATAAAATTTAGAAAAATTGTCGAGGTGCTGTAATTTTTTTTTAAACTTCTTGCTTCATATGTTGTTTGGATTGTGTGCTTGCAGCTCGGTTCTTTTACAGACCACTGATACCATCAGTGTAAAGCAGCACTTCCCTGACTCCTCTTAATCAGCCTATCTGCAGGCTTTCCCCTGCTTCAGAATCACCTTTTGCTTTACCCTGTTTTCTGGGAACTTTTTTTCTGTCTTGGCTTAGGGTAATTTCTCTTGACCATACAAAAATTTCCCACAGTAGTGTGTAAAAATTAGTGTGTTATGTTACACAACATTCTTACACCAAAACATATGCATTGCTAGTGGTTCTCCTTCGCAGCTCATGCCCATTTCCACCCAGTTTTCCCACACTTCTGGTATATTAGCTTTGAACAGGCTGCAGCCTCATGTGAGTAGGAGCCAGTGGCAGAATCATGGTGATTCTTCCTCTGTAGTCAGCACTGGAAAGGCTTCACATCAAGTTCTGTGTCCAGTTCTGAACCCCTTAATTCAGGAAGAACATTGAGGGGCTGTAGCATGGCCAGAGAAGGGCAATGAAGCTGTTGAAGGGTCTGGAGCACAAGTCTTACGAGGAGAGGCTGAGGGAGCTGGGGGTGTTCAGCCTGGGGAAAAGGTGGCTTAGGAGAATCTTATCTCTCCCTACAACTGCCTGACAGGAGGCTGTAGCCAGGGGGAGTTGATCTTCTCTCCCAGGTAGCAACAGGACAAGAAGATGCAGCCTCAAGCTGTGCCAGGAGAGGTTTAGGTTGGACATTAGGGAGAAGTTCTTCACAGAAAGGCTGATTAGATCTTGGAGCGGACTGTCCAGGGAGGTTGTACAGTCCCTGGAGGTGTTTAAGAAAAGACTGGACTTGTCACTTAGTGCCACGATATAGTTGACATTGGTGGTGTTTGGTCATAGGTTGGACTCTGTGATCTCAAAGGTCTTTCCTAACATTATTAATTCTGTGACTTTATTGTTTTGTAGTACCTGGAAACCTTCGGTGATTTTGTGATTCTGTAATGTCTTGTAAAAGGAACCTATTCCTTGGTGTATCTTTTTGGATAGATACAATGAGAAGGATAGTGGAGAGACTGGAAGCTTTCTTAGACTTCTATTGTATTAAATAGCATTTTTTGCTGTATAATTTTTTTCTTGCTTCTTCACAATATATTTTAACTTCATACCAAAGACAGTGGTTGATTTACTGTGAAATTGGGAAACTTCTTTTTCAAAAAGCAGAACTGCTTCTCCCTTTTTTGATTCTTTATTCCTTTAGCAAAAAAAAAAGTTCTAAATTTGTCTAGTGTTTGATTCCTTTAAGGAACAAAGAAAGAGAAGTAAGGCCATTGTTGTATACTTTGTCCTTCCCTGTATCATGGAAACATGCCCAAACTGTTTTGGGGAATCAAACTGAGGTGAGAACAAGAATCTTGGAACAAAGCTATGATCTGTGTACTCCCTGTTATTCCTAGATGTTAATGCTTTGGATCATAGAGGACACATTCTCTATTGCTTTTGAAATTTTAACAAATCAGCAGAAAAATTTGCTGATTTGTTTGCAGGATGTTACAGTCTTTGAAGCTGGAAAGGGTTTGATGGCAAGAAACTTCTGATGCCAAAGTTCTTTGGCTTTGTAAGATTCTGGGAGTCTGCTGTTTGTTTGAGGTGAATTGCTCTATCTTTTCATAATAGATAAGTAGGAGAGAAAACCCCATGCCTTGGCAAAATTATTCAAGAAAACCTACAAAAGTTGAACTCCTGTCAACAGCTAAATTTTCAACTGACAAAAAAAATACAGGAACAGTTACTTTGCAATCAGAAAGTTCATTGCTTGTACAGCATTAATTTCTACTTGGTTTAAAACTTACTCTCATGCATTGAGTGGTGCTCAGTTGTGCTGCTGTTGATTTTTAGCTTTTTTTCTTTAATGGTGTTTTCAGGTCCAAAGTTCAGTCTTGGAACAGATGAGCAGAAGAACCTGCCTGAAGACATGCCGTCTTCAGACACTGACATCAATTTGGAGATATCATTTGCAGAACAGGCAGCTAATCTCAAAGACAGCTCAGTAGGCAAAATGTACAAAGGTGGAGGGGGTGACACTCTTCTCCCGGTAGGTGTTTCTAATTTATTCCTCTTTTTTTTTTTTTAGCTGGAGGTACTGTTTGGGTGATATTTATCTGAGACTGAGTGAATTAGATTTTGAATGTTGTCAGATTTAGCTTTGTAGAGATTGAGGTTCTCAAAGTAACTAAATTTTGGGATTAGTATGCTCAATAACACGAAAATACAATGATGCCTGTTTTATGTACTTTTGTGTCTGGAAAAATGCACTCCATACATAAGCAAAAATGAACTTCTAATATTAAGCTGGAATAGTGGCCTAGTGGTAATTGTGCCACTCTATCCTTGCTTCATTTGTTTACAGCCCCTTTTTCTGTTATCTGAGGTGAGATGATTTACCTGTAATAAAAAGCTCTGCTGTAATATGAAAATGGTTGGTGGATGCTTGTAGAAACCTTATGCAGTTGTCTGATGCAGGTAGGTGAGGGATGAGAAAGAAGAGCAGAATTGTCTATGGAAGTTAGTGGTCTGAAGTCAAATGGCAGGAAATTAAAGATTAATTTGAACTCATTTTTTCTTTCCAACTCTTAATAAAAAAAGGTTCTCTCTGAATGAATCCATATAAAATCAAAAGAAAATATTCCAAGGGATTTTGTTGTTGATCCTCAGAAATCTCTCTGAGGATTTTTTTCTGCCTAACAGTTCATGAACATGCAGTTACATATAACCTGTAAAGTAATGACTGGTGTGAAAAGTGTCTTCTTGTTTTGGTTTTTTTCTAACACTTTATGCAAACATGTCTGAGTAAACACAGTTTCTGAAATAATGTTTCCCAGTTCTTCAAACACTTAATTTAGATAAGGACGTGTGCAGTTCTTCAAGTAGTAATTACCCCATGTATCCTAGTTTAAACATTATAAACCAGACACTAATGGATATATAGAGATGGATTCTAAAGTGTTTGAGTCATGTTTCTCTAATGCAGCTTGTGACGAGATAAAAGCTATGCTCTAACTTCTGTATATATATATATATATATATATATATATATATATATATATATATATATGCATAATATATACATGAGCTCTACTTCTGGCCTGGCTTGTGAAAGATTGCTCAAAGACATGGCTATGGGATTTCTTCTTCAGTTAGAAAACGAGCTGTAAAATTATAGGAAAAGGAAGGGAGTTACCTTTTTAAATCTACAATATATTAGTTGCACCTTCATCATCAGCGGCTATTTTTAAAGAGACATGTTTGTGCAAGTCAATGAAAGCTCAAGGTGGGGAACTGGCTACTTATCTACCTTTTGTAAATTATATTTATGTTTTGGTATGTATCCTTGTAGTCATGTACCATAACCAGCAGTTCAGCTCTGCTATTGCTGGGTTTGTACAGGGTAAGAAAATAATTCATGGGTATAATATGTCTTTCCAAGTGGAAGAAAGTCTTGTCAAGCTTCCTGCTCTGAGTCATGCATATTTAGAAGCCTGCTGGTGAGAGATGGAGTTAGAAAGTTTATTGAGTTGGGAAGTCCCTCACCCTTTCACCTAAATTCCTTATATTGATCTCTGGCTGCAGCCTCTGAGTATCTAGTTCAGTAGGAAGGAGCCGTGTTAAGTATCCCACTTCCCTAAGAAGATAACTCCTTTATTATTATTTATATGGCAGCCAAATATTTTATTTTGTGTGCACAAGTGCAGGATTTCTGTCCCAGTTGTATGTGCATAGGATTGTTCATGGATAGCCATTTCCACCACTACAAACTGGAAAAGGATGCAGGAGGTGGAGGGAGAGTATGTGGTTGCAAGCAGGACTAATCCAGACTCTCCTTGGAGGTGCCAAATAAAAGGACAAGAGTTACTGGACATAAGTGACTCATGGTGAATTTTTGTTTTGCATAGTAAAGAAAGTCCCCTTGAGAGCATTCCACACTGAAACAGGTTCCCACAGGCATTATTAGGAATTTTCAAAATTCATTTGAACAGCAACAACAAGCAATCCAATCAGACTTTGAATTTAGCCTTGCTTTGAGCAGCGATTGAATTAGATAACCTCCAGAAGTCACTGGGAACCTAAATCTTCCTATCATTCTAAGACCATCTGCTTTTTAACCTATTTGTGGGATTCTCCCTTGATTTAGTCAGTAACAGCAGGCTTCATGATGAAAGGTTGTACCCTGAAGGAAGCACAGCCTTTGAGCTAAGTAATTTGTCATGACTTGGATTATTCACTCTGCTGCAAATCTCTGCTTTTAGAATTTCAGACTGCCGAAGGACAAAACAGGTACCACAAAGATTGGTGACCTAGCCCCTCAGGACATGAAGAAAGTCTATTCTTTAGCACTGATTGAATTAACTGCTCTCTATGACATACTTGGGACTGAATTCAAGCAGCAAAAAGCTGTAAAAATTAAAACCAAAGGTAAGTTGGTGTTTTGTATTCTGAACCAATTGCATCTGTTTAATCCAATGAAAAAAAATGCACCTTTTTATCATCTTCCAGCAGAAAATTTATGTATAATATATAAGCAGTAACATAGGTCCTGAGCAACATTTAATTTTACACCTTAACTCGAGGCAAGCTTTAAACAAGTTCACTGACATAATGTCTCCAGCTCTTTTTCTAAAATTAAAACTCAAGACTGTCACTGAGCAGATAATCTAAGGAGTGACGATTAACCATCTCATGCTGTGCAGCAAGAATTGCTTCACAGAAGTTTGTATGTGCTGATTTATTCCCAAAGAGCATGAGCATGTGCTCTTTGTGGTACTCTTTTCCTGATTTCCTGAAGGTAGGTACTAGTCTACTTTCAAAATTGGACTCAATGGTCTTAAAGATCTTTTTCAGCCTTTACAATTCTGTCATTCACGTGGGGCTACCTGACTTTTGTGCTTTTGTTGCCATTGGTGGGAGATGCTGGAAGCCTTTGTCACCTGTTTCCTTTTCTGACTGGCACAGATGTTCCTGTATCATAGAGGCCTTGTCCATCCAGTATTTACTTAGGCTATAATGAGGTTGTTATGCTGAATGGCATCATATAAAGTAAAAGATTTAAACTGTTGCAGAGGAGGCAGAGACAGCTGCAACATGTCACTTTCCTCTGCAAGCCATCAGAGCATATGTGTAATGACAGTGCTTTTCTTGGGAGCATGGAAAGCATGGAAAGCAGTTTCTTGATGCTAGAGGTTTTCAGTGCTTTGTTTGGTTTTTGTATTTTTGGCTTCTGCTAAATGCTTTACAAGAGCTTGAGATGTGTTACCAGTTAATCACAAGCCTGCTTTGGCCAAAACTCTATTGTCAAGGTTCAATGAATGTGACAGTGCAATAGCTCACTTTAAATAATTGAAAGCAACAGAGAGCATAGAGAGATACACAACAAGGTACAATAGATTCTTCAGAATATGTTCTTCACTTTACTTTACAGTAGTAGTAAACAGCTTTTTTAATGCAAAAGGCATACACAGAAACATCAACAAGACCTTGATTGCTTGAATGCACTTTCTTCTTGCAGAAGTACTTGTGCTGTCACTAATAAACAGAGACAAAGCACTTTCTTCTTTTGTATTTTGGGTCTTAGTTATAACTGCTTCTTCTTAAAAAATTAATTGTTAATTGAATTTCACTCTCAGCATTATTATCTAAATGGCAGGCATTCGTAAAATGTTGAATTGATTAAAAACATTTTTAAAAGGTAGAAAAGATAGGCTAGACTCGTGGCAATGTGTAGGAAATGGACAATGACATCACCTTTTCTGCTAAGTTAATCTGTTTTTGCAATGTACTGCCTTCAGTACCTTGTTGGTCTGTCTGACCCTTACCTCTTCACTCCTTAAGTGTTGTTTGGCCAATTGATTCATACAGTGCTGGGTCTATTCACTTTCTCCTTTGTGCTTGAGTGTGTAAAGATGATGAAAACATCATTCTTCTGGGGAGTGCTGTGCTGTGCCCAGCACTGCCTTTTTATTGACCTCCTGGAGTTTGTTTTTTCAACTACATTTCAATGGAAACTTTTATTATTGACAAGAACTTCAAAATAATAAAGCTATGGGGTATGGATATTGCCTGTATGTATGAGTCCCTTGTATTTTATAGGTAGACTTTTTATGCTGACAGAGATACACGGACTTCTGGTTTGGCACTGAAATTGATCTTTTTTTGTTATATATCATATTTTCTCAATGGCTGACAGTTTTTTTTTTTAGTAATTGCATTTGTTCTGTGTTCAATATTGGCATGGCATCATACCAAGCAGCAGTTTTTAACTACATGTATTGTTATATGCTGCTCCAGAAAACTTGCACATACAGCAATTATCAGTACTTCTGACAGTGAAGTTCTGTGTCAGCAAACTTGGGTTAGTCATTATTAGCATAGTTCTCTTTAAATGGTTATTCACTTCCATTCAACTGGGCCATAACACATGAATGTCCCATTTATATCAAGACTAAGGTTAGTGTTTCATCAGGGCTAAATTATCTGCGACTGAATTCCTTTAAAAAAAAAACCTAAAAACATTGAATTGCCTTAGCCCTATTGTAAAAGTTATTTTCCAACCAAGGAGTAACTGTACTTCCGCTTTTTTTAAAAAATGAACCTTTAGTGAGTTGGTTATCTTGCTATTCTGCTGGTGCTGTATAATTCAAAAGCACAGGAGCTGAAAAACTGTTATTTCCAAACCCTTGTGGAGAGAAGTGTTCAGAGCAACTCTGGGTGATAATTGCTTTTGTCTCATTTTAGTGACCAAGGTCTGGATATTTTACTCATGCCATTTCCATCTCAACTATAATAACTTGCATTGAGTGGTGAAGATCTGCATTGCAGGGTCATCATCGCATCCATTCTGCAAACCAGAACTACGCAGTTTGCTTTCATGTATGCAGTTTGCTTTACTGTGCTGCAGAACATGTGGATGGCAATTTGAAGTTAAAACAGAAGACTCCCGAGAAAGAGATGATGAATCCTTTTAGCCAGAATGTTTTGTATAATGACTTGTTTGGCAAAGACATTAAAACACTTTAAACAAAAGGTCAATAACTGAACACATTGAATAGACTTACTGCTTCAGAAATGTGGGTTTATGGCAGTATCACATGTACTGGAAAATATGTGGATAATATCTCAGTTTCATTTGCTTTATTCTTCAGATTCTGGCTTATTTGGTGTCCCACTGTCACTTTTACTGGAGCAGGATCAGAAGAGGGTCCCAGGAACCAAGATCCCACTGATTTTTCAGAAGGTAAATAGGCATGAAGAAGTTAATGTTTTACATACATGCAAAATGACAAAAACATAACATTTTGTCTGGGATTTATTTGCTTCCTGTAGCAGTTTTCGGTATAATAGTCTAATCCATCCCAATTAGTGTAACTTTTCTTTGCAGCTTTACTCAGTAATTCAGTAAATGTGGTATTCTGCATTGTATTGTATATGTATGGACATATTTTGAATTAAAGAAGTAAACTCACAAGGCAGGTGCTTTTCCAGAAGATTTTTTGCTTTAGTACAAAGGGGTATGCTTTGGCCTATATTGTGTCATGGTAATAGGGGAGATAGTTGGAAAGAAGATGGAGACCCTGGATTTACTGCCCACACAGAGCATGTCTCATTTCATGAGAAGTAAAGAAACCACTGTGTGTGGACCTGTCCTAACACTGACAGAAATTCAGTGCTCTCTTGTCACCATTTCAGTTTGTCTGTAGATGTGCTTGTTACTCTTTGAGAAACAGAAGTCTCAAAATAGTTTTGCATCATGGTCTGAAAACTACTGCTGTGTCATTCATGCCAGGAGTTACTTCCTCAGCATCATAAAAACACGTTTCTGGAAAAGATGCTATCTATAAACTGAGAAATCAAATTGCAGTGATTGATCGCTCTGCTATCCTAGCAACATTGAAAATTATACATAAACATTAACATCTTATAGATGTGATTTGTTTTGCAAGGTGCAGACATCATTTGGAATACAATTCTACTTCAAATGAGAATATGAAAATAAAAAGTTTCCCATTTCTTCTGCTTGTTCTCTGCAGCACATGCTTTCCAAGAATGGGGAATTTATTTATATAAAGTGTAAGAGAGAATTTTGTTCATTCTGCTTTTTAAATGTATCTTGTTTATCACTGAAATGAAATGAAGCAAGCTAACAGGAAGGCTGCTTAATTAAAAATAAAAATACACCTGGTTTTTATTTCACTGAGGAATTTAAATTAAAAATAATGACATAATTTCATCAGGGGTTTTCCAGCTGGAAATTCTGACAGTAATACCAATTCACGTGTCATCATCAGAAGTTTTGGCTGATAGTAATTCCAGTCTCTGGCCTGCTAATTTGGCCATGCAGAGCAGCCCTGATAGAGATGAGAATGGATTTGCCACAGGCAGGAGGCTGGTGGTGGCCAGCAGCCACCTCTTGCTGTGCGCCAAGGGTGCAGTTGTGGGTGAGTGTTCGTGAAGGAGTTGTGGCCACCAGTCGTGCCACCAGACCGTGCCTTCCCCAACAGGAGTGTTGATGGCAGGTCACACACTGCCCATGGCGCCTTCATGCCCAGCAGATGACAGTGGCATGCACTGATCTAGTGTCAGCCAGGTACAGGGTGAGTTGGATGGGACCAGTTAGCACTTATTTTTTAACCATGGAAAATGCACTAGGGTGACACTTCTAGTGCAGTTTTCTAACTTTGTGAGGTTTTCTGTCCAGTCTTCTTAATGGCATTTATCTGTTACATAAATGCAGTGGTAGGTAAACTCCCTTTAATTTCTGTAACTGGGAAAAGCACAACTCTGTTGCATAATTTTTCTTACTCAAGCACTGGTGCAGGAAGGCATTTAACAAAGGCACTGCCCTAGTTAAACATCGTGGGAACTATTTGTGCTAAAATTATGTCATCAGCTTTTGACGTTTACAGATTTGTTTTAAATACTCTTAAATCCATCCTTCAGTGAATATTTCTAGGCATATTATTTAGAGAAAAAATATTTTATGGGTTTTAAATACTTTTATGGAATTTCTGCAAATTTATCTGTGTGTAGGGTTGCAAAATTTTGGTCTGTTAGGAGAATGTCAGAATTTGCAAATCAGAGGCTTCTTCAAAGCCTAGAAGTTCTTAGCTCTCCTTTTGTAAAGTCCTAGAGTATTCATGAGAATGTTACCTTAATTATTTTGATTTGGAGACATTTTAACAAGGATAGTAATTGGGATATAATTTTTGAAGCCGTGGTAATTTTTGAAAAGAATTCTTCTGTCTTTGGAGGAGGAGGCTTGGAGGAGGTAAAAAAATAGAGTTTTCTTTTTTAATAAAATAAACAAACTCTTCTTTAATAGTATTCATAAAAAAGGGTAAGAACCACATTATAATTTTCTTCTACAACTGTAATCCATTTTCAAACTGTGTTTGAACCTCTACAGATCTGTGCACACAAATGCACATGCACAGAGAGAGATACAAGCATAAAGGCTTCAATATTTCAGAACTATCTGCCAGTAATTTTTAATTATCATCTTTGTTCATGCCAGTTTGGTTTGTATTTGACAGCTGATTGCCCAGATAGAAGAGACAACTCTGGAAACAGAGGGACTTCTTAGAATACCAGGAGTTGCGACAAGAGTGAAGGTAAAACATTGCACTGGTTATTAATATCCCCAAAATGCATGTGTGGCTGCTGAATTTATTTTGTCATGTAAATATATTTTAGCATCCCATTGTTATGAAAATCTTCAAAAACAGAAAGCAAAATCTCTTTACAAAGGAAACTGGCTAATTATATTAGCCAGGGAAATGACACTTCCACGCAGTGTAGTTTTGGGAAAAGTTTTGTAGTTTTGGAGTTCAAGTTCAAAGGAGAGTCAAAGCTACATTTCAAATTCAGTTGTGCCAAAATCTCATTAATTCTTGGCATGAGCTTTCCAGCCTTTTGCTTTTTCCCTGAACCAGTTTAATCATCTGAACAGTTCATACACGGTCTTTCTACCCCAGGAGGAAGCTTTTCTCTGGCATTGTGAGCCTTTTTTAATAGCTAGACTTAACCTGTGTTGCAGGGCAAGGCAGGCAGCGTGCACTGAAGAACCTCTCACATTTATTTTTATGAACAGCAATATAACTGCTCGGCTGGCTGAGCGCAATCTTGTTAGGCACGTCTGTGCGCACGGGCACTTCGCAGGGTGAGTGCCAATTACATGCAGACTCTTCCCCGGTATTTGCCTTAATGCAGGGAGCTAAATACACACTGTGATTCTTGCCAAGACTCAATGTGTTAAAAAGACGGTCTGAACTGGCCTTAAATTCTAACCAGAAAGGGCCATTTAAGTGGATTCAGCTGTCCAAAGACGTCTGCCAGCCTCTGTTGTGTAGAACTTGGTCCAGCTGCTGGTTCATTAGAGACAACTGAAAGAAGGGAATATTATGGAAATTGGGTTTGTTTATTTACTGGTAACTAAGATACTAATTTTTTTTTCAGTTTTCCTCCATTCTTTATATTCCACTTCACATCAGTTCTGCAAACTGGAGTGATTTCTTAGTGATTTTGTGTATTTGTTTGTTCTTTGATTTTATTAGCTTAATACAATTTCCCAGACAGTGGATCATTCACTATTTGGCTTTCATTTATTTTTAAACCTCTCTCTTTGCAGGATCTAGTTCTTTAAATTAAGCAATAGTTTTGTTAGCAAATATGTTAAGTTCTTTTACTTATTTTAATATATTTTTTTAAAAAAGCAAGGACTTAATCATACTCAAGGATTGAAGGTTAATTTTCCTAATTTTCTTAAATAGAAAAAAAAGTATTTTTCCTCATTATATAGTTTTATAGAAAGACAAAAATACTTTGTTATCATATTGTATAGACTTTAGAATTATTATTAAAAGTGCATTGGATTTAAATGCATTTACTTTAAAATGTAGGCATTGGAGCACTAGGGCATATAGTTGAATGTTCTGCCTTTGCCTCTCATATAAAATAATTGTATCTATATGTTTAATCCTGCATTTACTGCAGTGATTTGATCAGAATGTGGATGGGGAAGGTGATGAGTCTCAGGGGGAGAATTTTCATCTGTGTTTCTAAATCTTGCTATTTTGATTATCAGGAAATCACTTGACTTTAGGCATCTGAATTATGACCACTGCACATTTGAACCTCCAATGCAGTCAGAGGAGACAAGGTCTCTCTGAAAGATGGTTAAGAATGTCCAACTTTTGTGTCAAATTAAGTGTCCACATTTTCTTTTTAAATAGATCCATATTCCATTTGGATAAAGTTAAATTTAATGAAAAGGGTATCTTAAAAATGTATCTAATATCCTCTGTTCAATGTGCCCTTCTTGTCCAGATAAATAATTATGGCCGTGTTGTTCCACAGCACATATTTTACAAAACAAGCCAGTTTCTCTGTCCTCCTTTTCTGTGCAGAATACTGAGCTAGAAGAGGGGAGGGACCTGTGAGAGGTGCCTCAGGGCCCTGGCCCTCTACTGAGGTTACTTCTTACTCTGCCAGACTAGGAAATAATGAAGTGGGTGTGAGATCAGGACTGATACTTAGCAGTAGAGTAAGAAGGACTTGGTCTCTGCTGTTTGTTCCCATTTGTGCATCTGTGAAAGGCCAGTAGTAGCACTGCCATGGCAGTAGGGCAGGGATATGGTAATGTCTGCTGCCAGCAGTATCCCACCCTTTCCCAGCCCCAGACTTATGTCCTTCCACTGACACTTCCAGAGCTCTTGATTCTGCTGCATAACCTCATGATTTGCAGAAGAGTCCACTTCCACACAGGGCATGTTTGACACCTGTACTAGGCAAAGCGGAATGTGCCCAGCAACATGGAATTCCCTGTGGGTGGCAAGACATTCAGCTATTCAGTTACACAAATCATTCCCTGTGTTTTAAAAAGAGAACCAGCCTCACCTTAGTGTATATTTTGATAAGAAGCTATGTGTCAACACACATAACTGCCTTATTTGTTTATGAAAATGGCCATGTATGCATTACAGCAACACCCTTGGGCAGCAGTTTCAGAATTGCTCTGTATATCAGAAAAGTCTTAATATTTGGGCAGAGGGGAAGTCATGACCCTTATGTGCTTGAGTATGATATCTGTTTCTTATTGTATATTTATTCCATATGGCCCTGACTCAGGCCCATGGGATTTTTTTCCCATATGATTTGACTGCTGCCTATAAATGTGTGTTTGCTTGCAGTACTTCTGATCCCACATTTATCTGTTTTGTAGCAAAAGACCAGCAGCAACTGGAGTTAAGTGATATTTCAGATATCCTTTCCCCTCCTTTCGAAGTGTGGAAAGTATTGCTGTGTATAACCCGTGACTTCCAGCAGCCAAATACTACTGGTGCCTCTCATCCATTGCATTTCAGGGTCTTTGCCAAGAACTGGAAGCAAAATTTTATGAAGGGACTTTCAACTGGGAAAACGTAAAGCAACATGATGCAGCAAGTCTTTTAAAACTCTTCATCCGTGAACTGCCTCAGCCACTCCTCACGGTAGAATATCTCAAAGCTTTCCAAGATGTGCAGAGTGAGTAGTGTCCTTTCTATCTCTGCTGAAAAAATTGATACCAGTGCAGGGAAGTGCCTCTTTGCTGAGAAACAAATTGAATAACAACAAAATGAGTTCTCCTGAGAAAAGATGGGCATAATTTTGCTACTGTGCAAATAACGTCTTTCATGTAACAGCTATTTTAATAGCTTACACATACAATGAAAGCACATTTTCACTTCCTAATGTTCGTCATAGTAGTTATGAGGTGTACAAGGGTTATACAGAAAATGTATATGACAGTGTCAGTTTATAAATAGTGTTTATTTCAAAAGAAAACCACAACAAAGATAAGCAGTTCTTCAGGAAATACAGCAAATGATAATTTATACTGTTTAGGGTCTTTTATCTATTTATAAGAGGAGAAGTTCAGGCAGAATAGTCAGAACTGCTGATGGTCGGTGGTCCCTTGAGATCTGCAAGTTCTTGGGAAAATGTCCTCTTTGCCAGCTGGTCACCAGGACAGCAAACATACTGGCTGTAACTGGAAGAGAGTGGCTTGGTGATAATGAATCCAGAGTGAGAACCCACACACATTAACTCCCCATTCAACATGGGACTGCAAGTTCTATTTGCCTTGTCTGCTGACAGAGCAATGGCTCATTTCTAAGAGGGGCTTTCATAGAATCACAGAATATTCTGGGTTGGAAGGAATCCACAAGGATTATCAAGTTCAACATTTTGAATGGTCCGTATGGGGAGCAAGTCATCAATCTCGGCTTTATTAGCCCCATGCTCCAACCATCCGAGCTAAACTCAGGGTCAGAGAATTCACGTGGACAGGCAGACTGACAAATATTCTTAAAAAGGATGGGATGTGTCAGTCTCCCAGGTCTGAACTGCCTTTCAATGCTGTCAGGTTGGTTGGAGTAGGGAGCTGGTGCTTTGGTCTGCTGCACAGTGTTGTTGATTTTGCAATACTGAGTGTCAAGTTAAAACTGGCCAGTACGCTTTCAGATGGTACTGGCAACAAAGAGCTCCACAAGGTTGTTCCATTTACTAGATGGTGATTGGAGCCAGGAAGGTTTCTGCCTGTGCTCATGAGCTGTCTGGAGGCTTATGTGGTTTTACTTACCCAGAAATACTCAGGGGCCAGGATTCAAACCACTTTCTATATTGAACCAAAGGACTTGCTTCAAAACAGACATAGCACTTCATGGACTCCCATTGTTTAAATCATTGTCTTGTTGGTTACATGCAATGTGGTAGAGAAAAAGGTGTAGAGAAAAAGGACCATCCTTGTGACAGTAATCAGTGTTTTTCATGGTACTGTGACTAAGTAGTGTGGTTAGAATTAAATATTTAAAGAACATAATTTGAACAATTTAATTTGCTAATTTTAGTAATGTAAGCAACTGAAATTCAGTTGTTACTTAGGTGAGCAGACAGAAACTCTTTATTTAAGTAATGAATTTTAGTTGTTTTGCAATTGTATTTTTGCTTACTTTCCTAGGAAAAGATTGATTCTCATTGCTTTTTGAGCATTGTGACATGTGGTGTTTTGAAACTGAATTTAAGCCTTACTTTTAATGTGTGTCTCTCTAAAGCAGGTAGATACATTGCTCTCACTACTTGATGTTTTAAGTGACTATATAATTTGCCGCTCATTTGTTCAGATCCTTAATTTTTAGTATGGTAGAAAGTAGTCAGCCAGGTGGATTTTTTTAAAATTTCATCAATGAACTTTTTTTTTTGTTTGGTGGTGTCTCAGTTGATTTGGATGAAATGTATCTGATATAGCAATTCAATTAGAATCCCAGCAAGATGCATGAGAACAGCCCTGTTGAATTTTGAAGTAGTGTGATAAACTTTGTTGTGCAGGTACCTCCTTCTTCACTTGTTTTATGTATAGCCTGACTCATTAGGAATCTCCTGAGAAGACTTGCCAGAGCATGTCCTCTAGAGCATGACAGGAGGAAGTTTATCACAAGTGACAAATGTGAGAGAGCTGGGGCTTTCTGCACTGCCAGAATGTAGGAGTTCTTCTAGGAGATGGAGGAGTGGAGGGATGCATTCATTGTGCAGCTTGGGTGAAATGATGCGCCACTGAGCAATTGGTAAAAGGCAAAAGAAACAGTGCTTTTCTTTAATTATAGCTTGCCTCTTTGGTACAGCACTCCCTGTGTCAAGCTCCTCTGCTCTTGGTTTTATCCCTGCTGGTTTGCCGTGGCAGCTCTTGTTGGTTATGTTGCCTTACTCAGTTACATGTGGTATTCATTCTGTGTGGGTGACTTGGGAGATCGTGCAACTGTGAAGGCAACCAGAGAAGCTGTGAAAGCAGTGTTGAATATACCCTTTGGTATTTGGGGCACAGGCTCAGAAAGGGAAGAACCGTTAGTTATTCCTTCTTGTAGCATTGCAAAATAAAGTAGGAATCACAAGGGATCTAGAAAACATTGCCAAAAGACTGCTGAGTCACGCACCAACTGAATCCTAAGAGAACATTTGGAAATGAGTATCAGAAAACCAGGATCTGCCAGTACTCTGTCATACTACGATAATTAGCCATGTGTATGCATTCAGCATTTTGCAAGAAGTTTCAACTTAGAAATCATGCTTTTTGAAGAGTATAAAAAACAATTTCAAAATACTGAGGTCTGTGTGCTTTATTGGCAGATCTCCCGACGAGGAAGCAGCAACTGCAAGCTTTGAATCTTTTGGTTATTCTTCTACCTGAAGCAAACAGAGACACCCTGAAGGTTAGAATTGTTAACACTATTTTCCTGCATAAATATTTTGTCTGTTTCTGTGAATCCGCTCTAATGAATGCTGTTGTCTTTTTAACCCTCTTTTTTTTCAGTTCAAAGTTAATGCTGAAACTAGTGATTCTTTTTATTCCCTCATATTTCACATAACTGTGGGAGAAAAACCAAAAAACTTAGGGCCTTAATTCTTCCCAAATGACTTTTAAGAATGTGACTTGACATTTTTCCAGGATTGCAGTAGTAATCTCCCAGTGAGCAACCTTTTCTTTTAGAAGTTTTGCTCCTTTTTTTTTTTTTTTTTTGCATCAGTCATTATTTCCAGTACAAGAAATAAACAGTGTTAGAATGCAATGAATGTGAGTTTCCTTTTATGAAGTGGGTTTAGCTCTTCATTTTTGTTCCTCGCTTTTTCTGTTGTTTTTTCTACTCTCAATAAACCAGAAATTTACACTTCCTGTTGCTATTTGTAGCATGTTACATGGATTCTTCTAATTTGTGCTTGTCCTTTTGTAGCAAAACTATTAATGTTTTTTTTCAGAATGCTCACTGTAAAAGCTGGTACAATCAAGAATGAATGCAGGGTTAGTGTAGGATGCAGAATATCTTCTATTACAGGCAAAAAAATCCTACTAGGTTTTATTGTTCAAACAAGACTTTCTTTTTGAGTTTGCTTATTGTGTGGAGGCAGTCAAGAAGGCTCCTGAGTTGAGCTACAAATATCTGGAACCGAATTAATGGAAAATTGCCAGTTTCTAACTGGTTACCTGTCATTCACAATGCAGTGCTTTACTTGTGAATTGCTTACCTTGCAGAATTAGCTGCTCCATGTTTTCATAACCATGACAGCTGGCACTCTTGTGTTCACTTTCAGTTTAACAAATGCCAACAGTAATGTCTTCACAAACATCTGTGGGATGCTGCTTATGCACCTACATAACAAAGGTTTTGAAACAAATCTTACTGTGCAGGGCCTCAAAGTCACATGAATACTTTTGGAAACATTACCCTCGAAAACAAGAAGAATGTTTTACTTCATTACTTGAAGGAAAAAAAACCTCGCATTACTGTTCTAAGAATAAATATATTCACACTTCTATTATTGATTGCTTTTAATGTGGTTTTATTAGGAATTAAGAGCTTTTTTTAAAAAATAAGCGACATTGTATTTCACTCATATGTTCATTTTCAACTCTGCACATGCTTCAGGTTTCACATGCAGAGTTGAGCTGACAGTTCTGCTCTTGTTTCAGGTACTGCTTGAATTCCTCCAAAGGGTAATTGATCACCGAGACAAAAATAAGATGACATTGAAGAATGTTGCGATGGTGATGGCCCCAAACCTTTTCACATTTCATGGGTTTGGCTCAAAGACTATTGAACAAAGCGAGTTTGTTATGGCAGCTGGGACAGCAAATGTCATGCGCTTTATGATTCAGTACCAAAAACTTCTCTGGACAGTAAGTGGGTTTTTAAGGGGGGGTGCAGGGTGATAAATTTCACAGCAGGGTATCTGAATAGAGAAGTCATGTGGAGTTACATCCATGATTTAGAAAAGGATCAGACCGATCTAGCTGGGTTCTTGCTCATAGGTAACTCTTGTGGGAGCAAAACAAAAATATTACCTCTGATGTTAAGTTCTGGTGGTCAGAGTTTTAATATTATATGTACTACAGGTGAACTCAAAAATAAGTCCTTGAGGGATATGTGTATTTGGTGTATCAGTATGCATTGCTGTGGGTAATTCTTTTTGGCTTAGAGATATTAGCAGGAAACACAGTGTTTGAACTCACTGCTCTTTTGGGCCAAACTTAATATTGTATAAAACATGTTTTGATAAAGCATGAGATTGTGTCATGGTCTTAAGCAAAGCTCTAGCTTAGACAAACTGGACAAGTTGAAGGTGTGTTGTCCATCAGCAACTTGAAACAATTCTGACCTTTGCTGCATGTGAAGAAAAGTAATTATCACAATTTTACACACTAAGTGTTGAGTGAATGTTTTTGGCTAACAGAAGTAAAAAACTCTGTATGATTGCACCTCTCTTCCCCTGAGAAGACACTGAACGGAATATTTTATCACAAATGGAGTGGTTTTAAAATTGTTTCACAGTTTTATATTATTTGAATCTTTAGTTATTGCTGGAAAGAAACACTGTTTTTGAGTTCTACCTGATAATCTGGCCATTTAAAAAGTTTTGGTAAGAAAATTATGTAGTTATTCATGCTTACTCTATCTAGATTCCGAAATTTATTGTTAACCAAGTGAGAAAGCAAACTGAAAGCCAGAAGAAGGAAAAAAAGGACAAAGCTATGAAGAAACTTCTGAAAAAGATGGCATATGACCGAGAAAAGCATGAGAAACAGGAGAAGACTCCTAATGATGTAAGGAAACATACACCTGAAATGCTTTATTAATAGGATCGTAATTTTTAGTGAAAAAGTGTATATAGCCGAGGGCAAATACACTTTTTTTTTTTTTTTAACTGAGAATTTCAATAGATAGCATGTTAGTGTGGATTTCACAGTTTGTGGGTTGCTGGCATGACACCTTTAGAGAATTGTACTGGTTTTTGTTTGTTTTCACACATTTTTCAGAGTATTTCTGTTCTGAAAAATGATACCCCACAGGTTGTTTCAATCTGGGCACCTGAAATAAATATACGTTAGCTCTGTATCTGTAGGGAGAGCAAGTGTTGTCACAACACTCAGTATTACTGAACCCGCATTTAGATGTGTTCTTGCCCAGTGGAAGTCACAGTAGACCATGTGTTTACTTAAAAACTAAGTATCTAGATTTCCCTACTCAATATTTAAAAGTGTTTGGAAACAAACCTGGTGTTTAGTTATTCTTCCATCTACAGGAGTTCCAAAACCACTGAACTCTTTGTCTGAATCTTTAGCTAGAACATGCACATCCTGCCCAACCCAAGAAATCCCAAAGGTTTCACAAATGTGAAAAACTGATGAACTGCTTCTTACATAGCTATTGTCCAAGTGGCTACTGCCAGCTTACCCCAGTGTATACAACCCACAGCTCACTATCTCTCTTTCAGGTAATTGGCTTCTGCCATACCCATCAGTGATGTCAAGGCATAAGTTTCAGCACAACACTCTTCACACATTCTTTAAAATACAAAAATCCTGTGGCAATTAAAGTGTTATTTTTTCCCTGCAGTTTGGAAAGATTTTAGTTGTGCTGTTCCCACTGACATCGAAACCTTAAAAATACATCTCGTGCATGCTGAAACTGTTGATGATTTTTATAATTATGATTTTTTGGAAACTTTTTAGCCTGTACAATTTAGTACCTTAATTATGAAGCATTTGAAGTACATTATTCCAAAGTTAGTTTAAATACACGAACAGGTAATAGCAATTCTGATTCGTATATTCTGATACCATGATGAAAACGTATCAGATTTGGGTGGTGAGAGAATCTGGTATTTGGGTGGTATGAAAGTTCCCCCTTGTGGTTTGGAGTCACAGTGAAGATTCTGGTGAGGTAGAGTCATCTTGTGGTCGCTGGTAGAAATGCAGTGCTCTGAGCAGTCTCATTTTCTTACCGAGTTGTGTGTATGTCAGACCAAACAAAGGCATTTTTTAAGCTTTTAAGCCAAAGCAAATAGAATGTGGCAAATGGATATGCTATATATCCATAATCTACTGGAGACTTATATTTCAGTGTTCCTACCTCATTTTGTATGCAATATTTGACACATATCTTAATGGCCAAAATTAATTAATTCCCCAGACATCACTTCTCCTTACTTTTGTATCTGTCTGTATGAAGGAATCTTTACACATATTGACTTAAACATGATTTTAAAAGAAAGCTAATTAAATACTGGAATTTGTTTTTCTTGATCTAATAAGAAAAGAATTCTTTGAATTCAATTCACTTGAGTTGATGTGATGACACTTAATGCTGCCATCCTGTGTTCAACACTGAAATAACAGCAAATACACTGAAAAAGTAAATGCTGTTTCAAGTTCAGATATTAGATTTTTTTTATAATTCAGTGCAAAGATATGTCTTCTTAATCCACTCGGGGGTTAGGACTGAGGTCTTTTAGAGTAAATTATGCCTTTCTAATCCTCTGGGGAGATAGAACTAAAGCCTCGTGTAATATTCTTACTCAAATGTAAATGTAAAGTTACTATTCAATAATTTTCTTTAAGCTCTAGAATTCTGTGGAGATTTTCTTCAGAATTAAATGGTACAATTTTTTACAAATCTTTCATGCTTATTGCAAGCATTCAGTAATTTTAGGTGCTTGAGAACATTTTACTCTTAAAATCATGTTCACAAATTGATAAGGCTTCATTGTGAATGACAATTCTATACATTTTTCAAGTAAAAAAGTCTCTTTCAGGAAGATTGATTGGTTTGGGTTTTCCTTCTCCCCAGTTTTCAATTTATATTGCTTTAATTTAAAAATGAGATGACTTTTCCTGTGCAGTACTTGAACTGTATTTCACTATCAGGTGGCAAGTGAGGCACCCAGACTTTTTGTGACTTTCCCACTCCAGTGAAACCTCGATACTTTCAATACCTAATTACCTTGTGTGCTGCTGAATGAAAACTGAGGATAAGTTTCTATTTTCTAACACTTGCTGTGGAAACCTACATGATGAAACATAGATGGACAGAACCTGAGTCACTTCCATATTCTCCAGAAATAACTCAGCATCTGCATCTCATTCGGATAAAATTTCGTCTTAGCTCTGATGAGGCCTCTCTATCAATCACATTTCCCCTTTTGAGACAGAGGTTAAAAAGCATTTACTGCAAACTTCAGGTGAGATCCGTGTACAGTGATGAGAGTGGTTAATATTAGAGGGCTTGTGAGGGTTAATTGCCTTTTGGGATACCTATGGCTCCAAGTCAGTGTTGGGGATTAAGTCTTTATGTTGGTGTTGGGCAGAATAATACTCTAGATAGGCAAAGAAAGATGCCCTCAGGACTGGAATTTTACGTACTGCGTTTAGCCACATTTATGCCATCTGTCATTGTATTCCTCTGTATGGTGCAGTTGTTCCAAAAAAGGGAGCTGTCACGTGAGCGGCACAAAGCAATGCACCGGGCTGAGCTTCTGCAGGTTATAAAAACCGTTGTATCCCACGGCCCTTCTGTTTGTATGATCTGTTTGAATTTACACAGAGTAACCTTTCTGCTATTCCTGCTGAATGTGTCACTCACTGCAGTGCCAGATTATTTACTAAAAAAAATTGCTACCTGCTAAATCATTTCTCTGTGTATGGTTTTCTAGGTTTTTTGTCCCAAACTAGGTGTAATATTTTGCAGCTCAAAGAGACCAAGTGCTTTGCATGTCTTTCAGACTTTGCCATCCATGTAGCAAGAGCCTTTTGAAAATCAGTTTTGTTCTTCATAATGTTCATGCCCCATACCTGCTTGGTATACTTTGCACCTTTAATAAGTATGTATAATATTTCTTCATTAGTCATATACAGAAAAATATTGCATAGGCATAATTCTCTCTGCACCTAGAGTGAAAAAAATGTAAGTGGGTCATGAAAAATGGATTAGAAAAAACTGGGAGAGACCCACCCCAGATCCTATAGCCAGGCAGCGGCTCTGTGATGTATAGATTCCAATTCCCTCTGAAAAGGAGGGGTTTGAAGAAGATTAGTACCTCGCAGATGACTGCTGTGCCTGCTGCAGACTAAATGTTGTAGGCCAATGTATTTTCCATCAAGTAAGGATGTACCGTCTTCAGCTTTTTAATAATTCAAGTACCTAATTCAACCAGGAGTTGCAGTGTTTCCAATCTGTCCTGAGAGGGCCTGTGAGGCAGGGGAGGAAACTTGCAAACTGGGTAGCATAGGTGACCCAACTTTTCAGTGTGCTGTCAATCCTCTCATAGGTTCATAGCTTAATATGTTAATATGGAGCCCCTCACTTGGGTATTTTGGCCTGTGCTGTGCAGATAATAGGTCCTTCTGTCATTCAGCTCTTAGAGGTTTTAGGCCACATTTTCTTTCCCACCAACTTGCACAGTGTATGGGCTAGGGGTTGCTCAGGTTCTGTTCTCTATTGTTTGGAAGCATGAACATACTGTGCAGCTGAGCATGATTTCTCCTGGAAATGCAGGTGGTGAAAGCGGCAAAATGCATTAATTAGCTGAGCTAATAATGATTCTCTGTGAATAAACAAAGTAATTATTCTGTTTGATCTGTGACCATAATGTTGCAACTCTGTGGACATTTCTTGTTCTTTCTCTCATATGCTCAAAGCAGACTGCTTTTTAAATAATTTATCATATGCCTGCTGTGTAGCAAAAAAGAAAGTTGTCCAGCTGAAAGTTGGAGAAACTCCACTAAAATCAACTGAGACAAAATGATAAAGAACTGTATACAAAAATGAAAGCTAGTTTAATTTACCAATTTGAATTTGATGGAAGACCAGTTAGGGACATCTATAAATAATCATTTCATCCTTAAAAATTTAATTTCTTTTCACCAGGATCCCAAAGGTTTGGAAGGAGGCAAAAATTTTTTAAGCAGGATTTACTACCTAGCAGATGGCTACAGACACTGTTTCCTTAGGTGCAGGCCTTAAAGAATAGATTTGACAAATTTAGAGATAAGTCTAGGGGAGGTCTCATAGAGATCTCTTGTAATTTTATGAATCTTTGATTCCATGCTTACTACATACCAAATTCTCAATATGATGATTCTTACTGCTTTGGACAGAAATAGTTATGATGTCTAGTATTTTTAAATCGATAAATAATAAGACTGGACATAAAAGGATTGTTTGGTTAAAATTGCATACCATAACTCATCATTTATATAGTAATGAGCCTTCAGCTTTTTCAGGAAGCTGTTCTTCTGATTCTGCTCACGTTTGTACTTGTTCTAAACTCGTTTAACTCTGATGGTTTCAGAGAAGCTATTCTAGATTCACGGGTGCCCGGATTTATTCATTGATTATGGAAGAAAAAATGTACAGCCTTGCAGTTGGGTAAATGGAGGGGTGTGGGATGGGAAAGGAGAGAGTGAACTGTCATAATCAACCTTGAGTACAGACGCTTTCTTTTCCTATCAAAATTAGTATGTTTGGGTAAATGATAATGTAATAGGAATAGAAAAATTTCCAGGCACAGAAATTAGAACCTTATTCACAAATAAATTATGCTTTTTTTTGTAACTTCAAATGTCATGTACCTGCAAGTTGAACAGAAAAGCTGTCCTTTGTCCTCCTTCTCTGTAGCTAATATGATCAATATTCATCATCAAGGACTTGTGGGTTGAAATAAAATATGAATCCATTATATAGTCAGACTATTATATAGGGCAAGTTGGCTAGCTGAATATATTCTGGACAATAAGAAATAGGGAGAAAAAACTGCAGTAGTGAATACATGTTTTTAAAAAATAAAATTTACAAAAAGGAAAGAAGAATCCTTTAAAGTAGACGGATCCATGAGTACTTTGTGTTGTTTTTTGTTGTTGGTGGGTTTTTTGTTGGTTTTTTTGTTTGTTTGTTTGTTTGTTTTTGTTTTGTTTTGTTTTTTTGACAGGAAGTTCAGATTAAATGGAACTGGACAGGTTTCTTCCAGAAGTTTTAGCAGAGGGTCGGTGTGGGGGCGTTGCTTGGTTTTCGTGCCTGCAGCAAGAATTTTCTGTATCAGTGTCACATGCTTCTTACCATACCAAAGTGTGTTCTTAAAATAGCATAATTGTTATTGTTACTCTTAACATCTTTGAAAAATAATTAAACACTACTGTTCCTTTGTTCTGAAGTTCTCCCTGTTGTTAAGAAGAGCTTTGAAGGTCGGATGTAATTTACTGAACTGCTGTGTAGTTACCGTGTGTTTGTAGTGAAGTGGAGCAGATAGTGAAGTGCAGAGCACTGTACTTACTTATTCCATACTGTATTTTGAGAAGCTCATCAAAGCCAGCTGCTAGCAGCTTTGTTCCAACACTCTTATTGCTTTGCAGACTGATGTTCCTCAGGGAGTGATACGGGTACAAGCGCCTCATCTTTCCAAAGTTTCCATGGCAATACAGCTGACAGAAGAACTGAAAGCTGGTGATATAGTAGCCAGGTTTCTCAGCCAGAAAAGGTATAAACACGTCTTTGTTTTGTTATCATGTTGGGAGAAGTGTCTCTTCAGTTATTATGTTGAGAAAAAAGTTTTAAAATACTCAGAGGCCAGGTCAGTTCATGAACTTTTTGGCTGAATTTAGCCATCAAAATACACACTTGAGGAGTTAATGTCTTTAAATGTCATTAAAGCTCTGAAAGCCTTCAGGAATACATGAGTGCTGTTAGTAAAAAATTAATTGCTATTTAATCTGATGGGTCAGGAATAGTTTTGTAATTTTCTGGTGACAAGTCAGAAGGGAACTCCAAGAAAACAGAAATGAGGAAAGAAGAAAGAAAATATTTTTTAAAATAATGCATTTATATATAACACCCTAATAGATATTGGAGTATAATGGTGTGCAAATGTCATGTATGTGAAATGATTTAAAACAAAAGCTAAGTTTTAGCCATTCAAATCCATTTAGAAAGGGAGAAATTTTAATCAATCTTTTGAAAAAAAAAAAAAATTTAACACGTGTTAATCATATCTAACAATTCAGCCAAAGCAATAATACAGTACACTAGTTGAGATTAAGAAGCTGCTTTTTCCTAAATGCTGTTTTTAGAGTTTTACACCATTGTCAGAGAGTTATTTTCTGGCTGGGCTTTAGCATATATTATTGCAATTAAGCAGTGAGAATAATAGAATACCTTTGTAAAACAAGGACTTTATTCTTCCACTGTCTTTTACTTCTTTTAGTTGCAGTACAATTAAATCCAGCAAGAATGTGGTTTCTCCCATAAGGCTTTTTCTGAAATATGGCATATTTGAGGGAAATACTTATTTTTGCAGCAGCAGTAAAAGAAAAATCAGAGGGTAAATATCAAGCTACTTGCTAATAACAATTAAATTCTTCCCTAAAACCTGCAGTTTCTTCATATTTATGTTATTTTACCTTTTCTAATGTATTGTTCACTTGCAGGACTGTTCATTTGCACTAGCATGCAAGGGTATTCTTGTTCACTGATTGTGTCAGTAAGCATACACACAAAGGATTTGTGATCGGTGCAGTGCTGATCCTAATTAGCATAACATCTCCCAGACATGTCTAGGTGGCTGATCCACAAGCACCTTTGTAATGTCATCATTCATTGTGTTCTGTTCCCCACAGTGGAAATGTCCAAACACTCAAGAGAGAAGAGGTCTTTCTTTATGAAATAGGAGGAAATATTGGTAAGAACGGCTTCTGAAGAACTTGTTTTGCTAGAATAGGATTTCTTGGCACATTGTCCATGGGCTTCACTATGGTTGCATTTTTATTCATGTCTCTGGTTCTCCCTGACACTAAGGCAGACAGTTAACCTTGTGGAGAAGGCAGCAGAGATGTTGGTGTGATCATTATATTAGTAGTGTCTTATTATCTGTCCCAGAGGAAGTTGGCAGCTGTAACAGATGTTCCTGATATGTATGTACAGTGAATAGGCACAAAAAGGTTGAATATGAAGGGCTTGAAGTTCATCTTTTTTATCTCTTTGTATTGAAGCGTAATAAGTGATCTTACAGTCCCTCATGTTCTGCATTTGAGTGTTACTTGCAGGTTCTTTTGGAGAGAAGAAAAAGCTCAGACAGAAAGACGACCACATGATAAAATTTTCCAACAGTTAATCTTTCCTGCTCTGCTTATTCCAGACCCTTTTGATTACAGTAAATAGCACATCAGCAAAGTTAATACCAAGGATAATTTTGAACACAGTTCTAAAGTTTTATTCCACGAATGCAAGAGTATTTTTGCATTAGAAATCACTTTCTAATCACAGTATTTTTCATATACTCAGGAAAACAAAAGGAGAACTAGAAAGCAGTAGTAGATTGGTCTTACATTTACTTTTTTCCTTAACTATGACCTGTTAAACTTACTTGTCATTTTTAAATTACATGCACCACTTCTTTACTTTGCAAGTTTCAATTCTGTATGTCAATTGCTACTTTTAGCATTTTTGTTTTATTCTAATCACTATTATATGTCAATTTCTTTGCATGTTTGGCTAAACCAAAAGGCTTAATTAAATAGCACTTATCTATGTTTCCTGCAACGGGTATGTTTTAGTGTTTTTACTAAGTCTGGTAAATAAGTTACCAAGATAGTTGGGTGCCAGATGAATGTATTATATGTTCTCTTGCAAATCCAGTATCTACATACATTTCCTATGCCCGTTAAAGCAGGTTGCAATCCCAGACATAAGACTTTTGTAAAGGAGAGTAATATCTTGTTTATTCTACAGAGATGTAGTCATTGCAGGAAAAAAGGGTTTGGAACAGAATTCCAGTGAAACTGGAACAACTTACTGTTACTTTAAACATATGATAGAAATTGTATTTCTCTAAGAGGAAGTACAGATTTGGTTTGTTGTTATATATGTTAGAAAGCTTAGATGTTTTCTCTGTCTGAATCGTTTACTTCCAGAGAATCTCAACTTTAATCAGTCCTTCCTAGTCCTTATTAATATTCTCAGTTTAGGTAAGAGAAACTCCCTGCCCTTAACATGCTGTACAGGTTTAAGTAAACCAGCTGTCCTGACCTTTGCCTTCTGTCTCTCTTCCCAATGTGCCTGACTCATGTAGAGGAAGCCCAAAACAAGAAGACTCAAGGGGCTCATGACATACTTGCATCCTTACACTTACTTTCATAATTGTAACAAGCACAATGCTGTGATCTCGTCCCTTAGCAGATGCAGCTGCTGAAGTCTGCAGACATTTCTTTAGTAGTCAATACACTGTAGGACTTCAGGGCACTGAATGGGACTTCTGCCACAGCTTTATGCCTGGGACTGGCTGGATAGGGACATGGCAAGTACTGTACTCATGCTCTCACTGCGTGAACATGCTGCACTGTGCAGAAAAGACCTTGTTCACCAGCATGGGCAGTACTGGTCACAGAGGTTGGGATTAAAATCCTAGAGAGAGCAGATGGAGACTGCGCCTGGTTGAGCAGGGAGTCTTGCCTTCTTGCCTGCTCTGTGCAGGGAGTCCAAAGAGCTGCCAGACCAACATTCCAGCTGTGTTTGTCTCCTGTGTCAGGAGTGCAAGTACTGGAAATGTCTGTCTGTCAAGAGCCATCCACCCCAACCAATTGCATAGCAGAGTAGAAGAGGAGCTGTGATGTAGAGCTGCAAATGCATGAGATAATGCTTTGCCTGTAGGGGAATGGGAAGAATGTGCAGATCTTGATGGATCAGCATATGCTATTTTCATCATAGCTACTAGACATAAATTAATTGCCTGTAGTACACCAAGAACAGTGTACTACTTTCCCCTCCTAGGACGGCAGCTATTACAAGTGCTATGCAGAACAACTGACTTAAGAGGAGGAGGATAGGGAGTAACATCTTCTTAGCAAGGAAAGACCTTGCACAAACTTAGCATTTAAAAAGGGGGAAATAACCTAAAATTTTAATGGGCTTCTATGCAAATGTGAATGTAGTTTTTGGATATAATCATGAGAGGATCAGGACATTGCTTCATTTTTACTTGCAGAGGGATCTTCCCATCTGCATGGTTTGTGTGAAGAATCTGACCTAGAATGTGTCACAGAGGTAGAACAGCTCCTTCTTCCTGTTGTCCCCTTCCTCCTCAAGGCTGATGGGAAGAGTAGGAGCACCTCCAACTTTTATGTGCATTGTCCTGCCCTAGTTCCTTACACCCCTAGGTCCGTCCCTGGCTAGCTGCAGACCTCGGGGGAGAATCTGGGCTAGGATGAAGATAAAAGACAAAAGGCACTCTTATTCCTCATGGGAACAGTCCCACAGGTTTAACGTAGAACTCACACCTTAATGTCCAGGAGGAAAAGAGGGCAAGACCCCTCGTGCGATGAGTTTTAAGGCCTAGGGATGAGGGGAGGGGGTCTGTTGACCAATGGGGACTGACCCAGGGGGAGGGGAGATATCAGGTGAAGGAGGTGCAAAGTTACATGGGAAGGTATGACCAAGAACACCCAGTGCAAAACAAATTACCTATTTAGTGCAAGACAACATTGTGCTTTGTTAAACACCACAGAGAGACTTTGAAAATGTACATGGAGTAAAACAGTAACAGGAACTTCGGAAGTTGTTTCCTTTCTCTTTTGGTCCTGGTGTAACCACATGTCTTCTCTGTTTCTAGGAGAGCGCTGCCTTGATGATGATACCTACATGAAGGACCTATACGAGCTCAATCCAAATGCTGAGTGGGTTATAAAACCTAGGCAGAGCTAAGATCACAGCTAATGGCAAAACCTCCAACCTGTGGACTTACGTTGTATGGCTGAGTGTTTCAAAGGCATAGTGTGTCCTTTCAGCATTCAACCATTATGTATATTAATAGAATTTTATCCAGTTAAAAAAAAAAACCACACAAAAAAATCCCGATGGTGACCAAACAGTTATAACCAGTAAACTTTCAGTTTTACTTGCAGCAAAATTTTGGAGATAGCGCAGTTTTCCCACTCCTGTTTGAAACGAGCATAAGTACCTCATATATTTTATATATAAGTACCTTAAATATTTTAATGGCACTAAGCTACCTCCCATCTGGTAGGTCTTGTTTAAGAAGAATTTATTTTTCAAACAAGTGTTTAAATTCTTTATATTAGAGATTTACAATCTGTTTGCGTAGCATTTTGTGTTCATAAAGGTCTTTTCAATGCTCGTTCACTAGAGAACCAAAGCCCGATCAGCACTTCTGAATGGTACAGTATTAAAAATACCTAACCCAGTCATATGAATTTCCCAAATAAGTGTGAATTTCACAGGAAAAAAAACTGCAATGCAATGTCTTTGGAAGTCCTAATTTAAAGTTTGATGAAAACTATTTAAAAACAACTGTGAAAATGCTTTCTATGCAGCTTTTTTGCTAGATCTTTTACGTAATTTTATTTTTACTCCAATTGATTGTACTCTTGAGATTATTACAAAAAAATAGAAAGAAAAAGCAAAGAAAAGATCACATGACAAGGCGAGTCTTTTTAGAGCTCACTACTCTTGGCATTGTCCTTTCTGGCATATTGTCATGCACTAGAAAAACCTTTTAGGTTTTTCAGTAGTGATATGCAGCCATGTTACACACACTGATTTCGGGTTTTTTGGATATCTGATAAGACTGAGTTTTGTGAACTGCCAAAACTTTTCTACTACTAGCATAATAACTTTCAGGAAAATTGAAATAACTGTGGAAGGAAACTGTAGTCTAAATTTCACAGGTAGCAAACCACTAAACCTTTCACTCAAAAACTGTGTAAGGGTCTACTGTGGGTATGACCTACCATCAGCTATATATCTGGTCTGTCCTGGAGGAGGCTAGAAATCATGTTCTTATTTCTCTGATGCTAATAGATGCTGTCTAGACCACTTCAAAAATCAGTCCAACAGAGAGCTATTGCAAATCCATTCCTTTTCAGGAAGGGAACTGAAAGCTCCCCATGGAATTCACTGGTAGTGGATTATAGACTGAGGAGGCTTGTTGCAACACAAAGAGCTGTGGCCTGGAGCTCCAGAGCCCCAGTCCCACAGCAACACTTTGGGCTCACTAGCTTGTGTACCTCTTCACAATTTATTTGTAAACTAGCTCAGCTGTGCTCAAGTGCTTACACCTGCGTGCTGACTACCTGAAGTAACTACTGTGAAATTGTATCCTTGGAATGAAATACTTTCTTTCAGTGCACACAGCAATTTATATTGACCTCATAGGGAGTATTCTACATACAATCAAGGACTGCAATTCCTTTTTTTTTAAATGATCAAAGCTGGTTAAAGGAATAAAGGACGTTTCCGCTGAGCTTTGGACATGGGCCCTGTGTTGACAAAGTAACCACTGGAACTCTCCCTTTTATATACAACCAGTGAAATAGAACTCTAAAAGGTCATAGGAAAATCAGACATCTGCTGATTAGTTATCCACAGCATACGAACAATTTTGGGGCTATGTGTATTTATTGTTTCTTAAAGTCAAAGGCTGTCTTCATATGAAGAGGAAGCACTGCACTGGTTGGTCCTGAAAAGCAGGATGAGTAAAAGAGGAAATTGTTTTAATGTGACTGTACTGCCCTCGATGCTCATTGTAGTTGGGTATTCCCACATGGTATAGCACTGTGCCACTATGGGCAAATCCTCTAAGACAAATTACTTTTGTCTGTAGAACAAATTCCCTGTTCTTCAAATGTAAGGAATAGAGTAGAAAAACAGTGCAATGCTTAGGTAAACATCTATGAACCTAATGTAATAAATATAAGGGTTTTTTTTGACATGTAATACAAAAATAATGTGTGTTTTCTTAATACATTATAGTTCTGTAAAAGATTACTTGTTACTGGAACTCTAGGTGTTATTTTAATCAGGAGCAAAGTGCAGATGATAGGAACAGCTGTTCCTAACAGTTTCAGTATAAAATTGTGACCAACCTGTGGTTATGATCTCTTAAATAACTTTGTTTTTGGTTTAGTGCCATTGTTTGGTTCTTTTTTAATTTAAAAAAGTGCTTTTGTAATTAAATGTTGTTTTTTTCTGACTTCTCATTCAAGTTGTTATATTTGTGCATAAAACATTCCCAAATGACATTAAGCGATGAATATTTTGTGACTTCACCCTTCACATCTTTGTAGAGAGCTTGTAGCATTGTGTATGACAAGAGACATTGATAAGTTAAAGTCCTGCAAAAGGAATGCCTGCTGGAAAAAGAAGTAACTGGCTAGAAGTTTAGAACTTTGCTGCAATTGCAATACACCTTTGCTAAATCTGTAATATAACAATTACTGGGTACATGCAAAGGAACAGGAGACTTCTCAGTGCTCATTGAAAATACTGGCTCTTAATTCCTCATAATTAAGTAATTAAATTAGGGCACCAGTGGGAAGTCCAAAACGAATTCAGGTAAGCTGATAAGGATCTTTTATAATTAAAAAGACAATGCTGTATAAGTTGCTTTTTGGGGGTGATTTGGCAGGCCACCATTGTTTGACTGATGACTTGTGAAATGCATATGCAGGAGTTTTTTCACCCAGCTGACAGATTAATGCTGTGTGCAACCCTGTGCAGGCAGAGCAGCAGGGACTGGGGAGAGAGTGGGGAAACAGGTGATAGTCCCTCTTACCACTGTCTGGATGTTGTGGAGCATGTAAAGATGGTTTTGTGCTCAAAAACCCTCTGGTGAAGGAGGGGAAAGGTCCCCAATGCTTGTATGAGGTGTAGACACCTTTCTCGCACTGCCTCTTCTTCAAAGACTGAAGAGTTTGCACTCATTTTACATAGCCTCCTGTTCTTCCCTGCCTTGTGTGTAGCACATCCACCATCCCTGGACATCCATGGGTGCCAGGAGGAAAGGCGTCATCCCAGCCAACTGCCCTCTGTGTGAGCAGCAGCAAGACAGGTTTTTCTCATGTTGCGAGTCAACAAACAGCATCTCTGAGCGTTCCACTGGGATTTCAAGAAGACAGTAGGGAGCAGGAAGATGAACGGATCTGGATGTGTTGGAAATATTGGCTGAATTTCTGTCAGGACTTTCACTAAGCAGTGGCAAGACTGAGATGAATTCAAGGATAAGGAGATGCACTTTTTGGCAGTGAGCACCAACAAAGAAGGAAATATTTGAGAAAGGCCTGCTTGAAACTTTTCCCAGCCCATTATTTCTTTGTCGGGCATTCTTAAAAGCAATGTAACTTTCAAATAAAACACTCTTTTCCTAAGTATTGAGTTAAATCGCAGCAGCAAGCTAACTTGGCAAAAGATTGCTAAAGAAATTATTTCCATGGTATCACACTTAAATGCATCTTAGGATTAGTTCTCTGCTGTACTTCTATCTTTAAAAGGTTGCAGCCATTCAAAAAGTATAAAATGTGTGTGCTAATCTTACAGCAATATTTATAATATTTTTTATCTAGAGCAATTTTTAAAGATACATATGCTACTGTTCGTGTTTTCACACAGACCACATCTGAGGTAGGTAAGTACCTATCATGGCCATTTAACAGATGGGAAAAGTGTTCGTAAATGGCTGGCTTCTGGCTAGAAGGGGTAAAATTAATCTGATTGCTAGAAACCAAATATGATCCTCCAACAATTGCTTTAAAAACCTGCTATATTGCCAGTAACAGCAGTATAGCAATCACAAGTATGATTTCTGGGGATTTTTTAAATAAATACAATGCTGTAATTTTTAGCCTGATTTCCAAAGGAAATTTATCTGGGGTAATCTTGCTACCTTGTGTGTGTCTTCCCCTAATTAATTTTGAGTCTGTTGGCAGACTTTAGTAATTTTTGGCAAATGCAGGGGAGGGAAGGCGTGTGTCAAAAAATAATTAAGCTTCTACAAGCTTCATAAAACTAGGTAGTAGGAGTCCTTTGCTCAATGGGGAGATGACAGCATAAGCTTCACTTCTATTTAGGCATCAGAACAGAAGTGTGAGAGAAACCATACACTTACTCTGGTACTCTGGCCACGGAGGAAGGCTGTGCTTGGAGCTCACAGCCAGCCAGTGGGATTTGGCATCAGGCCTTTGGAGGCCTGAGAATCTTCTGAATCTTCTTTGTTGACGTGATATGGGTGATGGTTGCTGAAGCTGCAGTTGTTCTCCTGGGCTGGCCTTTGGGGTGCAGCCTCTCTGCAACTCCTGGTTAGTACAGCTCATGCCCGTACCCTCTCTGTGGCCTGAGCATCTTTTCAGCCACAGCTGAAGGCATTGATGCAGGTGAGGAGGTGGGTAGAAGCACCTCTCCTCTCTCTCCTTGTAGGGCTGTTGGGAATTACCTTCACCCTGGGGAATGATCAAATTAAAAACTGGGCAGTATCAAGGAACAGCCTTCCTTGCAGGTTTTAAACCATCGTGGGAATACAACTTGCCATTCAAGAATCATAGGAAGTGGTGGTGGTTCCAAAGCCCCGCAGATATTATTACTCCTTGATAGTCCATTTTGGGATGACTGAAAGGATCCTTCCTTCCCCCTGTGGCACTGTAAAACCAATAAGCTAATGCTTATTTGCATTGAGAGCCACAGTCTTTGTATTTCACCTGTCGAATGAGCTTTGCCCTCTGTGTTACCATTGTGCCTCTGTAATGCGGTTACTCTTCAAAACAAATTGTCTTGGTTCTCGCGAGCAGTCTGCTCACACGCTGTGTCGCTAGATCAAGTCCTGCAGGGCAGCCAGTTCTGTGCTTCTTTCCCTTGGGAGTCCTTGTGCCTTCCGTGCGGTGACACCGCCACCTGGTTATCCACATGCAGCCGTCCGCCTTTGCCGTCCGCTGTCATTCACCGCCTGCCGGGGACAAGCGGAGGGTCATTCCACTGCAGCTCGCTTCTCTGCTCCGTGTGCGAGGGCCGCCCTCGGGGGCAGGAATACCTGGAAGCTGCCACGGGTGACTGTAGCTCGGTGTCCCCGCCGCGCTTTATCCGTGTTTTCGTGCCCGGGGCGGGGCGGCGGCAGGTGGCGGTGCGGGGCCGCGCTCGCCCCGCGCAGTGGGACAGTGAGTCCCTCTCACAGTGTACACAGTGAGAAGGACTGTACACATGCTTCTGGGGAGGAAAGCTGTGCTTGGAGGTTGCAGCCAGCCGGCGGGATTTTGGTGTCAGGGTGCTTGGAGGTTCCGGTTGGAGAAGTGGTCACCTTGTGTGCCTGTCTGCGGTCATGCCATCCATCCTGGCAGCTGCGCTGTGTCATGTATTTGTTTTAATGCATTTCTCTCATGTCTGATGGCTGGTGATGCAGTACATAATTCGTGTATCTGAAGTGGTGCATCAGGCAGGGACAACTTTGATGTCCAGTTCTTTGGACACAGCGAAACTGAGAGTAGACAAAGCTTTGCACAGCCAAAAATCACTGACTTGAGAGTATGACTGGATATCCCTTCCTGGTTTTCAAGATGTCGATGTACAGCACACTCCAAATGACCCAGAGAAACTGAAGGAACACATAATTTCTTGGAAATCTGAGGTCCCAAACCCTGAGCTGTGTCAGATTAGCAGCTGGAAACTGGTTTCTTGCTTATTCACTTTTCCCCCTAGTCTCAGAAGAATTTTTTGGTTTAAATCTTGTGGCCTTCTGATTTTTGGCTTAGTTCAAATTTAAAGTTTGTATTACCTGATTTAGTTGTCTTGATTATATTCTAATATGTTCCGATGTTGTGCTCTGTAAGGCAAATGAGCTTCTGAGCCCTTGTTCTGGATATCCCTCCTCTGCTACAGTCTGCCAGAAGCTGTCTTTATTCATAACTCTCCTTCTGCCTGCACAAAGAGACTTTCTTCCGGCAGGAACCTGAGTAGGTGAAGTAGTGCTGAGGCTGTCGTGGGGCTTTGCATGCCTGTGAAGACAGAGCAGAGAGGTGTCCATTGCAGTTTTCCTTTCTGCCTGCTGTGCATCGGCCTCATTCAGTGCAACATTACGCTTCTGTGACACCAAAATCTTACGATGCAACCAGGTGATATCCATTTGGAATACTGTTGATCTTTAAACAAGCAGCATTTTTTGGGTTATGATAATGCCGAAACCTTATTGTGCAACCTTGGAGTACTGGCAAAAATGTCTGCTGGTGCTTTTAATGTGCCATTGTGAACTGAAAAACAAAATCTTCTCGTGGTGCTTAGCAAAGGGAGAACAGGCAATTCTTGCATAGTTAGGAATTCAGTTATGTTTTTGAAAAAAAGTAGATCAGAAAACATACTATGCAGATACCTTTTAAATAGTTCAAATTTTTCCACCAAGATGTTGTGTTTTCAGTTTTTGTAGATCTTTGGTGAGAGGTTGTCCTGATTTCCCTTCTATTTTTGCCTTGGCTAGATGGTACAAGGAAATGTGAGAAAATTACTTTGTTGATGTTTGGGTTTTCTACCTAATAAAATTCTTATTGTTAAAGTATTGTTAAGGTAATGACAGGCCAGTATGTGAACATGAAATACTCAGTCCTTCAGAAGAGGATTTTTATTTATTCCAGTTCCCTACAAGTTGAGAAAATGTGTCAAACAAGTCTGTAGACCAAATTTGTCTGTCATTAGATGCAGACAAATGTGTCTGTCATTCCATTCCATTCCATTCCTGTTTCACCACAGGTCTTCTAGGAAGAATCAGAAGAAAATACCCACATTCCCCACCCTGGAATGAGGAGATAATCTCCTGTAGGTGGTGTTGCCGGCACTTAAAGGCAGGGAGGCTGAGCAAGTTTTTTTCTCCTTTTTTCCTTTATAAATTGGCTAATTCTTCTCTTTGAATGCTGCTGTTGTTTGGAATAATGAAAATTATTGTGAAAGCTCAGCATAAATAGGTTTTTTTTCTGTACAACCACAATGTGGGTGTTAAGGGTTTATGAATAGAATACACAGGATTGCAATGCTTTGCTCTGAATTTTTTCCAGAGAATTTCTACGTTGCTTATAACAAATCCTCTTGGATCCTAATAAAGAGGAATTTAGCAAGTACAGAAATACTTGCTCAACCAGTGATAAAACCATTGGTAATGCTAGGAACAAAGGTTTGTTTTTTTCTTTTTTTCTGCCAATGCACCTGTGGCTGTGGCACAGTAAATTCTAAGAACACTTGGTTCTAGGAAAAAGTAATTAGTGCATAAACTGTACTACTAAACTGCATAATTAGATATGCTGATGATGACAGGACTGGGATCCCAGGTCCATCTATAGGCACTGTCTTACAAATTTGTGTACTGGTAAGATGTCCTTAAGCTTACGGAATAACTTCCTGAAGATTCCTTGCAGAGTGTGAGCAATCCTGTTTAGAGTAGCTAACCTTAACTTGTCTATACTCTTAGGTATTTTTAGCCCTTCTACTCTTTTATAAAGCTCTTTAACGTTATTCAAGCAGTCAATAAAAAAGTCCACCCTTATGGAGTATCCACCTGTGCCAGCTTGCTTCACCTACATTATATACAGAGGAAAAGGCCAGAAATAATATTCATCCATTTAACCCCAGAAGGCATAGCTGTTCCAAACAAGTATGTTTTAAAGAGGAGCTGATGTTCTCAAGGGAAGCTCCAAGAAGCATTCCTGAGCACGAGGAGTCTTCGTGTGTGTGTGTGTGTGTGTAGGAACATTTGCTGCAGGAAATGTGTCTGTAAGCTGTGTTGAAGGATGACCCGCTGCTTCTCCAGCATTGCTGAGTGAGTGTGAAGGGACTGCATATTTTTTGGGAGAAATGACCTCATCCTAAATGCCATTAGCAGAATTGGCAGAGTGATCAGTGCTGGCTGCTTCAGCATGATGTCATTGGACTTGGAAAGCTTTGTTGAAATTTCAACTTGTGTGCAGGCATGCGCTTTGACTTGCCATCTCACCCTCTCATCTCTGAATCAAAGCTGCAGTTTTTCAGCAAAACGTGTGGGCTGTGAGAAAGACTGCCTTTGGCCAGTTTGAAGGTCTGATTAGTTTTGTGACCTGCATCTCTGTGATGGTAGTCAACAGTGAATGCTTGACTGAAGCATAGAACAAGAACATGATTGTAATTCCCTAGTACACTTTCTCGGTTAGCTTGTCCCTTCCCTGTGTTCCATAGCCATCAGAGAATCATAGAAAATCCTGACTGGGAAGGGATCCAGTAGGAACATCAAAATCCAACTCTTAGCACTGCACAGGCCAGCCCCAGGAATCACACCTTGTGCCTGAGGTTTAATGAGATTTACTTCCACTAATTTTCTTAATTGCTTTTGCATCCCTATAAACTCATGGCATTCACTACATCATATGGGAGTAGGTTTCACAGTGTTAACTGAATTGTCCCTTTGGCAGGGATTTCTTTGCTCAAAGAACAACCCTTTATGTTTACCTTTGCAATGCTACTTATGGTTTCAAAAATCTTCTTGATTGTCCTCACCTCTGGTCAAAGTGTAACAGCTCTTTTTACTGTCCTGTGTTTGAAAGCCATTGCTGAACTTTGGTCATTTTTCTTGCCCTTCTTAAACCTTTTCTTACTCTGTTCTGTCTTCTCAGGTAAGGGGGAATCAGAAACATACCTGGCACTCACATTTTACCAGGAGGTGTGACAGTAATTTTGTTTTTCTCTCTACCTTGATGACTTCTGATACTTGTTTGGGTTTTTTTGGTGGTGTTTTTTTGTTTGTTTGTTTGGTGGTTTTGTTTGGTTTTTTGGTTGGCGTTGTTTGTTTATTTTTATGTTTTTTTTCTCCAGTTTTAATTACTGAGTCAACATTTTCACAGTTATTAGTGCAGTGATCTTTCATGTGCAGTGGTAGTTCAGATTCAGTGACAGTGAATGCAGTATGAGACTTTTTCCTCACTTTTTCAGTTGCTGTGTACTTAACACTGAATTTCATCTGCTGTTTTTTCTCCAGTCACGAGGTCACCAGTATCATGAGGTCTGTCTGAAGCTCTCTGCAGTTTGTTTCTTTAAAGCCTTCAATAATTCAGTATCAGTAACCTACCTTATCAGCTCTTTGAGGTCACTTGAGATCAGGTGTATGTTGAACAGTGTGGGCTCAAAGTGCTTCACTGGTGACCTGCCTTCAATGAGACTGCATTCTTTCCTTTTCTTTCTTATCTTTTAAACTTGTTTATCCATATGGACACTTTTTATATTCTTTCTTTTTTTTTTCTTTCCCACGACAAGTTAATAAGCAATTAGATGTTTATTTTTTCTATCTTCCTTATGCACGTGCTTACAAAAGTTCTCAAGAATTCTCCAATAGGTTCATGAGTCATGACTTTATAAAAGAATTGTGTTATCTTCTGTAAGGGGTTACTACATTTAACAATTCAGCTGTGTTATACTTGAGCTCTGTTTAATTTGTGGGTAAAAACCATCTGGTGCTAGTAATTAGCCAGTGTTATTTTTCTAAATTTGTGTTACAGTGTTTTACTGAAATTCACTGTGAGATAACCCCTCTAGAGTAACTCCTGTAAATCCTAAAGAGATAATACATAATCACAGGATGGCTTGGGTCAGAAGGGACCTTAAAGATCCTCTAGTTCCAATCCTCCTGTCAAGGGCAGGGATGTCACTCATTAGACCAGGTTGCTCTGAGTCCAACCTGGTCTTGGACATTTCCGGGGATGGGGCATCTCTGACTTCTCATGTCGACCTGTTCCAGTGCATCACCACTCTCACAATAAAGGATATCTTCCTAACAGCTAATCTAAACCTGACCTCTTTCCATTTAAAGCCACTACCCTTTTTCTTATCACTATTTGTGCATATAAAAAGTTCTCTACTTCCTTTTTGTAAGCCCCCTTTGGTATTGGAAGGTGTCAGTAAGGTCTTCCTGGGTCCTCCTCTTCTTCAAGTGGAACAGCCTGAGCTCTCTCAGCCTTTCTTCATCAGAGAGGTGCTCCAGCCTTCTGATCATTTGTGTCACTCCTTTGGACTCACTCCAACAGGTCCATGTCCTGCTGAGGACCCCAGGGCTGGATGCAGGGTTCCAGGTGGTGTCTCACCAGGGTAGAACAGAGGGGCAGAATCCTCTCCCTAGTCCTGCTGCCCACACTGCTTTGGATGAAGCCCAGGACACAATTTGCTTTCTGGGCTGGGAGTGCACACTGTTGCAGATGATGAACAGTGTGAAAGATAGATGCAGAAAACTAACTACATTTTTCTGTTGTAGTCCTCTTCAGTCACTCCATTTACACATTAATTGTTGGTTCTATGAATTTGACAGACCTCCTACTACTGAGAAAAGAGTAATTTGATTTATGCCAGTTTAACAAGTTATTCCTCAAAAGCCTTTCTTGGCCCACTGTGTGTTTGCTGTAGTCTTACACTTACATCAGTGATTGTGTGGGTTTGGTTTGATTTTTTAAATTTTATTTTAAAATGTATTTCCTAGATGGATATGTCTTTAAATTGTCAAGGAATTAATTCTTTTGTTAGAATGATTGAATAACTAAAGGGTTTAACTTATTAATTAATTTAGCTTTTATTGTAGTGGTTTTGCCTCTTGCAAACACTTTAACTGTTGACTTAAATCTTTGGAGTTTATTTTTTTAAATAGCTGGTTTTCTTTCCCTCTACATTTAGTCTCACTTAAAGAAAATTCAATTGTATGGTATGTGGGAAGGTATTGTTTCTGCTCCTGCAGTTTGGCATATCTGGAGAATAGCAGAATGATCTCTGCAGCATTTGGAGCCAGATCCTGCACATTCCTCAGAATCAAGTCAGGAACTTGCTTTGCCTCTTGTGCATTTTCTGAGTAATTGCTCTGCAAGGCAATTATTTATGTGTTTCAATGTGTAGCTTCATATCTTACACAATGCATAAGCTTAGGAGTAGTTTATAAAACACCCTGATTGTTCAGCTTGCAGCCTCTGACCTCTAAGCCTCTTTCAGGACATGGCTCTTGTCATGAGAACTTGAGTCCAAAGAAATCTGTGAATTTTATACGGAAACTGTTGTTTCTCAGTTGCATGCATGTCTCACTCCCTTGTGCATGGAATTTTTATCCTTTACTCTTCTGCAGCCTATTGGTCCCTACTTCCAGGTGTTCAATATACCTGTCATAGTAATATCCTTCATCAAATCCATATGTGTGTGTGTGTATGTGCATATGTGTATAAGTTAAGACTTCTAGTCATCTTTATAGAGTGCATCCCTGTCCTTGTGTTCCTCTCAGCCTGGTCAAAAAGATTGTCTTTTTTTGTCTCTATGCACATCTCACTTGGCCACAGGGCAGAAAATTACGTTAGTAACAGTCATGTAGTCTGCATGGGAAACCTTTTACCTCTGGATCGACTTCCATTGTCATTTGGTTTTGTGTGATACCCAGCAGATGTATTCAGTTTCTTCCTCTCCTTCACTGTATAGTAACTGTGGCTTATTCGTAATGGGGGGGGGCTGCAGTCATGGTGACTTCATGTGTTGTTGTTAGTGTTCAGCTGAAGACCACTTTAAGTGGATTCTCAGTTTCTAGCACGTGGATAGAGCTGCTGTGACACACAGGCTGCTGCTGCTTATCTAAACTTTTTGGTCCTGGGCAAGTTGAGCCAGGGAAGTCGGCTGGTGCTGACACTGTTGGATTGCCCTGGAGCAAAGCTTCATGCCTAGCCCAGCCTCAACAGGGTCCTGGTGCCTGTGAGGAGTCGCTCTTACCTCAGGCCTCTGAGCTGTGCCTCAGCTGCTTTTCTCTCTTTTGCAGTATTTGGGGTATTTGTTTTGAGGCTGATACCTTGGCTGGCATTTTGAATATTGTTTATAGGATTAGCAGATTGGCCTGTTCCTTTGCACTGTACCTAGCACACAGTGAAGGGAGTTATAGAATGTCTAGATCCCTGTCAAGTTTGCCTTTGAATGCAAATGCCTCTACTGCTACTAAAATATATATATATGTAAATTTTGCTTCAGCAATATCAGTGTAGCTTTAAGACCCTTCTATTCTCTTCTAACACGTTCCCTGTACTGTGCTACTCAAAGGATCTGATTGCCACATATGGGCATCTCTGCTTTTCTTTCCCTTTTAACTATTTTGCTTTTTAGCTTTGCTGACAGTCTCTGTTGGGCTCCTTGATGGAGTAGCTCCCACTTCACAAAAGCACATCAATTCTCTCCTGGAATTCAGGTAAAGAGAAAGTGTCTGGGGCTCTGACACTGTTGCAGCCTGACAGTTTAATGCCACGGTGTGCTTTGGTAAACCAAGCCAGGAGCATGTGTGCTCTCTAGATAGCATTTTATAACCATTTATCATGGTGAGCAAAGTACATTTTTTAGGTTTTTATTTCCCTCCCCCCAGCTGTGCAGTTACTGTGACTCTGGAAGTAGCGGATTTTCTGGCTTACTGGCTGTATTGGAAGAGCCAGTGTGTTTTGAAGCACCGACTCCTCTCACTCCAGTTCACATTCAGGGCCCCAGAAAAACTGCAGAAAAGCTTCCCACCGTCCCTTCCCCTACCAAAAGCTTGCCCCAAGGGCTCTTGCTTAACATCCAAATGTGCATGAGTGAAGTAAATGCCGGCTTTCTGACCGATTTTTAAGGAGAGTGAGTGTCTCTGGAGGGTCAGTGGTGTGCCCAAGAGGGTCAGGACTGTGCCCCTCCAGTGTGTGTGTGTTTTGATGGGGTACCTCAGGGCAGCATTTGGGAAGCTGAGTCTCATTGGACTTTTGGCCTTCTTGTCAAGCTTTTGCTCTGACACTGGTCCTCTGCTTCTTTACGATTTAATTATTAATTACTTCTTTAAAAACCCTGTCTAAATGGAATGCAACACTCTCTCTTGAACTGTTCAAAACCTCATGTAGTATTCTTTGTTTCCCTCCCATTTAGAAACAGTGTTTTCTTTCCCACCTGATTCTTTTTTCTCTATTCCACCCCTTTTGTTGTGTTCCAGTCCATCCGTGCTGTTTGAGCATCGCAGTGTCTCTGAAGGCAGCCACACGATGTGAAAGGAGGAAGGGCAGCTGTTGTAATTCCTCTGTTAAGCTGCTACAGATATTCAGTGTACTCAGAGGCTGCAAACCATCGTCAGTCCTTTGCCTTTAAGCTTTGTCTCTTCATTCTCCTAAACGATCATCCAAAGAGCTGCTTAGAAATGTTAAGCAACTGCTGTAATTACCCAGCCTTTCTTAAATCCTTTTCCCTCTGTGTCACACTTCCCACAGATGCCGTTCATTTCTGAATGATGCAGCATAGGCACAAATGATCTGTTCTTGAGCTATTAATTTATTTCTCCTCTGACCTTCTGTAGCACTTTCGAGTATTTACGGTGTCAGGAATGCCTTGGCTCACTGGTTTCAGTGTAGCTTTTATCTGCTTTTGGCTCCGTTTAGTTTAATTGGTCCCCTATCAATGCACCTCCTGTCTACCCTCTGGCAAGGGCGTGTGAGAACAAGGAAAAACTAGCTTTTAGTGTTGGATACAGATACTAATCTCAGAAGTTATGGTGATGGCCAGGTCTTCAATATGGAGCGCTAGTTTTACCATTTGATTTAGTGTAGAAATCTAGTTTAACTGGGAGATGTGCAGCTATTCCAGAAGGCTGAAGGATGCAAAGTTCGAAGATAACTATTAAATCTATTTAAAATACTCTTTCTAAAGTAGAGACCTCTGCAAATTTGCCTTAATAGAGCAAATCCTTGTGTCCCTTGTCCCGGGAATAGATTGTTCCTACTCCCCTTCAGAATGTCCTCAGAGTGCAGCCAGCCAGCTGCCTGTGGAAAACAAAAACAAAAACAAAAGACCAAACAAAACTACAAACCAAAAAACACAAACCAGAAAACTTGACTAATCTTGTATCAAAAGAACAGAAAACGTGAAGTAAGCAGAATTATTCAACCCAGTTGTCGCTGGGGCCTCACTGAAATTTATTAAGGAAGAGAAGGGCCAGTTCCAAATTTTATGAGTCAGATTTTCTAAAAATTTAGTGTATTACTAGCTGCCTTCTTAATATTGGATGTGTCACACCGGAAACTTGGTTCTGAGTGTGTGGTTTGTCCCTGTTTTCCCCAAAACTGTGATCCCACACACTCATTAAACAGTGACATCGGTTGGCAACCAGTCAATTAATTTTTCTTGGTAGCAACCAATGTATAGTAAATAGCACTTTTTCTTTTTCTCTCCTTGTATTTAGCAAATTATTGGGCATAATTTCTATAAAGTTTTCATGACAAAATGTCAAACATTTTATTAATTTGCTTTTATAGTTTTCATGTGGAAAATACTTCCTTTTTGTATTGTACTGGAGTGTCTTTGGGAGCTGGAGGCAACTAACTGGACAAGCAATTTCCAAACATAGACATTTGAGCACATTTTTAAATGGTTACTTTTTCAAAATTTCATTGCCCTTATTTGGATTTCACATTCTAGCAGAATCTATTAAAAGCAAATAAAAAAAACCCCACCCAACCTGTATTGAACAAATATCAATGTACTCTGCAGTCCCAAAATGTGCTCTTTGAATAGCATACATGGCAGAGTGAGCTTCTCCTTTTCTTTCCTCGCCATTATAGAAAATGAGATTATATCTCAGTTCTGTAAGTCTGAAAAAGATTTAAACAAAGATCTGTGCTGTGAAATGTAATCCATAATGAAGTAACCCCATTCCTTGTTTTATTCCATGGGCAGAAGGGAACTTTCAGTGAAACTGAAATCAATGTCAATCAAAATGAGAATTTGAACATTTATATAAATAACAAGGCTCTGATGATGTAGCAAGGGAAGGAAAATTTGAACTTGCTTATTACGTGGTTTGGACTGAATGTTAGTTTGTTCAGCTGGAAGTGACAACAGGCTGACGTTGGACCTTGTTTGCTTTGAGCTGAACAAGACCAGATTCTCTACACATCTCTGAAGACATGGGGGTTTGGTGTAGTTTGTTCTGTTGAGAAAGGCCTCCCCCTGCTCTCTCTGGGCCCCACAGACATATAAGGTGCACCAGGCTGGCAGAAACAACTAAGAAGGAAGTGGTTTTGGACAAAAGCTTTGGGTATGATGAACCCAGCTGGGAAAGGTGCATATAGGTTTTCCTCTGTTTTTATAAACTCTCTTGTGTTATATGTGTGTCCCAATGGGAATTATCCTTTTCCTGAAAGACAAAGAGTTGGGTTTTTTTACATAATTTCCATATCTTGGTAAAAAGTGGGAGCAAGGCCAGTCTGTGAGAAATTCTGTTGTGTTGAAAGTTTGCTGTGTTGAAGGTTCAGAAGAGAGCTCCTTCTCCTTGCTTGATTGATATGGGCCACTCTGCAGTTGCCAGAGGCATGGCTGAGTGGGGTCATCTATGGGGACCCACGAGTTCTTGTCAGCTTTGTGCAGTGTCCTTAAACCTAACATGGTTATGTCAGTGGCTGCCTTCTGTGTCTGCCTGTAGATGGAGCTTGACTGGAAGAGACAATTCCTCTGTCCTAATGAGCAGCTGATGGCTCACAGGCCAAGAAGCTGACAGAAATCATAAATGTATTGGCAGTGGTGACAGGGGAAAGATTAGACCTTTTTGAGTAACATGACCTAGGTACAGCCTTTGCAGGGCTCTTGAGCTGTTGGTCTTGGAGGAGTAGCAGAAGGCTGGTGGAGACATGAACTGCCAAACTCTCACAATTATGGTAGAGATGGAGTCAGCATCCACTACTCAGCACATTGTAGGACTTGCAGTTTAGGGGAAAACATTCTGCTCCCTATCCCCTGCTCCACCCATGGTGGAGCAGTACTGTTTTTCCAAATATTTTAGAAGGGAAAATCATTCAAGTCCTCCAATAATAAAAGTAGCTTGTAACAACATAATCACTCAGTTCTTACTTTTGCAGACAGTAGCAGCAATATGCATGAAAGAAGGGAGATTTATGAAATGCGCACTCTATAGAACTATGTTACGTATTAGTAACACTTCCGAATCTTCATCATTAGCTGGATCAAGCAGCAATAATATAGATGATGCCATCAATAAAGTCCTTTCTACCAGTGACACATGGTCTTGCAGCAATTGTAGTTCAGGGTGAGTTGAATTACATATTTCTCATCATGAAAGTGTTAACATGCAGATTGAGACCCAAAATCTCTTTCTGCAAAGATTCAGAGATATCAGCTTGCTTTAAAATGAATACAAAAGACTTAGAGAGGTACATTTATCAGGCTTTCAACATTTCTCTCATTAATGCCATATTTGCCAATGTCTGCCAACTCTGCACCCTTCATGGCCCTTTCAGATCCTTAGGAAAAAAAAGGTTTGCTTAGGAAAGTAAGAAAAAAATTCTATTCAAGTATTTGGAACTCATTCACAAAAGGATTTGCCATTGCTTTAAAGAGATGAAAGCTGTGCTAGCCTTTAATTCTGCATCTGAGATGCCCTGACTTGCAGCAGGGAGCAGAGAGACTGTATAGTTCCAATTTTTTTGTTAATATGGAGGTTCTCATCTGATACCACTGAACACCAGAATGAAAATCAACCATGGAACATCTTAAAGAAGGAGTGTCAGTAAAAGGTGTTTCTGATGTGATATTTAGTGAAATTACTTAAATTTAAAAGTATACTGGAAGTCAAAGACATTGAGGAGGCCCTACAGAATTCAAATTGTTTTCCCTTTCTTCTTGATGTAGTCAGTGCTATCCTCTCAGTCTCTGTGGGTGGGGATCTGTAGAGAACTTTGTCATAATTCTTACTTCCACCTCACAATCTGGTATGTTTATGGTACAACACTGAAGAGAGACAGATAACCCTATTTGCTGCTCTATATGTTAATTCTATTTTTGCAATGCAATATGCAGTGTACAAGCATAAAAAGATTTCTAGTAGCATCTGGCAGTTTCCAAAAATTGGGTAGGGAGACAGTTGGAAAAGAGTATAATCAAAATGTTTGTGCATCTGGAGCATTTAGTTTTTTGTTTTTTTTTTTTTTTTTTTTTTTTTTTACTCCACAAAAGTGTTCCTGTCCTTCTTATCCTGTCACATAGTTATTTCTGTAGTTAGAAATATAAAGTATACTGAAGTGAATTTTATTTCAGCACTGTCTGACCCCTCTGGTTTTTCATATGCTTGTAATGCAATTCTCTCCACAGTATCTTCGTGTGCTTTCACGGTAAGATGGCAAGAAATTTTTGTCTTCTTTCCACCATTCAAATGAAGTTTGCAATGTATTAAAAATTTATTTTCACTTGCTCATAGTCACTTTTAGACAAAAACTATTAAAATATATAAAAGAAGCATTGAAAAGATGCTTGTGGACTACTTGCTAGTTTGCTTTCTGCTGATGAAAGAGATGGATCTTACTTGGTTTTTTAAAATGCATTTATATTGCTTTTAGCAGCAGCAGCAGCAATAAAAAAGCCACTACTCATTACTACCTTGTCAAGCAGAACAACTTTCTTTCTCGTTAGGAAATAATTTAATTCTCTTTTACCTAAAATAACGGAGTGTGAGGACTAATGAATTGTTCAAAACTTTCACTCCTGCACATTTATAATCCAGAAAACAGTTTCTTATTTTCTTGGTTCTAAATATCCCTTTCACTGGGCCTGTGAGTTTATTTTGGCAGTCTTTTTGCAGAAATATTGGAAAAATATAGCTAATATGATGATATTAATGCAAACTGACATGCACAAAAATTTATGTCAGAAAAATGAAGCAGAGGACCTTGCTGTAGGGTTATATGGCAAGCAAATTCATTTTTCAAACTATGGCAGAATTTGCAAAATGTGAGTGGTAATTAAAGGTGGGTACTTGGTCCCCAAAGCAGGGCACCTCAGAAGGACTTGGGTTTTCAGTAGAGGAGGGTCCAGATAAGTGTGTTTTTTCACTGCTTTTAATTGCTGTGTTCCAAGCTGAGGATCTAGAGGCAGTCACAGTCAGTAGTTGTTTTTGAAAAGCCTTGTGCAGCCTTGGATCCATGAATGAAACCACTGTAGATGTGCTGAACTGTGTTTCTTTGGTGACAGAGAAGGTGGAAACAGAAATGTCAATCATTTTGATGCTGAAAGATGAACCTTCTTCATAACATGCTGGAATAAAAAAGTTTAATGTACCCAGAACACTGAACCACTCCCATATCACTTTTATCTCCCCCCACTTCTAACCCACTAGGATAGCTTTCCAGGTGATCAGCCCAGGAGATTTACCTGGAGTCCCAGCCTTTGGGAAAGGACAGAAGTGTGCCAGTAAAGGCTCTCCAGGGGGAAAGTCAATAGAAGGACCTGTTGCCCTTCTTCCCCTTGCACTGGTACCATCTAGTTACAAATTAGAAGAAAAAGCCTGGTCCTGAGCATCTGTGGAACAGAGGAAATGAAGTTTCAGTTCCATCTTGTTTGTTGTGGCTTTGGCTTTGTTGCAGTGCACTTGGAGAAGTGCCAACGTTCTGCCTACTCCCTTGCTCCAAGTCTGAGCAAGTTCAGAGAGGCAGATAGACAAGGCTTGCATTCTGTTTATCAGGCGCAAGATAAATTACCTTCTCCTTCCGAAGGGGCTACAGAGTGTTTGATTTTTTATTAATAACTAAGAAGGAGAGATTGCTAGACCAATCTGCCTTGGCAGGGGAGGGAGCAGGCAGACTGTGCTTCTTGCAGGTGGGTAAGACCCAAGCTGTGCAGTGCCTGGCTGCACAGTTCCATCCTAATCCCACCTCTGATGCTTCCAGAGAAAGAAGCACTGTGACAAGCTTAACATGTGCTGTACATACAATAATTGTGCTTTAGTCAGCTGGCATTACTTTAAACAAGCTCTTAGAACAAAATAGGGGGGTTGAATAGAGTGTCTGATAGTGAACTGCAAGAGGACAATTTAGAAAGGCAGTAATACAATGGTTGCTACTGACTGGAGTCTTGCTCACAGTGAATTAATTCCAATATATTTGCCTCTTTATTTGATTCCACAGTGTTTCCTCTAATTGCATCATTGCCTTGGAGGGACACTAGTTCTTCATCAGCTCCTTCAAATTGGGTCTGGAGACAATGTGAAAAAATGCTGTCTCCTTTACAGTGAAAGAAGCCAACTAGAAAAAAACACCAGTTTCCTTAATGCCGTTGCTCATTAGCTGTGAAGAGAATGATTGTAGCTGTATTGCTACAATGGCTGACTCCTCCATGCCCTTGCCTCTCCAGTCACACTAAATGGGCTTCAAGGCAAGGGAGTGAGTGATGAATATTTATTCTGTTTATTACTTTGAAACAGCACTAACCATAAGCAGATCAGCAATCGACAGACTGACAGTGTGTGTATGTGTAACTGCTGTGAAAAATGAAGAATGTGCACCACGGCTAAATAAGTTTGTTCTTGTTTGTTGCTGTAGACACGCATGTCTGGTTTTGAGGGAAGGCACATGGGGAAAGAGAGGGGCTGAATTGTATTTAATTAATTTTGTTTTTTAAGCCAACATCACTGTGTACTATAAAAGTGAAAGAGGGTTTGCAGGGTATGTAAGACTTCTTTGGAGTCACTTTGTTGGCAGCTGTCTTCCCACAACTGGAGAGGAATACATGAGGTTATATTTAACTTTTGTGTCATATGAGGTTACATTTTTATGTCATGTCTATGTGCTTGAAGAGCCTGTGCAGCTGATGACAGCATGGTAATTTCAGTGTTGGCAGCGGTCCAGAAGGAAGAAACAGTACACGTACACATATACCCCCCTCACTCCCACACACCACCCCTGGTTTCAACCTCCTGAAATCTGCAGCTGTATCGTCTCACTGATGAGATGGTGATTTTTGAAGATGTACTCAAGTGTCTTGTCTGATAGATGCTCCTTTATCTGCTCCTTTAGCAATTTCCAGCCTCATGATGTAGTCATAGATCACACAGCACTTTAGCCTCTAATAGGCAAGGTAATGCTGGTGGCATACACTCCCGAGGAGGAAAGGAAGTGATTGGAACACTACAGCTCTTTTTTGTTTTCTAGATCTATAGCACCCTTTGTGCTTCAGGTGAGTTGGTTTTGGACAGGGGACTTCTGAGAGTGGTCACTGGTTTTCCATAAAGAACAGAACAACAGCTGGTGGATTTTGCCAGTGGTAAACTTCTGGCTGCACTGGAATTAAAGCAGTAACACTGCTGTGGGTTTCTTTATGGCTTTACCAGTTCTTTACATCACTTATTTCCTTAGGATACAGCAACTTAATGCACAAAATTCCCCTGGTACCCAAGCTGTCCTAATTGCAAATGGCATATATCCAGAATTTAAAGTCTTTGAAACGTGGGTCTGTGAAAGATGTGATTAATCCTGGATCTATTCCAGTGGGTATATTCTCGTATACTATTTACTGGACTACGGTTTTCATATAAAGACAATGAAAAATAAGAGGGAAGCTCAAGATAGAAAAGTAGTACAGTTTCCTAAGAAGCCTTAAGTGACTAAAGATACCAGAACCTAGTCCCAGAAACTTCTATTCACATTATTTAGAAATCCTGTTCTCCCTCATTTACCAGGGAAGAATCTTGCTGAGTAGCCTGCCTGGGATTTATGTACCTTTTTTAAGCAGGACAGACAATTATTTTCTGCAAACTTCATAAACCAAATAAATGAGGAGATGTGTTCAAACTTCCTACTTTTAGTGTTTAGATATCTACAGTTTCAGCCCAGCAGACAATTCGCTCAGTGGCTGCTGTTTGAAGAGATACTTTCATAAAGTTTTCTCTGCTGTTACTCAAAGTTGCTCTTACCTCCTGTTCCCTCACTCACTTGCCTTTGCAGTATCCCTTTCCTCCTTTTCTTTTTATCTCAGTTGTTGGGTGAGGACTTGTCATACAAAAGATTGGCCACATACACAAATCTTTATAAGAAGAAAGAAGAAATTGTAAGAAATCTTTGTAATTGGCTTTTGGCAACTTTTTTTCTACTACCAAGAAAGGATGTGCATTAATCCTTAACAGAAATATTTTAAAAAGTAATAGTAGTTACAAGGCGCTGGTAATTCCTAGAGTCTTCATGTTCTTGTCAGCTGCACTAGAGTGAGTTGATAACCCAAGCAGTATTGAATATTTTCTGTCACAGGACACTCTTCATTACTGCTGTTGCTGTTCAGGGCCAATTTATATGCAGCTGTACCAGAGCTACTAAAGCATATATGAGGAAAATCTGTCTTTGGTAGATCTGTACATAATTCTTTGACATGTTATCTTGGAAACCACAAAAGAGTCTTGCTTATTGCTTTTTTTGGTGGAAATTAGGAGACAGGAAAATAAAGGCAGAAGTTTCAAAGGACAAACATGTAAAATAGAATGGTGGTGTTATTGCATTGGGTAACCTAATTTCCTGTTTTTATGGGCTTGCCATAAGTATGCTCTTTGTAGTAAGCCCAAATTATGACATTTGGTTATTAATAGAAAAAGAGGAGTTAATATTCCTAAAGCATCTTAAATACAAGTATAAACACTATGATTTGTTACTATTTTGTATTAAAAACTGGGCAGTCATTACCGAAACTGGTCTGCATGTTTAAGACTTTCAGTTCTGGCTATATATTTATTTTATACGTATCAGCAAACAAATGTTTCACTGTCTCACTAATTTTGGTAAGACTTTTTTTCCTCATGACAATTAGATACCCAAAGTTTGAATTTTAGTTCAGAATGCACTTGGATGTTTAACTTCCCTCGCATCATAGCTTGAAGGTGTGGTCGTGGCAGTAAGTTCTGGTGAGAATACTCAGTCTAGCTAGTACTGCCCTGCAGTAATAGTTCTCCATATCAGAGCAGCCATTGGTATGAGAGGTCTGCTGTCTGCCACTCAGTTCTCATTCCCAATACCCACAAAGCTTTAAATAATTTTAATCCAACAGAGATTTTCTCAAAATGATGTAAAATACTAGATGCTGGCTTCCATTATGTTCACCACCATTATATTTAAATTGCAAAGCCACTGAATAAATTTAAAATTGTGAAATACTGGAGGTAGGCTCTGGTGCAGTAGATCAGAGCCTTCAGTTCATTTTCAGTGGATCCTGGTTTAGGCACCATTCATAAAGAGGCTGAATGCCCTCTTTCCTGATGCCAGTGTGTTAATTTTTTAAATTTTGCAATTGCAAATCAATATTCCTTTCTAAGTACCAAGTCAGAGGCAGGTCAGTTGGGCTCAACTGTCTTTGCACTGCTGTATAAAATGTGTGGTGACACAATGATTTTATGAGCTTTTCTGCAAATGGATCCCATATGCTGAGTGGTTGAGATCTTTGTTGTTGAGATCTTTGAGGCTGAAACTTTTGGCCTAGCTAACATGCACATTAACAGGGATATTCAAATGTGTCTTTATTCACTGGTGCCTTTTCATTACACTGGAAAATGAGCTTCAGTTGCTTTGGTTGCAGTACTTGATAAAGCTATGAATGCTTCTTGCCCTTCCGTTTAGAGGGGAAAAAACATTAGAGCTCTCAGACTGGCTAATGAAATAGAGGAGAAACATGGTTATTAGCTGGAGTGGTGGTTGGCTCCTGAGCCAACTCTTCCACTGTAAGGAAGCATTTGATGCTCTTAGGAGACTTGCTTATTTCTGTGGATAATGGTTCTGCTTATTGAGTTTGCGCAAATGCATTTGATTTAGTCAATTTGGGCTCTGCATTTAAGCAAATTACAACTTAGGACTTGATCAGCAAGAGGTAAATTAGTTTGAACGCATATAAAAGGATCTTGCTGAGGGTAAATTTAAAGTCAAACCATTACATGGAAATCATAATGTGCAGTACACGTCAGGTTTGATAAATGAAGCAGGACTATAAAATTGCCCTTTTCTTAAGTGTGCTTGCATTTAGCCAGCTACAGAGCTCAAGCGCTTGTTATGTCTGCTGTCTTGAACTGGCTCAGGAGAGAGAAATCTCTCCAAAGTTGGAATTGCTTAATTAAAAAAAAAAAAAAAAAAGACAAGAGAAGCATCCTTGCATACCCAGCTCTTTTTCCTCTGCTCTTTGGTCTCCCGCTCACTGGAACACTTGCCAAGTATGGGCATGGGGCACTGATGCCTGTTAGGGAAAGACATTATCAGAGGAGAAACCTTGTGCACAAGTAAAAATGGGGAATTACAGCCTAGGCCATTGCTCTGCAAATATGAGAGAGTGAACTAGGCACCCTCTTCAAGCTCTTTCTACTGTGAGGTGGAGGCTATTGATGGTTTGGGGTTTTCTTTGCTGTGAGATTGTTTTCCTTAGAACTAGGGCCATCCACATATCTTTCAACAGTACCCCCCACGGTACAGGAAAAGAATTATTTTGCTTACTTAACTGCCTCAAATCAGCCACAGAATAAATGGTAGAAAAACCAGGTAGACAAACAGTTTTTGATTTGTAATTAAGAAATTTTTAAATTTTGAAAATATACTATATCTGTAAAGAAAGAAACCTGTCGATATTCTTAAGGTCACTGATTATCTGATTATTAGTGCAAAATACTACCAGACAAAACTGTCAATTTTTTATATACCAAAAAGCAGAATATTCCAAAGAGAAATGGTTTATTAAAAACACCATGGAAAAGAGAAAGGCCAACTAAACAATGAAGATTTTTAGTTTCAAAA